>NW_003852404.1:25138459-25249175 GCF_000181295.1 Otolemur garnettii | reverse complement strand
ATCCTTTTGTTTTCAATCTCATTTAATTCTGCTCTAATTTTGGTTATTTCTTTTCTTCTGCTGGGTTTGGGATTGGAATGTTCTTCCTTTTCCAGCTGCTTAAGATGTCCCATTAAGTTGTTAACTTCTCTCTTTCCGTTCTCTTGAGGAAGGCTTGCAGTACTATAAATTTCCCTCTTAGGACTGCCTTTGCAGTATCCCAGAGGTTCTGATAACTTGTATATTCATTATCATTTTGTTCTAAAAATTTGGTAATTTCCTTCTTGATCTCATCTCTGACCCATTTGTCATTCAGCATAAGGTTATTTAGCTTCCATGTTTTTGTATGAGTCTGCAGATTCTTCTTGTTGCTGAGTTCAACTTTTATTCCATAATGGTCCAAGATGCGTGGAATAATTTCTATTCCTTTCAATTTGCTGAGGTTAGATTTGTGGCCTAAGATGTGATCAATTTTGGAGTATGTTCCATGTACTGATGAGAAAAAAATGTGTATTCAGTTTTGTTAGGATGAAATGTTCTGTAGATGTCTGATAAGTTCAGAGTTGAATAGTTAAATTTAAATCTAAGATTTCTTTCCTAAGCTTCTTACTGGAGGCTCTATCCAACACGCCAAAGGAGTGTCAAAATCTCCAACTATGATGGAGCTGGGGGAGATCAAGTTGCTCATGCCAGTTAAAGTCTCTTTTATAAATTGAGGTGCATTCTGGTTGGGTGCATAGATATTAATAATTGAGATCTCATCATATTGAGTATAGCCCTTAACAAATATAAAGTGGCCATCTTTATCTTTGGTTACTTTTGTTGGTTTAAAGCCTATTGTATCTGTGAATAAAATTGCAAAATCAGCTTTTTTCTGTTTTCCATTAGCCTAGAATATAGATGACCATCCTTTCAACCTGAGTCTATATTTGTCTTTTAAGGTAAGATGAGATTCTTGTATACAACAAATGTCTGGTTGAGTTTCTATATCCAATCAGCCAATCTGCCTCTTTAGAGGACAATTTAAGCCATTCACATTGATTGAAATTATTGATAAGCCTGATAAAATTTTAGGTATCAATTTGTTTGAAAGTCCAGTGGACATTTTGAATCCTTTTGCCACTGTAGCAGTTGGAGTTTGATCAATAGTTTCTGAGCTAGTTTACTTTTGTTGTGGGGGATTGCCTTGGTCATTATGGAGAATAGGTCTGAGAATATCCTGGAGAGCTGGTTGGTTATGGCAGATTTCTTCAATGTATAGATGTCATTAAAGTATTTAATTTCTCCATCATAAACAAAACTCAGTTTAGCTTGATACAGGATCCTGGGCTGAAAGTTATTTTGTTTTAAGAGATTAAATGTTGATGACCACCCTCTTCTTGCCTGAAAGGTTTTGGCAGAGATATCTGCAGTTATTCTAATATTCTTCCCCTTGTAGGTTATGGTTTTCCTACGTCTTGCTTCTTTCAAGATTTTCTCTTTCATATTAACTTCAGTGAAGTTAATTATGATGTGTCTGGGGGATGTCTTATTCAGGTTGAGTCGTGCTGGGGTTCTGAAGCTGTCTGCAATCTGAATTTTAGGATCTCTTGACATATCTGGAAAGTTCTCTTTCATAATTTCATACAGAAGAGCCTCTGTGTTTTGAGAAGCAACTTCGTCGCCTTCAAGGATTCTTATGAAGTGAATATTAGTTTCTTTGAATTATTCCAGAGCTTTCTGAGAGAATGATCCCTTTTTACTTTCCATTTCTGATTCTCTTTGGACATTTGGACATATTCAGAAGCTTTGTCTTCTAAGTCTGAGATCCTTTCTTTTGCCTCCTGCACTCTGTTACCAAGAGATTCTACCGTACTTTTCAGATCTTTGAAGGCTGCAATCTCTTGCCTTAATGTTTCAAAATCTTTGGTGGTTTTGTCTTTGAATTCTTGAGTGAACTTTTGGAATGCTCCTTGAATTTCTAGTTCTATCTTTGCCTCTATTCTGTTTATCTTATTTGCAATCTAGATTCTGAATTCAATGTCTGACATCTCAGTCATTTGTTTATAAAGAGCTTCTTCAGTTTCGTCTGCCACATCCTTTCTTGGGGTGGGGGTTGACCTACTCTGGTTATTCATATTATCAGCCACATCATTTCTTGGAGTGGTTGATCTACTCTGGTTATTCATATTACCAGAGGTTTTCTACTGACTCCACCCCATGATTATTTTACCCCATTTCACTTTTCCCCTTGAGGTTTTTCAAGGACCCATATGGTGTTATGGACTGAGAGACTGGGGACCTGTTTGGTGTGGTGGGGCTAAGTGGCTCTGTCTTATTTTCAGCTGGTCTCTGTCCTACCCTAGTGATTCAGTTACTCTTGGTTAAAATCTCTGCTGTGGAGAAATACCAGCAATTAAGTCGCCTTGCCCCCCACAAAGAACAATTGGGCAAGGAAAATCAAACCTTCCCTCAACCATACACCCAGGGTGCCCCTTTGAATAGTTCCTGGGTGGTCTGCCTGGTTTTAGGGGTCCAAATCAGTTGTCCCAGTCAGCACCAGTTTCAGGTGGAAGAGTTCAAATGTCTCCGGCAGCTAGATAAGAGGAGTTTGCTCGCAGCTTGGATATAACTTGCTCCAGTGCTCTGTGAAGGCAAAGGGACCCACCCAGCAAGGGGTTAGTCTGGGAAGGTTAGTACCTCATTCCCCACCTTGCACTCCGTCACTTGTAATCCCCAAGGTCTGTGACCATATTCACTCCAGTAGCCAACTACTCCTGGGGTTTACGACTGCCAAAATCACCTGGAAATCTGCATCAGGTAGGGGGGCCTTGCATGTTCAAATTAGGCTGTGAAATTTCTCTCAATTCCAGCCCCTTGCCTTCTGTCCTGGCTAGATTCCTCTGCAAGTCAGAGGCTGCTAGAGCTGATGAGGAACTCAACCCTGGGCAGCAATTAGAGTTTACACTCAGTTGCCAATCCCTGCCTCTGTCTGCCCACTGCCTTTATCTCAGCATTCCCCTGAGGGTGAAGTGCTTGCTGGGACGTCTGAGTCCAGTCTGGCAGGGGAAGAATTTAGGCTTTGGAAGTTCTTGTGATTCCAGCCTCATATCTTCTGTCCAGTCTAAATTCTTCTGCAAGTCAGAGGCGGCTGCTAGAACTGGTGAGGAACTCAGCTCTGTGCAGCAAGCTATTAGAGTTTACACTCAGGTGTCAATTCCAGCTTCTGCCAGCCCACTACCTTTGTCTCAGCTATATACCCCTGAGGGCTGGTGCTAATGGTCTCTTTACTTATGAAAGTTACCAAGTCTGTTCCGCCTATGGCTGCTGTCTGGAACCTCTAGTTGCCCAGAGAGATGGGGCTTGCCTATCTGGAATGGCGTCAGATCGCAGCCCAGGATGCCACTGTTGCTGTATGGCTTCCTCTGAGCCAACTTTCCTCTCTTCACTCCTGTGCCACAGTCAGCACAGAGCATCACCAGCCCTTCCCCCCCCCCACTTCTCTCAAGGAGATGCCCAAGAATCTGGACTCCCTAGGTAACAAACCTCCAGACCTTGGGGTGGGGAATCCTTGGAGTTCAATGTTGCAGGTGGGGAATATATACAGTTTTATACAGTTTTACAGTTTTATGCCTGGTGGGAGGGTGCCATGGTATGTCAGCAGGGGTAGGAGGTCCAGTTTTTAGGGGGTCTCTCCTGTAGGATAAAGTGGGAGGATGTTTGAACTCTGCTCAATTGTTTGCATGGTGTAAACTGTGAGCCCTTCTTGTAGGAGTGGGAACTCCCATCTGCTTGGTGGTGGATTTTGTACCTTTTGATTGTATTTTGGGGGTCACAGCTCTCTTCAGGAAGGTTGAAGTGCGCTCTTCAATCTTCTCTCTTGGCTCCACTTCAAACCATCAGCTCCCTTGCTAAACTTCTGTCCTTTAAGTCTCCTTCTGGACGGGAGCTTCTCTAAAAAGCTGGCTAAAGTCTGCCATCTTCTACACTTCTATCAGACAAAATAGATTTCAAGGCAAAAACTATTAAGATAAATAAATCATTAAATGATGATAAAAGTGCCAATTTATCAAGAGGATATAACAATTCTGAATATGTGCACAACATTGAAGTAGCCAGATATCTAAACAAATATGTATTATCAGAAATAGAGAGATAGACCCCAAATATAATACTTCTTCAAGACATCAACACTCATTGTAAGTATGGGGCAGAACATCCAGACAGAAAAGCAACAAAGAAACATTGGACTTAATCTTTGTAATAGCCTAAATGACCAATAGATGTTTATAGATTGTTTCATCAAACAGCTTCCACTCAGCTAAGATCATTCTCAAGGGTGGCGCATATGTTAAATAACAAAACAAGTCTCAAAAAAATTAAGAAAAAAATAAATAATACCAAAATTTTACTCCAGTGAAAATGAAATAAAGCTAAAAATCAAAAACAAAAGGAACATTTGTAGCAGCCCGTCTAGCCTATGGCTAGGAGGAGTGAGAGTTATAAGAAATACCTATATAGCTCAATAATGGAAGTTAACCTTGGTGAAAAGGGCATGGAGAGGGATTTAGGTCTCCTAACAAGCATGAGAGTTCACGAGATGAGAGAATTGGTGAATTGGCAGTCTGTACACTTGTGGTGTTGGGAGGCACAAGATCAACCTTATATTAGGCTGGAGGAGAAGGCAATAGGGAGCATGCACATTCTATCATGGACCTGCTTTACTCTGACTCTATCTCCTCTCCTGCCTACAGAAGGCCAGCACGGAGTCTCTCTGTTGAAGATTACCAACCTCTGCTAAAGACTAAGATCTATCTATTCTAAGACTGCTTTACTCTCTCTAAGACACTTTCTCTCCTGCTAAAGTAGATATCCCTTAGGCACCTATGAGAAATTGTTCCTGAGCAAGGTGGCTTAGCAGTCCACGTCCAGAACCTAGTTAAGCCAAGCCTGAGACCTGGCCAGTCCCAGGCCCTGACAAACATTGGAAACTATACAAACACATGGATATTAAACAATATACTTCTCAATGACCAGTAGGTTAATGAAGACATTAAGAAGAATTTTTTTTTTTTTTAAGAGACAAAGTCTCACTTTGTCACCCTGGGTAAAGTGCTGTGGCATTACAGCTCATAGCAACCTCCAGCTCTCTTGGGCTTAGGCTAGTCTCATGCCTCAGCCTCCAACAATTTTAAAAATTATTGAAACAAGTGAAAACACAACTTATTAAAACCTAAGGCATACAGTAAAAGCAGAAAAGGTTATGGCAATAAGTGCCTATCTCAAAAAAGCATAGTCTTTAGATAAAGAGACTAATGATACGTCACAGAATTATGCAATCATCAAAAACTATAGTAATCCTTAATGTTTGCATTCATTTACAACATAGCTTCAAAGTTCATTAAAAATTGGCAAAATTCAAAAGGGAACTATCTAGAAACAAAGTTGATAGTATTTAAACACTTTTCTTACTAATTAAAATAAGACAAAATTTCATAAAAATACAGAAATTCTGAAATCATACACCAACTTTACTTAATTGACATAGACTAACGAATGTAGAATATTCTTTTCATTCCTACTACACATGGGAAATAAATATGATGATAAAAAATGAGACAAATTGGAATATATTTCAAAGGATTCAAATTACACAGAGTGTATTCTGTAAACATAACTGAATTCAATTGGAAGTCAGTGCAAAAAGAACCCAAATAATGCATTCCAATTATGTGAGATTAAAGCTAAGCAAGTCTAAATATGTTATAGAATAAAACATATTATTAAATAATTATACTTTAATAATAATGAAGATACATATCAAAATTTTACACAAAAACATATTTTAAGTCTTACAAATAAAAATACTCATGCAAGAAGATCCAGGATTCCACCTTAAAATGAGCTAAGATCTCTAGAACAATTTGTACAGTATTCGTCTGGTTTCCTTAGTGTTAAATGTAAAATTCCTCATGTGCAAAGTGGTTTCTTAGCTTAAAATATTTTTTCTTTCCAGAACTACTTCTAATCACTACAATTTGAGATTACATTTGTTTTTTAAAAAAGTAGTGCTCTTACACTTTCCTTTTCATAGAGCTAAGATTCTTGTTTAAATCTAAGCTTCTTCATGCATTCTGACATTTCTAGATAAAATAAATGCTGAACTTCTGGGGAAAATATTATTCTTATTTAAAAAATTGTTTCAAAAATTTGATTTAAGAGCAGAAAAACAAAGGGGGAATGTTTCTAAATTTGAATTAAGTTAGTAACTCACAGCTTCCATTCCTTGATATCCTATAGGTTTATACTTGTGTTTTAAGGCCTGTAATTAACAGATAGGTAGACGCCAAACATTTCCATGGGACACTAAGTGTGCAAAGCAGCCATGGTGTTAGTGCCAGGAGCTTGTGAGGCAATGGAAGGCCTTGATTGCCAGTTGCTTTGGCAGCAAGTTGAAACAATGCCTCAAGTTAGAGATCTGCATCCTCCAGGTTAGGATTTGTCAATCTCAGAATTTGGCAGGTGCACTCAAAAAGCCCCTGATAAGGGATTAACTGAAGGTGCCAGGGATAGATGGGAAGGGATTGGAGTTGGTTCTTATGCCACCTGTATTTCCATAGGACTCTTCTAATGAGTGTAGGTAAAATGTGTCCTGAGAAACCCTAAAAGTCTATGGAAGGATTTTGTGACCAGGCCAAAGTTTAAATTTAGCAGAATGTCATGAGCTAGAAGAATGTTTCTTAGTAATATTCTTAGAACTTTATTTTGACTCTCTTGCTATAGTGACTTGGAAACTGTGAAGTACTCCAGACCTCTAGCTGATGATTGTGGCCACAGAATCTCTTTTCAGGTCACAAGGGCCTAACTGTCCAGTTATATTCAAATCACTCTCCTTTACCCACAAGTAATCTAGCCACTTAGTCATTGACAGCTTAAGGTTAATGGAGATGCTTTTCTAAGAAATGAATGCTTCCCTAAAATTTTATTATTTTTAAAATAACATTCAATACACTTTTGCTAGAAGTCTAAGATTGTTGATAGTCTAACAACTCATATAAGTTTTTGAGGTTTCTTTCAAACAAACAAAAAAATTTCAGATAAAGAAAATCAAATTTTTTAATAGAAAATCTCCTAGAATTTTTTCAATGTTTTTAGGGTAGCTAGAAAATTCATCCATTTCCAATCAGAATCTGAGTGACCTGACGTTGTATTACCTTGCAGTAATACCAAAAATTTTTGAAATGCCTTCTATCAATTAAAAATAATGAGAGCCAAATTTATTGTATTCATATGGCTGCAAGAGAGGCTTTGCTATATGTAAGTTCTCAATAGTTCTCAACATACATATTTTTCTCTCTTTCTACCTTTTTTGCAGACTTACATAAAATGTATGTTTGGAGTATTCCTTTAATTTTATGTGGCAGAACCAAGAAAATGGTTCTGCTTTTTCCGTTGTCTTCAGTAGTATTTCTGTCCTGAATAATCTGAGTTTACTTAATTCCTGAGATTTGTTACCTTCCTTCATGATTGCCAAGGTGATCTATCATAGCTCAGGTGTTTATTTCCCCCGGAACAGCTCCACTATAAAGGTACAGATTCTTATACTCCTCTGATCATAGCACTGCTTGCTGAACAAAAGTCTTTATTAATATTTATGTCTTATCCAGAGAAACCTTTTTTAAAAGGGGGTAGAGCATTATAGTGAATAATCATTATCCATTGGGCAACATTATCATTCACATTCCTTGCCTCTGAAGTTTGAGCAAAGACTTAAAGTTTGCCTAACAGATGCTATGTTAGCCTGGAAGGGGATATTGACTTTGGACGTTTTATCAGCTTCTACATAAAACTCCCTCTTAAGTAAATCCTATTTAACTGCTGAAATATAATTACATAAGATTTACTAATTTGGATTTGAGATTAATATTAAGAGGATCAGTTTTGTTCAGAGTTCAAGAACTTACAAGCATGCTGCACACCACAGGCTGTGTATTTTCCTAATAGTAAATTGTAGATTTTTTCACATATGAATTATTCCTGTACATTGTATAGTTTTTGTCAGAGACAAGCCATTGTTTTGCTAGTCTTTGAACATCCTAATCAATTAGTAACTGTGGTATTGTAAATGGAAGATGTTTACTTGAAGGTCAAATGAATTTAAGTGAACTGGGTTCTAATAAGTAGCTGTTTATCCTATGATAGGTCATTTCATCTCCTTGCTCTTTATTTTTATTGTCTGTTATTTTCACGTTAAGTTTAGATTCTCCAATTGTTTTTTCCTTATCTAAAACTCCTTTTTCTTTTTATAAAGCAGTCACAAATAGGTAAGCAGAACAATTGATTAACAAATAGAAAGTGAGTTTTTTCCTTCACTGGTATATGCAATATCACATTCATACCCTCTGCATCAATGAGAACAGTATAATCATTGATATATCACCTCGTTATAAATACACACATAAGCCAATTCTAATTCATAAAGATAAAAATATGTTTAAATGCCTCAAAAAATTGCTATTTGGCTATCTGGAGGTGATACAGAAAGGAGGATTGGCCTCCTCTTCCACATTTTTATGGATAACCACACTACCATTGTGTGAAGTAAATGATATTGCATTTTGGTGGAAGGATAATTTATGTGAAACTTCAATATCATGGTGAGTTGAACTCTGTGAATTCATCACTTTTAAATGTATCCATCTGCTGAACCATAAAAGGATAAAAAAGACACGTGGTAGGTGCAGAGGAGAAGTAACATGAAACACAAGAAGCATTTGGGATCTCAGAAGTTCTAGAGGTGAGGGATTTGTAGCTCTCAGGAGAAAAGAATAAAATTCAGAGTGTTAAGAGTTAACCATCAGCTCCCTAAGGTAAATGGAAGTTAGCATCCTCCTCGGTGTCTGGGCTCTTAACTCAAGGGGAAGGCATTTCAAGTGTCAATTTAAAATACTAATAGAAAGCCAGTGCAAAGGGCTATAAATGTTAATATCAAAGGAAAAATATTGTTGAAGGAAGAAAGTTGATCTTTTTAACAAATGCATTTTCAATAAGCTTTATTGTAAAAGTTGAAGACAACGTGTCTATGTGGAAATGAATCACATCTCAACTGTGATTCATGATGTGACATCTCACACATCATGATGATGTATCCAGGTTTCAGGTTTTTTGAAAGTGCATCCATTGAAATCATGACATAAAAGCAATCTCTCCTAAAAGTCACAGTGAGATTGCCTTTATCTCTAAAACAGGAACTTGTAAGGCTTAAACAGTCTCATCCTTTTCCCATCATTTCTTGTGAACCAATATGAAAAGACTGGCAAGATAAAGAGAAGAAATAAATTAAAACAAATAAGGATTAAATACAAATAGGGAACATAGGTTCTTAATTTAAAGCTGTGAGTGAGATTTTAAGGACTCTCTGAGACCTAAAAAAAATGCAAGTAATAAACCATTCTTGCCAAATATTTACACACAATTAAAAGATGCAAGGGGAAATGAATTATGAGGCTAACTTGGAAATATGTAGCATGTTCCCACTTTTATGTACACAGTTTATGTACATGTGTACTCAATCTAAGTTAGGGGTAACTAATTAAATATACACACAGAGAAACAAAGCACATTTCTCTGATTAGTATCTTCAACATAAACAGGAAATCTGACAGTTAAAAGAGACTTTTGAGTGTATTCTTCCTAAGCTCCTTTCTAATTTATTCACCCCTTTACAAATGTGTACACAAGTATGTGTGGGTTCAAATATATACCCAAAATTTCACAGTTTCTCTTCACCATCTTTGCCTCTACTAGCCTGGTCTAAGCCATGATCACCTTTCTCTGAGATCATTCAAGCAGCTTTCTCTATGAAATATTAATGTTATTCTCCTCCCAGAGAGAACCTTTTAAATTTTCCTTTAGGTCACATGATTCCTCTTCTTATATTCCACAGTGACTTTTTGTTTTACTTGTAATAATACTCATGAACTTAGAGCAACAATCCTTCACCCTATATTTCAGATCTCATATGGTAATGTTTTCCTCCTCATTCAGAAATTCCAGCCACACTGCCCCCTGGGCTGTTATCCCATTACAACGAGCCTACTTTGGCCCCAGGAAATTTGAACTTAAATTTCCAACTTTTTAAAGTATTCTTTCCTCAGATAATCCATATTCCTAAATTTCTGTTAGGTTTCTTCCCTGATCTCCTTTTATCTGAAAAACCATTTTTATTCATCCTATAGAAAAAGACATCTACCTCTCTATCCTCAGCCTCTGTCATTTTATTTGTAACACTGGTCCCCACCTACCACATTATTATGTATTTTGTCTTTACTTATTTAATATCAAGGGCAAATGCCATATCGGTTGACCTCCACTTAATGATAGATTAGACATTCAACTGCTTCAGTAATGAAATTAGTTTTGCTTAGGGAGAGCCCAGACTGTTGAACTAATTCACAGACTTTATCCCTTCTATAATGTAAGCTCTTTGAAAAGAACTATCACAAAAGCAATAGGAGGAATGAGCAGTAATGATCATTTATTTAAAGTGAAGACCAAGCAGTCCACCTGGCTAGTTGTTAAGTGCTTCCGCTACTGTGAATGATTTTTAGTAGGCATTTGCAGCAGACATAAAAACATACATCTTTTTCTCATTCCTATAAATCCACCCATATTCTTACTCTCTAATCTCATTTTATCAGCTCTTCCAAGAACCCTGAACAAACATTAAGTCCTTTGTTACTGACAAGGCATTTATGTATATGTTTAGCTCAGGCTAATTTTCCCTCTGTGCAACAAAATAACCAATTATATCATTCATAATTCAGAATATCCCTGAGCAGGGTTGTGGCACAATAGCAATCAATTTTCTTGCCTATCAGTGACATGGTGTGCCTTGGCCTACCCCAAATCATTAAGAGATGAATATTTTTAAACACTGTCATATTGAATCTCTGGCTTCATAGCATTTTCTGAGCTGACACCTGATTGAACTGAATTTGTTACATTTTATAACTCCTAAAAGATGTTAACAAGGCAGTGATAATTAAAAAGGAACTGACAATTTTATCAAGATATAGACAAAGCCAAGCAAATATAAAACTTCAATTATGTAATCCAAGGATATGCTTCTCCTCCTGTACTTTATCCAAACTCAGTATATAATGACTATGATAGAGGTTATCATAACCTCACTCCTCACAAGTGTTGTAATAATCTTTCTGTGTAACCAGTGAGTGAAACCGTTCTGGAATACTCAGTGTCCACTTCTTAAAATAACTCCTGTTACTAATAACTTATCTTGTGTTCCCCTGAATGCATAGTTTAAAATGAAGTCTTGAACAGAACTATTTTATTAGCTTATCCCAGAGACTAAGAGTAGAGGAGCAGAGAGAGTGAGATGAGGAAAAAGAAAAAGACAACATAAACAATAGTTATTAAAGTCATAATGTTAGGGTGAAAGAGAAGCAGGCCTAATTTAAGGTGACCAGATTTTAACACTGGTAAAGCAGGACACCATTGATGGGAAGGGGGGTGCTGACAACAATGCAAACTTTGATAAGCAGTTCTCAATAATCAGTTCTCAACAATTATTTGTTATTACTAAAATTTAACATTATAAAATTAACAAAAATAATATGAAACTCATATCCTGGTGAAATAGCCACATGGCAGCTTAAAACCGTATATTCCCTTCCTGTTCTCCCTGCTTCCCTAGCTTGTTGTGCATTCTTTCCAAAAATGGGGATTTTTTTAAAATGCCACAGGATGTGGGACAAATTGTTAAAAATAGGGACTTACCCACCAAAAGCAGGATGTCTAGTCACCTTACTCTGGGGAGGGGGGTACTTGTTTGTTCCAGACAGTTCGGCTCCTTCCAAGCTAATTGTCCTTGCCTAGAAGCAAGGGAGGGAGCCAGTCTTCTTCTGATATGGATTCCACCTGGGTGACCTTGCCTAGGAGGGGAGTAGGGAGTTTACATTAGCCTTTTCATTTCCAAATGAAGTTACATTAACCTCTTCATTCCCAAATGGAGTTACATTAACCTTTTCAGCAGCCAAAACTGTATATTCCCTTCCCATTCTCTTGCTGTTGCCTAGCTTGTAGTGCATTCTTTCCAAAAATCAGGACTGTCCCGCCCAAAGCGGGATGTCCGGTCACCTTAGCCTAATTCCATTTTGTTATAACTCTTATTCCTGAGAATCAATGGGGAGGCAAAGCTGGCCTGACTCCATTCTGTTGTTGTTACATTTTATTGCTTTAAAAGAAAAACAAAAAAAAAAACTGGTTTCACTTGCCTCTTGCCCATTGCATGGTATTGTAAGTGTACCTAGTTACCACTGTTAGAATTATTAGTATTGTGTAGAAAGTGACTAAGTACCCTCCTAACAACAACTCTCATAAATATTTTAAGGTGGTCTTTATACTATCCTTATATGACGTTGAAATGTTAAAAGAACTAGCTTGACTCCATTTTACTATTTACTTCCTCTTGTTTGCCCTCCCATTGTGTAACTGCAAATATATTTGCTTGTGATTGTGGCCCTAGAGATCATAGCTTTATGATTCTTACCTCTAAGTTCCCCTTCCTGCACTTTCCCACTAGGACATTGTGGTTTGTACCTATTTTGTAAGGAATAAAAACCACGAATTGTTCTCCTGATCATAGTACCATGTAAAATGATTAACTGCCCTATCCTCCTATTCCCCCATCCCTTTAACTGCTATTTTTGCTTCTGTAATAATGCTTGCCCCCCCCCCCCAAAAGTTCTGCCCTATACAAACCAGAGCCACAGACAACTTGGGGCCGCTCTCAGAAACCCCATGTTGGGACACTGAAGCAGTCACCTGCTCGCTCTTCAATAAAGGACCACCCTGCAAATTCTACTTGTCTGGCTGTGTGGTCTCTGGGGGAATTCCTGGGTATAACAATCCCTATGAGATGCTTGCTTTAGCTGAGATCTTCTGAGAAGATCCAAAAGATATTTTTCAGTTAGCTCTTATTTTCCATTAGTGAGGATTGCTTCTGAATGATAATGCTTCATATATTACTGGGGCATTCCTGTGGCTACAGGGGACCACTATATAGGAGGAGCCCCAAGGATGGAAATGAAGGGACAGTGTACTCATGAAGCAAGGTCTTGTCAGCATGAACTGAGTTGTGGCCTATGAAGTCTGCCTTGTACCAGCTACTCAAGGCTTGAATGGAATCAGAAAGAAGACCAAGTTGCTGTGACTTAGGCAACCAATATTTATATTGTCCAGGGGCTCACACATCAACTATTTAAATATTTCATCAAAAGTTTTGTCCTGATATCAAAATCTGACAAATAGTTGTAGCTTTCACATCTTCTTTAAAAAGATTTTTATTTTTTATAACTCTGTCATTTTGCAACTCAGTCATTTTACATGATCACAGTAAGATTTTAATAAATATTATAGAAAAAACAAGGGAGAGATAAGCTGTAATCTTCAAATTACAGAATAAAAATCTTTCAGGTGTTAGCTGGGTAATGGGTAGCAATTTTCAGATCCTCCATTCCATAGGTAGTGTTATGGTTTGAATACATTCCCCCAAAACAAGTGCTGGGAACATTCCCCAGTGCAACTGTGTTTGGAGGTGTTTAGATCATGAGGACTCTACCCTCATGAATAGATTAATACTTATTAGTAAAGAGCTTGAGGCTGCTCTCCTTTTGTTCTCTTGCTTTCCTCTACTCTCTTTGCCCTTCTGCCCTGGGATGATAAAGCAAGAAGACCTCACCAGGTGCTAAACTTTTGATTTTGGACTTATCAGCCTCCAGAACCACAAGCCAATAAATTATGCTTTTTATAAATTACTCAGCTTCAGGTCTTCCATTATAGCAACACAAAATGGACTAAGACAGTAGACTTTTCTGAAATTGATGGAAGTGATCATCCATATACTAGTCCTTGATTTCTATCTCTCCTTTCACAGTTATTTTTTTTCTTATTTTCAGAAACAAAGGATGGTATAAGGTAGTGTTCCGAGTATGAGGCTCTCCAGGGTTCCAAACAGAGGCAGAAATGTGCTGTCCCTGACAGTAAGATCCATTGAAGTAAGACATTGGGGGTTAGGGGGTAACTTGGCACTTTATTTATTTATATGTTATGTTTCAATGTTAGAATTAAGAAGTGAGGACATGCTCTTATGGATATTTATTAGCCAATTTACTTGAATTAAAAAATAATATTAGGTTCTTCTTAGAGAAATTACTTCTGATTCGGTTGATTGGCTTGATGGAATCAATGAGCATTGTCAGCACAGCTATATGCCAAATACTTCCCAGAAATTAAATGAACTAAATTTCCAGATTTAAGATTTAGTGACTATATCTTTAATGAAGTGTGTATCTCATATAATACCTTGGGATAAGCTTTGAAACTATTCAAAATTATGTTAAAATTCTGTACTTCAATGTTTAAATATACAGTGTGGCCATAAAGTTTGTGTGTGATTTAAAATAGTTTACTATTTTTTAATTTTAATTTTTAAAAGGGGGCAAGAAAGTTAAATTTTGATTATAACTAAATTAGAAAAGGATTATTGATTGCTATGTTTGCATTTATAAGAGTATTAACAGTAACTACCTTAGTAAAACTGGAAGAAATACCTCCCAAATTATTAAACGTTGGTAGAAATGACATATGCAAGTATCAAAGACTTATAGGGAGTAAATTGAATTTGGAGTCTTTCTTCATTTTCTAAAATAACTCAGGAAAAATGGCCGCAGATCAAAGCAAGCAACTTATTGATTGATAATGTTCTCTTTCCTCCACGAAAGAACAGATGGCTGAGGCTAATCATGTGTATTCATCAGCAGCTTTGTTGGTACTTGATACCATTGTGCACAATTTTACTTGAATTCTTAGGGTGGCAATTATACCTTGACTTGTGTTTCTCTGTTTCATTGTATCTCATCCATGGGAAACAACTCCTTTCTTTTCACTTTGCTGTCTTCTTGTTTCACCTTGCAAGCTTGTAGAACTCTATAGCTATCCAGATGATTTCATACTCATGTGTTTGAAAGTAAAGTTGTTGAATCAGTGTTATCTATACAGCCATTTTAAGTTCATTAATATTTGCTATACAGATCTTTCTCTCCCTGTCTCTTGCTAAAATATATTTGAAAAATCACATAAAAGAGCATTGAATATTAATGATCTAGTTTTTAAGTAAAATAAAAGGAATTTGTTTTTATAAGGTTGTATAAAAACCGTGTCAAATAGCAACTTAATGGCCTTTGAAGCCAGACACAGGCCTTAAAGGAAAACAAAATAAACAAACAAACAAAAATTGAGACTATTAAGAAAATAAGTTTGAACAGGTGCTTTTGATTATTTTTCCATTATTCTCTTACAAGGATTTGATTTTGTAAGCTAATGTGTATATGTGGGCATCTTTGGATATATACATCAGATAAATAGAATTGTGATTATATTAAAATACAATTTATTGGTATATATGTGGAGGTAGGTGAATATATATATATTTTACAAAAATAAAATATAAATTCCTTCCTACCTCTCAAATTTGAAAGTAGATGTTTAGTGGAATATCAATTGATAACATTAAGCATGACTTCCTACAATATAGCTCTTAGCATCTGTTATGCTCCATGATAAGCACTCTGTACATATTATTTTTATCCTACAAGATTTAACAAGGCAAGCTGTATTACAAATATTTTGCACATGTAGAAACTGAGGATATTAGATTAAATTGTATCTGTATATTTTATAATAACTGAGCGAAGCAGAGTTTGAATGCTTCCTTGTCTTGTTTCCAGATGGCAAGAAGCAAATAAGTATCCCAAGCACATGGGAAGAAAGGAGGATCACTATGTTCTACAGCATTCATTTCCCTGTCAGTCACCTTCCACTTGGGGTTCATTCATAAAAATGGCTATACAACTATGCACTTCTTTCTTGGGAATGACCCTCCTTCATTAAACTTTGGCCTGAGAAAAGACAGAAGTCATCTCATTTTGTTCTTCTAAAGTCCTGTTGAGTGAGGTTGGGGTTTTTCATAATGAAGTTTCTTAAGTAGAAAATAAAGGGGAAAAGAAAGAGCCCTAAAATATGAGTAGTATAAACCCACCTCTTTATAAAGCATATATTGAGGTGTCTAGAGTCACTTGAAACCTTTCTCTGTTTCCATAACCTACCTGAATAGATTGTATAGTTTAGCTCAAAAGAGGTGACATGTTTTACAAGCTAAATGAGCCATTCTCCTTTCTTCCCATACGCTTTGGATACCCATTCACTTCTTGCTATCTGGAAACAATACATGGCATTATGAAGAGTCTTTCAAATCCTGCAGCTACATGGGAGAGTCTAGAGTCCTACCACTCTCCTTTGTACTTATGTGAGTACTCTTTCTGATTCAAGAACTCCCAGGGGTCTACTATAGATGATTGGCATCATAATATCAATAGGTATGTATTTAAGGAAGGCCTTACCCACTATAATAGGGTCAAGTGGGAAGGTGGAAAGGATGCCACATATGTATTCACATGATGAAATATATATGTATCTTAACAATAAAAATTTTTCATGAAACAGTTATTTGCATATAAGACAACACCAAAGAAAATGAAGTATAACAGAGTAGCATTTCAATTATCAACAGACTAGGAGAAGAAGGCTAGAAACGGATTCGTATCTCTATTTTCTCATATTGGGACCAGGAAAACTTAATGCAAAATTGCACTTAGGCTGAAATTGTGAAAATTATCTATGTATTCATTTTTCAGTACTCTTAAGTAGGTCCAAAATAAGTTGAGAAGGTAGGAAAAAACTCTGGTTCAGGGCTTTATTTATTTAATACCTCAGTAATTCCTGGTACTCAGGTCTGTAGACTCAGACTGGAACCGTGCTCCCAGTGTTGCTGGTTTTTCAGTTTTCAGGAAGCAAATTATACTATTTCTAATTTTTGTGTGAGCTAATTCTTTATAATCTCTCTCCCACACCTACTGGCTCTGTTTCTCTGGAGAACTTTTACAAGTACAGATGCTAGGGGAAACCTTTTGAGGAAGCAAATTAAAGGGGTCCTGAGAAGAGAATGAATTTGGTTAGAGAAGCAATAAGACCAGTAGTGGCTGAAATAGGTAAGTTACTGAGCAGTTGAAGGGATGGAAGATGGGAAAGCTGGAGAAGTTAAGGTCAGAGAGGTGGGCATGGCTTAGTACCTGTACGTGTTAAATTATTACAATTTTATTATCAAAATTAAAAGGGCAACAGATGGTATTTAGTATTGGGGAAGTATGCTTTCACTTATCTTTTTAAAGCATTGCTTGTTAGTTGTGAGGAAAATAAACTCTTGAGAATAGAGAATGGAAGAATTGCCATAAGTTGTCCAAGAATTACGATGATGGGCTGGGTGAGGTGGCTCACACCTATCATCCTAGCACTCTGGGAGGCCGAGGCAGGTAGATGCCTGAGACTAGCCTGAGCAAGAGCAAGACTCCGTCTCCAAAAATATCTGGGCATTATGGAGGGCATCTGTATTCTCAGCTACTTGGGAGGCTAAGGCAAGAGAATTGCTTGAGCCCAAGAGTTTAAGATTGCTATGAGCTATGATGCCACAGAGCCCTACTGAGGGTGATTGAGTGAGACTCTCTCTCAAAAAATAAATAGAGAAAGAAAGAAAGAAAGAAAGAATTATGATGATGACTCAGACTAGTGAGTCTTTGAAAAGGAGGAAGAGTAGGGATATGAATCTGAAGGTAGAAGTGATGGGTACAGGGAGGGGATTTTATAAGTTGTATGAGGAAAAAAGAACAACTTGCAAAATTATTGTACTAAATCTTTAAAACATGAGTGATCTCCCAAATTTGGGTTAGATGACCAGATTGATGATCTCAGTTATACTACAAGGTTATGGAAAATGTTCTTATTTATATAAATGGAAATCTCTGAAGATACAATGGAAATCCTCTCAAATAAGTCCAAAATAATTTGAGAAAACCGGAGTGGAGGCTGACTCAGGATGTTATTGTGGTAAGGTGTGGGGCTGGGGTGAGAGTTTTATTTAAGGTGTGACTCTCCCACTTGCATCAAGGGAGGAGAAGCAGGGTTTCTGCAGCTTGCCTAGAGTTGGGGCATAAAGTAAAAGAGGAGAGTTTTAAAATTGTCATTAATTAAACATCAGAAACGGAATCAGACCCTCTATTACATAGTTCCAAGTCTGCACAACTGAGGGAATAGTAGTGCCATTTCAGGAGAAAGCAAATTTGAGGGACAAGCCTGTGGAGCCCTGGAGTCCACCGTTTGCTTATTACATCTGAGATATCTATTAGGTTTATTACTTACTTCTTCCTGTCTGCTTTCATTCCTGCCACATTTGTCCTCTATTTGTTATAATTAAAGGCATTTTGGGCTATAATTAAAGATATTCAGGAGAAATATGCTATATGCTTAACAACCTCATGGTCAAGGGTGGTAGACACATATGTAATCCAACAAAGGAAATGATGGATAATGCTATACAAGTAGCATTTACGGGATACCAGAGGGGCCCAGACAGTTGGAACTTAGTGTTATTTGGGGGAATAGGGAAAAAAAATTGTGGGGGAAGTAACAGCTAAATCCTGAAGGAATAAGACACCTAAAGGTGATGGAAGCTGGGTTAAACAGTTACGGACAGAACAAACAGCATCAGCAAATATGTACAGATATTTAAAATTGTTAAGTATGAGAATTTGTTTTCACCAGCGATAAAAGGTAATGCTTAATTTAGGACACATATATTTGTGTCCTGTTAGAAAGTACAGTTTTATCTCTATTCTGTTATAAATAATAAATATTTTTAATGCTAGTTTGGAGAACAGTGGGTGACAGTACATCAGATCTTTTTAAAATTTTGCAGTTCAGGACAAGGGAGAAATTCTAGCATACATTGTACAAAAAAGTCAAAATAACTGAACCTCGATTATTTGCACACCAGGGTATCTATGCTTATCTGTGAATTCATTGCTTCCAAACGCAATAATTAGCATTAAAAAAGGTTTTGCTATTTTGATAGTTCTGCAATATTCCATCCTATGTCTAGTTTGATAATCCTTCTGCTATTGATTTAAACCAGTTGTTTAATTTTCTGTTTTTCATCTGGGGACTGTTTAGACAATTAAATTGGTTTCCACTTACTTTGAACTACATTGATCAAAAGTTGCTCAAGAAGTTGGGCTGAGAAGCATCTCGAGTTAATAAAAAAGGTTTTGACCAAGGGCAGTACCTGTGTCTCAAAGAAGTAGGGCGCTGGCCTGAAGTGGCAGGTCAAACCCAGCCCTGGACAAAAACTGCAAAAAAAAAAAAAAAAAAAAAAAAAAAAAAAGGTTTTGATCAACTAGAAGTGCCTGCCATAGTGAAAACCTGGGTTGCAGTGTTATCTTTGCCCCATATTTAGCATTAAATAATTAAACAGAATTCATCATTTCACTAAGTTCTTCTAATTCAGTATTTCTAGTCCTTTCTCTCCATGTTGGGTACCTAACGCAGTACTCTTTCTCTATCCAGTTACCTATTCTGTATCAAATACTGTCGTGAGTTGATTGTCAAATATCTGTAAAGAGCTCAAGATTTTAAGATTGTAGGGTACCATCTCCTGGAGAGTATTTGCCTTGCAGTTAAGTTTTGCAATTTCAGAAATAACTTTATATGTTGTTTCAATAAAGAAATTTTAAAATATCTTTACTGATGTTTGTCATAGTGACTCTTCATAATTCTCTTTAATCATTTAGTAGAGCCCATGAGTTTCTTCTTAAGGTTCTCTATTTCTCCTTGGACTTGTTTTATAATTTAAAGTTGTCTGATTCCAGGCTTGGTTACTTAGAATTCCCCAAATTCTGTTTTAATGATCCAGATTCTAGCTTTTATAGATCTTTTCCAGCTTTCACAATTCTATTGAAAATTGTATCTGTGAATGTTGTATAGGAATTACTTCAGTCCCTGGATCAATATGGCTGCCTAGTCGATATTTGTTAGTAAACCAGGGAGAGTTAACACACACTGAGGAATGTAGGAGAGTTCCCATTACCATGCAAATTTAACTGCCCAGACAGGATCACTCCATTTGAAATCTGTTGTTAAATTGTTGGTACAATTAGTGCTCATTGCAAAGCATCAAAAACATTCCTTAGCAGTCAGTAATAGAAAGAAATGGCTCTAATCCATAGTACAATTTATTTTTATAGTTATTATGGAAGTAAATTCCTTTGGCATCAAAGCAAATGTTAAAAGCACTATCTTAGATAATGAGTACATGGTGCCATTGTGTTACCTTTATTCCTTCATGGGGCTTTCATTTTGTTTTCAAATTAAACTAAGTGAATTGACTTAAAAATGGTGTTTATTCTGAAGAGTACTGGCTTATCTAAAATCCTTTTGAAATATCAAATTTGTTAATAAAATCTACAGAAATACTCTAGCTAAATAAGAGACCGTTCTGTTGTCACTGAATGAAAGAAAAGAGGCCTTGAAGCAGGACTGGTTGGGTGAAGATTTAAAATAGGTCATTCTGAATGAAAGAAGACTGAACATGGAGATGAGGTAAAGATCACAGACCGAGCCTCCTAAGCTAACTTACTTTAATTTTATTCTGATATTTATTTTTTGATTAAATCCTATCTCTGCTAAACACAGATTTAAAAGAATTGGTTCCCTTCTATACACTGACATTACTATAAACTAAAATTTTAATGACTTATCATACATATATTGTAGATATTCAGAAGAATGATTATGCCTAGCTTCATGCAAAGTTTAGAACTTCATTTCTGTTGAGTGATATTATTTGGAAGAACAGAACAACTTTTTAACTTAAAAATATTTTCCTTGAGCATATTTTTTGTATTAACTTTTGATTGGCCCATCAGACCCTTTCCCAAGGTTACATTCTAACAGTTGCAAATTTGTGAAAATCTCGTTTCAAGAAACAACCAAGGATATATTGGTTTTGTGATCTGGTAATAGAATGTCTAGTTTTACATGTTCAATTTTAATGAAAATGTGGTGAATGTATAAAGCTTTTCAAACTGTCACCGTGTATGTCAAACACATACAGTCACTGTTTCTATATTAAAATCCTTTCCAACTTGACAGCACGTCTACACATTTTGTTTTTTAATTAGAGTATCCACATCTCTCACTCTTTCTCTTTTTATATCAAGAAGTGAAAATTCTCTTAGTTACCCTTAGCTCTAACAAGTTGTGGATACGAAAGATTCCTCTGAATTATCCGTTAGCAGCAAGATGTTTTCATAGATATTTTTCTTGCTCTTTTCCCAACTCAGTTGCACGTCCCATAGAGAAGTAATAGGAAGGGCGTTATCATCCATGTCCAGTATGATCCTGGAACCATGAGGCAGTACGTGGAAGCAGCTGCTGCTTTCCTAATTATTAGCAAAGCAGAGGAAATAAAGAGGAGAGTAGTGAGGGAAAGCTTTTAAGGGTCCCATTTCCTGCGTCAAGCACAGAGCATCTGGGCTGAGATTACTTTGCAAGCAATTTGTGATTTCTAATGGCAACATTAAGGACAGAAAAAAAAAAAAAAAAAAAAGAAAATCTATATAATAACCATAGGAAGAAACTGATGCATAAAATTTGCTTTCTTAAGGTTTAAGCACTGAAGATCCTTCAATAGGTTTGGAACGTTAAATTTGTTATTATCTAGAGATAATTATGTGTTTCTTAGTATCTAATTCATATTATTTGATGGTTCCTTTAACTCTCAGAGTCAAAAATGATTGAAATTTTAAAAATAATCATATTGGTCTGTTGTGAAAATTAGATGTAATGCAGGAAAATGAGTGGGTATCTTTTGGCTGCACATCACAGCCATCAATTCAACTAGCTTCTGCTCTAAGGACAATTTTTTTCTAATTTCATAATTGGTTGATTTAAACAACAAAAATTGGAAAAGAACATGGATATAGAAAGATTGGATTCTTGTGCTTTTCCTCTTGTGTATTATTAATGAGCTTCCTGAAAGCTGGAAATATAGAAATTTTAAAATTAAAGAAAATAAATGTAGTCATTGACGATTACAGGATGTTGTTGAATTGTACCAAGGAAAATGAGATAAATTAAATTTCAAATTTATTGTGTCTAAATTAGTGAGTCAATGAAAAAACTTACCTAAAAACACATATCCAAAATATTTTTCAGAATGACAAGAATAATGGATGGGTGAGAAAGCATAAATACGACATGAATTTAAAATAAAACATGAAACCCAGAATTTAAAGGCTTGTGATGTTCTCCATGCTCTGATTTAATCCTAGCACATCCACGCATGTAACAATGTATCATAGGCACTCTCTATATATGTACAAATATCACATATCATTTCAAACATGCAGTAGGAGATGGCAATAGGTGGCAGATACTATAAGTCATGTTTACAAAGAATACTTGCTGATATTAAGAAAGACAATTTTCTGCATTTGTTAAAGAAAAGAAAAAAGAAGAAATGCTCTTTTTATGTTGCTAATAAAAAATAAAACATTTAACTATAGAATATGTTTTATTTAAAAATATTTGCATTATAAAATCCGAAAGGGAATGTATGACAAGTCAACAGTGTTCATTCTTGTTGATGGTTTGTATAATAATGTTAAAAAAATTCTGAAACATTTATATATTTGAATATAAAATAATAGCTCTGTGCACCTAAATAAATATTTTCTCAATTTTAAATATGTGTAGTAAGTATCAAATTTCTTCATTGTCTCAGAAAATAATCCTGGATGGAGTGGCAAATTCAATGAGAGTGATCTTTATTGAAGAAAGAGTTATTATACTACTTAAGGTACTTTTTATATACTTAATACTTTCAAAATGTGTTAAATATGACTTTTAGAGTAATTATTTTCCTAAACCAGGTAGAGAAATATGGATCTGTGATAAGAAATGGAAAGATGGAAAGATTTTTTCTATGATTCATTAGATTAACCTTATTATAAATAGTTTCACCTAGAGCTTTAAGGTTATAATGTTTTATTTTCAATTACAATTTTTTTTTTCTTTTCAGACAGTGTCTCAAGCTGTCACCCTGGATCTAGTGCTATGGCATAGTTCACATAAAATCTCCAACTCTTGGGCTAAAGCGATCCTCTTGTCTCAGTTTTTCTATTTTTAGTAGAGACCCTATCTCTACTAAATTTGCTTAGGCTGGTCTCAAACTCATCAGCTCAAGCTGTTCACCCACCTCGGCCTCCCAGAGGGCTGGGATTACAGGCATGAGCCACCACACCTGGCCCAATGGCATTATTTTTAAGTGTACTGAAAATTAATAGGCTAAATGTCATCATACAAGGTTTAAAAATGTACATGTGTTAAGGCCACCACCTTCTGAATGATCCCTCATGTGAGGATACTTGGTGCTTTCTTAGATTATTGAGTTTTTATGGGATAGACCCATCCACATTAAAAATTGATATAAATCAGATATGAAGAGTATGATTATTTTTATTTATCCACAACTCCATTCATGGTATGCCATTAATAAATTTTGTCCTTTAGGATAGTGGCCATCTATCCGTTCATTAATTCAATGAATTTTCCTGAAAGGCTTTGTGTGCCTGGTTTGGTGTTCTGTAAGGCAGATAATAGCAGACATTTTTTTTTTCTTTACTACCTAATACTAAACTAGTTTGGGGTATAGAAATATGTTCTCACCAGACAATTCTACATCCATGAAGGAAACATGTGTATGTACATTTTGATACTAATATTCTTTAATGTCTTGCCAATTTTGGAGAAAGTTTATTTATTGAATGACATTAAATGAGAATATGTACTCTAAGTGAAGGCATCAAGCATTTTGTTAAAGAGATTTGGCTACGCTCTAATGGGGATGTGAATATTTATGATAGTTTGTGTGCTTTACAGAGTTTATGGATAATGTCCACATTAGAAATAAATATAGCTTATAATGTTCTAAAATTTCAAGGAGGCCAATTCTTTTTTTTTTTTTTTTTTTTGAGACAGAGCCTTAAGCTGAGACCCTGGGTAGAGTGCCATGGCTTCACTGCTCACAGCAACCTCCAACTCCTGGGCTCAAGTGAGTCTCCTGCCTCAGCCTCCCAAGTAGCTGGGACCACAGGCGCCTGCCACAACGCCCCGCTATTTTTTGGTTGCAGCCATTATTGTTGTTTGGCGGGCCCGGGCTAGATTCAAACCCACCACCTTAGGTGTATGTGGCTGGCACCTTAGCCGCTTGAGCCACGGAGGCCAGTTCTTAATTGATTGTTAATCTTGAGGACTGTGTTCAATTCTGGTAATACAGGGTGTCCTAAAGGTCACCCATAAAGTTGGCATGCATAGAGAAAATGGGAAATTGAATCTACAGGCCTTAATTTACAAAATATTCATCACAAAACTGACCAAAATATTTATAAAATGTTTTCTATGTGTTGGCCACCTCTTTGCAAACATACATACACTCAGTGTAATCTGCCCAACTAGATAACAGTGGCAGAATAAAATCTCAGAATGCTTTTGTTTTCCCATAACTTTTAGATCTTTGTTTTGCACACAGTTAGTATTCAGAAAATTTTGTTCATGAATAGATTTTCCACAATTTAAAATGATGTGCTGTTTTAGACATGAGATTTCCCATTCCCATATAGATGATAGACCATTCGATTCTTTCTGTTCCACTTTGTTATTTTCCTAGAAGAACTCCATAGTTTCCTTTTGTTTAGTCTATTAAAAATCTTATATCCATAAATAGGCGCACAATTTGTGATGTTTCAGAGAATCACATCAATTTACAAATTTCATTGCTGTAATAATGTGAATTTTTACTGTCAACTCAAACCTAGCCCAGACAACCAAATTTCCCCTCAGGAAGGAAAACAAATAAAATGAAATTTGGGGAGCTTACCCAAGGAGTACAGAAAAGGAATCAATCTATTAAGCCAAAAATCGACATCTACTTGTCAAAGAACACTAGAGGAGACAAGAGAGAATGTCTCTGAAAATTTTCAAAATTATTCTGATGTAACAGAGTGTGACCTTGTTGTGATGCCATAAGTTAATTCCTCTTATAAAATGTGAACACTTTTGAACAAATATGAAAGAATTAATTCAGCAAACATGATTTTAGGAAAGCTAGGGAACTGATTTTAAAGAGTTTCTCTTAAATATAAAAGCTTATATAATTAAATCTTCCATAAACTTTATAAAACAATAAAGAATAGGAGTTCAAACTAAAGGAATGTTTGGCAGCCTTGACAATGTTTTTCCTAATGTTTCTAGGTTTAACAGTACCCAACAGAAGCAGAGAAAAGTGACAGAGCAGTACATGAAGAACATTTATTGATAAAGGAAAAGGTCAACTGTAAACTAAGTTTTGATTTTCTTCCTTAAGAAGCATCATCTTCAGTGATTCCTCTCTAATTAAAAATAATATTGGAAACTTAATTTCCATTACTATTTACTCATTCTTAGGATAGCTAAGCTATGCAAACGATATAATGTGTTATGATTAGGAAAAATCATTTAAGTATAGCATTTATTAAGGAATTAGAATACAGCCATCATTTCATGGACAGAAAAGTCAAACGCTATCAAAAACTTCAGAGAAGATAAAACTTCATCTTACCTTACATGTCTTTTTTGTGACATTTCTCCATCATAGGGTCAATACCTGAAGTATAAAGAATAATTCTGGGGGCCAGTGACTGTGGCTCAAAGAAGTAGGGCACTGATCCCATATGCCGGAGGTGGCGGGTTCAAACCCAGCCCCGGCCAAAAACTGCAAAAGAAAAAAAAAAAAAAAAGAAGTTTTAACAGCAGAACATAGATGGTTTTGATACAGGACAAGTGGCATCCCAGCCACCTTGTGGAACTGGGGGGCGCGGACCAGCTGCGTCTACCTTGGTGGTGTTGGTGCAGTGGCATGTGGCAGCGAGCAGTGGTACCAACGGGCTAGAGGTTAGGAGGGGGAAGGTTAGGAGGGGGGAAGTTTTCTAGGCCTGAGAAAGTGATTGTAGCCATTCATTTGTGACCCAGACACAAACCCAGACATGTTATCCCAGAAATGTCCCAGACATAATGTCCCAGACACATTAAATGTAACTACCAAGACACTAAATGTAACTACTGAGGGCCCCATGCATCTATATATACCCCTAGACATAAGAGGCTGGAGACATAGAGAGAAGAGCTTTTCTCCCCTGACTGGGGTTTTCTCTCTCTGTCAGGAGCTCTGGTGCTTCTGTATTCTTTTCTGTAAATAAATCCTGTCTTACCACTGATTTGTGGTCCACGGATTCACGGAGACCAAGAACCTACTGAAGAGCAAAATTCCAGTATCATACTGTGGTCTTGTTTGGGATTGACGATCTGTGATAAGCAATGGGACCACTTACCTCTATCCTGCTTTGCTCTTTAGTTATAATAATGGAGACTAATAATTTTGATGGCCATCCACCAGTAAATGTACATAGTGTGGCTGCTGACCTCTAGATCACAGGCAAGAGGCTACTGGGAATGAACTTTCTAATTCCCCGTGGGTACTGAAAGGAGTTGAAGGGAATGTTAGACGACTTTTGAAACTGTTCTGTATTTACTCCTTTTCTCTGGTTGAGAGCTGAGCAAAGAGGTTGCACCCAGAGGCCCTGGGGTTCCCAGAAATGGTTCTGACCCTAGGATATGGGAGGGCCTTCAAGAAATCATGCTCTCCCAGCTCTAACTATCCTCTCTTCTCTTCCATGGTCCCAAACTTTTCTAATTTATCTCTAGAATCTCTACAGACCTCTTAAGCTTCTCTCTCTCTCCTTGTAGTTTATATCATTGTTCGAATGTTGGTAAAGGATTGCTTTTGCATGTGCTCAGTATTTTTCACCTGTTTAAAGTATACCTCAGATGTTGTAGGTATATTGTAAGGCCCTTTTTATTGCCTTTCATTGCAAAATTAAATTCAATGGTGTTTTCATGTGTTTGAGAAAACAAGGCTAAACCATGTTAACTACAAGTCAGCTCCAACAAAGGGCAAAAACATGGTTTTTCTAGGCAACTAGAGGCCTATGAAGGGAAGCCCAGGGCAACTTTCGCAAGGCAAGAATGGCTCTTAACCCTTGGCTACAGTTCAGTCTCTTAAAAATGAAGAAAGGCAATGAATATGACCCTGGGTATTTGATTTCTTCTGGTTTATGGGTGTAAAAGGGAATATTTAAAATACTGACTTCCAGGTTTCTTTAAGATTTCTGCTAATTGTAACAATTGCAATCCAAAAGTTTCAAAGTGTGTCTGACCCGTGAATTGTCAATGAGTTTAATTATCTTGCCTAGCTAACTTTTTGGGAATGAAAGGGAGGTTGGAAAACATAGCTTTTAAGACTCACTATTTTCCTTTGTTACTGGGAATTTAAAAGAAGCTTATAAAGATTATATAGTTGGTTCATCTTATAAGGGTACATGTGAATCTTTCTAAATGTAGAATATAAATGTCTTAACACAATAACCAAGAAAATGACATGAAGGCTATGTTAACCAGTTTTATGAACATATTTCAAATTGTATATAAAAACAGCACATCGAACCCCATGACTGTATTATTGTACACAGCTATGATTTAATAAAAAAAAAAAAATGAAAAAAAAATACAGTTAAATGTGCAAGCACTGCCCAGCCATTTTCTCCAGGACAGGGCTCACCCCACTTTGATTGATACTCTGAAGCTGGAGGGCGGAAGGAGCAGAAAGGGGCAGAATATACATCAGGTGGGACCAGGCTCCCTGATACCTGAGTTTTTGGGCTGTGCTGCTGGCACGTTATCAGCATAGGAGAGCCAGCAGGTACTAAGTGCTACACTGGGAAGCGTGGCTAATTCCAGACAAGTGCAGGGGCTGACGAGGCCACTCTCCTCAGGGCTTCTTCCCCAAGCATTGGTCAGAGGACGCTTTGACAACCCAGGAATATGGGGTGGGATTGATTAAGACAAAGAATGTCTAATCTTTCTCATAGATGGGTAATGTTCTCTTGCCAAGAGAACTGTCATCAGGTGTGACCAGGCTCCCAGTTACCTGATTTTTTAGCCTGTGCTGCTGGAACACTTCACTGGGCTGTATTCTGAAGCACTGGGATGTGTTTGATCTCCAGACACTAATAAAAGAATGTATGGTTTTCTTCTGCACCCAGGCCTGGCCTCCGTATCAACTCTTCACTGGTGAACAATGGCCCCCAGAGGATACTCTAAATTATGACACCATTTTTCAGTTAGATACTTTTTGTAAACAAGAAGCAAAGTGGTCTGAAGTGCCTTATGTGCAAGCTTTCTATTTCCTCAGGGACAACCCCCAACTGTGTAAAACCTGTCAGATAGACTCAGCTCTCCTGGCTGTAGTAACATCCCCAAATGGTCAGGGATTCCTGAGGGAGACGCTGTCACAACCTAGTTCAAACTCAACATCTACTTCTCCTGCATCCTCCTCTGTGCATTCAGAAAACCCCAGGAGAGAGGCTGTCCCAGGAGTTTTTCCTGGTCCTATTGGGACCCCCAGAGGGCAACCGTATCTTTCTTTGTGTCCCTTGGTTGAGATTGCTGGGGATGAAAGGGGAAATGCACAAGTATACGCTCCATTTTCTCTGGCAGCTTTAAAGCAAATTAATGTTGATTTAGGAAAATTTTCTGATGGCCCTGAAAATTACATAGATGTTCTCCAAGGGTTAGGACAAAGCTTTGACCTCTCTTGGAGAGATGTAATGTTACTACTAGATCAAACTTTAACTTTTAATGAAAAAAATAAAGTCTTAGGTGAAGCTAGAAAGTGGGGTGATTTGTGGGTCAAGTCCAATACTGATGGCAGTATATCTCCTAGGGAAAGGGACAGATACCTCACAGGAAGACAGGCAGTTCCCTTTGAGGATCCCAAATGGGACCCTGACAAACAAGGTGACTGGTGGTGTAAACATTTTCTAACATGTATCCTGGAAGGCTTACATTGATCCACGGAAAGACCTATGAATTATTCCAAATTGTCTACTATTAACCAGGAGCAAAATGAGAGTCCCTCAGCCTTTCTTGAGTGGCTTAGGGAGGTAATGAGAAAACATACTCAGTTAACACCTGACTCCTTAGAGGGTCAAATTATTTTAAAAGATAAATTTATCACTCAGGCAGCCCCATGCATTCAAAGAAAACTCCAGAAATTGGCTCTAGGCCCAGATCATAACCTGGAGAATCTTCCAAAATCGGCTACTGTGGTCTTTTATAACCGAGATCAGGAGAAAGAGGAGGAAAAAGAGAGAAGGGATAAGAAAAGAATGACAGCTCTAGTAATGGCGCTCAGACAAACAGGTACCTTTCAGGGGCAGAGGGAAGCCAGAGGAGCTAAGAACAAGTGCTGCCAATGTGGTCAGACTGGCCACTTTAGGAAGCACTGCCCCTAGCCGCACCACTGGCTGGGCAAGCCACTTGGCCTCTGTCCAGAATGTAAGGGTGACCACTGGAGGGTGGTCTGTCCTCAGAGGTGAAGGCCTCCAGGGACGGTGATCCCATCAGTGCCCAAACTGGACAGAGGGTACCCAGGGCAGATTCTCATGGCTCCAGCTTGTGTCCCCTGGGTGTGCCTTACAGTTGAGACCCAAAAGACAGAATTTCTTCTGGAAACTGGCACAACCTTTTCTGTACTTCTCTCTAATCCTGGTCTTTATCCCCCAAATCTGTAACTATACAGAAGGTGTCTGGAAAGGCAATTACCAAATTTTTCTCTCAGTCTTTAAGCTATAATTGGGATGATTGGCTATTCTCACACGCCTTCCTAATCATGCCTGAAAATTCTTCTCCCCTTTTGGAGAGGGACATACTCCAACACACAGCTCACATGGACTGTGTTACCCTAGGGCTTTAGGGATGGCCCTAACTTGTTTGGACAAGACTTAGCCAAAGACTTGAGTAATTTTTCCTATCCCACAGTGACTCTTATTCAGTATGTAGATGACATTCTTTTGGGAGCACCAGGTGCAGAGAAGTGCCACATAGCCACACAAACTCTATTAAACTTTCTAGCTAATAGTGGGTACAAAATTTCCAAGGCTAAAGCCCAATTATGTGTGCCTGAAGTTCACTATTGGATCTCCAGCTTTCACAGGGGAAGAAAGCCTTGGGCAAAGAAAGAATAGAACCAATATTGGCTCACCCTAAACCTCGAACTCTCAGACAGCTTTGAGGTTTCTTAGGAATCACAAGCTTTTGCCGGCTCTGGATTCCTGGATATAGTGAAATAGCTAGACCACTCTATTTTTTTAATTAAAAATGCTCAAAAAGAGGGCCTACTCATGCTAGAGTGGGAACTGGAAGCAGATAAGGCATTCTAACAGTTGAAAACTGCTCTTTTGCAGGCCCCTGCTTTGAGTCTTCCCACTGGACAACAGTTTAATCTGTATATTACAGAATGAACTGGAATTGCCCTGGGTGTTTGGCCCAACACTGGGGTCCAGTTTTACAACCTGTAGCAGATTTTAGTAAAGAAATTGACACTGTGGCCAACGGATGGCCACACTGTGTACTGGTTGTAGCAGCTGTAGCCCCAGAAGCAACCAAGCTAACTTTAGGAAGAGATCTAATTATTTACACTTCTCATGACCTTATTGGACTTTTAAAGTCAAAAAGCAATCTTTGGCTATGAGATAACCACCTTCTTAAATATCAAGCCTTATTACTAGAAGGACCAGCGCCACAATTATGCACCTGTGCTGCTCTGAATCCTGCCGTTATCCTCCAATCCAATGAGGATATAGGGCATAATTGCCAACAAATTATAGCACAGCCCTATGCAGCTAGAGAGGACTTACAAGAAACCACCTTATCTAATCATGACATGGTTTTGTATACAGATGGAAGTTCTTTCATAGAACAAGGAACTCACAAAGCAGGTAATGCTGCAGTTACTCAGTATGCTGTAATTGAGAGTGGGTCTCTCCCTCCAGGAACTAGGGTGCAATTAGCTGAGTTAATAGCCTTAACCTGTGCTTTAGAAATTGGGAGAAACAAATAAGTGAATATATACACTGACTCAAAATATGCCTTCCTCATTTTACATGTCCATGCTGCTATTTGGAAGGAAATACAATATCTAACTTCCAATGGCTCTCCCATTAAATATCATCATGAAATAGACAGGTTGTTACAAGCCGTTCATGTTCCACAGCAAGTAGCAGTTATTCATTGTAAGGGACACCAAAAGACCTCAGATGAGATTTCTGAAGGTACCCAACTTGCTGATAAAGAGGCTAAAATAGTAGCACAGAAAGGAGTAATCCCCCTTGTGACATCCCCTATTTGGGAGGGATCACTTGAGAATCATGCACCTCAATTTACCCATCAGGAGCTCTGATGTATTCTGTATTCAGGAGTGCTTCTGTATTCTTTTCTATAAATAAATCCTATCTTACCACTGATCTGTGGTCCAGATTCATTCTTTGAATCATGGAGACCAAGAACCTACTGAAGAGTGAAATTCTGGTATCAGCTTGACCTAGCAAAGCCTCCCAAGCAGAAATAGTTTACAAGGCTAGCTATGGAATGTTGGGACAGAACCTCTGTGTGTCAGACTAAATAGACTTTCTTGAATTGGTTCCCTGCACATAGCAGGATCTCACAAAATGCTACATTATTTAATTATAGTCATAAATAAAGTCACTGAACATATAAATCAGAATGTTATTGGAATTTTCTGTTTCACTATTTTTGAACACAAAAGGAGATGCTTACTTAAGATAGTAAGTATATTCTGGAGAGTGCTGTGCGCTGGGAAGAAGCAGCTTCCCAGCCGGGGACAATTCATGATGACTGGAGCTGGAGTAACAGGATGGCAGTGCCATCCACTTCACTGGGTCCCTCCAGGGGGAGCGGGGGCAATGGTGGCAGCCATATCACCGCTTTAGTTCACTGTGTCTCTTCTTCAGCCTGCAACGAGGAAGCACCCACCATCTGGAAACAAGTGGCCCAGGCTGGTACCAGGAGAACAAGAAGCCCCACTGAGCAGTTGCAGTCAGGTTCCACTTGATGGATTCTGAGCCCCATAGCACCTGGAAGGCCTCTGTGTTCAGTTCCTACTGACCTTCTCCTTGGCCTTGTCCAAGACAGAACTCCAGAGGCCCCCATAGCTCTCTCAGAAGTGTGGGCTTTGCCCCATCATCCATCTCCCTCTCTCAGGATGGCAAGCAGCAGTGGCTCCACAGCTGAGTTCATTGTTGGAGAGAAATACAGACTGGTAGGGAAGGTTGGGTCCTTCTGGGACATTTATCTGGTGATAAACATCACCAACAGCAAGGAAGTAGCAGTCAGTGAAGCTAGAATCTCAGAAAGCCAGGCATCCCCAGTTGCTGTATGAGAGCAAACTCTACAAGATTCTTCAAGGTGGGGTTGGCACCCCCCACATACAGTGGTATGGTCAGGGAAAAGACTATCATGGACTGGGACCCAGCCTTGAAGACTTCTTCAATTACTGTTCAAGAAGATTCACAATGAAAACGGTACTTGTTTTAGCTGACCAGATGATCAGTACACTTGAATTATGTGCATTTGAAGAATGTTATACGCAGAGACATTAAACCAGATAACTTCCAGAGAGTGTTGGACATCACTGTAATAAGTTATTCCTCACTGATTTGGCTTAGCAGGTAAGTACAGAGACAACAGGGCAAGGCCACACACCACACAGAGAAGATAAAAACCTCTCTGGCACCGCTGGGTATGCTAGCATCAATGCACATCTTGATATTTGAGCAGAGTCACAGGGATGATATGGAATCATTAGGATATGTTTTGATGTATTTTAATATAACCAGCCTGCCATGGCAAGGACTAAAGGCTGCAACAAAGAAACAAAAATATGAAAAGATTAGTGAAAAGAAGATGTCCACTCCTGTTGAAGTTTTATGTAAGGGGTAGACTTTGCAAAGTATTTAAACTACTGTCATGGGCTGCACTTTGAAGAAGCCCCAGATTTCATGTACCTGAAGCAGCTATTCTACATTCTTTTCAGGATCCCCAACCACCAATATATTTGATTGGACAGTGTTAAAGCACAGTAGCACAGCAGCACAGCAGGCAGCCTCTTCCAGAGTGCAGAGTCAGCAGGCCCAAATTCCCATAGGCCAGGAACCTGACAAAACCAAGAGTTAAAGTGAAAGGTTTGTAAGCAGGAATTGAGGGAGGAACGGAAGAAGCCTAGCAGATGATGAGAGCAGCATTTGTTTCTCTCCAAATCTAGACAATTTCAGTTCATACATACACCAGCCAGTGATTGTGGACAACCATTTACTTGGTGTAAAGAGCTTAATTTCAGTATAAGCTGACTCTGGGCAGTGTTGGTGATGCTGTATACTGAGTTGTGGCTGCTGTCTTTGGGAATATTAACTGAGATAGTGAAACATGGAAAAAAAAAGTAAGGATATTCTGTTAAAGCAGTTTTAACTGTATTTTTTTTAAACTGTCATATTACACCCTGTTAACATACTTTAAAAAAATGTAAAATGTGTAGAGAAGCTGTGCCTATAATTCAAAGTAAAACGCTTGGCAGCCTTGTTAAATCTCATTTATTCATTTAATATCCTGTAGGGCATATCCAAGTAGGCTTTGTTTAAAGTTAATTAGAAAAATTGACACCTAATGTTGATAATTTTAGTATGTTAGTCTTGATGTTTCAATGAAATGTTCCTCTTCTTGAATTAAGCCTTTCATTAAATTATGAATCTCTTACAGGCTCACAGTGCTAAAAGACTTTTTAAAAGTATTCCTTTTTTTAAAGTGGATAAAAAATATATAAGTGCCTAAAGGAAAAACAATTAGGCAACTGTATCAAGAGTGCAAAGTTTAAGAAGGATAAAGGCTTTTATCAGATTGCTTTCTGGGAGATGACAGGGGTGAAGGGGTGTGAGAGTCACCTGGAAGATAAATAGGTGACTATGATTTGATGCCAGTTTCGATATAGAGGGATTACAGAGCCGTTAGTCAAGATGCCTCAGAAGTATGAAGTTGAGATGACTGAAAACAAAGAAATTATTCCTGCAAATGGCAATGTCAGAGTAGGGAGCTACTTTGGCCAGGCACGGCAGCCAAAGTATCTGAGAGTTTTTAAGCCTCTGGCTCCTAGGGCTGCTTGATTGGGAGCAGAGATCTTGATTTCCAGTTAAAACCAATGAGACACATCAGTTTTCAATCAGTACCAAATTTGTATAGTTTTTCGAAACAGATGTAGAATGGAATACTACAAAGCACTGTCATGTAATGCATAATGAATGTCTTATAACTCTTGGGCTCATTTTGGATGCCTCTGTCCTTGGCACCCAAGACATTCACAGTTACACAAGGAGTGCTGAGTGTAAGTATACAGCCTCAGCCTAGGACACCTAAATCCAGAACATCTCCAATTTTAAAACGATGATATATGTGCGTATTTTATATATTTGGTATAAAAATATTGTATTAAATGAAACTTTAGAATATAAAAGCTATCTGCACAGTAAAATCTCAAATATGTACTTAAACATTATGAGTTGTCAATGCTGATTATGTCTAATTATTGAATGAAAGGTTGATTTTAATTATTACTCTTTATGCTTCTATTTCCAATTTTATATGGCAACATGCAATCATTAAATAAAATAATAAACACATTAACGACTCTTGTAGTCAATCTTCCCAACTTATTTTTTTTACTTTTAATTATTATTGGTACATAATATTTGTATGTGTGTATATTTCTGTAGAACATGTGGTATTTTGTTACTGGCATACAATGTGAATTAAAATAGGATAATTGGAGGACCTATGTCTTTAAGTATTTATCATTTCTTTATGTTAGGAACATTCCAGTTCCACACTTTTAGTTAAAGCATACCCTATATTGTTACTGACTACACTTACTTTGTCGTGCTGTCCAATACTGTTCATTCTAACTATCTAACTATATTTTTGTACCTGTTAACTGACCCTATTTTTTCCTTCCCTCCCCACTACCTTTCTCAGCCTCTGGTAACCATAATCCTGTCTTCCTCCTTCAGATCACTTGTTTTAATATTTAGCTACCACATATGAGTGAGAACAGGAGAAATCTGTCTTTCACACTTGGCTTATTTCACTAAATGCAATGTTCTCATTTCCATCCATGTTGTTGCAAATGACAGGATTTCGTTCTTTTATGACTATGTAATATCCTACTGTGTATGTGAACCACATTCAGCTACTGATGGACTGATTCCAAAATTTGGCTATGGTGAATAGCCACAGTAAACATGGGAGCATAGATGTCTTTTCAATATATTGAATTCCCCTTTTTTGGATTTATATACCCAGCAGTAGGATTGCTTTGTCATATAGTAGTGAATTTTTAGTGTTTTGAGCCATCTCTGTACCGTTTTCCATAGTGATGGCATTAATTTACATGCCCAGAAAGAGGATAGGAGGGTTGCCCTTTCCCCACATCTCTCCAGCATTCATCATTGCCTATCTTTTTTATAAAAGCCATTTTAATTAGTGAGATGATCATTCATTGTAGTTTTGATTTGCATTTCTCTGGTGACTAAAGATATTGAAACTTTTTTTTCATATACTCATTGGCTGTTTATATGTCTTGCTTTTTTGTTTGTTTGTTTGTTTCATTTTGTTTTTTGAGGACTATCTGTTCAGATCTTTTCCCCAAATCTTATTGTATTATTTGATGTTTTTCTATTGAATTGTTGAATTATTATTTCTTATACGTTCCAGCCATTAATCCCTTGTTAGATGAATACTATGCAAATATTGATCCCATTCTGTGGTTTGTCTCTTCACTTTGTTAAGTGTTTCCTTTTCTGTGCAGAAGCTTTTTAGCTTGATGTGATCCCATTTGTCCAATTTTGCTGTGGTTTCCTACGCTTTGGGGGAATTACTCAAGAAATTGCTCAGATCAATGCCCTGCAATGTTTCTCTAAGGTTTTATTTTAATGGTTTCATAGTTTTCAAGTCTTAGATTTAAGACTTTAGCTTTTATTTTATTTATTTATTTATTTTTGCAGTTTTTGGCTGGAGCCAGGTTTGAACCCACCACCTCCAGTATATGGGGCTGATGCCCTACTCCTTTAATCCATTGGCACCGCCCTATTTTGATTTTATTTTTGTATAGGGCAAGAGGTAAAGATCTAGTTTCACTCTTTGCATATGGAAGAGCCTGTCCTTTCCCCAATGTGTGTTTTTGGCAGCTTTGTTAAAGATAAATTTACTATAGGTTAGTGGGTTTTTTGGTGAGTCCTCTATGGTATTCCTTTGGTGTGTGTGTCTCTTTTTATGCTAGATCCACAGTATTTTTCTTTATTGAAGCTCTGTAATAATCTAATTTCAAATGAGGTAATATGATTCCTCCAGTTTTATTCTTTTTGCTTAGGATGGTTTTAGTTATTCTGGGTCTTTTGTTTTTCCTTATTAATTTTTACATTTTTTTTCTATTGCTGTAAAGAATTTCATTGGTATTTTGATGGGAATTGCATTAAAGCTGTAGATAGTTTCAGGTAGTATGGCTATTTTAACAATATTGATTTTTCCAAACCAAAAGCATGGAGTATTTTTCCATTTTTTAAAAATATCCTCTTCATTGAGTTTCATAAATGTTTATAGTTTTCATTGTAGAAATCTTCCACTTCTTTGGTTAAGTTTACTTTTAGTTGTTTGTGTGTGCGTGTAGATGTTGAAATGAGATTGAACTCTTGGGGTTGCTTTTTTAGATTTCTTACTGTTGACGTACAGAAATCCTATGGAGTGTTGAATGGTTATTGTGTATCCTGTGATTTTTGCCTAGTTCATTTATCAGTTAAAAGTATTTTGTAGAGTTTTCAAGTTTCTCTAGATATAAGATCACATCATCTGTGAACAAGGATGATGTGACTTCTTCCTTTCCATTTAGGGTGTCAGTTATTATTTTTTTTCTTTTGTCTGATTACTCTAGCTATGACTTCCAGTATCTGTTAAATAACACTAGTGAGAGTGGGCATCTTTGTGTTGTTCAGCCCTTAGAGAAAATGCTTTCAGTTTTTCCCCATACACTATGATACTACCTGTTGGTCTGTCTTAAAAGGCTTTTATCATGTTGAGGTCTGTTACTTCTAAGGCCAGTTTTGTGAAGTTTTTATTATAAAGAGGTGTTGAATATTATTGAATGATTTTTCAGGGTCAAATGACGTGAGCATATGCTTTTATCCTCCATTCTGTTGACGTATCACATTGGTTGATTTGTTTATGTTGAAACATCCTTGCCTATGTGCGATGAAACCCACTTGATCATGATTAATAATAATGTGTTATTGAATTCAGTTTTCTAATATTTTACTGAGGATTTTTATATCTATATTCTTTTTTCCTTTAATCCAGTAGTTTATGTAGGATTGATAATAACTCTTTTCTGAATATTTGGTAAAATTTAGCAAAAAAAAATGTTTTTGGATAGGAGACTTTTCACAACTCCTTTTTTCTTATTACTTATCATTGGTTTATTCAGTTTTGGATTCTTCCTAGGTCAATCCTGATATATTGTGTTTCTAGGAATTTTTTCTACTTCTTCTAGGTTGTATAAGTAACTGGCATATAGTTGCTCATGATATTTTCTAAAGATCCTTTAAATTTCTTCAGGGTCAATTATAAGGTCTCCTTTTTCATCTCTGATTTTCTTTGTGTCATCTCTGTTATTTTCTTTCCTTTTTTTTTTTTTCTTTTTTTTTTCTTTTTTGAGACAGAGTCTCACTATGTCACCCTGGGTAGAGTGCCATGGCATCACAACTCATAGCAACCTCAAATTCTTGGGCTCAAGTGATTCTCTTGCCTCAGCCTCTCAAGTAGCTGGGACTACAGGTGCCTGCCACAATGCCCGGCTATTTTTTTGTTGTGGTTGTCATTGTTGTTTGACAGGCCTGGGCTGGGTTCAAACCTACCAGCTCTGGTGTATGTGGCCGGCATCCTAGCCATTGAACTATAGGTGCTGAGCCCTCTCTCATTTCCTTATTTGATCTGGCAAAGGTTTGCTAACTTTATTTATCTTTTTAAACAACCAATTTTTCATTTTGTTAATTGTTTATACTTTTATTTCTGCTCTGATTTTTATTATTTCCTTATAATCTGCTAATCTACAATTTCCTTAATTTACTAATTTTATGTTGTTTTTCTAGTTTTTTTGAAATGCATTGTTAAGTTTTTTATTTTAGGCTTTTCTAGTTTTTTTGATGTAGACCCTCATTCCTATATACTTTCTTTTAGCACTACTTTATTGTTTCCCATAGGTTTTGGTATGTTGTGCTTTCATTTTAATTTGTTTTGAGAAATGTTTTAAATTTCTTTCTTAAGGTATCAATTGACCCTCTGATCTTTCAGGAATATATTGTTTAATTTCCATGTGTTTGGACAGTTTTCAATATTCCTCTTGTGATTGATTTCTAGTTTTATTTCATTGTGGTCAGAGAAATTAATATGATTTCACTTTTGGGGGGTAACTTTTTAAGACTTATTTTGAGGCCTGACATATGGGCTATTCTTGGGAATGATCTAGGAGCTAAGGAGAAGAATATATTTGCTGTATCTGTTGGCTGACATAATCTGTAAATATCTATGAAGTCCATTTTGTGGATAGTATGAATTAAGTCCAGTGTTTCTTTGTTGATTTTGTGTCTGGATTATTTTTCCAATGCTAGATGTAGCTTTTTGAGGACTCCAATGATTATTGTAGGGGTCTATTTCTCCTTTTAGCTGTGATAATATTTGCTTTATCCAATTGCTCCAGTGTTTGGTGCATACATATTTAGAATTCAGAATTATTCTACTGTTACTAGAATTTCTTTCTTCACTAGGTATTTGGTTTTGGGAATGTGAAGAATGAACCCATGGACCACAGATTAGTGGTAAGATAGGATTTATTAGACAGAAAGGAATACAAAAGGAGTGAAAAAGCACTAGAGCTTCTGGCAAAGGGAAAGACCCAACTCAGAAGTCTCCACCTGGATCCTTTGTCTAGGGGGTATCTATCGCCTCCAGAGTTACATTTGGCCAGGACTTAGTAGGTAGAAAAACACTTTTTCGACAGATACAGATCCTTTTGCTAGGGGTAAGGTAAATGAATGCATTAATGAATGGATTCAGTCCCTTCCCCTTGGGGGAAGGTGAATGTCAGGCCCAGGAAACTAGGGTCCCTTATCCAGCCTTTAATGGAAGAACCCTGTATCAGTGTTATATTGGTGAATTGATCCTTTTATCATTATATAATGACCTTTTTTGTTTTTTGTTAATGTTTTTGTATAAATCTATTTTATCTGATAGAAGTATAGCTGCTCATCTTTTTTTCTATTTTATTTGCATGGAATTTCTTATTCCAGCCTTTTATTTTCAGTCTTGTAGGTGAAGTGAGTTTCTTGTGGAGAAGACATGTTGGGTCTTGGTTTCTTATCCATTTTGCCACTCTATCTCTTTTGAATGGAGAGTTTAGTCTATTCACATATCAATATTACCATGGACAGGTATGAGCTTACTATTGCCATGTTGTTTGATTTCTGCTTATTTTGTGGTCTTCTCTTCCATCCTTCCTGTCTTTCCTTGTTAAAAGTAATTTTCTCTGCTATGGTGACTTAATTTCATGCTTTTTTTTCTTGAACATTTGTTGTAAGTTCCATAATTTAAAGTTTCTTCATTTGCAATAAACATTTTAGAATCAATTAAACAAATGACAACTTTACTTACAGAAAACAAATAAAACATACATGTACAAACAAGCAAAGAGAAATCTAAAAGAAACTGTACACCAACTCCACTCTCCTTGATTTTTGATCATTGGTTCTTTCCATCTATATCTTTTTTTCCTACTTCTTAGAAAATTGTTGTAGACGTTATTTTTGATGGGTCTGTCTTTTGTTCTTCCTACTGAAAATAATTGGTTTACATACCACAGTTAGAGCAATACTATATTCTGTATTTGTGTACTTACTGTTTCCAGTGACTTGTATACCTTCAGATGATTTATTATTGTTAATGTTCTTTTCTTTCATATTGAAGAACTCCTTGTAGCCTTTTTTATAGGACAAGCCTGGTGTTAATGAACTCCCTCAGCTTTTGTTTGTCTGGAAATGGCTTTATTCTTCTTCATGTTGAAAGATATTTGTTGTGGTAGATTTGTATTTATGTACAGCATTTGTTCCCACCAAGGGGAGCAAACATAAAGAGATAGGGTGGTGTCTGTGGCTCAGTTTGTAGGGTGCCAGCCTCATGTACCAAGGGTGGTGGGTTCGGAACCAGCCCTGGCCAAATTGCAACAAAAAATAGCTTGGAGTTGTGGCACGTGCCTGTGGTCCCAGCTACTCAGGAGGCTGAGGCAAGAGACTTGCCTAAGCCCAGGAGTTGGAGGTTTCTGTGAGTTGTGTGATGCCATGGCACTCTGCCGAGGGTGATAAGGTAAGACTCTGTCTCTACCAAAAAAAAAAAAAAAAAAAAATAAGAGATAGGATAAAGAAGAAAAGATAAGATATCCATGTGGAACCAGGTAGAGTGGTTGCCAGAGAAGCATTTTCTATATAAGAGCAGATGTTGGCAACTTGGGGACCAGAATGTGAACAATTAAGGAGGCCTTGACCATGAAAAAGGAGAGGAAAAAATCTGAGGCCTTGGTTGAAAGATGAAACCAGGTGAGTACTTAAGCCCGTGAAATCTGTGTGGATATGAGGGTATGACTAGAGAGCAATTTCTACTTCAGAAGACTAAAGAGCATGATGACATTTTTACCATTGTCATCAGGTAGCTGAGAGAGCAGTTCAGGCATTTTCTAGGTGCATTAGTGTAGTGACCAGTCCTTGAATGCTTCATATCCAGCTGTCCATGGTATGGGGATTATTGCTATTTAATTAGTTGGCAATGGGATCACTGTAAGTGTTTTAAAAGTTGGAAAATCAGTATGCTTAATGATAAATGAGTGTTTCCCGGAGCCCACCTCCTACCACTTTTACCCTTTCCCTGAGGACTCTGCTGGGGCACAGCACACTGTGTCCATTCTGATCATTTGTTCTCGTGTATTGTGGGTATCACTCCTGGAAGGCCAGCAAGAAAGGGGCTGGTTTGTAGAATAGTTCCTGCAAGACAGACATCTCATTCCTTTTCAGAGTGCACCGTTTAATTTAGTTCACTATGCTTTTTTATTAACTCTCATTGTTGCTAAGTACCTCTGTCCCTCAGAGTCTGGTAGTCATGTTTGCCTACATTTAGTTCCATTAACCTTGTCCTGGCCTTTACATATCCAAAGCTCTGATTTTTCTTCTTTACTACTAGCAAATTGTACAGGTAATCTAACCTTAAATTTGTGAAAACGCCTGGCATAAAAGCAATTACAAATTTTAGAAAGAGCTGTGCACACAGAAACTATTAGTGTGGCATTTCAAACTTACAGAAACCTACACACATCTGATCTGATTAGATATTTTAAAAAGTAATGCACTAGTCTAACATGAAAAGTTTTTTGAAATACAGTATCTGGTTTTCTATGTAAATCAGATTTGAGGCAAGGGCAGAAGGCATAAAATGTTTTCCTGCAATAAACCTTTGTGAACCTCTAGGGTTCTAAATTGCTAGAAGTTAATACACCTTGATCCTGTCTCTAGCTAAGACAGGGTAATTATAAGACAAAGTCAATTTGATGGGTTCTCTGTAAATAGGAACATTTAATATAACAGCCTGAGTAACTGTTGTTATTATCTAGAACCTCAGATTCTCTGTCATTGGGACTGCTTCTAGAATGTTTTCATTTTAATGATTTTTTTTTTTTCTCAAATGAAGTTAGATTTCTGCTTTCAAATTGGGCAGGGAAACATTCCTAGCCAGTGTTTCTTTAAACAAAGTTCTTATAGCTTGTCACTTGTGTCTGTCTACTTAATGTGTTTTAATCTGTGTTCATCCCTGTCATAGTGATGGGTATGTGGTAGTCATTGGTAATGTAATAACGGTCTCTATCTCTCTCTTAGGAGAAAGTCCAAGATACCAAAGGAAGTGGATGGAAACACTATGGATGGATATTTAAATTTTTTAGCTTAATGGGAGTTCCTTCCACCTGTTTTATTAAATGGCAAACACTCCATGAGCCACTTCTTTCATCTATGAGAGACTGACTATAGTAACCAAATGATTGTATAAATACTTTCTTGAAGAAAGCTGAAGTGCTAAGAGTAATCTGGCCCTATCTATTTATTATTCTGACACTGTGTCTTGTTAGCTCTGGGACAGCTGTTTTCAAAAGACTGGTGGCAAATCTTCTGCTGAAATTGGAGTCTTCGTTTGCTGGATGTCTGAATTCACTAGCAACGCAGAATGGAACTCTGTTAAGCCATCTTGCCAAATGGCAAATAAAATTCCAAAGACCACGGCTTGCTGAGAAAAACACTTCTGCTTCACTCCAACTCCTTGTAGCTCAATAAAACAACTAAAAACCCAGTAGAGCTAATTTTTAAAATATTGTGTTTTTTCCTGGACAAACCATCTGGCTTCCAACTTAATCAAGTCAGACACTTAGAATACAGATTGAATTCCAGCTTTGCTAGTACTGGTGACTCCCTCCAGTATTTACTTTGGACCATGTAGTAAAATGGCTCTATTTATTCTCAGCATTCAGAATTATCTCCATGCTTTCTCTGCTTAGCTTCAACTCTCATATTGTCTATTTACTCGTTAAATAATCACTAACTAATGAAAATTTTATCTTAATCAGTCTTTCTCTATTTGTGTGAGTTATTCTAACTCAAAAAGTAAAATTTATCTGCACCTTTTTCTCTCAAGCAACTTGTAATGATAATCTTAGAAAAAAAACTTTTCAAGTTAACTCATTGATTTTTATAATTTTGGAGGAGAATTATGTTTTATATCCAAACTGTAAATGAGCCCTTTCACTTTATATTCTTTAAGAGCTCTGCTGCCTTTGATGCTAGCTAGTGTTTATATTCAAAGGCAGTGATCATTTGTGTAGAGGAATGGAGCCCGATGTTTAGTAGTTCTTCATGAGGGTTGTGGGGAAAGAACATGTGAGGAAAGAGCACGTGGCAATCCTTATGCAGTCCTCATATGTAATTATCTTAACTCTCCACACCTGTTGTGTATGTCATTACCTTAACTCTCCACACCTGTTGTACATAACCTTAATAACGAGCCATTGCAGAGGGGGCTCTGGGATACCCTGCACTTAAGGTTAGCCTGCCTCCCGCAAGCTTGTACTTGTAATTTTGTCGGGCCTGGTTCCTTCCTGTGGCGACTGAGACGAGGGCCTTGGGGCGTGACACCTTTGCTCTTCAGCTTTTAACAAAACTACAAGAACAACTGTCAGGAAGAGAGTTGGATCCAGTAAGTCATAAGTAGTGTAACTCTTCTTTTTTGCCTTTTTTTTCTCTAAAAACCTTAACTTAGAGAATTTTTTACTCTAATTTCTATATTCAAAGGAAAACCCTTAGAGAAAGATAGATTTACTTTTACTGGTTACACACTTTACGTTTTCTAGAATTTTTTTTTTTTTTACTTTATACACACTTATAAATTAATTAAAGTAAATCTACTAAGTAGCTACATTATATATAATTTCGAGCTCTAAGTTCTTCTTGTGTCATTGCTGTGAAAAGCAAAGTCCCTACTTTCCAATCAGCTAAGCCATATGTAGGCCACTTTTGCTTATTCCAGAAGCCTCAGAAAAGTTTTCAGGGCCTAAGTTCTAAAAAAGCTATAGGTCCTGTTCTCAATTTAAGGCATACTTTTTAAAAAATCATCATGTAAGAAGACATTACATAAACAGAGTCTTTCCTACAAGTTTAGCAAGGAGAGGAATAGGAAAAGACATAAAATTACAAGTGGTCATATGTCAGATAATAAGACCCAAAGACAAATCTGGCATATAGTTTCAGGCTTGTACAAAATTATGATTTATTGTTTGTTCTCAGTTATCTGTTACATTTTTGTTTTTAGAATCTTTTATCTTCCTGGAAAAAAATGGTGCATACTATGGACGTGGCTCGGCGGTAAGTGTTTAAAATATAATATTTTATTTACCTTTATAAAGATTCTCTGGGTATCTCTTATAATTGCATTGGTTTTACATGTAAGAATTTTGGGAAGCTCTTTAACCTGGTAGCAAGTGGTAGAGCCAGGCATTTGAGCCAATCAGTTGGCTACAAAGTAATTTGATTAATTATTAATTACATATCCTTCTGTCTTGTTATTTGCAAATCAGTACCTTCATACTAGACCCTTGGCTCACAAGTATTCCCAGCAGAATTATATCATAATTATTTGTCAACTAAAATCATTGAAAATACTTTTACAAAGTTATCATCATAAAGAGTTCTATCAAAAGAGAGAGAGAGTACACTAATGTATGTATTTTAAAGAATTTGGGAATAGAGAATATGAAACATGTCAAAAATGAGATGATTGAAGAGAGAATAAAGTAGAGAAAAAGTGTTGTGTAAGGGGAGACTGCTGTCTGAATGGGCAACCCACTAGCAAATGCCAGGTCCGCCTAGATGTGAACTCTTCTTCCCGGGTAGAATTGGCAAGCCCATAACTCTAAATTTGGTTCATGAATAAATCAACTTCTAGGGCAGGATAGTTTGCCTTGGCATTTACTACACAATCTATTTACAAACTAGATCAACGGACTATTTTTCAGGATAGAGGAGTGAATGGATGAATGAGCAGCATTTTTATATCTAGTATATTTCCAAGTTTCTATTAACGTGTATGACTTCACCTACTACAAATCTTCCTGCTGTTCCCTAAATACGAAATGCCACATTGGCTGTGAGACTATTGCTGGATAAACATAGTAAAGTTAAAAGGAAAAAAAAAAGTTATTGCACATTTTCAGACAGTATTTAGTTTCAATGGCTTTGCTGGGGCATTTCTTCCTAACGAATACATTTCTTTTCGATTGTTAATTAGTGATTATAACATTTTACTATCTTCTGAAAACAGTGTAATAAATGATAAAATAAAAATCTATCATAAAAATTATGATATAATTGGACAAGATATAAATTGTTTGATTTTAATACTTTTGAAATGTGAAAATTTCATGACAGGAGTAAAATAATTGCTTTTAGATTTTATTATATCTGTGTATTATAACTGAAAAAGAGATTGCTTACCTAATATACTGGGCTATTATAAACTCACCTATAATGGAACCCTGGAGCTCAGTCTCTGGGTCTAATTATCTGATTTAGTATTTGCACTCTTTTTTTATACTGTAACGATAGGTGAAAGACTATAGAAAAATTGTGAAGGAATAGATTGCAAAAAATACCATGCTTTTTACTTTTGATGATAAGTACTGACCATCTTCTCTTTTGAGATTAAAAAATTAACTAAGGGCCAGGTGTGGCTCATGCTTGTAATCCTAGAACTCTGGGACTCTGAGGTCAGGAACTGGAAACCATCAGGAGTAAGAGCCAGACCCTATCTCTACTGAAAATAGAAAAATTATCTTGGTGTTATGGCCAGCACCTGTAGTCCAAGCTACATGGGAGGTTGAGGCAAAAGATCTCTTGAATCCAGGAGTTTGAGGTTGCTATGAGCTGGGCTGATGCCATGGCACTCTTTAAAAAAAAATAGCTATGTACTTTATTTGTAAATGGCATATACCTAAACTCTGGGTGTCATTCAGCTAATGACAGCGTATAAAGAGGAATCATCATACGTGTACTTATCTCACTATGTGAGATAGATTATAGATTCTTCTAACAGGACTGATATTCACTCAGAGTTTGATTCACTCTGATATCCTGGAATACATATTTTTTACACTGTCTGACAGGCATGCTTTTCAATTGTATTGTGAGCTCCTTTGGAAACAATTAACCCAGTGCCAGAATTTGAGATAGGGTAATTTGACCCTTAGATTATGTTACAATTATCTGAATTTAAGATTCTCTAGAAAGTTAAAGAAGCCACATGTCTTCCAGATACCAAAATTTTATACACTACATTTGGTCTCTTTTTTAACTTGATGAAAAATGCCCTTTGGTAAAGATATAACACTACCGTGACAAAATCCTTCTGAGGTCTGTGGAGACATTCTGGTACTATTAATATATTGCCCTTAGTTTAAATTATTTATAAAGCCACTAAGCATTTATTTGGAGCAGAGGTAATTGATTTTATAGGGTGGCCTGTTTAAAGTCAAATGTTATCATTTGTAAACCTCGGGCGACATTTCATACTGGTAATGTACCGTGCCTTTAGGCTAACAACATCGCTTTTAATACCATCTAATAATAAAACCTAGGTACATGGAGACTGTCTTTTGTCAGGGAAAGAGATCATGTATATGAAGTCCTGATTATTAATTTTAATAATGTCACTTTTGTAGAACCTAATTATAAATGACCTTTTGTTTAGGAACTAATTATCTTATGCGTTGGCATTTTTGTGTGTGTTTGTATTTGCCTCTGCTACTACTAAATGTGGATGGCTGCCTGCGTTGGTTCAATATTCTTGTAAGAATGTGAGAACAGCCTAGTACAAAGCTGAATGGCATATAAGTATCCCAACGAGAATAAGCAGCACAGTGGCTAAGGGCTAGGGAACAACAGGATCCTTTGTGATTCTGCCACTTAGATTACATGAACTATAGTGAAACAGGGACATCTGGTGTAGAATAAGGATGCAAACCTTGGAGCAGAAACAAGAAGACTGAGACGTCTTAAAATTATATGTAGATTGACTCACATTTTGTGCATATTGATGCATACAAATTTTACTCTCCCCAAAACATGAAACTAATGTATGTATTCTAAAGTATTTGGAGATAAAATATAGGAAACATGTTAAAAATGAGATGATTGAAGGATAAATACAAATATATAGAGTAATAAAAAAATAACAATTGTAGAAAAGGTAGTATTTTTTAGTGTATTTACCTATTGATTTTTTTTTCTTTTTATTTTCTGTATGTTTAGAAGTTTTCATAATAAAATCTTTGGAAGAAAATGAGACATCATGAATACACTTAAGACTAAAGTGAACGGCAGTTAGGAAAATAAATAGTCAGGAATACCAGTACTAAACGTAACTCCTACACAGAGGAAATGCTTCTTTAAAAAACAAATGATTGCTTATTAATTTGCCTGTTCATTTGTATATGATGTCTCTGTCTTAGCTGGTATGGTGTCTTCTGCCATCACTTAGTAAACTAAGCTCATAATTTTAAGTACTTTTCTGCCCTCAATAGAACCTTGTATTTTTCCTCAGTAATAGCTAGAATGAATACAAAACTTTGATGAAACGGTTGTATTTTTTGGCTTCTAAGGAGGAAAATATATCTGAGTTTGAGATTCTTTTCAGACTTTAGAATCTTCAATAATATTTTATAATTACTTAAGTTATCCTATATCATGTCTAAGTAAATTCTCAGAATTATAAACGTCTGGAACATCAAAGCATGGTTTAATAATAATTTTTGTGGAAATATGCTGTATGTGAAAAATCTTTGCTTCAAAGCATATGTATGCTGCAAAAAGTGTAACGCTTTATTAAAATGTAATATAATCTCTAATGTTATGTTTTCCCATAAATTTTCATGCTTCAGGGTAGAAAGGAGCAAAGACTCTAGGCTTTAAACAGTTTCACTGAGTGCTGAAGAAATTGTATTTTATAATCTTCCAGCACCATTAAAATTTAGACCACATCTTCGAATTCTAATACTCAATTACTAAATTTAGTGCCCTAATTTACTACTATAATACTTTGTAACTCTATAATCTTTATGAGAGTAAATGCAAACTAATAAAGGTTAATAAAAAGTTTAATTTTCATCTGTTTTCTTTAAGTGACATTCTATTTAAAATAACCTGAACCATATGGAGCGGTCTTTAAAAATATTACCTTTGAGCCTGGTTTTCAAACATGAAAATGCATAATTCAGTCTAAACAATGATAACCCACAGTATTTAAAAATATATAAAAATCAATTAAATTGTTGTGCTTTTATGACTATTAATGAGACAACTTTATGAAAGATACAATATATAATACAGCGTTCACTTTTTTAATCTAATAAATATCCTCTTAACCTAATAGGATATAAAGTTAAACAACTCTAAGTTCCTGCTTCAGAATTTTATATATATGTGCTCATTGGCAGAAATTGAACTCTTTAATTCTCAGAGTCCTCATAAAGATATTTAATTCAATATAGTTATTAACTGTGATAAGTTATTAGATTAAATAACATGAAATTATAAACAAAGATACAATTGCATCATCTCTGAACCAGATTGCTGAGTTTAAATATAAACTCCACCTCTTTTTAACTGTGTGATCTGGAAGAGTTACTTAAACGCTTTTTCCCTCAGTTTCTATAAAATGAATATTATAATAATAGCACATACTTCATAGAGTCATCATAAGTATTAAATTATTTAGTGTATGTGAACCTTCTAGATCCATGCCTGAAAAGTGAGCACTTCATAATTTTGTTTGCCACTGTACATAACACATTTGTATCTTATATAGTCATACAAAATATATATGCTATGATCAAATGTTATTGTCTCCCTCAAATTCATGCATTAAAATCTAATATGCAATGTAATAGTATTAAGAGGTGGAGTCTCTTGAGAAGTGATTCAATTGTGAAGGAACTGCCCTTAGGAATGGACTTAAGTCCTATAGAACAGTTGAAAAGTTTTTTTGCCTTCTACCGTGTGAGAATAGGAGGCACCATCTATGAATAACAGACCATCACTACACATTGAATCTGTTGGCACCTTGACCTTGGACTTTCTGTTCTCCAAAACTGTGAGCAATAAATGTATGTTTTTTATAAATTACCCATTCAAAGGTATTTTGTTATAGCAGGCAGAATAGACTATGATAACATATAAATTGTATTTTAATGTTTTATTTTTAATTTTTTATTAATTTTTAATTAAAATAACTGTATACACTTACGGGTATACAATTGATTGATATAAATGTAGGATGCTTAAATCAAACTGATTAACATCACTATCACCTCATTTATTTTTATAGTAAGACATTTAGAATTTACTCTTAGTTGTTTTGAAATATACCCTTGCATTGTACATGTTAGGGGAGATCCCACCAAATGCCCTCCCTCCAAGAGATAGCAAATATTGAGAGGATGTGGAGAAAAGGGCTGCCTTATATGTTGTTGGTAGGAATAGGATATAAATTGATACAGCCATTATAGTCAGCAGTATGGAAGTCCCTCAAAGATTGAAATTAAAACTACTATGTGAATTAGCAATCCTACTTCTGGCAATATGTCCAAAGGAAATAAGCACATTATATCTACAATCCATATTCACAACAGCCATGTTTGGAAACAACCTAACTGCCTATTAATAGATGAATTATTAAAGAGAATGTGAAATATGTTTCTCTCTCTATTAAATTCAGCCATAAAAAAAAAAGGAAATCCTGTTAAAAAGATTGAACCTAGAAGACATTAGGTAAGCCAGGTATAGGAAAACAAACACCATATTATCTCACTTATGTGAGGAATTTAAAAATGTACTTACAGATTCAGATTGTAGACTGGTGGTTGCCAGGGTATGGGGGAAAGGGGAGGTTCTGGTCAATGGATAAAAACTTCTAGTTATGATGTGGATAAGTTCTGGGGACCTAATGTACAACCGGTGATGGTTATAATATACAATACGCTAATTAATAATACTGTATTGTTTATGTGAAGTTTGATACAAGAGATTTCAAGTGTCTTCATGCCTTTCCCTCACACACAAATGGCAACCATGGGTGATGACGGATGTGTTAATAAATTTGACTGTGGTATTTAGGACATTATGTATATGTATATCAAATCACCACATCATACATTTGGAATACATATAAATCTTAATAAAATCTTTTTAAAGTTTAAAAAATAAAATAAATTTTATTCAACATGGTCATATGAATCCATGAATCTAATTGGGGGCATTAATCAAGTAATTGTATACAATTTATAAAAGTTATATTATGGTAAGTCTAGAAAGGAAGAATCATAAATATATCTACTAATATGTAGAGAGATATTTTATACAGTCAATTTGATTAAAAAAAATGTATTCCTGAGGAAATCATGAAGACCATAAAGGGTAGAAATTTACTGGGTAGAAGTAGGCTGGGCTCTTTTGTTAGTGGTGAGAATATTTACAGCTAATGCAAAGGCCTTGCTGGGAAGAGGAAGTCTAGAAGGGCTTGGCTGGCATTTACAAACTTTGTTAAATATTTTTGAAACACATACACTGAAAATGTCATTATGTTTGTGTTGAGATATATTATAGGCATGTATATTTCCCCTAATTTTTATAAAATTCAGTGCAATTGAATAGACAAGCAGAATTTTAAAAGAATTCTGGGAAACTGATTCTCAAATTAGTATGTAATATTCAAAGTTATTGAATTGGTAAAATTTTTTGTGAAAAATTTTCCATGGGGTGGGGATGGAGGAAGGAAATGTGTTGTATCAGATATTTGAGAATTATTATAAAGGTGTAGTGACTAAAGTGTGCAGTACTGATTCAGGGAAAGGGAGCCATACAGTAGTGGAAGGCACTGCCAGGTCACAGGACCACCAGCCTGGGTATATAATTCTATTACAGAGAGGAGTTATGAATTATGTACAGTAACTTAACATTTCACACTGATGATGTCGTACTCTACACCCTCAATCCAACATAAATGCACTGGGAAAACATGGAGGATGGAATGTCTGTCCATGCAGACAGATACAATGTATAATATGTTATACATTATGTAATCATTTGATTTCCCCCAAAGCCTATGACAAAGACTTAAGTGAAGTTGATTTGCTTGAGAAATGATCCAAGAAATGTGGAGAAAATGAGTGGTGAAAGTATAACAGAGAAAGGACAAAGAAGCAAAGTGTTTCATGGAGCTGGTTAGCTCCGTGAACAACTACAGCTGAATTCTATTAATATTAGTGTCCAACTGAGGAAGCCTGGAGTGTGTTTCAGAATTACTCCCTGCAGACTTGGCTGGGGTCATTCATTTAGTTCTGTATTTACTGTGGGTAATTCCGGAGTGTTAACGCCCACATTTTCTGACTAAGCAAGCTGCTTCTGCTTCCCTGAAGCAGAAAACACACACACAATTTATTTTCTAGATGTGAGACGCCTCCTATTTACGTGGGAACAAGTGGCCTTATGAATAATCAGGTAATTGAAAAAGCTTTGACCACCCATTGCTTATGATAGTTGTGTATTGCATGTACCTCTTAGTTTTCCATTCATATTAGAATGTAAAAGCAAAATAGATTACATAAATAGAATCTTTTTTAGCAATTCTAAAAAAAGAACAAACATTGTATTTAGGAATCTTAGACTAAAAAACATTGAATCAGAAATTGACCAACACAATCAATATATATGTATTTTCTTTTTTTTGGAAACCCCATTCCTCCATTGCCCAGGCAGAAGTCAAGGTGCCTCACCACAACTAACTCCAACCGCAAACTCCTGAGCTCAAAAGATCTTCCTGCCTCAGTGTCTTGAGTCAGCAGGGGTATGCCAACATGCCCAACTAATTGTTCTATTTATAATGAACATTTTTGAAGGGCTTATATAATTTGCCTCCAAATAGGACCGTGTATATTAATGCTCCGACATAAATTTAATAAATCCATGAGAATGTCAGGGAAGAGGAATAAAATCGAGCTATAAATAAAGGCTAGGAGCTTTACAACAGCAACAGTCCATAAGATGCTGTTAATAATGTCCAATGAGGGTGGTGCCTATGGCTCAAGGGAGTGGGGTTCCGGCCCCATATGTGGGAGGTGGCGGTTTCAAACCCAGTACCGGCCAAAAATGGCAGGAAAAAAAAAAAAAAAAAAAGTCTAATGAATGTTCTATAAGTAACCATTCCATGGGTCTGAGATTCCTGCACTTAAGATCTCTCCAAATAGATAGGTAGATCAGAGTCTTGCCCTTCAGAAAGACACGGTTTGATGGGAATGTTGACACCAATTAACTATAATGTAAGTCAAAGTATCATAATTGTTTCCACGAGTTACTTTTCAAAAACAGTATACCTTTAACAAATCATTTAGTTGCCAGGTAGTGTTGGCAGTATTCATCATTTTTTCTTTCTAAATTATGAATTCAATTAAAAAAGTAAGCCTAGGATAGAGTGTTTAACTTACAATGGGGTTACTTTTTTAATTATTACTTTTTAATTTCAAATAGAATATTGGAAAATGTTAGCATATTATTTCAGAATTATGTATATGTTAAACAGAACATTAGAAAACGTTGGCATGCTATTTCAGAATTTGTACATGTCAATATACAAAAGGGTCTTTAAGATTCCAGTCCCAAATATCTTAGAATTTTAGGACTAAAGCCAGCCCTAAGAGTAGAACATGTGGATGTGCGTTTTGTTCTTGGAATTTCCATGGCCTAGAGTGCTCTTTCAGATATTGCAGAGCAAAAGAAACACAATCTGTTTATATTTTCATTTTAAAGGATTCAGGGTTACTCTTGAAATATTCCACTTCTAACTGTGATATTTTGTCTTTTAATGTAGAAGCTCTGCATTCTGTCAGTATATAGAACACCAGGGTATCCCATGTTCTAAAAACATTTCATAAAGAGTGATATACTTTAGGTAAAATCCAAACACATCTGACTATTTATAATAATCACAATTAACTTTAGAATCATCCAATGAGTATTAAAAAGCTGCAGCGAATACTAATTTCATTTTGTTTTTCAAGGACACACAAGGAAAATGTCAGAAATGCCCTCAACACCATCTTTATTCTAAAATTTACTGCTATTGTTTCCGATACTATGAAAGTCTCATAATGATTTTGCCATATCTGAAAATATTTAATTTTGTGCTCTGAAAATTCTGTCCATGGTAGGCAATTGTGTGATATTAAATGCTTAAAGATTTTATCTAATAATATGTAAAGACTACATTTGAGGAAGAGTTTCCTCTTACAAAGTTCTGCAAAGCTGCACACACACACAGACACACACTCATATGCTTTAAACATATATTTAATGAATATACAAAATATATCTCACTCTCTGTGAATCCATTTTTCATATCCATTTAGAATGTGAAGAGTAGGTAGGGTCAAAGGGAGAACAATTTAATAGGTGAAATGTCTGAGAAGTTGGAGGCTATAGAGAAAAAAACAATAGAATAATTTTCACCATGTTCAGCAGGCTGTAGTTCATAATTCATCAATTTTATACACTTCTATAAGTGTTTTTTTATGGGAGGAGTCTTGAGGAAAGACTCAGTTATCAATATCAATCACTAAATATTTAAGGATTATTGTTAAAGCAAAAACAATTATTGTCATCTAAAAATTATTTTTAAAAGTAATATTCTTCTACTAACACAAAATATATTTAGTTAAAATTGTATGGAATTGAGATTCAATAATCTTTGAATAGTTTGAAGAATACTATGTTTTGCTTTTTTTTGTTTGCTTTTGTTTTTCCTTTTTAAAATTAATATTGGGGATTCATTGAAGGTACAAAGAGGCAGGTTATAGTGATTGCATTTGTTACATAAGTACCCTCTTATATTTGTGTCCTGCCCCCAAAAGGTGTGGCACAGCCCTTGACCCCCTCACTCTCTCCCTCCTTCTCTGTCTCAGCTCTCCCCATCCTCCACCTCCCACCATGTACTAGGACCTTAATTGTCCTCATATCAGAATTGAGTACACAAGATTCTTATTTCTCCATTCTTGTGATGCTTTACTAAGAATAATTGTTCTGGCTCGGCGCCTGTGGCTCAAGCGGCTAAGGTGCCAGCCACATACACCTAAGGTGGTGGGTTTGAATCCCCAGCCTGGGCCTGCCAAACAACAATGATGGCTGCAACCAAGAAATGGCTGGGCATTGTGGTGGGCGCCTGTGGTCCCAGCTACTTGGGAGGCTGAGACAGGAGACTCGCTTGAGCCCAGGAGTTGGAGGTTGCTGTGAGCTGTGATGCCACGGCACTCTATCCAGGGGGATAGCTTGAGGCTCCATCTAAAAAAAAGAATAATTGTTCCACATCCATCCAAGTTAATACAAAGGATGTAAAGCCTCCATCTTTTTTAGTGGCTGAGTAGTATTCCATGGTATACATATACCACAGTTTGTTAATCCATTCCTGAGTGGTGGGCATTAAGGCTGTTTCCACATTTTGGCAATGGGAAATTGAGCTGTGGTTAACAGTCTAGTGCAAGTGTCTTTGTGGTAAAAGGATTTTTTTCTTTTGTGGGTAGATGCCCAGTAATGGGATTGCAGGATCAAATGGAAGGTCTAGTTTGAGTTCTTTGAGGGTTCTCCAAACCTACCTCTAAAAAGATTGTATTAGTTTGAAGTTCCACCAGTAGTGTAAAAGTGTTTCCTTCTCTCCACATGCATGCCAGCATCTGCAATTTTGAGATTTTGTGATGTGGGCCATTCTCACTGGGTTTAGATGATATTTCAAGGTGGTTCTGATTTGCATTTCTCTGATGATTAAGGATGATGATCATTTTTTCATATGTTAGCCATGTGTCTATTGTCTTTAGAGAAGGTTCTATTCATCTCTCTTGCCTAGTGATCTCAGGAATTGTTGGCTCTTTTTATGTTGATTAATTTGAGTTCTCTGTTCATCCTAGTTATCAAACTTTTGTCTGATTCAAAATATCCAAATATCCTCTCCTTTGAATACTTTGAAGAATACTATGTTTTTAAATAATGGGAGAAAATAGATATGAAAATTAACCCAAATGAAGTTTCCTTAACACAATTTTTTTAAAAAAGCCTATAAGAAAATGTATTCTGATAATTACATTAATAATTAATTTTACAAAGTAATATAAATAAAAACACATGAGAACTTGGGAGAGTAGAACAGCCATTCTCCACGTGTGTTTTTCAGAACTCCAGTACCAGTAGTACCAACATACATGTACAATGTTCAATGTTCAAGTAATGAATACAATAAAGCCAAGATCTTGCTATAATACAGCATATCCATATAGCAAAACTGCCTTTCTACTCACTAAATATATTGACATAAAAAATAAGTGGTTAAAAAAGAAATGCTAATTATTCAAGCCTATTATATATTTATTACAACTAAAACTCTGGGGTTAGGGTCAGTAATTTGGTTTTAACCAGATGATTCCGATGCAACTAATGTTTGAAAACCACTAAAGTAGAACAAACAGTCGTAGGGTGGTCTCAAGATAAGTCCAATGTCCTTGAGAAATAAGAAAGATCAGATGGTATTTTAATGACTTGATTTATCTATCTTCATTTACTTAACTAGAGAAATTCTATGCGCTATGGCACAATTTAAAAGATATTCTTTCCTCTTGATATTTTAGGGGAAGCATAGTGAGAAATATAAACATTATTTCACCAACCAACTATTCAAATATCTCTGCTTTTTTGCAAAGAATTTTCAGGCTGATTTGAGGTGCCGTATTTATTCTAAATGTTGGGTCCATTATGATATAATTACATAGTGTATTATGATATAATTATAAATCATTTAAATTCATCTGCTGTAAAGGGAACTTTTTGTTTCTTCGTGAACTATGAGAGTAATATCTATTTTGTTACTTTTGTAAAGAGAAATAATTTATAGCTTGAGATGAAATAACCAGTATTATCTTTAGTCCACCGAAGAAAACATGTTTTAACAGGTATAGCAATTCATGAATAAACATTCTTAAGATATTATGTCTTTAAAAAAATGAGACAGGACTAATGAAAAAACAACATTAGACTTGGGATTGGATGCCGTGAGGTGCAATTTAAACTTTGTATTACTTATTTAATAACTTTAAGAAATTCACTTGACCTCTTGAGTTGTTTTGAGGTATCCTTAAAATGATGATGAATTTCTAGGTACTTTCTATGATTTGGATTGGAAAATAGGACTTCCATTATTGTAGAGTTCAGTATAACATTCGTAAAGATTATCTTAATCAAACTAGCTTTACTTCCAGTATTTCTGTACATGGTTCTGTGACATTCTTATATGTTTTCAGAACCCAGCGTTCCTTACTAGGCAGCTCACATAGCTGTTGCCTGATTCAATACAGCTGTCTCAATTCAGTTTTCTCAAATTTCATGAAAACTCCATTCAAAGTGTAGATTTGAAGAAAATAAATCAAACATGTCCATTTAATATCATTCTGAAAATAAATCCTAAGATTTCTCTGAGGAATTCGCAGATGCAGCCTTTTACATGGCAATTAAAATAACAAGCAAGTTTTATTACTTACGAAAGCTTCATTTAATTTTTTACAGCTATATTTGGTTTCTGAATTAATTATATGGATAGTATTATATTTTAAACCCATTACATTTTTATATGTAAATTATAATTCTGAGCCTTATTTGGCACCTCTTTATTTTTAACTTCCCATCATATATGAACAAGAATTTGAGATACTTTAAATACTTCTGCTGTGAATGTCAGTGTTAACTGAGATATTCTTGGCAGCTCCATTTCCTTTCCAACATAGCTACTGTCAATCTTCTCTTTTGGATGAGATTCTTTTCTAATATTATGCCTCACTTGAATTAGCAGGATTTCTTCTTATCTACTTTTTATTATGACATTTTTAGTTGTAGCAAACGTTGTAGAGAGACATATTGGATAATTTTTAAATCTTTCTGTATTTATGACACCAACAGCAATCAGTTTTATTAAAATAACTTAATATATTTAATATAATTAGCATGAGGAGTTTTCTCAAACTTAATAAAATCAAAGCTGGCATTTTTCCCAATAGTATCTGATTAATGAATGAAAGAATTAGCTATCAGAGACTTCAACACCCTACCGTTCTATCAAATACAAGGTCTCTTTGCTTTTATTTAAGTGTGTATTTGTACCCATTAATCAATCTCTCTTCATCTCTCCCACCCTCTACTCTGCCGGGCTTCTGGGATCACCAATCTCTGCTCTATCTTTGTGATAGAGAACCAGCAATGTTTGTCTATTGGATTTAGCTTATTATACTTAACATAATGAGTTTCAGTCCCAGATTTTCTGCAGCAAATGACAGGAGCTTGTTTTTTTTATAAGGACTGAAAACTATCCCATTGTGCATTTATACCCCATTTTTAATTCATTCATCCATTGCTGGACATTTATTTTAGGCTGATCCTGTGTTTTGGCTATTGTGAGTAGGGCTGCAATAACCAGGGAAATGCAGATACCTTTTTTTTTTTTTGAGACAGAGTCTCAGTCTGTCACCCTGGTAGAGTGCTGCGGCTTCATAGTTCACGGCAACCTTGAACTCTTGGTCTTAAGCAATTCTCTTGCCTCAGTCTCCCAAGTAACTGGAACTACTGCGCCCACCGCAATGCCCAGCTATTTTTTTGGTTGTAGGTGTCGTTGTCATTTGGCAGGCCCAGGCTAGGTTCCAACCCGCCAGATCTGGTGTATGTGGCTGGCGCTCTAGCCGCTGAGCTATAGGTGCCGAGCCCAGATACCTTTTCAATATATTGATCTCTTTTCTTTTGAATATACCCATTAATGGAAAGGCTGGGTCATATGCTACTTCCACTTTTAGTTTTTTGAGAAATCTTTGCGCCATTTTCCGTGATGGCTACACTACTTTACACCCATAATACAAAAGAGTCCCTTCCATTTTCTCCTCATCCCTATTAGTATCGTTTATTTCTAGTCTTTTTGATAAAAAACATTCTAACTGGAGAGAGATGATATGTCATTTAAGTTTTGACTTCCATTTCTCTAATTAGTGATTTGAGAATTTGTTCACATACTTGGCCATTTATGTGTCTTCTGTTAAGAACAGCCTATCTAGATATTTTGGTCACTTTTAAATTAAAATATTTATTGTTCTTGCTGTTGAGTTGTTTCGGCTCCTTATAGATTCTGGTTATTAATTCATTATCAGATGGATAGTTTTGCAAATATTTTCTCCCATTCTGTGAGTTCCTTCTTCACTTTGTTGATGATTTCCTTTGGTGTGTAGAAGCTTTTTAGCTTAATGTAATCCCACTTGTCTGTTTTTGCCTTTCTTGCCTGTGCTTTTGAAGTCTTACACACAGACACACACATGCACACACACACACAGGCTTTACCATACAATATCTTCAGGCATTTCCTCTAAATTTTATTCTTATTAGTCTCAGATTTCAGGTCATAGATTTAAGTATTTAATTCATTTCCATTTGACTTTTGCATATAGTAAGAGACAACAGTCTAGTTCCACTTTTCTGCAGTTGGTTATCCAGTTTTCCTAGCACTAATTATTGAAGAGGCTGTTCTTTCTGCATGGAATGTTATTTGAGCCTTTGTTGAAAATCAGTTGGCTGTGAATACAGGGACTTATATCTGGGTACTCTATTCAGATCCATTGGTCAATGTTTCTCTTCTTATGCCAGTATCATGTTTATTTGGATACTATGCTTTGTATATTTTGAAATCATATATTTTGATGCCTCCAGCCTTGTTCATTTTTCTCAGGATACTCTTGCTATTCAGAACTTTTATGGTTTCATAAAAATTTTAGGAGTGAATTTTTTTTCTATTTCTGGAGAGAATGTCATTGGTATTTTGGTAAGGATTACATTTAAATAGCTTTGGATAATATTGTCATTTTAGCAATGTCATTTGCTCCAATTCATGAGTATGGGATATTGATCCATTTTCTTGTGTCTTCTTTAATATGGTTCATCAGCACTTTATAGTTTTCTTTTTATAGATATTTCATATATTTGCCTAGTTATTTCTAGGTATTTTATATTCAAAATTGGCATTTAAAAAAATATAGTTGAGGCATGCTTATATTATAATATTCAATTAACTGCTAATTTATTCAAGTAAGGCCATTGCCATCATTAATGGTCAAGTAAGCATGCAATTTTTGATTATTTAAAATATGTATGGATCAATCTAATGTGCATTAAATTTATCATACATTTGAAATAACATTGTGTCAATAAATAGCCTTCAAATTTTCAGAAGTCAAAAAATTGTACACTAAAAGTACTCTTTGAGTCTCCTCCATGACTTACTATTTTATCTACATGAAGGACTGTACCCTTGAAGGTTAAGTGATTCACACAAGGTTGTACATTCTGTCAGTGACAGAAAAAAAAAAATCAGAATCTATATGTCTCTTGATACTCATCTGGAAGTTTCTCCCAAGAATGTGGGAGAATGTGTCTTAAATTCTCATTATTCCTGTAACCCTGGTGTAGCATGTTTTTTCTTTGTTTTGCCCATTGAGTATGTATATTTTGTCTGTCAGGCTCTGTACTGGATACTGAGGTTACGTACTACTTAATATGATTGTGTGCCTAGAATTTACAAGGTGCTTTTCAATGCAGCAATTACTGTGGCAACAAGACATCAATTTCCATTTGTGCGAAAAATTTGAGATACGTTAGAAATATGTTCTTGGTCTCTTATAACACAACTTTTAATAATTGAAACTTTATTTCACAGTATTTTGGGTGTTTAGGCATTGACTAAGTTCACTTAGATTAGAGTAAGTGAGATGAAAGGAAAATTAAGAATTATGTAAAGGGTAAATTGATATTAGATGTCCTTTTTTTAATTAAATCATAGCTGTGTACATTAATGTAGTCATGGGGTACTGTGTGCTGGTTCTATATATAATCTGAAATATTTTCATCAAACTGGTTAACATCGCCTTCATGTCATTTTCGTAGTTATTGTGTTAAGACATTTATATTGTACATTAGGAAGATTCAGATGTACCCTTATAAGAAAAACCATAGGCGTGGATTCACCAATCACCCTCCCTCCAGCCATCCTCCATACCCATTTTAATATAAAATCTGAGTTTGTGTTCAAGAATACAATTATAATAAAATTTCATTGTTTCTATTCTAATAAATATTATTTTAATGTTCTTACTTGCATGGGAGGTTATTGAAATTGATTCAATAAGGTATACAATGTGTTATGTAAGTGTGACATAGTAAACTGTTGTTTTAATTATAGTGGATTATATAATGAGAAGTAAATCTGTACCATATGTGAAAATTTACATTAATATCTAATTTAAATTTAAGCAATGTAGTTGTATTTTTCATGAAATCTATGACACAGAATTCTAACAAATGGGAAGTACATCCAATGTTAAAAACTCTCATATTGCATGTTGTATATTTAAAATAGATGTAAGATTTAAGATTTAAAAAAATAAATTTACAGTGAAACATTATTTAGTTGTCATTTTTTTCCTCAGTGTAGAAAGTTTGGGGTATATACAAATTCTATGTATGTATATAAATATATGATATGGGGCGGCACCTGTGGCTCAAGGAGTAAGGCACTGGCCCCATATACTGGAGGTGGTGGGTTCAATTGCAATTTTAGTACTAGGTCTGACAATTAAGTTTGAGAATTTGTCCTAGAAAAAGTGCTACATGCCTCATTGTTGAATGTCCCTATGGTCACCTTAGAAGTATTCCCTTTGGGAAGCTATGCAATGAAACCAGTGCCTAGTCCACTCTTCAATGCAATTTTGGGACTCTTTCTTTGGAATGGCCATCAGAGCTGTCACTGTATTACCTTTGATGTCCTGAATGTCATCAAAATGTCTTCATTTCTTTTCTTTTTTTAAATGTCTTCATTTCAATATTTCCTTTATTTTTAGGTAAAGAAAAAAGTCATTGAGGACCAGATTAGTGAAAATGGAGGGTGTTCCTATACAGCTATCTGTTTACTGGTTAAAAACTCCTACACAAGCAATGCCATGGGAGCTCATATATTTTCATGATTTAAGAGGCATGCCTTTTTGGCCAAGACTTTCAGTTAAGATTTTCCTATTTTTCCATCAATGTTTACTTGGTCTGCTATGCTTTCCACAGTCAGCCGATGATTTTGACATGCAATTAGGCAAATTTTTGCAATGTTTTTGTGATTTCTTTTTTTTTTCCTTTTATTAAGTCATATGCGCACAGATCATGAATACATATATGCATTTATGGAATACAGTGTGTTGATTTTTTATACATTTTGGAGTGCTTACATCAAACTAATATAGCTTTTGCCTCATTTACTTGATTATTGTGTTAATACATTTATGTTCTATACTTGATAGATTTGACTTGTACCCTTGCAATATGCTCCATAGGTATGGTCCCACATGTGATTTCTGTTTGTTACTGATTTCCCTGACCTCTATTCATAATTGACAATTTCTCTCCCCTTAGGAAAATGTTTAATCCGTTTGTACACTTCCATTTTCTTCATGGCATTATCCTTATGAACTTGTACTAACATGTCCCTGATTTCATTTCCATTTTTGATAAGTTTAACAAGAAATTTACAACATATGTTTGTTGCTCTAATTCAAGCTCAGACATTCTCACAAAAGCACACAAAAACACACAACAATGACACCACCATACTTCCACATGATGACAGCTGTAAGACACTGATAGGCCAATGTTATGAAAACTTACCTAGTTTTTTGTAGAGTGCTAACAACATAAGCACATGGGGGAAGTTTGTAAACTTAATTGTCAGGCCTTGTATATACAGGACATTAAGAAATAAATAAAATATAATATTAGACTTATGAATATTTGAAATTTTAGTTTTGTACAAAATGAAATTATCAGAGAAAAAATAAAAGGGGTGAATACTTATACATTTTCTGAATTTAAATAAATTATGTAATATAAAAAAATTTTATCTTATAATTCCATTTGAACAGTAAGATTTTATAGTGTACTCACAGGTGAACTAAACATTTCAGAAGGAGTCTTTGAAGTATTTAACAGTTATCACTTCAATGCTAGAATAATGAGAAACTATATTAAATGTATTATTTAGGTAAGTGCTTTTTAACTAGTATGATGACTGTTGTCTGCAAGATTTAGAAAAAGCTGAGATTATATGTATAATTCACAGTCTCATGAACACTATGTTTGTTCATGAATTAAGTATAGGAAGTACATCACAAAGTCATAGAACAATAAAATGTATCTGAGGAATTCTCACTTTCATTATTTTTTTAAAAATTATATATTTTATATATAAAATATTTACTCTCCCTAGAATTTGGAAAATCAAATATTATTTATAAAAATAAGAATCTGCTCAGTAAAATACAGATTACACTTAGAGAAGTAATGTAGTAATCTTCTTAAAATAAGATGTTGTGTTCATAATGTAAAATTATAATTTCAGCACTGTCATTTTTCTATGGCTTAAATTTATAAAGCAATAATATAAAAATTCTGAACTGAATTTTGACATTAACGGAGCAAGTAACAGAAATAATTCCCTAAAGTATTTTTAATACTCTACATTGGAAGCTAAACTCAAGTTCTTAGAATTGCCATGAAAGTTGTATTATTTACCAAAGTATAATTATAGTCTCATGGCCCCTCTCTTTCAGTCTCCTTCCCTTTCTCCTACTTTCCCTCCTTAATGTTCTTCCAAATGGTCGAACATATGTGTTACCAAGTGTTTGCTCTGGCCTGGAGTGGAAATTTTCATGTTTAGCAACGGAGGTTTTATTAAATTCTTTAAAGCAAACTTTGACAGACAACTCTATTTTTATGGTCTTATTTTTCATTACAAATAACAAATACACAATGTTAGATATGTTCATTTTAATTGAAGTATAATTGTATCTACTTAGTTTGACATTTACTAAACTAACTAAAGAAATCAAGTTAAAAATTATGAATGCAATTAAAGAGTTGCCTTTGCTTCACAACCTCCAAACAACTAAGGTTTGTAACTAAGATGAATTATTTTGTTTTGCATTAACTAAGTAATCAACTTTTTAACATGTTTGTCATATGAAATTCATGTGGAAAAAGAATTATATTATTAAAAGTTATTATAAAATACAATAAAATCATTCTAAGACCTTGATGTGTTTAAATGAACCCATTTGAAAGCTGAGATCAAATATTAATGTATTAAATGCAATGATACATTTGTCTTTGTAGCTATCAACATTTTAATATAATTAAGACTTAGTAGTTGACAATGGCTTCAATTTAATTTTGGATATTGACAAAATCTTTCTGTGATAAAATTTCTTTAAAATGTAATTATTTTATTTTTGAAATGGCAAATGGGAATTAAAAACACAAGACCTCTTGAAATAATAAGTATAATGCATATTTTCAGTGTTTATATGTGAGATACTTGCCATAATTCTGATATGGTTAACATTTAGAAAAGTAGCTTAAACTAGTAAATCCTCAATCACTATTTCTTAAAAATATTATTGAATTAAATCCTACTCAGACAATAAATTGCCTATTACCTTTATTTAATTCACAGTGCTGACAATTTTTTTTCTGTACAAAATTATGGTTGATTTGGCTAAATAAAGGGCAAAAAGAAAAGAGCACATGCAGTGTAGTACAGATGGTCACATGATGTCAAAAGACAGATTGTCCCCCACATCGCCATGCATAGGAAAAATTATAAGAACATATATCTTGGAATGCGCTCATCATACGTGGGAGAGAATCCATATGTGTGTAGAAAGAAGTGGTCAACACATAAAGAATATTTTTTAAATATGTTGTAAGATTTTGTAATGAATATTTTGTGAATAAAGGTATAATTAGGTACAATTTCCTATTTTCCCTATGTGTGGTATTCTGGTATACCCTGTACTGTTGAGGATAACAGAAAATATTATAAGAGTAAACTTTCAATATCCAATATTTTAATATTTTCTACATAATTGCAGTTTTTAATTTAACTTTTACTACACTGTAAAAATAATTGGCAGAAACAGAAAACAATTTTATTTCAGGTTATTATAATATGGGATAATATAATATTATTCCCAAACAGAGCAGTGCACTGATCTGGACAGTCTTCATGAATTGTAGATATCATCTTCATGCATCAAGGACATCCTGACTTCATGACTGTACCATCTTCTAGGGCATGAATTGCTTAAAAACAAAATATCGTGCAAAATTGAGAATTCTTTCTACTTTCTACTTCCCACTGGCATTTCCTCCTAACAATATCATGTGCTTTAGGTTCAGATACACAAACCTAAACAGCATATGTAGCCCACCTAAGGGGTGCTGCATTGCTGTTAAATTTCATTTAATCTCTCAAGTTATACACAGGGAACAATCTAGGACTCTATTGGATTCAGTAATTTTCAGGTTGAGTCCACTATCATGGTAAGATGGTTTAGAAAGAAAGCTCAGTGTCTGAAGGCCTGGACTACAATTACTATCCCATCATTTTCTGAGTCTCAATCTTGATCAATTCTGGACCATTACCAATTTTCTCTGGTAATGAGCTTGTGTTTTATCATCTGCAAAATGTCCATCTTGACTACACCAGGAGATAGTTTTTAAGTGAAAATTTTTAGCCTATTTTTTTAAGTGTTATACATATAAAATTTTGTATTAAAGTTTCTACTGGTTGAAAAAAAACAGAAGAGTGTTTCATTGATGGATACCATGTTTCCCTGAAAATAAGACCTACTCAAAAAATAAGCCCTCACAGGATTTCTATGCATTTGTTAAATATAAGCCCTACTCTGATAATAAGACCTTTTTAGCACATTTAAATTTGACTCAAAAAATCACACACATAGCTTCATTTGATAAGACCAATAAATTTTTGATACATTTTGGTGCAGAGTAAGACATCCCCTGAAAATAAACTCCTAAGTCAAATGGATATCAAGTATAAACTACCTTTAAACAAACCATCCCTGGAAGTCACTGGCAGACCATTATAAATTTCACTGCCCTTATCAGCATCCGATAATTGGAAGTATAGTAAATTTAGTCTAGTTGTAGCCTCAATAATACATACTAAGATTGATACTGTATGAGAACTGATCGACATCCTTTTTGTTTCTATTGATTGGATCATATCTTATTTTCAAAAATCAAAACAGTTGCTTTTACATAATAATGACAACAATACACATCAACCTTCCTTCCACAGGATTCTTAAATGCATTATTGTTTAACTATACAGTGTGCAGAGACTTATCTTGACATTCTTGTGACATTCCCCTGATTGGGGAAATTCCCTACTCATTTATGGGGCTGTTGGTGGTATTCACTCCTCACAGAGGTCACTGAATTGTTTACTGTTTTTCTGTAACAGTTACATATTTATGGGACTAACAGTTAAGAGGCAGAGAAAAGCATCTCATCTACTATTTAAAAGAAAGTTTTACACCTTGAACTATCATCCAGAAAAAAATAAAACCAGTATTTTGGTCTTTTTGGAAACATACATTCTTATTATTCCTCTAACTAATGTATCCATTAATTCAGAAGTCTCCATATTTGAAGATCACAGCAAGAAAGTATTCTAAAGACTGTTCAGAATATGATACAAACTTCCTGTGAATTAGGCCATATGACTCAAAGAGTCCCATGCTGTGAGAGGTGTTCATTAGACACACAGATGTAGTGTGTAGTCTGTGGCAACTCTCAAAGAGATACATAGTGTACACTGTTGAGTTTTGTAGTTACCATCAAATAATTCCTTATTGTTCAAAATGTAGCTCTTGGAAGCTGCTGTGGTTTGTGAAGCCTGAACACCTGACTAAGGTATGTCAAGGGACTTGGCAATCAGAGCTACACCTTAAGACCTGGATATTGTTGAACCCATCTACTTAAAGGATAGACAAATGCAGTAGGAATTATTATATAATAAAGTGTTTCAGAAACTTTTCCTGGACAGATCCTGTGCTCAGATCCCCCCTGGAACTTCTAATGAAACCTTTCTCTCAGCATATACTTATGGATTAATGGTGTTTCCTACAACTATATAATGAAAACAAGAAAATATTGGCCTTCATTGTAGATGAATCTGCCTAATACATGTGTGCAAATCATACAGTTCCAATCAAAGGTGTCTCTAGCATAACAGGGATTGTTAGTCAGCACTCAGAGGTCAGATAGATTATTAATCAATTATAATTAAGATAGCTGGTATCATATGCACTCTATTGGATAATGAGAGTCATTTGGATAATTATTTGGGGTCTGAAGGGAAAAGAATAGAAATTCAGATATAAAGTGATCTAGAGAAGAGACATTTGAAGTGAGTCATAGAAAATATGTGCAAAATTGGTAGACACTTGCATTGTGTCATTTGCCACTAAATTGAATCCATCATAGAGAAGGTCTTGATGAATGGGGTGCCACAGTGCAGTAAGATGGTTTGTCCCAAGGAGTTAGCCAGCCTTTGTTCTCTACTTGTTCTGTGCTCAATGAGTATATGGATAGGACAGCCAAAGTGGAGGAATGGAGGCTACATATGATTCTAATTGCAAAATATTCACCTCACAGGCTGATCTGGCTAGTGCCAATGCAAAATATCCACCAGTCAGACTCAGAAGGAGACTTAATATTATGCTATCCATTGAGGGCCTGTCCTGTCACTTGATGTCACATCAACGACATTTTTCACTTTCATCCTGAGTGGGGTAGCAATTTTTTCTTATCATATTGGACACCCAATCAAAATATCTATTACTTTATATTTTGGGGCGCCTCATGATGATAAAAAAGTAGGCAAAATATTGCTCTACTGTCCAAGGTAATTGATTCTGATCATAATTAGGATCTAGTGTTGCTGAAGTGAAATAAGAACTAGGGGGAATAAATATAGAAATTGACTATTCACTTGGACATCTCTTGTTTCTCTTCTGGTAATATCTCTAAGGGGAAATTATGAAAACAAGTACTCAGACCTCTCAAACATGAAGATTTGGACCAGTTAAACAGGCAACCAAGATAAACTAATGGAAGAGCTGGAAAAGAGTGATGGAACTCTAGGTTGGATAAAAGAGAAGGCTTGTTATGTGTACATATTAATTTTTGCCTTGGCAGTAGCTACCAATGTGGAACCTATGGTTTACTTAAATAACCTCATTTTAACTATTTATCCACCTACCTACCATTTATCTACTGATTATGATTCAGAACCCTGAAGAGTCATTGACAATGTAGATTTAATGCGAAGCAATGATATATCTAAGAACATAAGGATTGGACTAAAGCATACATTTCCTTACCAGCACATTACATCACACATATGATTCCAACACAGCTGGCTTAGGCATTTCCATGCTCCTTGCCATCATCCCACATCAAGAATGTATCATGATAACTCTTTTATTTGTTGCTTTGGGACTTTCATTGAAAACATGTGCAATAACTATTGCTGTGTAATATATTACCCCCTAACTTAGTTATTCAGAGCAGCAAACATTCATTTTGCTCTCCATTTCTGTGACACAGAAATTTGAATCCAGCTTAGCTGCCTTCTGACTCAGTCTCTCATGAGGCTGCAATTAAGGTGTTGATCAGGGTTATTACCATCTCAAGGCCTGATTGGGGAAAGACCTACTTCCAAGCTCACTTATAGGGCCATGGGTGGTATTTAGTCCTCACAGAGGTCGCTGAATTGTTTACTTGAATTTTTCACTGGTGGTTAGCCTGAGGACCCCCTCAAGTTGTATTTGTTCTTATTGTTTGTTTGGTCTCAGTGTTATCAGCTCACATAATTCCATCAAATTAACCAAATAAGAGATCAAGAGATATGAGCAATATGTAAGCTAATCTTGAAAATGACATCACATAACTTTTTTTTGTATATTATTAATCAAAATTAAGTCATTAGGTTGATTTACTGAGAGGGCCTATAACTATCAAATATTATATTATTGGAAATACAACATCAGGATAAAGTTAGGATATTTGGAAATTATTGTACATTGTAGTACCTATGCACAGAAGAGAAATCACAATGAAATGTACACATATACATTTACATATACCGGGTGTGTACATTTTCTTAGAATTGTTTGGTGAGCAAAGTCGGTTTGTAGCATAAACGAGGAAGACTTAGGCACTTAAGGATGGAGTTGATTTTTATAAATTTTATACACTTAGGTAAACAATTTACCTTGTAATATTAACCACAGCTAAAATATTTTTATAGTTACTTTGTAAACTATCACTTGAATGATGTTATTAAATAACAGTGATTCTAATTAATATTATTACCTTTGACTTATTTTTTAATGAATTTTAAAATTGAATCTAGTGCTCGCAATAAATTTTCTGCTTATTTTTAGCCTTTGATTGTAATAAACTTACTGCATATGAAGTACATACATGCATTTTAATTGGTTTTCTATTTCAGTATGCATGCAAAATGTACATGCAACAATTTGAGTTTCTGAGGCAAAAATTAGGGCATTTGACCCAATGGGTTATCTCAAAAAAGGGACGAATATTATAATCAGCTTTGCACTGGAGAATATGACACATATGCTAGCATTTCGTGTATATATGATTTTCTGAAAAAAATACTTTTTGAGCATTTTTCTTGAGTTATTTTCTTGTATTTACTGTGTCATTTTCTTCCCACTGAAACTATAGTAAATTTTACTAAACTCAGTGCATTCCTCGGAATAAGAAAAGACAAAGAATATAAATTTAAAAATCAATAGCTGTAGTGCTTCTGAGTTATAACCATGCAGAACTTGTCCTGTTTGACAAGTGTTTGAATTTTAAACTGATGAATTGGGTTGCAAGAACACGAGCTCATAAAAATCATCTTTTCCTGCTCCCATCTTGTACTACCATATAATCAACATTTCATCTTCCTTTTTTTCTCTTATAATTTCAGTACTTTAGAGAAAAGAAGCAAAAGTGTTTGTGTTAATTTTTTTCACTGTTCCAGCAGAGAAACACAGGACATGACTCATCGAGCCAGCGGCTCTGAAAAATTGAAAGAGACTGACATGCATAGAAATTATATTTGGTTTTTAAGAAATACTGTAATTAACAACATAGGGAGCATCTGGGGACACAATCTTTTTCCTACTGCCAATGGTTGTTATCTCCCTGCTGCCATTTCCCTGCTGTAAAGTCTCCTTCTTATTACTGTTGTCTGAATTCTTTATAAAATCTCCTTCTGTATACATTGTGTTCTTATTACCACCAATAATTTCTATTTTTCAAACACTAAGTGACTTATCTTCCTGTTGCTGAAAGATATAGAATCCACCTGTGGCTCTTGACTGGTCACACTGTTAGTCTTCTCATTTCCCTTCTGTACTTAGTTAGGGACCCTGTTCTGTGACATTTTGGAAAAAATTGAAAATGGACACAATGTTCTTAAGAGCTTATAAGCTGAGCATATTGATAAGTGATTGGAGGTTTGTGAAATTCTGAGAGTGGTGCTAAATTAGAAAATGTGTGGGTCAATCAAGAAAGAAACAGAAACACAAGAAACAGTAACACACCACAAGCTTTATTGGATGGTGCTCAGACAAAGTTATATAAGGGTGGAAGTTCCTGCTAGAAAGATACAGTTCAGTGATGGCACCAAAAAGCCGCTACCCTGAAGGGATATAATATTCATGGAACCTCCTGGAGGAGAAGCATCAGAGACTGAACTTACGTGTCTAAATGTAGCTTCAGCTTCAACATGGTCTAAGGGCTCCAAAGAGCAGTATGAGTTTTGGGTCTTTTATAGATCCAAGGGTTGTCCTACCCATGGTTATAAATATTGGGTGCAGTTTGATGGGGTATGCAATATGAGGAGGCTATAAAATAGCTATCAACATATTTCTTTGGACTCTACTTAAAGGGATTCTAAGTGTAAGACTTTGAGCTCAGTGTGAGCAGATTTCAGGTTCCTAAATGGGATTGCCGTGAAGAGGCAAACAGCATAAGGTTAATTTTAGGCTAATACTTAGGCATTACCTCTGGTCCATTTACAACAGGTATTTCTGTTAAATTAAACTTGAACTGAAATTTTATTTACTATTGGAAGGCAAAGAAAGTATTACACTTATTTATTGACGGGGAAAAATTGTTGCAGAGAGTGAAAACGGATCTTGGGTGTTATGACTGCGCAATTGGATTTCAGTGAACTTCATTTTAGATGACGTGGACCAAAACAGTTGAGGGAATTACAATGGAATTGAAGAGAAAATAGAGAGATTATTAACTAATATCATTTACTAAGGAAATCCACTCATACTCTATTTCCTATTATCACTAGAATGAGAGAACATTTGTGCACTGTTATTTCACATAAATATTATCTCACGCACCCACGTCTACATTCCATGTGATCTTTTGTTCATTATCCATATCATAAGGCTCATGCTACATCTATTGATTATCTATTACCACAACTTCAGCAAAAGTATAGCTAAAGAACACGACTTAATCACTTTTGTTAAGGCTTAGAATGACAGAAAACATATTGTTATTGACCACAAAAGAGTGGATTTTGAGGGGGAAGTAGGAAGTTACTAATGAAGAGTTGCCAGTATTATAAGTTGACCTGTGGAATTCTGTATTAGTGAGATAATAGTGCAAGAATTAGTGAGCTGATATATTGAGATTATCTCAATTAGTGAGATGATAGTGCAATAGTATTATATTGTTATAATTAGTGCCACAATTTCTATTGTCAGCAAAAGGATTCCTGGGTAATTAAGAAACTATTTTACAGTCGAGGAAAAGCTGGGAAATGTATATTAGAGGCAAATAATACAAAATATGACAATAAAATATGATATAATTTTTTCTGATTATTTTGAACAAGATTTTATTATCATGGCCTCAAGTATAGGTTTCTAAACAATAATTTTTTTTTTTAAATATAGGATCAGCTCACTGCTCTCTATGGTACACGAGGAAGCCCAACTAAATTAATGACAATGTGGGCTATCAAAGTTTTGAAACCAAACTACACCTTTGTTGGTAAAGGATTATTCTCTTTCAGAATGGAAGTCCAGGTTTAGTCTTGGGTCCTGATAGAAATTGATTATTTAAATATGTGATTAAAAGTACACCTACAATTTGTGTTCTTCTTTGTGAAATAGATGCTTTCTTATCAAATGTTAAAGCAGGCATGGCCAAGAGTAGTGTATATTTTGGACCATACAAGGTTGAGAAATCACAAGTTGAATTAGATAAATTATTCATGAGCATAATGTTGCTGCACTGGGACTTAACCCTCATCGGTGGCTGCATGGGAGTTCATCTTTTAGAATGGATAAATGTGGGGGGGGGAGAATTCAAGACTGATTTACAAATTTTTTAAATAGCATGCTGATGTGAGCTCAAGATTTCTGCTTCAGGTTGGTCCTGGAAGACAGTGGATAAGAAAACTTTCCTGACCAGAGTTGAGAATTGAGAATTTTACACAGGATCCTTTTTTCCTTGAAAGGAGAGATAGATAATAATATGAATGTATATTAACTTTTTTATTGCATTAACAAAGAACAGAAAAAAAGAAGAAAGGAAGGCTGGTGAAGAAGTGATTGGAAATTACAACAATAGACCTCTTAGATCTAAACTTGAAAAGTTTTGTATATTGTAAGAATCCTTTACATCACATTTGAGTCAATGATAAGATGATCTACCTCTTTCCCTAGACACATGCTGAGTGTTTGCTAAATGAGGAACAGAACTAGAAATACTGAGGCTAGATGTGCTCAACAGTATAGACCTCCACTCATTGATGCTGATGTAGCTGCTATAACCAATGAAAGCCAATGTACCAGCGGCAGAGATCTATGCCACCTTGTTAAGATGGCAAAATTCCTACGGTATATCAGTTACCTATTATCACGTTGATTACAGTTGACTATCATCACCAAAAGGATTGACATGCTTCAGATAGCAGCACCATCTATAGATTATGAATGCTGTGATAACCTCTTTCTATCCAGCATAACAGTGGCTCTGATAAATACATTTACTTTACAGTGAATAGAACTAAGGTAATGGACGGAGATTTATATTTTTCATTGTTATTACCACGTACCTAATCATCATAAGCAGCTGACTTTACAGAATGATGAAATAGCCTGTTCTTTAGTAATCTATCACAGAATGGTGGGGCAGTACCTTTCTTACTGTACCATACATAAGGCAATGACCTGCTAGGTTGTAACACTTACCTATAGGATGCAGAACAGACTTTACATTAGTGACCAATAAATAGTGCTCTTGCTCTGAGAGACAGAACACATAGCCTGGGAGCTATTTACCTGATGAATCACTGCCAAAATGTTTGCCTTCATCCTAAGACTATATAATAGAATGATTTTAGGTTTCATGATCAAAAGAAGCAATGTTTCTACCAGAGAATATAGCAATGGCTTTATTATATTGAACATTGAGACCATAGATTCTTGGACTTCTCACATCACTAATCAATAGGAGAGTAATTTTAGTTACAAGACAAAATAAGAATGATGCCATAAAAATATGCAAGGAAAAATACATCCTGAACATTAGGTCCTGTGAGTTACTTCCAAGTATTGACAAGTCCAGTTGTAAAAATTAAGGGAAAATACTGTAGTTGGAACAATATAATGCAAAGCATTATAGTAATACTTTTCACAAGCACTTCTTCGGGGAAAAGGACACGGGAGGGCCCGTAGCAGTCACTGTTTTCTTGCAAGTCTGGAATCTCATTGAGCACATGTCGGCTCTCTCCCCTGGTTTACGGACCACATCTTGGTTATTCTCCTTTGCTCCTAGGCCACGTTTCCCCACAGCCCATCACTCTCCTTTCTGGAAGTTGCCTTAGCTATCCTGCTTGGTAATATCTGAAAAGTTTTGAATAATATTCCCTTTTGGCATCTGAACTACTTTCTTAGTCTGATTTTCATTTCTTTTTTATTTTTTCCCTGCTTTTTGTTATGTAAAAATTTGCCCTTGGCCAAATGTCTTTTTATCTTAATCCCATTTCTTTTTATTTCAGGTTGGTAATACTTTTGCCAATAAAGTTATCTCAAAATCTTTTATATTTTTGACATACATATTTAATATCAGTTATTGCAAAAGCACACTGTCATTCCTTTTATGATATGCCTCTAAACATGTGTTTAATATTGGGACAATTATTCCAACCTTTCTATAACAATTTTTTTTTTTTTATCAGGGGAGAGGGTCTCCTGGGGGCAACCTTAGTGCTTTAGGAAGTCTTGACAAAGGTGTGACTTTCTTAATTTGATCTACAGCTACAAAGTGGCTCTTAATACTCTTTATATTTCCCCAGGCTACTATAAAGTTAAGAACCTTCTGTGTGTAAAGATTGATGTTATGGGTTGAACTTTGTCCCCTAAAAAAGATATATTGAAGTTCTAAACCCCAGTACTTCAGAATGTGATCTTATTTGGAAACTGATCTTACAGAAGTGATCAAGTTAAATTCATTATAGTGAACCCTAAGAGAATAAGACTGATGTTTTTATTATAAAAAGGGGGAAGTTTGCACACAGATAGTCATTGACAGAGAGACTTCCAGAAGAGACATGAAGAGCAAACACATGTGAAGACTGGAGTTATACCACTGCCAGCCGGGGAATAACTCACTGGGCCTCCCAGAACTTGGAAGAGGCAGGATGAATTCTTCTACGGTTTCAGAGGGAGCATGAGTCTTTCAAAACTTTGAATTCAGACTTCTAGCTCCCAGAACTGTAAAAGAATAAATTTCCATTGTTGTAAATCACTTGTTTGTGACATTTTGTTACAGCAGACCTAGAAAACTAATCCAATTGGAGAGTTGGGGAATTAAAAAAAAAATTACTTTCTAACCCCTGAGAATTTTTTTACTTACGGAGGACATGTTTTCTCTAAATTTTGTTGTTTACACTGGCCCAGCACATTTTCTAAGCTTTTCTTATAGCTCCTATCTAATGCAGGTAAAAACAATCAGTTCACATTTTCAGCCTAATGCCTCATGATTTTCCAGTGTAATGGCACACAGTCATTATATATGGTTTTTGCCTTCCATGTTATCACAGGTGGCAGTTTTCCAAATATTTGTCATATGTAGCATTGGTCACAATTTTCCCAGCCTCCTGTAGTTCTTCCTAGCCATTTTCTAGACTCTTATTGAAGCTCCTTGAACTTAACCTCCTGGTTTCCAATCCTCTGCAACATATATGTACATCACCCCTTTTACTATTCTTTTATCAGCCACCCATTGCCCTAATAATTCCTATGGTAAGCATTTATAATTCTCCAGGTCATTTTGATGGGGAGATGGGAGCTTGCTTATGAGGTGGGGATACACTTTGCTTTGGCTGGATAGACACTCACCTCCCCATGGATTAGGCTCTGTTTGTCTCCTTCCTCACTGTGATAGTTTGGCCTCAGATCTGTTGGATGCTTTTTTCTTTTTTTTTTTTTTTTTTTTTCGCCTAGTATCTACCAGATCTGACATATATTCATTCAGTTTCTGCTACTCCTTCTGTGACCACATCTTAGTATCAACTGTATTTGTTCCATTTCCAATTTTCCACTTTGTGAGTATAATCTAGCATCACTACTCTCCTGATTGTCCTTTCCTCTATGCAATTATTTTAACCTTACCACATTCTATTTTTTCCCAATGTTTTCAACCCTCTCCTCATTCTACTTAATTATTAATTTAGCCTAGGTTTTAAGATTACGTTAGCTGAACTCCAGAACACTCAGCACCTTTGACTTTGATCATCTTGCCCCTTACTTGCCCCCTTCTTTAACCTATATCTGTTCCTCTCATTTGTTTGTTTGACTTGCAGGTTATACTGAAGAAAAAACACACGAAAAATTCACACAATGATGTGACCAATGGCGATCAAAATTTCTAGTTTCCAAAATTCATGAGGCCTTTGATACTGTGCACAATTTTTTAAAATCCCTTAAATAATTTACTTTTCTATTATTTGAAGAGTTAATTCTACCTCCATGGACTATAATCCTTCTATTTACATGTTGTAGGGTAGCATTCCTTGCTAATTTTGAGATGCCATCATAACACTAATTAAGGATATGGGCTCTAGTGCGAAATCCTACCATTTACTAGCTGTGTGTCTTCTGTTTGTTAAGTGAGTGGGTTTTGTTTACATTTCCTCATCTGTCAGGCAAGGGTAATAACTATATATTTCTCAGAGTATTATTGCCAGCTTAAGTGGACGTTGATCACATTAGCTATTTAATAATTGTGACTCATTATAATTTGTAGTAATCTAATGTGCTTTTGCGTGGTACTACAGAAAATGATAGAAAACATTAATAATTAAGTGACTAAATTTCCTTACCCTAAAAAGCTGTATATAAATGAACCAACCCTTCCCTCTTTTCCACCCATATAGGAGAAAAGAGTGCTCTCATTTCCTTGAAGACTTACTGTCAGTTTTTACCCACATCCTTGGAATTTAAGTACATTTCACCTTACCTTCTAATCTCCATTTTGTTCACTAAGTTGCTTGAAAGAAACGTCTCTTCTTGTTATTTTCATTTTCCTCTTTACTATCTCTATTCAGCCTAATTCCGTCTGGTGTCTCCACATCCCAACCTTATAAATTTGTATTACATTGCACATGTTCTTTCTAAGGCTGTTTTCTAAATCCAACTAACTGCTGTCTCCTCAACTTTAACTATTTTCTTTGTTACACGTTACAGTGTTACACTTTAATCGTAAATCTCCAAAAGGGCAAGAAAAATCCAACAGTCAAAGGCTCTGAATTGAGCTGAGTATATAGCCAGCCAATAAGCCAGCTAAAAGGACTGTGACCTACATTAGACTAGAGGTGTGGTCCTGAGTGCTCTCTAGTAGATTTCCTAGGAAAACAACCAAAACACATGTCTATGAAACAGCTAAATTTTGAAATATTTGGCAACGAGGTCACTTTGACAAGATTTTAACAGCATTTCTGTCCCTAAGTAGCACCCCATATAAACACCCCCTCTAACAATGATTATTTCTTTTACATGTTCATTATTTACTGAAAATAAAAAGATGAAAGATTTGAAACTCCCAGGATTCGTTTCTCAGTTCTCTTCTTTATGGTAGATCTCCCAATATTAGTATTTATATCTACTTCTATATCACAAATCTTGCTGTCTTGTGGCTTAAATTTAGGTGTTACCTTTTTGTCAGCATGGGGTTTATTCCCTCTTTGTTATTCCATGGTTTCATGGCCTTTCCCCTCTGCTGCTGATCAATATTATTTTAGACTAAACTCACTAACATTCTAGTTACTTATCTTCTTTCAGAACTTGCTTCTAAAAGAACATACAAGGGTAAAGGTTTAGCCCAGTGACATCTTCTCCCTTCTCATCATCATCAAAATGCAATTTACTCATTCCCTTCATGACCTCTGTGCTGTGGAAGACAAGCCATGACGAGAAACTAGCATTTATGGTTCACACAAATAACGTGTCGTGATTGCTTGAACTCAAATCACTCTAGAGGTTTATAAAACCCAAAACCACATAAAACAAAAGCACAGTCTTTTTCTCATTTGGGAATAAAAAATAATCAACTTATTCATTTTCTGTGTTCTCCATAACATAAAACATTACCATATACACAGTATTTAGCTCAGGTAAAATGAATAAAATTGTAAAACTCTCTACTTCAGAGAAAGAACTGGTAACCCTAGTTAAACCTAGCCATCTAAAGTTATAACTAATTTTACATGTAGTAAGCAGAATGTTAATACTTGTGAAAACTATGATATTTTAATGATGAATCCTATTTTTCGCTTGTAAACGCTACCTTTCATCTCACAAGTTTTAATCTTTAATATGCTTTACTTTAAAAAGATAGAAAATGTAATGTCAATATAAAATCCATACATTTTTTATTCATTGTGTAAAGAAGTTCTCTGCTAATAATAGGAATATCTTTAAAAAGTACGCTCAAGTTCATAAAATTGTAAAACTTATGATCTCATTGTTACCTGGGGTAAAACTTTTTCAATTTAATCCACACTTGACAGATTTGAATTCTTTTATTTTATAGAGATATTTCTCAAATTGTATTATGATGAACAATTATCTCTTTTGGACAAAAACCAGTGTTAATTGAGGCATAGATAATTCAGAAGTGTTTTTCTTTTAATTTGGACAGAAGGCATTGAGCTCTATCAAAATAGCTTCTTACAAATATTATTATTATATTATTTAATTGAAAAATAAACATTGTGCAGATTTATGTAAAACAACATGGCACCTAGTTGTATGTATTCACTGTAGAATGGCTAAATCAAGCTATTTGTTATAAGGATTACCTAGTGTAATAGTGAGATACCTAGTGTTTTGTGGTGCAAATACTTAAAGTCGCTCTCAGCATTTTTTTTTTTTTTTTTTTTTTTTTTTTTGTAGTTTTGGCCAGGGCCAGGCTTGAACCCACCACCCCTGGTATATGGGGCCAGCACCCTACTCCTTGAGCCACAAGTGCTACTCTCACTCTTAGCAATTTCAAATCTCCAATATAGTGTTATTAACTGTATTCACCATGTTGTATAATAGGTCTCTTGAACTTATTCCTCCTGTCTAACTAATTTTGTCCCCTTGAAGAATGTTTGTTTCCACAATCCACCCCTCTCTTCTCCATCCCTTTATTACCACTATTCTACTCTCTACTTCTATGATTTTGACTTCTAAGTCCACATATAAGTAAGACTACACGGTATTTGTGTTTGTGTGCCTGGATTATTTCATTTAACATAATACCTATTTCTCAAAGTCTATCCTTTTCTTACTCTTTAGAAAGTATGAAAACTTTTGAAACAATGCAACTCTGAAAATACAGAAATACTACCCTTGACCAGCATCATTTCAATGGCATCTAAAGTATGAATTTTGGTGTTTTGTAATCAAAACTATCATATCTTTTAAAATATATTAATTCTTGCTCTGATGATATCTAATAATAACATATCAAAATTTGGAGGTGGAAAACCCTTAAGTTTTTTATTCTAGAAATGATTCTATTGTCTCACCAGATGAGATAACAGTGAATTTATTTTTAAAGAGTTCCCATAAAGTTATTTTCTCACAGACTACTTGTTTGGTTCCCAAAATATATGCTTTGCAATTAATGGAGACAAGAATGATGTCAAAAAAATCATTACGAAATAAATAAACTCTATTTTAAAGTAGGATAAAGAAAGTGGACAAAGTTAGAAAACTGAGGTCTGTTTTTTTCTGTGCTATCATTATCTAGCTTGGTAGCTTTGGAAAACATCCATCTATACAACAAAGGATTTAAAATATAAAGTTCGTGTGGCTTATATATTTCATAATTATTTACATTTTCTCTGTCAATGTAAAGAAGCCTTGGTTTTTAAAGTTACATCTGGGGACATGGATTGATAAAATATACAGAAAATGATTATTAATAAATAAGAGGTTAAAACAAGAAAAGTGAACTAAAAGCTACTTATGAAATTAACATTTGTAAGGGCATTTTTGGTCCTTATTTTCTTCAGCTATGTCATCTGTCAATCATTAAACACCTACGCTTCATAAACATTGATGATAATGTAGGGAAAATTGTGGGTAGTATTTTTTTTTTCCCATTTTCTTACCTCCACATTCAGGCAATGTCAAAGACACTTTGTCCTCAGTGTCATGTTCAAACCACATGACACAGAACTCTCTAAAGTTTCACAACTTGATTTAAAAAAAACACAGTATGTTTAATTTAATGGCTGTTCAATAGGACTGAAGAATCAACCAGGGCTCCTTGTTCTTCTTGATAAGTATGTTTGCATGTACCTGGCAGCCCTCCTGGGTATGGAAAGGAGACAACATCACAGGAATGGGAGTTCTGAGAGATTCCAATTACAATAGCAATGCACAATGCATTTCTCATGAAATATATTGAAACAATAAAGAAATTTGTGGTCTACATCATCTATTTGCTTCCTCAGAGGAAACCTTGTTCTATAAGATGATATTATGCATGCTATCGCATCCTGTTTTATGCAAATAAACTTCTTATACAGTTACACACAGAGTCCACATGTACATATTTATACATATTTTTATATTTATGAGATCATCATATGCACATGGCTTTATGCATACTTTTTCTGAAAAAATACATATTTTTAATTTTTTGTGTATCATTCTGCTTTGTTATTCATAGCAGTTCTATGATATTCTACATCATGGCTTATACTATGTAAATACTATTCTATTGATTGATACTTATATTATCTCCAAAATTTTATGGAAACAAAAATGGCAAAATAAAAAATAATACTTTACATATTTTCTCCTTAAGAATATCTTATTTAGGAAATATTTTTCAATATTGAAACTATTCTGTATGAACATTCTGAGTTTTAGGATTGTCTGGTTAATAGCTAATTTCCTTGAAGTAGTAATTTAGATTTTCTGGTTCACCAACATTTTATCAAAGTTTTCATTTTCTTGTACCTTGAATCACATTTAAATTTTTTGCAAAGATAATAGGCAAGACAAATACCTTATTGTTATTCATATTTATTTTGTAAAAATTATAGGTAAACATGAACATAATTTTATAGATCTACATCTAATTTGATTGCATATGTTTGCTCCTTTTTCTGTTGTATTTTTATTCTGAGTACTAATCTTCTTTTGGGTAGGTATAAAATTTTCTTCAAATCCTTAGGATATATTTCATTTTTAGCATTCCTATTTATATTAAAATCTTAAAATGTAATGTTTTATTTATATAAAGTATGCTCAAACATAAAACGTTAAATATCCAACCCCCTAATTTCTTTTTAAAAGTCTTTATTTATATTAAAAAAAAAAAAAGTCTTCTCCTGGTTATCTCTGCAATTCTAAACCAATAATAAATTTATCTACTGACTTTCTGCTGAGTGAGCTGCAGGATGATAGCTCACTTACATGGTTTTCACTTTTATTTCTTCCTTCTCTTCCCAATGCTGAATTGTTATATCAACGTGTTAGCTGCTTCCTGTGTGTTTTTGTTTACTAGAAAAACTAAACCTTTATTTTATCCTTTAGTATTTTGATTTAATCTATGTATGGAGAAGTTATCAGTATCCTTATTTACTCAATCCTTTCTATAGCTCTTCCACTGATCAGTCTTTGCTAATGATGTCTTTATGTTTACATTCTCGTTCTAATGATTTTAGTATTTCCACTATGTTATCAAGTCATTAAGATTTCTGAACTTTGTCCATTGATTTCAAAGGTGAAAGACACGATTTAATTATATTTCTTATTACATCCATATAATATTTGTTATTTTGGGGACAGGTAATTAAGTATAAATTAAGCTCTTCCATTCAGAAGCAAATGCAGTAACACCAAGGTCAAATGGATGTTCTTATTACTTACGTCAACAACTTACCATATTTTGTTTCATTTAGTTTATTGTACAAATCAACCCAGCTATTAAGGATTCTATTTTTGTAATCAAAATTTCTTATGATAAATTAATTATGGTAGAATAACATGTATGTTAGTGTAACTTGTTCATTGAGAATTATAGTAACAAATAAGTACCATAATGCAGTTGCTTAATAGACACAAAAATTAATTTCCTTCTTGTATTCATATTATTATTGCCTACCAGTCAGTTGAGCATTCTCTATTTCACAATGACAGGGACTCTTTCCATTGCAAGGCTTAGCTGTTGTTGAGAATTCTGGAGACTTTCAAAGGGTGAGGGGAAATTTTTCCCTGAAAGTTGGATAGAAGATCAATTCACAATTAAGGCAGATTAATAGGAGAGCAAGACTCATTTACTGTGCACATAGGGAGAAGAACAGAATAATTACTCAATATCACAGTGGGATCCACGTATTTTTATACCTGTTTTTTTTTTGGGGGGGGGGATGAGCAGTATAGGTAGTTCTGTTTGAGGACAATAAATGTTCACTGGGACTAATGAATAAATGAGGGAAATAGATTGACTTGTAAATGATTTTCATAGCAAATTAAATTATCCTTGAAGACAGGTATTTTATTTAAAATGATTTGGGCCAAGTCTGGTAGTATTCTTGATCATTTTTTCTGCAATATACTGAGATAAGAAGGAGAAAAAGGGAAGTCAATTGTTCTTGTGTTTGGTCAGTCCGCTTTATGCAGATGGAGGGAAAGCCCCTTCCAATGGTTTTTGACCATGGCCTTTTGTGGGTGGGCACATGGGTACTTAAGAGAAGAGTCAGGTCTTGATGTGCTTGCATTGCTAGAAATAATAATTTAATAAGGTTAAAACCAATTTTCCAATGTTTATTATAAGTAAGTTAGGATTTGAATTAAGAAACTGATTGCAGATGATGGACAAAGAGGACAGAGACTGGAGAGAAATGGATCAGAAGCAAGCAGGTATGCATTCAGACTGCAGAAGCAATACCACGAATCTCAACTCTGTTGCAAAGTACAACAGCCTCAAGAACGGCATTTTCAAACAGAGAAACTGTCATGCTGGGGCTTCGCCCCTCCGCCAATGCAACTCTGCTCAGAGGTCACTGAGCGCTGACAGGCAAAGCTCCTTGCCCTCCCAGGGAGCATGAGTGCATTTGGAGAGTTAGGAGAATAGTGAGGGAGTGCAGAATGCACTGGAGACAGGGCAAGTGCCTAAACCTCATTAAGACAGAAAAGGTCTCTCAAAGAGATGAGGAAAATACTTCACCACTCTTGAGATTTGTGTGCGTGGTCTGTTTGGTGTCTGCTTTGACAACTTGCTCCTGGACTGTGTTCCCTGTCCCATGTTCTGTTTGCATTAAGATCAAAAATAGCTTACAGTAATAAAAGTAAGAGGTAAATCACTATAATTAAAGTAGCTTGTTAAAGAAATGGTTTGGCTTGAAAATGCAAGCCCACCAAGAATTGTGACGCAAGGGTTTAGCTTTCCCCCATTAGATTTATGATCAAAACAGCAAAGTGTGTAATAAAAATGGAGTTTTCCCAGAGGGAGGGGCTTTTCACTGGTCCTCACAGTTGGTGTTGGAAAACACCTTGACCCAGCTTTTTAAACTTTCTTTTTGTGTCTTTGACTATATCCCTCTCAACCTCTCATCTCGCCAGCCACTGGGAAAGAACTCACAATGTAGTTTGGGGCTAGTCCCTAATAGCCTTTAATTCAAAATATGCTTTATTCTAAAGAATCATATTTTGGGGCAACATTTCCTGAGTTTCTTCAAGTGCATCACCTGTATGGCAGCAAAGAAGAGAGTATGGAGAATCTCAGAATAAGTTTTGAGAGCCTGCTGGCAGTGTTGGAGTCATGGGATAAAAAGAAAATTAATTTCTGAATAGGAAAAGCCTTCTTTGCCACACAAAGGATCTTCTTTTTTCCTGAAGGCATTGAGCTTTGGTGTTTGCTAAGATTTTTAGCCAGCATTATCCGATAAGTAATTTAAAAACATCACTCTGGCTGCTTTGAAAATTATAGATTTTTTCATGGAGCAATGATAATTTTAGGGAGAATTTTGTCAATCAGAAGATAAATCATAAAGTTTGGTAAAACAAACATGAATAGGAGTAAAAAGAGTGATAAGACTATACTGATTGTATTAAGGAAACAATAGGGTCTGGTGATGATTGAAGGTTAGTCTGAGAAAAAGAGAAGCCCAATAATAGAGACAAGCTTTTAATTTTCCCAATGGGGTGGTTTGTGTTAGTATTTAGTTAGCTAGTGGATTTTGCAAGAGGAACATAATTAGAGGAACAATTTGAGTGTTTTGTGGGATAAATGGAGATGCTCAGTCTTTGAAGTGTGATTTTGTAACTCTAGAGAGACATAAATGTCTAAAAAAGAATTTTAGAAGGTAATACTTTCTTGATCCTAATGACGATGACAGAATAAATGCAAGTCAAGGGGCGAATCTATTTCCACTAGATACATACTAGTTAAAAACTTGTAAATGCAAGCATATTTTTTCATAAATTAATATGTGAGATGATAAAAATGATGTTTAAAACTGGACGTTTTGAACATGTTGAAATATTGGTGAGAAGCTGGTAAAAAGAAAGTGTTGTTATTAAATAAATAACTAGTTATTATTTGATGAGGTTAATTCCTGAACTTAATAAGGTAGATGAAACCTGAGGAATGAGGAAAAAAAATAGTCTTCAGCAGTAAAAAGGGAGGCTTCTTCCACGGTGAGGAGAGAAGATTCATTTGCATAAAACCCAGTAAGGTTTTGAGAATTAGTGCAATTCCTAGCTGGTGGCTGACATTTTTCTCTGTACAGTTAAATGGAGAATAGTGGGACAGGGTGCTTGAAAAGTGTGAGATTTTAAAATAGCCATTGTAGAGACAGAAGAGAAAAACTCATTAGGTAAGAGATGCATATGAGTTAATATTTATGTGTGAATGGTCCAAAATAGGGTTTTCAGAATCAAGATTGTAATAGATCTACCCTAATCAGTAAATCCAAAATGCTTCCCCTTATGTGTATTATTTGTGAGAAATCTTAAAGGAAACAAGTAGGGTTTCAATACAAAAAGTACAGAGGGAGTGTTGAATGAGAAAACGACATACAGAAATAGCCATATTTCCTAAATGACTCATAAATCTACATGTTGTTAGTTCGAAAGTTGAAGGAGGAAGGAAAGCTTGTCAATTATTTTGTGGCTAAACCATCTAAATACTGAACATCCCTGAAGGGTTCGGACTTTGTTTTGTCAATGCTGATGTTTCAAGTAAAAAATATATATAATGTTATTGGATTTGGGGAAAAGAAAGAAATACATATTACAGGATAGGTTAGAAATAATTCTGGTACTTTCTAAGAATAATAAGAGGTCTTGCTTGAATTTGATCATGGAACTTTATAAAAATTTTATTTTTTACAAATTCTCACATAGCTATGACCACAAGAAGAATGAAGAAGACAAATCAAGGTCTACCAATATATTTCTAGAATTTTGGAAAATGTCTACTAACATGTAATAATTATATTTACTTAAGTAAGGAAATACCTTTGGCAGTTCACACATTTATAGCTTTCCTGAGCAGACAAACCTGCTGGGAGATATCTTTTTCCTTCACTTATGGCCTAAAAATTATATCAGAAACCTAGATCTAGAACACTTCTGTTTGCTCTAACACCATCCTCTCTATCCACAGAGAAAGAGCAAATCCTGGCAGAGAATCAAACTGCAAGTAGGAGAGGCATGTCAAGATAGCTATAAATGCCATCTTAAAAGAAATATACCTTGTAAAAGCTACATATAAAATTAGTGAAAAAAGGAAAATTGGTAATAGCAAATATCAAGAGTATGAGATTTTAATATTAATTCATGAAAAAGTTATAGGATGAGTTCCCACCTTCAGCAGGATAGCTGAATTAGATGAATTCTTACGGTAACCTGGGAATTCTGTTGAAAGCTGAGTGCATCCAGTTGAAGGAAGTTGACCCCTGAACAAACAGTTAATTGAGTAAGGCTGCTTCAATGTATCTACTAGAAAATATCAGGTTTGAATATCTCTTCCCATGTAGGTTAAATAAAATGAGAGATGCATGGGTCTTCAGAAAATGTATGGTAAAAGAAGAAACAATGAATACTATTTAAAAACTGGGAAGAAGAACATGACTTTGTAAATAATTTTAATAGGAACCTGAATATGGCCTTAGAAAGCAAATGAACATCAAGAATGTATAATCCCTTTATCAAACACGAAAGAGACATATGTAAAGAATAAGCAGGCTAGAATGAGAAAACGAAACCCGAACTAGACAAAACATAAGGAGGAGTACATGTGGAGTTACACAATATGAGAATGTATTTCCAGGGGGAAAATCCCCGTAGTAGGCTAAAATCTACTGTGGAGTAAGAAAAAACTTAATGGAATGCAGAGTGAAATATTTAAAAAGAGCCAGGGAGGATGAGAGAGAAAATGTACTAGAAAGCAAAAATATTCCCTTAAATAAATCTATTTTATGCATGTAAGTCTGGGGCTGTATCTGATCACATTTGACAGAAGTGAAAGCTAGTAGTTTTGGGAAATCTGGAGGAAAAAAATGAAAGACTCTAGGCCACAGGTCCTTGTAAGATATGATTCTAACAGTAAAAATAGATAGAGAAGTTACTCATATATTTAATTTTCCTGAAGAAATGTTTCAGTGATCTCACAGGTTTTCAGAAAACATATTGGCTATGTGATAATGTTGTAGCAATGAAATGTAAAACATCATAGTAATTAAAAAATAGCAAGTTGCAAAACAAACAACAACAACAAAAAAAACCCAAAAGCAAGAAGAGGAAAACAGTACTATAGACCCAACTATGCTATTAACTTGGTCCATGTTTGGGGGCAAAACATTGGACACTGATATTTTGCACTAAACATGGGGCTTTAGTGCAAAATACTATAAGAATTTCTGGGCAAATATACTGGATGAATGGATTCCATGATCCATTATCCTTTATGTTGTCTTTTTTTTTTTTTTATCCTTTATATTGTCAACTGAAGTCTCAAAATTATTTCTATTACATTGAGGGAACTTGTAGTAATAACATATTCTCTCTGGCGTTCTTATAATGATTAATTTTGCAGAGAGTTTTGCAAAGCGAACATGCAATTCACTTATAAAATTGACTTTTATGACATCATGAATAAAGCATAGCAATAGGGTGTGAAAATGTGACCATAATTTTGGAAGGGTGAAGTTCTCTTATGACTATTTTGACAATAATATGTATCAGTCTGGAAGGCACATTAGCAAAGATACACAGTAGAACATCCATAGTTGACCATCTTGCTACCTTGACCACCTCCCTAAGTTGGTTTGGTTTTTATAGACCAGACATGTACTCAGTGGAAGACTGACTTTAATATATTAATCACCTTTGTAAATTGTATCTAGACCACTTGAACTTGACAAGTTGTACCATGACTACTTGACCAGTTGAGTCTACTCTACACCAAAGGGTAGAAGGGTGGACAGTGTGGGCTATTCTCTTTAGTTGTATTATTTCTTTCAGTATACTTTCATTTTTCATTGTTTTATTATTACCATGTGTTGGAGTAGGCTTTATTATTTTTTTATTAAATCATAACGGTGTACATTAGTGCAATCATGGGGTACAATGTGCTGGTTTTACATACAATTTGAAATGCTTTCATCAAACTGGTCAACATAGCCTTCATGGCATTTTGTTGGTTGTTGTGTTAAGAAATTTATATTCTACACCTAGTAAATTTCACCTGTACCCTTGTAAGATGCACTGTAGGTGTGGTCCCACCAATTCTTTTATCACATGTTATGAAAATGTTTTTCAATGTGAAGTATTGGTCAGAATTATAAGTATGTCCTACAATTACTAAAAAAATTTTAAAGTTAGATGAGACATGATGGCCCAAAGAGAACTCAGAGAGCTGATGTTGAAAGAAAAGGTTGATCTGCATTTTCTAGAAAGCAGCAGCCAAAGAAAGAAAACATAACATTTTGGTGTTATGAAGACCACAGTTGGCAATATCAAAAAATGTAAACATGAGAACTTGGAGAGACGTGGGAAGGAAACTGGAGGCCTATAATGGAAAATGAGGAAAACTTCCTTCTATGAAGTCCATAAAGCTACATTTAGCTGATTCAAATAAATGAGGTCACTTAATGCCCGAATTTTCATTCTGATGATCCAAAAAGTTGCTAAAACATTCACATAGGAATATAGGATGGCAGATGTCCAAGCATTAAGGGGTTGGCTCTGGAAATTTAAACCGTGACATGAGATCTCCCAGAAAGTCTTGTGTGGTGGAGCCAATGAAGTTTCAGTAGAAGATATAGAAGAGTTTATCAAAAAGTCCTGCACTTCACCAGAGGCTTCAAAGATGATGACTTCTTTAAATCTAATAGATGTGGATCCTTTTTCAAGATGATGCTTGACAAGAGCCTGTCAAGAAGAGTGACAAAGGTAAGAGTGAAAACTTTTCCAAGGAATGTTTCACAGTTATGCCTTGCATTTGCTTAACCAGAGTAAAACTGAAGCCCTAGGTGATTGGTAAATTGACAAAGCCTTGTACATTCAAGCACTTAAAGCCTGAAGACCTCCCTTCACTTGGATATCAAACCAGTGCACATGGATGACCAGTTTTCTCTATTTGAGGAGTGGGTAAGAGATATTGATCAAGAAATGAAGAAGAAATTGTCTGTTCTACTGACATCAGACAACTTTTCCAAACCACCACACCTGAACAATCTCAAAAATGTGGCATTGAAATTGCTGCCTCCAAACACAACATCAAAAGTCCAACCTCTTCACCAAAAGGTATGATCAAAACATTTAAAATGCACAACTTAGCGCTGCTTTTACAGTGTTCATACTAAAATACGAACCTGTTGTCCACTTCTGGAGGCAACTTCATCTGCTGTATCAGTTAATGCTGTGGATGTTTTCCTCTGAATAAGTTCTATTTGGAATAAAGTTCAGCTGGAAATGATAAAGAAGTGTTTGAAGAAAGTAGGGTTTGTCACAACCCCAGAGCATAATGTCTGTTCCCATCAGACAGTTCATCTCCCATGGACAAATTCAAAGAGTAGATTTTGAAGGTTTGTCCCAATGCATGGTGAGGTGGCACCCTGTGATGAACGTGACCCACAAGCAATTGTGATATGAGCATATTGTGGAATATTATACAGCCATAAAGAAGATAGAGACTTAGTATCTTTTGTAACAAGCTGGATGGAATTGGAGACTATTCTCCTAAGGTATCTGAAAAATAGAAAAACAAACACCACATGTAACCAATACTAAATTTCAACTAGTTGATCAACATCTATTCCCTCACATGGAGGCAAAACTCAAAGAAGGTCAAGTTGGGGGAGGGAGAAATAGGTATGGGTAAATTACCACCGAGTGGGTACACTGCATGAGTATATTGTACTATTTCTGGGAAAAGGAAACATCTATAACTCTGATTTTAATGATACAAAATCAAACTATATAATCAAAATATATGTACCCTGTTAATAATCTGAAATTAAAAAAAGAAACCCTAATAATAAAAGAAATTAAAATTTAAAAGAAGGTACTCTTGTTAACATATCAGGTTCATTAGTTTTAAAATAGTTATATATGAAACACTATGCTGATAAGTTTACTGCAAGAATATTTCAAAGAGAAACCTAAACCAACAGCTGTTGGAATTGGGAAAATAATAATTACAATAATAATAATATTACATACAAGAATACAATATCATATATTCATTGAGGTGATGCTATGGATACTTATTGACAGAAGTGGAAATATGAAATTAAGAGCACATAGCCAAAAGCAATGTATAGTATAATCTGACTTTTTATATACAATCAGTATATATTATATACTGATTTTATATACAATCAGTATATCAGAAGTATTTTTGTTGGGAAAATGTCTGTGAGAAAAAGTTTTTATTTTAATGGTAGTTTCCCCTGACTAATAGAGTTTTATTCTTTTTATTTTGCTTACATGCAAATAAGCAAGTTTTCTGTATATATTACTTGCAGATATGAGACAAAATATTATAATCCTTGCAGCTATTCTAAGTACCATACATATGTTATTTAATTAAATACTTATAATAATGCTATGTATTTATTATCTTATTAATCAGAGGTCCAGACAGATCAAGTGACTCCTAATTTACCCAGCTGGTGAGTGTTTATTGTATATTGTAAAATAAATGTTCACACATGGATGAATGGATAAGTGTGGTATACACTTATAACCAAGTATTATTCCACCTTAAAATAGGTGGAAATGATTTGATTGGCCACAACATGTATGAATCAGGAGGAGAGTGTGCTAAGTGAAATGAACAATCACAGAAAGACAAATACTGTGTGATGCAGCTGGACAAAGTATCTAAAATACTCAAACTCATCAAAATGAAGGGTAGAGCAATGGTTGCCAGTGCAGAGGTTTGGGAGGATGTGGAGCTGCTCATTATCAGTGGGTATAATGTTTCAATAATGCAAAATGAATCATTTCTAGATTTCCTGTACAGCATTGTACCTATACTAAAAATATTATTGTATACTAGAAAAACCCATTAAGGGGTTCAATTTCATCTTAAGAGTTCCTTACCATGACAAAACTTAAAAATAAGTGATCTTTAAAGATCACCGTCCTATATCTAAGATCTAAGAAAGAATCTCACATATATGTTACTACATGAAAGAAGTAAATCTGAAAAGGCCACATACTATATCCTTCCAGCTACATGACACTGTGCAAAAGGCAAAATTACAGAGACAGTAAGTAATAGGCGGTCTCAATGGCTTCAAGTGGAGGAAGGTGGAACAGGGGATGGCAAAGATATGTGGATCACGGGATATTTGGGGCACTGGAAATATAGCATAAAAGGATTGTACTATTATGGAGGATATATGACATTAAGGCATTGGTCACCACCTATGGGAGAGTAAAATACAAAGTGTGAAAGCTAATGTAAACTGTATATAAACTGTAACCCCCATCTAAACTATGATCTTTAGATAATAATAATGTGACAATGTTGGGCCATCACTTGTTGGATATGTTCCACAGGAATGCAAAAGGTTAATAATAGGAAGAACTGTGTCAGGATGGAGGAGAGAAAGGGTGGGCGTGGGGAGGAGCCATATGTGAGAACTCTGAACTATATGCTCTACTTTTTCGTAAACCGAGTCTTCTTTAAAAATAAAGTCTGCCAATACACACAAAAAAGACAATTTGTAACATTTAAAAGTAAGTACCAACCTTATTATTATTTACATTTCTTTAGAAGATTTCAAAGCCTATACTTACAAACAAGGATGCTCATGAATTTTTTTCACTTTTTCTCATTCGGCTTTAAGTGGGATTATCAAAATAGGAAGAGGACAGCACAGGCCATCCATCCCTCATCAAAAGCTATTATTTGTTGTGCTGTTTGTCATAATAATGCCGAGAGAAAATGAATAACATTCAAAATATCGTCAATAAGCAGCATGAGTGAAAGAGAATTTTGTGTATGAAGTCTAAAATGAGTCTCCTAAACCCCTTGGTGACCTTCTCCTGTCATGCAATACATATAATGATTTTGAATACATGTAAGATTGAGTGCTGTTCTACCTTTGTTAAAACGACAGACCTAGCTTACTGAAGTAATTTTTATTTTCTGAAATTGATTATCTCTGTAGCTTGTATTACGTCTGGGCTCCCATTTACCTTTAGATTCTATTGTTGTCTGATCACACAGTTTCGCTCGTTGATGAGGAGCTTGTGGTTTTGTGTGCTGAAACAATTCATGCAAATGAGTTCTTGAAAATCAGAGGCCCTGTTTTCATGCAAATAAACCAAGTGATGAACAATAAAGGAGGGAAATGAAGAAAATTATGAGCAATATTAATTTACCATCTGTAGAACTCCTTCTCTGCATGCTTGTGTCTTTTTCTAAACGTAAAAATAAAATTTGAAGAAATGAGCAAACCAGTAGTCATCATCCAAACTGACAAGTTATTTTCTTTATGAAATGTGAATTTTGAGTTTATGAATATATTTGAAAAGACTGAGATTAGACGATAAACGGATAATTCCATCAGGCAAAGTCTTTTAGAGGAAGGAAGAATTGTGGTGTTTAATGTAGGTGATATTTATTCTGATGCTCAATAATTAACAATAGCTGAGATTGTGCCTTATTTAGAAGATTATTGAAAAGGTACATGCCTTGAAGGATATTTAAAATTATTAATAAACTTTTCATTTCATAGAAGATTTTTATGAATTACAATTATGTAATTTCTTTTAAGAAAAAGCATACAATAACTTGACTTTAAAAATTCTTATTTTATCTTAAACTCAGTCCATCTATAACACTGATACATAAAGTCACATAACTGATTACAGACAACAAAAGCAAAACTTTGTATCTAATAAAACCAATTAAATCTGTAGCAGCCTTTAAAATTTGTATCTCTCCTATATATCTTCATAAATAATATATATCTTAATCATTAATATAAAATTTGTATCTATCCTATATATCTTAATAATTATTTTTTAAATTTTATGTTAGTTATCAAAAACGTAATACTAAAATCATTAATACACCATTCTTTTAAATTAAATATAAATTAAATCTGAGTATTCTTTATATACTTATTATTTTTTATTAAATCATAGCTGTGTACATTAATGCAATCATGGGGTACAGTGTGGTGTTTTCATATACAATTTGAAATGTTTTCAGCAAACTGGTTAACATAGCTTTCATGTCATTTTCTTAGTTATTGTGTTCAGATGTTTGTATTCTACTTTCAGAAAGATTCACTTGTACTCTTGTGAGATTCTGCATTATTTCAAACAGGTCATTTGAGATAAAACTACAGTAGCTAAATCATGACTTTTTGAAAGAGAGAGTGTATCGATATTCTAGGTATTCTAGGTATACCATTATAAGATTTTTCACCATTAACTTACCTAATGATGTTGTCAAAATGAGGTACAACTAAAGTGGACCAATTTTACTCACGGGATATTGATTTATGAAACACGATGCCTGCTTACTAATCTAAAATGGGTAATACTGCCCTATTAACTGAAGTGGATTATGAGAAAGTATCCCACTGAGATTGATTAGGTCTTCTCAGGAAAAAACAATGATAGGTTATCTTGTTACCTAGAGAGAATTGAATTAGAGCCAAGGGAGTTGACATTCTGTAAGAAATATGTCTCTCATGGCACAGGAAGAAGATGAAATACTTGTCTCCTCTCTGGAGAATTTTTTGTCTGAATACCTAGGACAAACCATACAAAATGTGGTTATTTCTCTTTGAAATGGTGCTAGGAAAATGTAGGCAAAATCTTACAGAATAGCTTTGTTTGCAATATTGCTTTAGCATATATTTCTTCTATTCAAAGAAAAAGGTCTCCTGTGCAAATTACAATGATTTAAATTACATCAATTTTATTTGTTTCAGGGAGTGTATCTTTTTGAGGTAATTTTGAGACTAGGAAATAGGATGATTTGGAAGAGATACTTTTGTTCCATAAGCTTTGTTTGATATAACTCTTGTACATTTCTTAATACATTTTCTATAGATGAGTAATTATAATATTTTCTCAGATTTGCATCCATTTCCAGTCAAATTCCTAATGTCTGCAGCTTTCCTCTCTGTGGACTTGTTTTAGTAAACACAGATCTTACCCACTCCTGGTGATCCCTCTCATCTCAGATAAGTACCTGTGGTTTATGTCACTTATTTGCCCTTAGTTCATGTCATCAGTATTTTTTTTGAGGTATACTTTCTTTGAATAACCATTTTAGGTTATTTGTTAGCAGAGTTCTTCCTGAGAATAAATTCAGAAGGGAAAGAATGTCATGGATAAGAATAGACAAGAAAAGATTTCACAGATAAATCTGTACTTAAATTGGATCTAGGGAGATTCATCTAGGTTGAGAGAAGAAAGAACTTAACTTGCATGTTGGAATTAATGAAATAAAGACACAAAATTGGTGATTAAGTGACAGGGAGATCACTTTTTTAAAAATAGTGTATGAGCAAATGTAGTTTTAAGTTAACATGATGGCATCGCAAACAAAATAAAGAGATTCAAAATACAAAAGAGGAAAAACCTGTGAACAACATTTATAAACGTAAAGGGACTTGAACCATGCCACGTGCCTGCATCTGTGCTGCAGATTAAGGTTCTAGACTGAGGACTTTGCCAACTCCTTGAATATCAGAGGTATTGCTTCTGATAAGGTATAGATTAAGTGAACAAATTCAAAGAACACTGATTCATAAAATAGAATCCCTGCCTATTAATCTAATTATAGACCATTACAATCAAATAATGTAGCTCTATCTGGGTTGCTAGGGTATACCCAGGAAAATAAGAGATAGCTTGATAGTAACTTTAATATTCTTTTCTTTAAATTTTCAGGATACTATGAAGGTAAAAATGTTTAGTTTACATGGATTATTTTTGTACTGCTTCAGATAAAGTTAAAAGTGTGCCTGTCACCCAGACAGTGTACGTTGTACCAGTTCGGTATGATTACACTCACTTTCTTCTTTCCACTCCTGTCTGTCCAATTTCTATTGTTTTACTTCTGTCTGTGAACATCAGTGCTCCAGGGTTAGTTCCAGATCAATAATGAGAGCATGACATACACTCATACACTCTTTTTTTAATATTGTTATCAGCCATTGTCTTCTTTCTTTGAAAAACTTATGTTCATGTTTTCACCTACTTTTTAATAAGGGTATTTGCCTCTTTTCTTGCTGCTTTGCATGAGTTATTTGTAGTTTCTGGTTATTAGCCCCTTATTGGATGTATAGCAAGCAAATATTTTCTGCCATTCTGTAGGCTATTTGCTCTGTTGATTGTTTCCTTGACTGCACAGAAGCTTTTCAACTTAAGAAAAGTCCCATGTATTTATTTTTGTTATTGCTATGATTGCTGTAGGTGGCTTTTTCATAAATTGTTTACCTAAAGGGAAAATTTATAGCCTCAAATACCTGCATTTAAATGGACAGAAAGATGACAAATCAGCAACCTAATAAATCATCTCAAGGAACTAGAAAAAGAAGAGCAAAGCAATCCGAAACAGCAGAAGAAAAGAAATAACTAAGGGCAGAGTAGAAAGGAAGGAAACCAAAACTAGTAAAACCATTTAGAAGATTAATCAAACAAAAAGTTGTCCCAACTTCAAGATAAACAGAAGTAATATACCTCTTGCAAAATTAGTCAGAAATAGAAAAGTCCCCAAATGGACTCAATTAGAAAAAAGGAGCTATTAGGACTGATACCGTAGAAATACAAAATATCGTATGTGAATACTGTGGAGATCTCTACATGCATAACCTGGAGAACGTTGAGGAAATGGACAAATTTCTGGAAACGCACCAACACCCAAGGTTCCATCATGAAGAAAAAGAATGGAACAGACAAAAAAGTGCAATGAAATTGAAGCCCCAATAAAAATCTTCCAAAAAATAGTCCCAGATCCAATGGCTTCACAGCCAAATATCACCAAACCTGCAAAGATTTGGTACCTATAAGGTAAAAATTATGAAAATAATGTCACCTTGATACAAAAGTTAGGAAAAAACACAGCAACCAAACCAACTAAGGAACCAACCAAACAAACAAAAATTATAGACCAATATCCCTTAAGAGCATATGTGATCAGAAAATTAAATTCAAGAATTCGTCCAGAAAAAATGCTGCATAGCTCACTGCTGAACATCACTAAGACCACCAGATGGGGATTTTTCACTTATTTCTACTCTGACCTTAGCTATTTCTTTTTTTCTGCTAAGTCTTGGATTGCTTTGCTCTTCTTTTTCTAGTTCCTTGAAATGATTCATTAGGTTGTTGATTTGGGATCTTTCTGTCTTTTTGGTGCAGGCCTTTGGAACTATAATTTTCCCCTTAGTACTGCTTCTGCCGATTCCCATGGATTTTGTTGACTTATCTTCCCTTTGCCATTTAGTCAAGAATATTTGATTTTCCTCTTAATTTTCTCCTTGATGCAATAAAAGTTGTCTAATTTTCATGACTTTATGGAGGATTGAGTGTTTTTTGTTTGTTTCTTTTTTTTTTTTTTTTTTTTGAGACAGAGTCTCACTTTGTTACCCTTGGTAGAGTGCTGTGACATCATAGCTCCCAGCAACCTCAAACTCTTGGGTTCAAGTGATTGTCTTGCCTCAGTCTCCCAAGTAGCTGGGACTATGGGTGCCTGACACAACCCTATCTATTCGTTTTTTAGAGACGGGGTCTCAGTCTTGCTCAAGCTGGTCTTGAGCTCAGGCAATCCACCCACTTTGGCCTCCCAAAGTGCTAGGATTACAGATGTGGGCCACTGCACCCAGCCTAGGATTGAGTGTTTTTGTTGGAGTTGATTTCTAATTTTATTCCACTGTGATCAAAGAAGAAGCACAGTACACTTTTTATGTTTATTTCAAATTTTCTGAGACATGTTTCGTAGCCTAGGACGTGATCAGTTTTAGAGAACGTTTCACGTGCTAATGAGAAGAATGCATATTCAGTAGTTTTGGATGGAATGTTCCGTAAATATCTTCTAGTCCTACTTGCTATAAAGTCCCACTTAGACACAGTATTACTTTTTTTTTTTTTTTTTCCCTGCTTGGAGCATTTATCCAATTCTATCAGAGAGGTGTTAAGTTTCTAGCTATTACTATGCTGTTGTTTGTAACTTTGTTTAGGTGTAATAGGGTTTTCTTTATGAATCTGAATGCACCTGTCTTATGTTGCATAAATATTAGCATTGTTATTGTCTCCTTTATTATAACATAATGACCAGATTTTCTTTCTCTTTCTTTACTTTTCTTGAAGTCTATGTTATCTGATAGGAGAATGGCTATACTTGTTTTCTATTGGCTCCCATTTGCAAGGCATAGTGGGGATGTTTTGTTTTGCTTTGTTTGCTTTCTTCACCTTGAATCTGAATGAGTCCTTGTGAGTTAGATGCGTTTCCTGGAGAAAGCAGATTCTTGGCCTAGACACTTTTATCCGTAATGGAAACCTTTGTTACTTGAGTGGGAAATTCAAGCCATTCACCTTTAGTAAAAGATTTGATAAGTGGGATGCATTTCTGTTCACCCTATTGGGTAGATCCTTCTTGCTTTGTTTTACTTCTTGAACTATCATTATGCACAGTTTCTGAGATTTAGCTTTTAAGTGAATTTACACTCGGGGCTAGCTACTGAGCTGTTCTGAATACTTCCTGCAGGACTAGCTGGTTCTTGAGAATTTCCTCACAGTTTGTTTATCTGAAAAGGTCGTTTTCCTCCATGTAAGAAATTTAGTTTTACAAGATACAAAATTCTAGGCAGGCATTATTCTGTTTAAAAAGACTGAGGATGGGGCCCAAACTCTTTCCCAGCTGATAAGTCTGCAGTTAACCTGATGGGTTTTTCTTTTAAGTCACCCGATGTTTCAGCTTTGGGTCATAGACATAGAGTTGTACACACACAAACACACACATTCATCCCATTTCCATGGAGAATTAGCCCAAAAGTTTATTTATAGGTAAACTTGTTATGAAATGATTTGCTTAATACTTAAGCAAAGTAGAATAAACTTTGGCCAGTCTAATGACAACTTGAATTTTCATCATGTCTTTTACTGTATGTTTCTTAATCTTAAATTTGAACACAGAAATTAATTTTTGGGTTAGTTGTAATGTACAAACTTAATAGATCCTTAGATATTTATATGCATTTAAAAATCTTGTCTTTGGGATAGTCAGTGAAATTGGGAAAAGGAGATCAGGGTAGGAGCTTTAACAAAGGTGTATTTCACCAAGGAATTTTATTTAATTCCTGATATTTTTTAGTTTTCAACATGTCTGAACACCACACGTTGCTAAAGAACACTCCTAGTAGCGAGTTTATCTTTCTAGGAGGTAACCACTGCTCAGAAGCAGAAAGGGTGAGAATACCCTGCTGAAGATTTTAATGGCTAAGAGAGACTATATAGGTAGCAAACACTTCAAAAGTGTTTTTACCTAAATATATCACTTCCAGTTTAATTATTTTTATAAAAAACTTTAGGATTATTTTATATTTATCAAAGTATTAAGCAAATTATTTTAGAAGTGAGGTCATATCAAGCTTCCCTATGAATAAACTTTTGGGCTAACTCTCTCTGGAAATGGGATGAAGATGGGGGGGCAGGGCATATGTATGTGTAGTTTCTAAATATTCTTAAGTGACATTTAACATTTTAGTCATCACAGTAGACTATTAAAGAATATCACTTTTTTTTTCCTTAGAGGCAGAGTTTCACTTTATCACCCTCAGTAGAGTGCTGTGGCATCACAGCTCATAGCAACCTCCAACTCCTATGCTTAGGTGATTATCTTGCCTCAGCCTCCTGAGTAGCTGGGACTAAAGGTGCCTGCCACAGTGCCTGGCTATTTTTTGTTGCAGTTCATGCAGGCCATGTTGGAACCTGTCACCCTTGGTATATGGGGCTGGCACCCTACTCACTGAGACACAGGCACTGCCCCATAAAGCATATTACTTTTGCAATATAAAGTTAGTGGCTATAATTTAGAACATAACTTCTATCTAGTACCTATGAATAGTTAAGTTAAAAAAAAAAACTGCCTGATATGAAGATCCCTGCTTCACGAAGATCTTCGATAAATATAATTATGAAAAAGAGATATTGTCATCAATATTTTAGGAGGTTTTATTTAGGAGGTGTATGTGTGTTGATAAAAATTATTTTATCCAGAAAGAGCATCCCCACTGAATTCTGACTGGATTTCTCTGCCCTTCTTAGTGAAAGTTGTCCTATTGCCCTGATAGAATTCATTTTGCCTATCAGAAACTCTTAAAAATTTAATCAAGAAAAATATAGACAATAATCAGGTATATTTTAAGACATTAAATTGGTAGAAAACTGAATAAAGTCTACATGAAAATATCTAGACAACCACATTGCTACTATTAATTAAGGCAATTATCGGCTAATGAAGAAAAGAGTTAAGTCTGTCTGACATTCTTATTTGTAATTAACATTAGGCTTTTGATATTGTATGCTAATAGTTAGCTTATAAAAAATCTTTCACATGTATAAATAGAAATATTGGAAGGATAGCTATTATCTATGTGCAAAACAGATTTTTATTCATACTGATTATTGGAAACATTTGCATCTGGAATAGAATATTTTTCTACTATATAAACTGTTTTTACTTCTTTGTACTGTTGCCAATTTTTGTCATCTCATTATTACATATTTTGATGAATCTAATCTATTAATATGCAATATCTATATTAATATGTACATATATGTGCAAATATACAATTCTATCTACCTATTTATGCAATACATAAAGTGTCTCATAGAGGGATATGAGCAGGGACTTTGCCTCAGATTCAAAATCTCTTTTAATATGTAAGTTTCTGACTCTCTTTCACCACTTTGTAATTTATTTGCAAGAGAAATGTATTGTTTTTTCTCTAGAGTGCTAACATATTTTCTATATTGCTTACTGCATCTTTCTGGAGTAACATGATTTTCCAGCATAGTTCTTGTAATCTATGAGGTAGATCTAGAAGCTAAAATATGTGAGGGTTCCATGTTTGGACCATAAAGAACAGAAGTTCATTATGTTGTGTTCTCTCAACAAGAAATTCCTAATATGCATTCTCTTTTTCAAATGTTATAATGGAAGATTATTGCAAGATCCATTAACTTTTAGATATTTACAGAAATGGTTATATCCTTTTTATGTATATTTTTTGTTTCTATACATTTTCTTTGTGAAGAATTTTTCATTATTAATTTCAGACTCTATTAATTTACACATAGTTAAGTACGATATGCTATAATAGGATTTTACAGCTTTTGTTTCCCTACAGAAACATTAATTTGAACACTTATCCATGCAAGAGAATAAGAGTTAAGGAAATCAAGTGAGAGATTATAGCATGTAGGAACAACACAGAAATAAGAAAAAAATACAGTACAAAGAATAGTAAGAGCAGTTTCACATTGCTCAAGTCTCACCTGACCCAAAGCCAGGCAGCACAGAATGGAGGAGGAGGCATTTTCCACTTGGGGGGATGGAGAGGGATATGAGCAGGGACTTTGCCTCAGATCCTAAAACCAGGCCTGCTCTAGTAAAACCCAGTGGTGCCCAGTGCTAGAAAGGTCTTCATGTCCTTACTCAAATAATTACAATATGGTAATAACACCAGGTGCAGTAGCTCACACCTATAATCCTCACAATCTGGGAGGCTGAGACAGGTGGATTGCTTGAGCTAGGAAGTTCCAGATCAGTCTGAGCAAGAGACGAAAATAGGAAAATTAGCCAGTGTACTTGCTGGTGCCTTTAGTCCCAGCTACTTTGGAGGCTAAGGCAAGAGGATCACTTGAGCCCAAGAGTTTGAGGTTGCTATGAGCTATGATGCCACACCATTCTCCCCAGGATGATAGAATGAGACTCTATCTCAAAAAACAAAAGGAACAAACAAACAAGAACAAAAAAAAAAAAATAAATAAATAAATAAATAAGGAAAGAAAGAAACAAAAAAATACAATACTGGCATAATGGTGTGTATATCACTTATACACTTATATTCTTAGTATAAAGGATAAAAGACAGAATTGTTAAAGATAGTAATAGCTAAAATAATTTGTTGGAGGATATCTAATAAAAATATATAAATTGCAATGTTACAATATAAAAGTTGTGTGGAGGGCTAGATTTAAAATGTAGAGTTTTTAATGAGTCAAAATTAAGTTATCTTAAAATAGGCTGTTACAATAAAATGTTTTATGTAACCCTCATAGTAACCACACACACAAAATAAATCTGTCAAATACACAAAAAACATAAAGTAAGTAATCAAAGCATAACCCTAGAAAAATATTTCTTTTTCCACTATGTAGTGTAACATGCTGCATCATAGGGCTTTCTTGGAACTTGAGCCACCTCTGGAGCGAGTCCTCCTCTGAAGGCCAGTGGCAACCACACCTCTCCAGCACCAAGGCTCTGTCTTTATTCCACCAAGGCCACACTGCTGGCTGAATACGACCAACCTAAACGCGATCCAGAGCCTAGGCCTAAGACTAGTTGTGATTCATGTCCTACCCATGTCCTACACAGCAGTAATATCATTCCTGCTGTTCTAACCTTCAGCCAGAGAAACTAACTGACAGACTCAGCTAAGGCCAAGCTACCCCGGGACAGGCTGAACTGTTGTGTGCCCTCAATAAGTGGGAGAGACCCTTCTGTGCAGTGTGGCTATGCATCCAAACACATGGCCTAAGAAAAAGCCCTATGGTGCCCCACCCTTTGTAGTTGAGGTCTTGGCCAACATCCACGAACCTCCATTCAAGGCCTTAGCAACACCCCTGAGGGCTGCCCCTGGGAGACATGTCTCAGGCATCTCAGCCAAGCCTAACAGCTAAGTACCCATACACCAGGAAATAGCCCACATGCCATAGGATTTAACCCTGGTGGATAAATCCTCAAGCTGGCCAAGTAGTTCTAGTCCCTTATTTCAGACCTAAGAATCAGCCATTCCTGTTTGGTGATGATTTGATCTCGTATCTAGAAAACTGTAATAACTCAAGCAAAAGACTCCTAGAATGAACACATAAACTCAGCAAAATCTCAGATTACAAAATCAATCCAAACAAATCTGCAGGCCAAAACATTACCTGACTTCAGATTATACTACAGACACACTGCATTGTGTTTTTCACAGTGTCGCCACTAATTTACATTCTCACCAACAGTATGCAACGTTCGCTTTCCTCCACATCTTCTTCAAGGCTTGCTATCTTTGCTCTGTTTCAATTCATTATGGTTTTAACTTGCATTTCTCTGATGATTAGTAGTTTTCAGCATTTTTTTTGCACTCTATTAGCCACCTCTATGTCTCCTTTTGAGAAATGTCTCTTCAAATCCTTGTCCATTTACAAATACGGTTATTTATTTCCTTTCTACAAAGTTGGTTGAGTCCCTAATATGTTTTAGATAGTAACCTCACTATCTATAATCATGAGTATCTATTGAAAATAATATTCCCCTTCCAGAGGATGCTTCTTCACTCTGTATTGTTTCCTTTGAACTCAGAAGTTTTCCAGTTGAATATAATCCCATTTGTCAAGTTTTGCTTTTTGCGGCCTATGCTTTTAGAATCATATAAAAAAAACATTGCCCAGTCCAATGTCATCTATCTTTCCCCAGTGTTTTCCTAGTATTTTTAGAGTTTCAGGTCTTATGTTTAACTCTTTAATCTATTTGGGTCAATTTTAATAAATAATGTAAAACGAGAGTCCAACTTCACTCTTCTTTGTGTAGATATACAGCTGTTCCATCATTTACTGGAGAGATTCTCTTTTTCCCCATTTTTTGAGTTAAATAATTCTAGGGCTTTTTTTCTGTTCTGGGCATTTTAAGTATTTTACTCCACTATCTTCTTGCTCACATGGTTTGTGAGGAGAAGTCAGGTGTAACTCTCTTTGTTACTCTTCTGTATGTAAGGGGTTCTCCCTCCCCCATATAAAGGATATATAATGAATTGTATTGTTTTTACAATAAATATGAATTGACTGCATTTTCTCCATTTTTTCAGTATTATAGAACATAAAATGTTCCAGGTAACAGACCAATCTAAATGTTGATGGAAGCATATAATTAGGAAGATTAAAATATAATCTCATAAGTGTGCTAGAGAGTGATAGAGAAGGAAGTAGAGGAAACTCTGGAAGCTACGATGATAAAAGAGAAACCTATAATACCTGGTGAGGTATGAGAATAAAAATCATCTATTACTTGAGAGGCCTATGGGGAAGCAGTGTCCTCAGGGAAAGTCAATGTTAAATTGGAACAAAAGGAGAAAAAGCACATTTAACAAGAGTTTGAGGAAAGAAGGGATTTTTTTTTTTCATATAGTAATCCTCAGTTTCAGAACTAAGTATAGTATTTAAAAAGCTTAGGAGAGGGTGAAAGATCAAGTTAAAATGGGAAGATCCCACAGCAATATGGACATTAAAGTGTGGACGTTGAGGCGTGATTCTAGTCTGGGCTTCTTGCGATGGATAAAAGACAGGAGTTAATCATATAGTTTCAAGGTACATAGTGACGGTAAAGTATTTGAAGGGCACGAGAAGGCTGTGTATAACATTCGGGAGCATTTTGGATCAGAGACAGTTGAAAAGGCAATCTTGCTGAAAAATGTGACCAGGGTCTTCAAGCTGGTAGATGGTGAAGTGGGGCAAAATTCTAGATCTTCTTTCCCTGGATGTTATTTCTATCCCTACAAACTTAACTGCAGTAGGTTGCACATTCAGCAGATTTGCTTTCAATTCAAGGAAAAGATCAGCCTTTATAAAGCAAAAACATATTATGTGCTCTTCACATGATTCGTTAGCTCCAAAGCATTTGTCCTACTTCCATGCTTAATAAACAGTTAACAGTTCATCATTCCACATTTAATACATTTACTGTATAAATTAGTTTATACAATTAAATCTCATTTAAATTTAAGTTAATTGTTAAGCAAACTGGATGTTAATTAAGTACCTGTAGGTACTCATTCAATGATAAAATTTAAATGCATATACAAATACCCTGAACTGCCAATTTGAGAATCATTTACCAAAAATGATTCAACTTTTGATTAACTTGTCCTCTATATAAAACTTTAACAACCTGTGTATGAATTATACATCTTTAAAAATAGAATTTCTTATTTCCTGCCTTTATACTCTGCTGCCTCCAGTTCAGTAATTTTGTTAATTGGATTTTAGATAAGTAAAGCTACTAATGTAAATCATTATAAATCACTGTTTAGAAAATTTATACATTGCATAAATATCTAGGTAGTCACACTTCTGAGCTGGTTCCTAGCATTTGTGACTGTTGGTTTAAAACACTGTGTAATCTTCCCATCCCCATGAGTGTGGGCTGACGCTGTAGAAATAATGGGTGGCTACTCCTGAAACTGTTATAGATTGTTATGTGGCATGTTTGATACAGAGAGATACACACAGAGGAATATTATCATTGGTGGGCATAGACTAATTATGTGCACTTTGAAAAGATACTAGGAGCATGTGGGGGATTTGATATGAGGTAGGTTCTCTGTTGCTGATTTTGAATATGAGGAGAGTCATGTAGAAATAAAGGAGAGTAGATTTCATTTTCACAGCCACAAGGAAGTAAATTCTTCCCCAAATGTATGAGATTGGAAGATCTGAAGCTCTGGATAGGAAAACTTCATGGCCAACTTCATTGAATTTTGCCTTATGAGGTTCTGAGGAAAGAATTCATCTGTGCCATGTCCAGATTTCTGCCCTACAGATCTTGCAGCTAATACATGGGTATTAACTTGCCAGGTTTGTGGTAGCTGGTTGCATAGAAAAAATAAGGAAAAGAAACGAACATCCCTTTTTAAAAATAAAGATTAAACATGGTATTTGACTTAAAGTCAGAACATTTCTTTGAGTCATTTAACATTTAAGGAGCTAATTAGTGTGAAAAAAAGAGGCAAAAATTTATAATATGCTATTTATCACATCAATGCACACAACTTTCACAAACGTTGATATCTGTGTTTAATATTTGTCCTTCCATATGGTGGTTTTCATAAACTATTCTTTTAAGAAATGGGGTAGGAAAGTAGAGGAGTGTGATAGAGTAAAACATAGTCTATTTTAAGATAAGTTTTTTTTCTTAATTTTGCAGAAACATTTTGGGCATTTATGTATATGTCACTGGCCATACTATTATGATTAGAGTAGTAAATTTGATATGTAGTATCCTCCCTTTCACAGAACTTATATTCTAGATGTGAGCAGACAGCCAGGAAACAAGGAAACAGAGAAATGGAAGGTGACTTATGGAAGTCACAAGTGCAGTAAAGACAGCAGGCTGAGTAATGTGAAAGTAATGGATGGAGCTATCAAAATTATGTGTTCCAAAAAGATTTCCTAAGAAGTTGTCATTTTATCGGAAATATGAAATGGTACAAATATCAATCATGCAAGAAACTCATAGAAAAATATGTTGTTTCAAAAAAAATAATATCTTAGAAGAGGACACTAGGACAGAAAGAAGCTTAGGTGTTCTGGACAAAAAAATAGACCTCTGTGTCTCCAGTTTAAATACCAATATGCAGAAATAAGACCAGAGTTTGGGGGACAAGGAAACCAGATCCTAGACTTTGAACCCTACAGTAAAGAACTAGAGATTAGATGGAAGTACAATGGGAAGAAATATAAGAGTTTAATCAAAGAAGTGGTGTGATATGATTTATGTTGGGGAGAAAACATTTGTCAGATTCCTCAGAAATCCAGGAGTTACTTTCTGGCATTTCACTATATTGTTTCAAGTTTTGCTAAAACTTTTGAAAATTTTTTTTCCTGTGTTTAGCTCTTTGTTTTGTTTTTAGCCTTGATCCTATTATACTTGTGTTGGCTTTTCTTTACCTGTTGTCCCTCAAATAGAAGGTTTGAGAATGTATAAATAGAAATTTAGATCTATGTGTAAAGTCTTAAAAATATATAAAATATTATGCAGATATTTTAAATTATTTTTCTTTTGATTAGAACATAAATATTTGTGTTACACTGAATATCAGAAAATATTAAAAGATTAGATAATTATCATTAAATCTTATAGTATAAAATAAAATCCTGATATTTAATAATACATAGACTATTGGTATGCTTATAAAATTTTTGATCTCACTAATATAAATGATAAGAAGGAAAGAAAAACATTTGTAAGAAAGTAAAAACATTGAATTCAATATATTTTGAAATTTTAAAAATGTTAATGGGTGTTACCCCTTCTCTCAGTGAGTTACTATTAACTTGCTAAACTTTATATAAGGTTAAGTATATTGCTATATCCAGAACCTGCAACACAACAATGACAATACCAAAAAATGTAAATGTACTAGTACGTTGGGGGAGCTACCATTAGATCAGAGAGATGGTCTGTACTATAGCTTTATGTGAAGTTATTTCCTACACTGGCTCAAGCCTTTGCAGTGCCTGTTTCTTGGAACTATCAATTTCAATGCCTTGATTAAGTAATTAATTTTATTCTTAATGTTTTTCTTACTTTGGAATGTCTTTTAATACTGTAGTCCCTAACCCCTGAGCCATGACTGAGCAAGGCATCAGTCTATGCCTCTTAGGAACTCAGCTGCATAGCAGGTGAACAGGTGAGTCAGCAAAACTTCCCATTGGTCACATCACTACTAGAGCTCCATCTTCTGTCAGATGGGTAGAGGCATTAAATTATCATAGGAACTCAAACCCTACTGTAAACTTTGCTTGTAGGAGATCTAGGTTGTGTGCTCCATACGATAGTCTAATGCTTGATAATCTGAGGTGGAGATGTAATGCACTTGAATCAACCACAGTTAAGATGCTAGTGTGATATAAGTACAAATATATAGCTTCATTTAAGTATCAAAACTATTACTAGAACATTTAATAACCATTGTATACAGCTCTGCTAGTTCATTAAAGAGGGAGTATACATATTAGTTAAAAGCCTGCAGGGACTAAACAAGACTACTCAGATTTAGATTCAGATTTTTGTCTCAGCACATGATGAGATTTATTGACTTGGGCAAGTTACATAGCCTCATTATGTTTCATTTTTATGCAATAGAAACAATAATAGTATCTCCTTCCTAAATTTAGAGGTAATAATTACAGATTGATAGGTAGGTAGGTAGGTAGGTAGATAGATAGATAAACATATATTATTTAATATGCATCTAACAGAAGCTAAACATTTAATAAAAGTTTATGATTTTAATGCAATTGTGACATCATAGTCTACTCTTCACCAGTGACAATTACTGAAATCATTTTTAGCAATTCTTTATGACTTCTAGTATTCAAGTGCATAAAGAAAACAAAAGCAAATCTTTTCTGTGTGTTAATTAGCAAATTTAAATTTTATGAAAATAACCTACTTGTAATCATTAATAAACAGCAATTAAACTAACATTCTACTAATTAGAAGAAGACATTTCGAGTAAACAGAACTTTAGATACTCTTTTCGGTCTTTATTTGGCTTTATCCCTCCAAACTTGTGAGGATCCAACATTAAAAAAAGAAATCCTGATTTATGCCTTAGAGAACAAAGTATAAGCCAGGGATAATTCATTGACCTGACAAAAACTACAGCAAAAAGAGAAAAAAGTCAATGAGATTTGGTGATCGTTTATCACTCACAGTGACTGAGTTTATCTCTGGGCCAAAATCAATAGCGTTGGGGGAAAAAAACCTTACATGGAAGAACGCACAAAGTGTCTTACTAGTTAATATGTCTATCTCTTTTTCTTTTATTTACTTTTAATATAAAGTATTATTCTTAATGAAACCCTTATATATTAATATGTGAATAATACAGTTTATCTTTAAATGATAGCAGCAATAAAAAAGTAAATTTCCTGTCTTGAATTCACCCTTATATCTGGGTACATTTATAGTACTTTAAAGTGGACAAGATACTTAATTATTTTAACTCTTGTTTCATCTCCCAATTATAGCTCTTTTAATACAGTGTTCATAAAATCATACATCAGTTGAATTTTAATTAAAATTTTATTAACATTTTTTCTGATAATTATTCAAAATAGTAAGAATAAACCTTGGAAAGTTTATGTAAACTTTGACTATCACTATGCATTTTCTGTAAAGATAAATTTCACATTCTTTTAAAAATATTTCATATATACACACAATATATAAAAAATGAAGCATTAACAATAATTGACCAATCTCAATGTGCTAAGTAATTTATACATGACATAAATATTTTGCTATGTCAATTATCCTACTGTTCGGGAGCTGGCCAGATCTAGGACAGTACCTCAAATAATTTTCTCAAGTAATTAATACTTTCAAATTTTATATTGGCAAGCAATAAATGATAATTATTGCATATTGATCCCTTCATAAATGCCACATATTGGCCTCAACATTTTGCATACTACATATTATTTAATACACTCAAAACCTTTATGAAGAAGATATTAATATTTTTTCCTAATGTATAAGTAAGGCAGCCTATAAAGATGCTGCTTAACCTCTAAAATTAAAAAAAGAAAAAGAAAAATCTAATAATTGGAGAACAAGAAATTGATGGTGGTTGCCCAATAATAAGGTTTCATTCTTTGATGAGAAGTGCAGAGAATGTGATGTTTGACTCTAATTGCAAGCTGCCAACTTAGCCTGCCACAGCTCTGTACAAGCTGGTAGAAGACACAATATCTTGGGTCAAGGATGAAGGATAGATTATTACTGACAGCAATAATATCGTGAGAGTATTTGTGTTTTGGAACAGTTCTCCAAGTCGCGATTTGCCCAAGGTGACAGCAAGAAGGCTGCAAACACGGTGCAATACAGAAGAAGCCTATTTTTGCATACACGAACTATTTGGTGAGGGTAAACTATCTCTATTTTTCAAGGATCTTTGCTGTAGGAAAAAAACCCTTTGAAAATAATTTAATACAAAGGGTCGCTAATACTTTTCTTCACAAGATGCATAAAAATATGAAAGACTGATAGAAAATTATTCTCTAATAACTCCTTAATTTTACAAATATGAACTAGTATTCAGATTCAGAACCCATTATCTGAAGTGCTAGCCAAGTGCCCAGGAGAAAGGTCCCTTTAGTAACACTCTATGTTTTACATTAAGTATATACCAAGATGGTTCCCAGAGTTCTTCTGAAAAAAGATCTATAACTATCGAGATTTCAGAGGAAAATGTCTTAGGATCCAGATATTTCTAGAACTATTAGGTTTTCAATGATACCCAAAGAATCTTCACCCACCTCTTAAGATGGGGGCCTACAGAGAACACAGAATATGTGTAAATGTAGTTCTGGCTAAAGTCTGACTAGCAGTGTGTCCACAGATTGTGTAGGCTTGTCCACTGGTCATTTACTCTGTTTGAGAACATAATCTGAACTGATACACTTGACATAACCTACATACTAGTCTGTGTTGTAAGAGTTATCATAGTGAAGAAGGAGCACGTGGATGGAATGGCCATTGTAGCAGAGATGACCTCGGACAAAATGGACTTTCACTTACCAGGTAGAATATTGAGCTGGCTACTGCTGCCTCTGAATGCTCAACTCATCATCAATAGACATTACCATTCAGCCCTCGATTCAGCACAATCCCTCTAGAAAAATAAGTGAGGTGCATGCAGGAAAGTTTATGTCATTGGTATTCTATTCATGAAGATTTAATTCTCATATGGATGTTGTATTGACTTTTTTTTTTTTTTTTTTTTTTTGCTAGAAAAGGCTTAGTCATGATCACTTTCTAGGGACTTACTATGGTATGGATTCCCACATGCAAAACATCCAGCCAGAGAACCCACGTATAGCAAAGAAAGTGGGAGTGAGCACTTGACCATCAGATCCACTGGTCAGGTGACCTACTGTATCATCCATATCCATCCAGCCTCACTAAAACTGTAACAGCTTCCTAAATGTGTATTGGATAGGGTGACCAGATTTTAACATTGGTAAAGCGGGACAACATGGGGGGGGGCGGGGCAGGGGACGGGGCAGGGCAGGGCCTGACAACAATGCAAACTTTGATAAGCAGTTCTCCATAATAATTTCTCAACAATTATTTGTTATTATTACAGTTTAACATTATAAAATTAACAAAAATAATATAAAACTCATATTTTGGCAAAATAGCCACATGGCAGCCGAAAACCATATATTCCCTTCCTGTTCTCCTGCCCATTCATGCATTCTTCCCCCAAATTGGGACTTTTTTTAAAACATCGCGGGACGCAGGACAAATTGTTAAAAAGCGGGACTGTCCCGCCAAAAGCGGAGCCGTCCAGTCACCCTAGTATGGAGTACCAGCTTAGAAGAAACACTACGGAAGGATAGGTTTACCTTTTAGGGTATAATCTACATTGTGAATCTAACACGTCTATATGGTGCTGTGTCATATCAAAAATTATGAGTCTGGGAACCAAGGGATAGGGCAGGAGGAGCTCCACTTATCAACATGCCCATTGACTCAATGGAGAATTTTGTATTTCCCATACACGATACTCTGTACTACACAGTGCTGGAGGTCCTGGTCCTCAAAGAGGGCACATTCTTACCAGAGGAGAAAAATAAAAGTACTGTGGAATATAAATTGAGGTTACTATTGTGATTTCACAGAATGTTTATGCCCAGAAAGGCTGAAGAAGAGAACTATATAGAAGTAGTAGACTTGATCTGAAGGAGGCAGGGAGAATGTACATGGAACCCAGGGAATTTGGGGAGGCATCTTCTAGTATTCCATTTACCATTGTAATTTATGAACGTGTGTAACTACTTCACACTGAGAATGATGTCATTATCAATGGTTCATATGATCGAAAAATGAATATATGTATCACAAAACAAGTAAGTCACCGAGACCTACTGAGGTGAGTATGAGGGATTTGTAAAATGAATAGGGAAATTTAAAATAGATAAGAATGTTGGATTCAGTCCCAAGATCCAGTGTAACCACAAGAGTGGCGGTTCATACTACTAACCTCCTTCTGACTTTCACTTTGGAAGGAAAGACCCACAGGAACCATGGAGAAGTTTCACACAAAACCAATAAGAAAATTAACTTGGGAAGCACAAAGGGTGAAATATATCATCCATGAGAATGCATTTCACAAATCTCCAGTGTACATAGCACAATTCACCAAGTGCTCCAGTTCCTGTAGTGTGAAATGCATGCTCATATTTTCATTAAGAAAATACTTTCCCTTCAGTTGCTCCTATTAGGTGGAGCTTGTGTCTTAAGGCAGATCCATGCCTGGGAGACACAGCTTTCCTCTGCTGAATGATCTTTGGTTGAGATCTCCCTCATGACCTTGTTAAATGTTCTTTCCACAGTGTCAATGTCTAACTTGGGTCCATCCACCCATGTCCTTCCTTCTGTGCTTCACTGGGGGTCCAACTGCATAGAGATATGCCTGAGAGATAAGCTTTATTTTTCTCCCTCATTTGTCTTACCAGATACCTTACATAATAAAAATCCTTATATATTTAATCAAGTCTTGACATCTGCTCACTAGGTACAGCCAAAATAGTTACTATTAGCAGATGTGAAATAAATGCTAAATCATCTTTACTTCAACAGATTGGCCAAGAATTAGAAACATTAGCAAAATAGAAACAATAGAAAATTGAAAAAGTTTTATCCTACTGACTTCTAAACTGCTTTTCACTTTCTTATCAAATTCTTCATCTCATTGTTAGGTACAGATTTCTGAAATTCTCATAATTTCTGGTGCAGCATTGATAGGTCGTAGTTTCTCTAATCAGCTTAGGCGTCTCAAAAACAATGTCCTCTTTTACCCACCGCATCTCCCTGATATGCATATCTGTATTTCTGTGAGAAATATAGCAGTCTATTCTTATAATACAATAGCCAACTCTTATAATATGATTTCTGGTTTGTATTCGAGAGATGTTGACACCACATAACTCAATTTTACAGAATATTTTTTGAAAAATAGTATTTCTTCTCTAAATCTTTGATTGAAATCATCAACAAAGACATCTAGATCTGGACTTTCCTTTGTGGAAAGATTTTTGACCTCAAATTTAATTTATTTTGTATATATAGGAATATTTGGGTGTTTATATTTTTGCAATTAAGCTTTAGAAGCTTGTACCTTTTGAAAATATGTATTTCTGTTAAAGTTAAATATATTACCATAAAGTTATTCATAATACTTATTATGCTCTAACATCTACAGAGCCACTAATTCTGTTCCCTCATTCATTATGGCACTGGTAATTTTTATCTTCTATAGTTGTTTGCTTAACTTATTGTCTCTAAGGATTTATCAATTAGATATTTTAAAAGTAAGCAGCTTACAGGGTGAGTGAATTTCTCTACTTTTTTCTTTCGCTTTCTTTGTAATTTCCCCTTTTTTCCAAGATTATTAAATTTAATAGACAAATTCAAATTTCAGAGATAATGAATTCATTAAAATTTCTATTTAAAAAGAAGAAAAGATGGAAAGCAAAGACACTGATTTAAGATCTTTTTGTTTAAATGCAGGCAAATAGTGCAAGGTTCCTTCTAACAGCTGCATTAATCTTACAACAAATGTTAGTGTCCGGCATTTAGTTTATCTTCAAAAAGCTTTCTTATTTTCCTTTTGATTTCTCCTTTGACCCAGCCATTTGGAAGTATAAAGTTTAGCTTCAAGGTATTGGAGTATTTTCCAGATATATTTATATTTTTTATTTCTATTTTAATTACATTATTGTCAGAGAACATACTTAGTGTGATATAAATCCCTAGGAACTCCCATCTCAGGGTGAGCAAGGGACTTGAAGAGAAACTTCTCTAAAGAAGATAGGCGCATGACCTATGGATATATGAAAAAATGCTCATCATCCTTAATCATCAGAGAAATGCAAATCAAAACTACTTTGAGATATCATCTAACTCCAGTAAGATTAGCCCAT
>NW_003852404.1:24928760-25138203 GCF_000181295.1 Otolemur garnettii | reverse complement strand
CCATGAATGGATCAATAAATTGTGGTATATGTACACCATGGAATATTATGCATATAATATTAAAGAAAGATGGAGACTTTACCTCCTTCATGTTTACATGGATGGAGCTGGAAAATATTCTTCTTAGCAAAATATCTCAAGAATGGAAGAAGAAGTATCCAATGTACTCAGCCCTACTATGAAACTAATTTATAGCTTTCATAGGAAAACTATAACCCAATTATAGTTCAACAATATGGGGAAAGTGGAGAGGAAGGGGAGAGGAAGGGAGGGGAGAGGATGAGTGGAGGGAAGGTGATTGGTGAGATCATGCCTATGGTTCATCTTACAAGGATACATGTGAATTTTTCTAAATGTAGAATATAAATGTCTTAACACAATAACTAAGAAAATTACATGAAGGCTATGTTAACCAGTTTGATGAAAATATTTCAAATTTTATATAAAACCAGCACACTGTATCCCATGACTGCAATAATGTACTCAGCTATGATTTAATAAAATAAATAAATAAATAAATAAAAGAAACTAATTGATACTTCTTTGTGGCCTAGAATATGGATCACAAAGTATATTCATGTACTTACAAAGACTAAATATTACATTATTTTCTAGGGAAGTGTTTTATGTACGTTATTTAGGCGAAGTCACTTTATAAGAATTGCTGAAGGGGTCCATATATTTACGGAGTTTCTGTCTAATAGTGTATCAGTTTTTGAGAGTGGTATGTTGAGATGTCTATTCTGGTTAAGAATTTGTTTAATTTTTCTTTTTTAGCTCTGTCAGTTTTTGTTCCATTTATTTTAAAACACTTTAATGAAATTCTTGAATATTTAAATTCTTTTGTCCTTGCTTTAATCAGTTTTGGACACTGAGAAAGAGAGGGAGAGCTATGAGAGGGGGAGAGAGAGAGAGACCTCACATGTCTCTTTTTTAAGGGCACTATTCTCATTTCTGTGGACTCCACCCTCATGATTTAATTATCTCCCAAATTCCTGCTGCTTTAACACTGCAGCTTGGCATTTGAACATATATGAATTTTAGAGAGTGCACAAAATTCAGTCAATAACTTTTTGTCCCTAGATCTCAAATTTATGTCTTTCTCAATTGCAAAATACATTCATTTTATTCCAATAGCCCCCAGTGTCTTAACTCATTCCATCAACAACTTTAAAATCGAAAAGACTAAATTCTCATCTATCATGTCAATCATTTTATGGGTAAGGTTTGTGGTAAAATTCATCCAGAAGCCAAATTCCTCTCCAGTAAGGAACCTGTGAAACCCAGCAAGTTTTGTACTTCCAAAATATTAATGGTATGGAAGGCATAAACTAGACATTCCCAAACCAAAAGAGAGAAATACAAAAGAAGGAAAGAGTGATGAGTCTACAGCAAGTCTGAAACCTAGCAAAGTAAACTCTATGAGAGTAATCTTCTGTCTTGAGTTCTACCTTTGAGATCCACAGGTACAGTGTTCTGTTTCTGTGACTTTATGGGGTAGTTGCCCTCCCCTGCAGCTCGAATCCCACTTCTCTTTGAAACAGGTGGAGGAGCCTCATGATGTAATTATCTCCCCAAGGTTTCCCTTCCTAACACCACCATATTGGGGGTTAGGAGTTCAGCATATGATTTGGGGAAATATAAACATGCAATCCATGAACGTCCTCCTCTTGACTGACACTGTCATATTCACCAATTGACATGTGTGTCTCAGGGAATGCTGTTGCTCTAAAATCTACTACTCTGTATGATCTCAATAGCCCATCAAGTGTTCTTTTCACTAAGGGACAGCAAAGAAAAGATTTTCCTATATTTTTTCCTCTTCATCTATTGGCATTTTTACATTTAAGGTGGGTTTCTGATATCATGTGGCTGACACTTAATTTATTTCCATCCAATGTGATAATCTCTACTTTATAATTAGAAAGTTCAGATTATCTTTGATATAATTACTGATAAGTTTTTGTTTAAATTGCCCAACTTGCTAGTTTTATTCTATCTGTACCATTCATTCCCTTCTACTTCTCCCTCCTCCTCTTCTTCTTCTTCCTCTTTTTCTTCTTTGCTTTCTTTTGTCTTAATTACAGATTTTTATTGCACTTTTTCTTTTGACTTATTATCCTAAATGCTTCATTATTTTCTTTCAGTAGTTGCTTTAGAGTTTACAGTATATATTTTTATTTGTAACAGTCCACGTAGATTATAAATCTCAATTTCATTGTTATTTTATATACAAACCTCAAATTTAGAGAGATATTAAAACAAAATCTAATTATTATATATTTGTCCATATTGTAGTGTCCTTTATTCTTTTAAACAAATTCAGAATTCCATATAATACTATTTTTCTTTCTGTGAATAACTCCTTAAAAAATGTCATATAATGCAGGATTGCTAGTGATGAATTATTTCAACTTTTACATGCCTGTAAAAAATTATTTTTTTTCTTCTTTGAAAGATACATATAGTTTGAGGCATAGTCTCACTCTGCTACCCCAGGATATTGTGCTGAGGCATCAGCTTTGCTTACAGTAACCTCAAACTCCTGGGCTCAAGTGATCCTCCTACCTTGGCTTCCCAGAGTGCTAGGATTACAGATATGAGCCTCCATGCCCCTCCTGAAAGTAATTTTTGATAGGTAAAAATTTCTACCTTGAATTTTTTTCTTCTTTCTTTAATACTTTTACTCTGTTGCTTCTAGCCATGTCATTCCTATTAAGAGTCCTGTTGTCATTCTCCATATGTAATATTTATTTTGACTCTAGATGTTCTTAAAATTTTCTATTTTTCACTGGTTTGAAGCAATTCAATTACAATATGCCTTGTGGGACAATCTTCATATTTTTATGTTTGGGATTCATTGAATTTATTTGAAGTACAGTTATTGATTTTCATCAAATTTGAAGTGTTTAGCTTATATTTACTTAAATTTTTTTCTGGCTTTTCCACTTTCTTCTCTCATTAAATAATTCAATTACTCTATGGTAGATTGATGTTGACTCAGAACTCATTTGTGCTCTATTTTCTTATACTTTAGAAAGATGGATTGAGGTATTACTTTCCTATCATAAAATCAGTGCTTTTTCTTTGCATAATTAAAAGTTTTTGTGAAATAATTAAAGTTGTGAAATCATCACTACAGTACAAATTTAGAACTTTTCATTCATACCCCAAAATCTCTTGTCGGTATTTTCAGCCACTTCTGATCCTTATCCCTAGTGCCAGACAACCAACAGTCTACTTTACGGGTCTGTAAGTTTGCTTTGTCTGGACATTTCATAGATATGAAACTACCTACTTGTTTGCTGTCTGGCTTTTTCACTTAGCACATCTGTTGAGGTTTCTCTATACTGTAGCATGGATTAGTAGTTTCTTCTCCTTTAGTGCTGAACAACATTTCATTGTATAAATTCACCAAATTTTGTTCATCCATTCATCAATGTGTGGACCTTGGATCATTTCTACTTTTGTCCATTAGCAATAAGTTTCTATAGATGTTCATGTACAACTATACATTTGTTTATTTGGTTTCATTTGAGTAGGTAGCTGGGAGTTGAATTGTTTTATTACATGATAAATACATTTTAAACACTTTAAAAATTTCCAAATCATTTTATGAAATAGCTGCAATATTTTATAATCCCAACAGCAGTGTGTGTGGGGGTCTAGTTTGTCCACATTCTCATTGATTCTTATGGCTTTTCTTTTTTCTTGTAGTCATTCTAGCGGAGGTGAGGAAGTAGTTCACTGGAGTTTTGATTTGCGTTTTCCTTATCATTGAGCATCTTTTCATGTGCTTTGTGGGTAACATATGTAGTAATCCCTCAGAATCAATGGGAAATTGGTTTCAGGTCCCCAACATTTTCAAAAATCTGAGGATGCTTAAGTCTCTTGTATAGAATGGCACAGTATTTGCATAGAACCTATGCTCATTCTCTCCTATAATTCAAATCGTCTCTAGATAACTCGTAAAATATACGGTAATGTAAATGTTATACAAACAGATTCTATCCCATATTTTTTTCTGTATTAAATTTGATGTTGTATTATTATTTTATCCCAAATTACTTTGATCCACCATTGAAGCTATAAGTATGGAATCACTACTTTTGCTTATTTTTTATTTATTTGTATTATTTTTGATTTATGAGTCTTCTAAAAACCGGTTATTCCTAGTAAAGTTATGTGATATATCATTAATGTATACATGCTCACTATCTGTGACTTGCTTTTCACTTTCTAGATACTATATTTTGAAATAACAAGTTTTAAATTTGATGAAGTCTTACTAATTAATTTTTAAATCACTTATGATTTTTTGTGTGTGGATATCCAATTGTTCCAGTATCCATATTGAAATATATTATTTTCCCCTCCTGAATTGCATTAGCATCTTTGTGAAAAATCACTTATAAATGAAAAGGTTTATTTCTTTACTTCAACTTAAGTGCAACACATTATATATCTCATATATCAATTTTTATGCCAATAGTATGTATTGGAATCAGGAAGTGTATGTCTAAAATTTTGCCCTTCTAGTTTGGCTTCTTTGGTCTTTTTCTTCCCCTATATATCTAAAAATTATCTTATCTATTTCTTCAGAAAAGTAAAAGCTGAAATTTCTGAAGATATTGTATTGGAACAGTTTGAGGAAAATTTCCATTTCAGTAACAATATGTCTTCCGACACATGGAAATTTAATATTCCTTCAAATATATAGATTTTTCAAAACAATTTCTTAGTGATATTTCATAGTTTCTGGTATACATGATTTGACTTCTTTTATTACATTTACTTCACATTATTTTGTTCTTTGATAAGCTAATTTAATAGAATTATACAATTCATTTTTTAAATTTTATTTTCATATTATTGATCACTATTATATGAAAATGCAACATATGTTGACCGTGTATAACAAATCTCTTCTGACATTGGTGAACCTGTCAGTTCTACTACATAGGTAACTCTGTATAGTCAATTTACATATTGTTAGATCTGGTTTGATAATTTTTTTGATGATTTTTGCAGCTCTGTTCATAAGAGATATTGGTATATATTTAAATGTCTTTGAGGTTTCTTTTTTTTTTTCCCCCCTGGATTTGGTATCTGGGGAATGTTCTCAAAGTATGAGTGTCTGTTGATTTTTTAGAGATTATTTTCTATATATTGTATTTTGAATAGCCTCTACTACTAAGTCTGCAAATTTATTAATATCTACCTTAAGTTCACTGTAGTATATTTTGGTTTAATTCTCAGACATTGTAATTTGTATTACTAGAGGTTTGAATTCAGTCATTTTTATATTTTCAGTGTTTCTACTTAACATGCTCAAGTGTTCCCATAATTTCTTATGTATATAGTATATAATAATTATTTTAACATTCTCGACTACTAACACCATTTTGGAGTTCCTTTCTGTGTCTGTTTTTGTGGACTAATTTTTCTACCACATGAGTCATATTTTCCTATTTTTTTGCATGACTTGCCATTTTTCATGGGATGACAGATATAATAAATTATACCTCATTGAGAGCTAAATATTTCTATGTATTTTTTAACTGTACTTGGGCTATAATAATTATGGAATGGGTTAATCCTTTGGAATTTGCACATTAATTTTGTTAGACAGGGTCAAGGCAGCCTTTAAGTCAGTAGCTATGTTTCCCCAATGCAAAGGCAATAACTTTCTGAATACTTACATACTTGATGTTCTGTAAATAACGAGAATTTCCCCCCTCTTACTGCTAAGATCACAAATTATTTCCAGCCCTGATGCAAGCTAGGGATTGTACTGTATTCATTTTTCATGAGATTCTCTTCCCAAATTCACACATATGCGCAAATGACCATTGAACTGAGAACTGAACAGGAAGGATTCTTTGCAGATCTCTGTGCATCTCTCCCCTTTTGGGTGTATTTTCCCCTGCAAGCTCGAGTCAGCTGAGAATGCCAACACCATCTCACCATCTCCTTTACTCCAGAAGATTGTTAGACTCCCTCAGATTCCACTATCATCATGCTGTGTCAACAGGAGACTCTCACAACACTCACTCACCTTAATCATGTTCCCGCTGTCAGATCCTGTCCTCTACTGACTGATGTTCAAAGTCTACCTACCATTGCTTCTTACATTTTCTTTAGGAGACTGGACAAATCTGTTCTCTTCCACATATTTTAATATTTAGCATACTCTCATATTCATTCTCTTTCTATGAATATATAGAAGAATACTGATAATAAAACTAAAATTTTCCTTACAAATTTTGTACTTACATTTCTTCCTATGTACCTATAAATAGAAATGCATGAGCGATGATAGGTGACTTTCTCAAGGCTCCTAGTGCTGCTAGTGACAGAGACAGGATACTAATTCATGACTCATTCTATCAACTTACAAGTCTTGGAACTATTACTTAAACTTCCAAGTATCAAGTGGCAGTCAACAAACATTTTCTGATAATATAGTTGCAAATGTAATTTAAATTCAATGCATTTATGAAAACAATTATTAAATATTTTTGTATTTTGATTTTCAAACTAAAATTCATCTGACTTTCAGGAAGCTATGTTGACAAAGGACACATAAGCAATATGTTTTGAGAAAAAAATTAGAAAATTAGCTAGCTCTTTTTCTTTTTGAATTCATCATATCAAAGAGTAAAAGGAGAATTAAAGAAAGGGAAGAAGATAAATGAAGTATTTGTCTTAAAATGTCCCCAATAAATTGTCTTAAGTATCAACATTCAAAGGACATCAGAAATAATCATTATGAACATTGCTTTTAATTAGCAACAGTCACATAAATTGTGATGATATATCATATTTATTTCCCATTCAACTATGTGTATTATGAGTCTCATTTATCTTACCTATAATAGTGGCTTAGCTTTGGGCATAAAAGACTCTATCTCATTATTTCTTTCATTTATAATAATAATTAGCTATTATCTTACAGTAAATTATTAGGAGTAACAGATAGATATATTGTTTGCAGCTGTTCATATCCCTAAATGTTCTCACTGTGGTCAATCTTCATAGATCAAGAAGCTAAGATGAATGTTCTGAAAAGAAGTAGATGGCTTCTGCAAGATCTAAAAGTCATGCTTCCAAAAGCTCTAGAAGTCATGATACTATGAGAATAGCTATTTTCATAACTAAGAAATAAAGCCACCCCATGTGTCTGGAATTCAAATGGCCTCTAAAGGAAAATAAACTAAACTCAGTCAATATCTTAACGTGCAAATGCACAACTATATGGGAGAATTTGCATTACCAGACCTGCTTACTATGTTATCCCCAGGTCACCTAAGTTAGCATATGGTGCTCGCTAGAGGTTCTCAGTCACATCAGAAAAATAAAAACATTAACAAGTCTGTCATAAATCTTCATAAGGAGAATAATTTTAGGATGAAGAAATTTCACAGTCCATGAACATGATCATAAAAATCAAACTTAGGTGAAATACCCACAAACTGTAGAATCACTGAAAGCTTGGAAAGTTGTTCAACTTAATAAGATCAGGATCTGTTTGATTCAATGTCCTGTTGCCATAATAATGACCAAAAGATAATAATACTGTAATCATCCCTAAAGGACTAATAAACCAGGGGACTTCTTGGCTAGAAATGAAGAGAGATTCAGTTCTTGACAATTCCTAAATGAGTTATTAATTTTTGAGGCAGTTAGTCAAATATTCAATGCTATATGGAAGCGACAAACTTCTGTCAGTAATTTTTAACAAATTCAAAGATTGTATTCTGCTTAAGAATGTTTATTAGTTTATAGTAGAACATAAGTAGCAAAAGAGATATTTTTTCAAAATTGTCAAAAACTCTGAACAATAGAATACCATTTCCTGCTGCCTTAGAAAGGATAAATAATATAAAGTCTTGAAAAATTTCATGTGAAGATGTAGTCATTGTTCTCCTAAGGTCATCTGTTAGGCATTTATATACCCCAAATGATTGACACATATGGTATCCCTATTACATCTTTGCCTTATTTGATTTCTAGAATTGGTGGCAGACAAAAACAGCTTTTTCAATGTCCACTAAAATTACTACTAAGTAGTAAGCATGCACAATGCATCATGACATAAAATAGGATATAAACATTTTACAAATACATTATGCTTTCTAAAATGTCATATTAACTATCTCTTGGGGATTGACTAACCTAAAGTTTGAGGGTTTTGTCCTTCAAGTTGTAGTTTATGGTGTTTTGTTTTTTGTTTTCCCTGAATGTAAAATTGTCTCTTGGAAAATAGCCAAGAGTCTCAGATGCTGGGGAGGTTGTCTGTCCTAGTTTCCAAATAAAGGAAAACAAATCTATTCTTAGTAAATGCTTATTTATTTTACTGGTTAAAGTATCCCTAGTAATTTATCATTATCTTCTCAGTTATTACAATTGTTCTGGAAGAACATATTAATTATACCCCTAGTCATTATTTGAGAAAACCACGCAGTCTTAAATAAATTTCCTAAGATTCTGCAAACAATAGTCAGATAATCTTACATTAAGCCTCTAAGCCCCCATCTTACTTAGAATGAACTAAGAGCTGTGCATCATTTAGGCACAATTTCATATTGTTTGAAGGTATATTGCAAGCTGACTCACATGGTTTAAGAAGTTTTAGGATACTATATTTTCCACAATGAAAAAATATCAAGTTTTTGTTAGATGGCATGTGGAATGTTAATTCCTACGAACGTAGAAAGAAAAATAAAACCTTTAAATTAGAATAATGGAGATTATTTTCCTATTTATATATATTTGCAAAGAAAAGTTGAGTAGCATATTCAAGGAAAGTCGTTACCTTTTTTTTTCTTTTTCCTTATTTATTTTATTTTTTTCTACAAAGATCAAGCCCCAATCACCAAGAATCATTCCATGACAACCTGGCCTTATTTGAGAAAAATAAATGAAACATAACAATTTATTTCTAATTAATGATTTTTCTGTAAATTCTGACATGAGTTTTCATTAATATATGAAATAAAGTCATCTTTTGGTACTTTCTGTTTCCCCAGTTGCATGGAGAGAGCATGGAGGGGGAAAGTGTACAAGACAAAGGGGGAACAGGTGATGGAGAATGGGCTGAGACTAGGATCAAGGGAGAAATGTCAGATTTATCAGTTCAATAAAGAAATAATTGGAACGCAACTCTTTTTTTTAAAAAGTAGCTATAAATAATAAGAAATATTTTATTAACTTATTTGTTTATTTATTTGAAATCCATTGATTAAGCCTTTCGTAGATATTCGACGCTAGGTTTGCTGGGGAGCTAGAGTAGTAGGTAAAAGAGATGATGAGAATTTTAGGTGAGCTTTCCGTTGTAGATTTGCCATGTGTGCTGGCCTTATTTAGGACATGTGGTCCCACACCTTACTACGATACTTATCTCTGCATTCTAAAATGAGACTTGAGGGTAGCTGTATCATATCTTCAAAACAGATTTATCTGTTTGAACCATTACTGAATACCAGTAAATGATAAATTGCCCACCCCGAAAACAGATTCTTGCTTTGAATATTTTCTCCCTTTGCCATACTCCCGCTAAAGGTGGGAAAGCAGAGTTTTTTTTTTGTTTTTTTTTTTTTTTTATTAATCATTAAAGTAGTTTAGAAAATATTACTATTGTTTCAGAGTAGCGTCTTCTAAATGGTAAGCAATAGACACACTCTGGAATTATTGGCGCAGATGGCACGTTAGCGTCCAGACGGAATAAAGTGGAGGGCACGTATATTTCAGAGGATGTGATTATGGGACTATGAATCAGACACTTGGACCTCACAAGTGCCACTATCAGGCTTCCTGATTATTTAATTATTGAAATAATGCGAACAACTTATTATCCTCTTACCACACTCCAGGGCCTTTTCAAACATGCAGGAAATGTTTTCCACTTGCATATGCATCAGCTCCGTGTCAGCCAGTGATGAGCGATCTATTTTGTTAGGTATTTAAGGGAAGATATTTCCAGAAAAGGATCCTGGCATATGGTATAACTACTGAATCCATCACAGTGCCACTTTTCATATTGTTTTATGGGCAGTGAAATAAGGCACATTATGACTACCGGGAGCAATAACTCACTGGAGGTTCTGTTTTTAACGTAGCCTACACTCTAAATTATGAAGGCAGATTGTTTCTTGGTGGATGCTGGAATTGATGGCGTGTACATATTTTTCTGTAAATGTCCTTTCAACTGAAAGATGTTACACAAAACAGAGGGATTCTTGTTGATTTATATGGAATTCTAACTGATGTTGTTTTAAACAGTTATAGAAAATGTTTTAACTTTGGTTCAACCTATGTGCCAATGAAAATAAATACAATTGGCATAAAGACAGCGTTCACACCGTAAATTTGAGTCTGTAAGATGCTCTTTCAACTGCCAAATCCTTCCTACCTGTGCACTCAGAGCCAACATTTTTAATTGAGCACTGTTTTTTTTATTCCTCAGAAACTTGTAAGACATAAAATGCAAACACTCGCAGCCAAGACAAATTTACACTCGATTTCACACTATTCTGTAAATGTATGATAACATATCACATCTTAACTGGTGGCTGGTGAGGCTTTACCTGTAAAATCTAAACCCTTGATAAATCCATACTAAGGGGTGGTCAGTGTTTGTAAAAGCTTCACTGGCCATCCCACTTTGCATTTAGATTATCCGGAGAAGCAAATCAGGCATCCGATTTTCAGATGAAGGCAGGCAGAAAGAAAAAAGTAGTTTAGAGCTTCAATTTTACTCCTTGATGATTTTTCCAGTGGATTCTCCTGTTTCCTCTTTACTCAAATATATTCTCCAAAATCAGTTTAACTTACACCTGTAATGACATATGCATCTCCAATACGCAGAATCACTTTGGAGAAATTCCTGGCGTCTCCACTTTCCATCAAGCAAATACAATAAGCTGATTTTACCAAGTTATACTTCCTTGATTCCATGCCTCGGATTGAACTAATTTAAGCTGTAAAAAGGTTCCGTGTCAATGGAATATAAAATATATCTCCCGAATTTCAGAAGAAAATCTTCAGAGCAATAAGGAAAACAATAACAATAGAAACAGGAACCCCTAGAACCCAATGATTTCCAAACCAATAATGAAAACTTGAGTTTACACTAAAACTTCTGCACTGGGCAATCTGGAGGTATAGTTCAGTCTGTGCTGGTCATTTTGGAATAATAGATGCAGATATCAAAGGGAAACAACCTAATCAGAAGCATTTGCTTCAGGCAAGAGAAGTTGTAGGAGAAAAACACTTAGAAAACATAACATTAAAATATTAAATAAGAATTCCAGATAGTTTCCTGGAAACTCCAGGAAAGTACAGTGTAGGAGTGCAATGTACAGAAAGTACAATATATATTAATAGCTGTTTTCTGGAAAATCATGATTCGATACAGAGAAGATATTTTCTTAGTCAAACTTTGCAAAACAAAAAAGATTCCTGGGATTTGGTGAATAAAAAAATTTAGTCAAAAATCATTCATTATCTTCTGATATTACTTAATCTATTAAATTCACTTAAAAAATAACAAGAAAAACATTGGAGAAGGTGTATTATATCCAGAGATAGTACAGAGATAGGATATTGAAGCAAATCAAAACATTACCTTATATCTCCACATTTCTTGGTTAGGATTTCTCTTGATACCTAAAATGAGTTATTTAAAGCAACTATAACTACATGTTGTTGGTATTAGATAATCAATTAATATTTCAAGCTATAATAAAATGCCACCTTTTCCATAATGCAAATAACAGTAATCCAAAGAAATAGCATAGCAAACTATCACTTACTGGAAGATTCATCATTTTCTGAATTCATTTTTTGGGCTGGGTTTGAACCTGCCACCTCGGGCATATGGGGCCAGCGCCCTACTCCTTTGAGCCACAGGCAACACCCTGGAAGATTCATTTTATGCTTATGTCTTGTATTTCACAGTATTATGAGAAAATATTGATGTAATCAAAAGAATTTTCTATGGATAGTTGAATAAACTATCCTTTCCCTCATGAAAACAATAACAAAGCAATAAAATATTCCAAAGAAACGATTGCTTAGATGCCTAGGTTTACGATCTTATTTTGGTATGTCTTTTTCCACTAAAGGTGTCTGAAAATATAATGATTCCAATAATGACTTTTCAACAATATTTTATAATATATTTAAAAAATACTATTATTACTATGCAAAAGCAGTTAGCATCCTTGTCCAAAGTATAAAATGGACTCAATATTGGTACTGGACTTTTAAACAAATGCTTAATGTAGCTAGGACTATAGAGGTATAGTGAAGTTTATGACAAAATATTTCTAATTTTAATAAGAAATTCAACAGTTATTTGAATGAAAATAGCAAATAAGTTACTGATATTAAATATTTAAGCTAAGCTTATTTGGTAACATATTTGCATTTATGTTTAACATTAATTGTTAGACCATAGTTAACTTTTTACGGAGGGCATTCAAAAGAAAGGCAGCCAAGTAGCCTTCCGTGGGAATGGACCTTCACAAACTGTGTTTAGTCAGTAATGATTGATTATGATGTGATCTGTATTGCGGTGTTTTAATTCAGAATGAATGTGGTATGTTCTAAACCAGTAATTTATGTTTTGTAGTGTCAATGTTGAATTCTGAAGAGAAGAATGACTAGAGTTTATTATGGAACAGTTGACATATGTCTTTCTATTTCATGAATAATAATGAACTGTAAATGGTATATTTCTTCTAGTAATCATACCATTTCTTACTGTTATGAAGCATATTATATAAGGATAAGATCTATATGAGTCTACTGTAAAGTACAAAAATACTCATATTTCTTACTGGGGAATAGCTTATGCAATCTTAATTCTAATTTTCCAGATATAAACTTTTATTTTATGGAATTTTGTCACATTCTATAATTATATTTGCAGTTAGTATTCAAGGAATATCTTAATGTTATTCTTTATTAATTCTTGGAAAGATCCAATACTGTTTACCTTTAACACTTTTGTCTTGAGTTTGAATGTCATGTATATTTATAACCTTTTAAGTGTGCAGTTCTATGAGGTTTAACAAATGTACAGATTTATAAAACTGCAACAAGAGCATTTTCAATATTGAGAATTTCATTCCCTTTTACCACCTTGCTTTCTACACCACCGTCATACCAAACCCTTCATAAACAACTGATATCCACTGATCTGTTCTGTTGTTCAAGAATCCCATATAAAAGGAATAATTCTAACGTAGCCTTTTAGTTTTTCCAGAACAGTATGTTTGAACATCAACTATACCATCCTTGTTTCAGAATTAATTCTGCCTCATTGTTGAATAGCATTTTATTGTGTAGATGTATCATAATTCATCCATTCACCAGATGATACATATTTGCATTGTTTTCTGTTTTAGCAATTATGCATATTATTTCCATTTTTCTTGAGCAAATATCAAGGAGGGGCTTGTTGATCCTATGGTTAATGAATATATATAACTTTGATTACAAACTGCAAAATTGTTATCCAAAGTAGGTTGACCATTCTTCATTTTTTTCTATTATTTTATGAGATTTCTAGCTGCTACACATCAGAACTTGCACTTGGGATTGTCATGTTTTTCTGTGTTTTTGTTTTGTTTTGTTTTGAACATCTTTGTAAACATGCAGAATTTCATCAGGTTTTCAATTTCCATTTTAGTAATGACCAATTATATATAGCATTTTTATCATATCTTTAATAAAGTATATTGAAAGATTTTGCCCATTTTAATTGGTTTGTTTATTTTGTTATTATGTTTTAGAGTTATTTACATATTTTGGATATAAGCCCTATCTGTTTTTGCAAATGCTTTCTCCTAGTTTTTGACTGTTTAACATGAGTTGTTTCAAGGACCCCAAAATTGTGGTTTCTTTTTTATTTTACAGCATATCAATATGCAATTGTTCTGCCACCATTTGTTAAAAAGAATGTTATCTATCGTTGTTTCCTTCAGCTTGACAAAAATCCGTTATGATTAGGGTGAGGGTTTGCTCTCCAAATGGTCTTTCTCAGTGCTCCTGCTTGACCTTCACTTTGCATCTTCCCTGTGTGTCCACAATGCAGAGTGACCACACTCTGCACACTCTGGTCTCTTCCTTAGTAGTTGACTGCTTTTGCTTACTCATTGCTCCTGCTTCAGTATGTGTGTGCCTGGCATGGGATGGAGGTGGGGTCTTCTCTTTGTCCTGGTTGGGTATCAGTCTTAGACTGTCCCTGTCTCTGCATCTTGAGATGAGTCTCTCAGTATATCTCCCCATGGTCAAAACCGCTCTGTATTTTGGTAGATATTACCAGGGAGAGTTATTTTTTTTCCTCCTTTACCAGTAGGTCTTTTTTATACTCCAGGCCTTTGGAAGTTTTGTATTATTTGCAAGCCAGAATGCACCTCTCTCTGCCACCTTGGCGAGATAAAGTATGCTGCCCTTTTTCCAACTTCTGGATAAAGAACTTGCCTTTCCCAGTGGAAGACCACCCACTTTCTCCAGGACTTTATCTCCAATGAAAGCTTTCTGTCATCTGCCACCCTGGGTATAATTTTCCTCATGGGCAACCAGTGAAGTTTCTAGAGCAAATAATAAGAATTATGCAAACTTTCTTGTTGTCTGAGGTCATAGTGTTCTATAATCTCAAAGTAGAATACATTTAGCATTTGGCAATTTGTTAAAATTTAGCTGAATTCTTCTTAGCTGCTGGTATGTCACTGAGAACCTTTTTCTTTGCTATCACTTGCCAGTCAATGGCATCCAGTCTTTCCTAACAAATCCCAGTCTTTCCTTAGATTTCAAGCTATTCTTTTTCACAGTTGTCAAGGTAAAAGTGATGCTCCTCTCAGTTTTCTATGTCCCAAATGAAAGTAGATATCGTCCTAGGCAAAAGCAGATCTCCTAGCCATCAAATAGAAACACGACTTCTAGGATTCCTCCCAGAGTTATGACTATCTTTGAGGGTCTCATTTTTGTACCAATTGACAATAAAAACAAGTAGAACAGAAACTTCCAAGACTTTTTCCAACATGTATGATCCTACCAATTTGGAGTAGAAAAGAATATAAATAGAGATTAAGCATCCTGATATAAGTAAAAAAAATTATGATCAATGAACTGATCAGGTGAAATTTGGCAAATCTATTCTTTATTTTTTTTTGGATATGATATGTTTATCACATTACCCACAATGCTAAACAAAACCATCGCAGATAATTTTTTTATTATAAGCCAAAAAGGCAAATCTAAAGTACCATATAAAAATAATTGATGAAATATTCCAAGCTTTATGAAAATAGCTCAAAAGGAAGAGCTAACCTTGACTAAACGAGAAACTACCTCCTAATAGGCAAATTTATACGAATTTCTCTTTTATGTTAGAAAAATGGTTATGATTGCATAAGATCCATAAACCTAGCACGACTAAGTAGTAATATTCTATCAAACAAAAATGAAAAGAAATAGAAAACAGAACTTCTGAAAGAAAATTATATCTATTGCCTTGCTTCTGTATTGGACACTATAGAAACAAGATGTAGTAAAGAAAAATATATAACCTGAGATGTGCTATCAGCACTAAAAAAGAGCAAGTGAACACAATAGTAAGAAATCATATTAAGTGATCCAAATATCTGAGTTTTATAGAAGGTTTTAGGCAAAAGAGGAAAATCCAGTGGGCAAAAAGCATTAACCAGCTTGAATATCCTGATGATGAAGAAACCAATTACTAAGTATCTTAGCCAAAAAGATGTTTAGAATGAAGAAGACTGGCGTATGCCCTAAGGGACAAAATCATATTGAACCCAGTATTCTGCTATTATAAAGAAGTAAGGAAGATTATATGAAATTTGTCTTATATACTTTTCTGAATTGGATGTATGAAAAATGCAAGGCTTACTTTGTGACAAAGCCTTAAGAAGTGTGTAGGACTTTATGAAATTTGTATAAAATTTTTTATTTCATTTTTTTATTTCTATCCTGTCCCATTTTCCCTTGGCTTGGTATGTTTTGCACTATTCTTTTTATATTATATCGTTTTCTCAAACTATTAGGTACTCTTTATCACATGGAATTAAAAATATATCAATAATTTAAAAATAGGCATATTTAACATAGCAATAAATATTAAGCAATAATGGAGGAGAATCTATATTTAAAAGATGGAAATTAAGAACTCTACAGCACCAATACATGTTATATATGTATATGTGCACAAAAATAGCAGACATTATATTTTTCAGGGGCTTTTAAAATAATCAACCTAGGTCATCTTTTTGAAAAGAGGTGTTATTCTGTAATAAACTCCAGTCACCTAGAAAACAATACACTGAGAAACAGTCATAAATGAGATACATTAGAAACAATGTAATAAGAAAGACAATAAAACTATATTAGTTTTCTATTGCTGCATAATAAATTATCCCAAAACTTAGTGGTTTAAAATTCTATATTTGTTTTCTCACACTTCCTATGGGTCAGGAAGCTGGGCTTATTTCAAGTGGATCTGTACTTTAAGATCTTTCATAGCCTGCATTCAAAGTATCAACCAAGCTGTAGTCTCTGAAGGTGAACACCAGCAGTGATTTATTTCCAAATGTACATGGCTGTTGGCAGGATTTGGTTTCTCATGGGTTGTTGGACTGAGGCTTCATTTCCTTGTTTTTGTTGGCAGGAATTTACTCACAGTCCCTAGTTATGGGCATAGAAAATGTAGCAAGCTTGTTTTATCAGGTATGCAAGTTGAGATGGCAATAAGGAAGGTCTGCTAACTTGACAGAGGTCACAGCTTTTATAGGCAAACCAGCAAATGACGGTCATCACCTTGTCTCTAGTCCCTTCTTCAGAATCAAATGAATCGGTTCCACCCTTATGAAAGGAGAACAAAGTTCACAAGGGTACCAACACCAGAGGTGGAATCAATGCAGCTATCTTAAAAGGAATCACAAAATCTGAAGTTAAGCAGCAATTCCTTTAACATGTCAAGTCTCTGTGACGCTGCTAATATTATTATAAAACATAGACATAGACATAAAACATAAACATAAAACATAAAACATATAAAACATAAACATAGACATAAACATAAACATAAAACATAAAACATAAAACATATAAAACATAAACATAGACATAAAAAATGTCTGACTATGAAAGTATCTTTTATGGGAGTTAGACATTTAATAATTATTTGGAATGTAAATCTATACAACATATCTTATTTTTTATAGGGGAAAGAGAGAAAATAGGTAATTCATTTCATTATTTTGACTGCTAAATCACTTTTAAAATTAGGTTTAATTATGTTTATTCTTTTATTGCATTTTCTAAATACTTGACAAATTATAGGTATTATTTTAAAAGCACAAATAGTTGGTATATAGTATAAAGTGGATTATGATATAGCATTTTGTAGCATTTTTTGTTAACATTTACTTCATACATATCATCTAATGTCAGAATAAACCAACTTTACTGGTATTTGATATAAAGCTCATAGAATGTGATATTGAAGTCCTTTTATTTTCTATTAATCCATATTAAACACTATACCCAGAGGGTGAACAGAGATAAAAATTTAAAATTAAATAGAATTAATATTAAAGTATTTTTTTTACCAAAGCTCAGTAATTAGTTTTACAAAGATAAGTGTATGTTCAATATATGTTCTTTGTTTTCATAATTCTTTTCATGATGATTAAAGTTTACTGATCTGAAGTGAATTTAAAGCAGGATTCTGATACAATATCCCTTTGGTACTCATCATTAGAACTTTAGACTTTATTATTTGCATTTGTATTTTTCACACTATTTAATGAGAGGCTTTACAAGCTGTAACATCTTGTACTCTTATAACACAAGCTTGGGTCAAGCTCATTCCAAGCTCCTGTTTTAGAAATGCATTACCATTTGATGGTGATACATTTGATTTGATGGTGATTGATTAACAAATGCACAGATGATGTCATTTTAATTCTTCAGAGCAAAATCTCAATTAGAAACTTATCAAAATAGTATGAACTTTTGTATGTTTTAAATATTAAAAATATGTAATCCCCTTGTTTTAACCTTTATTGAACAAATAGAATCATATTCACGGTATCTATCTAAAGCAGCATATATATGTCAAAATACTAATAAGATTATTTAAATTTCTTACATATTGCTATACTCTCTGTTATTCTATAGGAGAATAGGCTCTAAACATTTTTAAAACTAAAGCATTACATTTTAACCCGGATATGTGAACACATAAAAAAATAGTTTGTTCTTCTAATGAGAAAGCTATAAATAGTGTAACTACCATCTTCTCTAAGGAAAATGAAATGGATTTTTAAACAGATTAATTAAAGAGATTTCCTAGAAGTTACTTTTTAAACATATTTTCAAGGAAATTACCGATTCTACGTGCCTATTGTTGATGGTTCTTTAAACCCAGTTCAGAAAAATATCTTTCTTAACTAACTAACAACAATGCTCCATTAAAAAGAATCAATAAATGGAATAAATTAATTTAATTGTGTAGTGTTATATGTTTTTCCCAATTTCTCTTTCTCTCATACGGCATGAAAATCTTCCAGATATCAACTTAGTTTAAGCCACAAGGGACTTGATATTTCTAATCAAACTAGCATTTTTATGGATTTCCAAATCTATCAGTCTTCAATAGTTGTTTAGAAAGTGAAATAATGAGCTCTTACTTAGCATAATGTGTCTCCAGTTTTTCCAGGAATCCATGAAAAGTATAGTATCCACTGTTACAAGTATTGTTACACTGCCTTATCAGAATCAATACCAGTTGTCTCCTATGTATTATCTCAGCTCTGCTTCTTTTCAAATAGATTTAGGGAAAGGATTGATTTGGTCACATTTTAGCCATTTACCCTTATATTCTATACACAATTCATGTCAGAAGCCTGTTTGAATAAGCTACATTTCCTTACCTTAGAAGCGTTCATCTTACGGTATTCCCATTGTAATAATATATCAAATACCCATACTTGATAATATTTCCTCCATTAGATACTTAACTCATATTCAATGTCATTTCCTCCACTGAGCTTTTCCTTACCCTTAAGTGGGATTCTTACTTTGTATAGATAATAAGCAGTTAACATATTCTTCCTTATGCTGTTCTAACATACTGTGCCTATCAGATTCTTTAACTTGACTGTTAGCTTTTTGAGCACATGAACCAGTTTTTGAGAGTAGTAAATCACAGCAATGTTCACAGTGAATTGCATATACTGGATATTATGAAAATAGTTGTTTAAATAAAATAAAATGTTTCCCCAATTACTAATTAAGATCTTTCAAGAGAAGCAATGTACATATTCTTAGTCAACAGAAAACAAATAAAAATTACATAATTTTTCTCACAAAATATGGCAAGATATCATCGAGTCAGAATTTATGAATGAAAGCTTCATCAACTAAACTTTGAAAACTGAGATCATCATTTAGCCAATAAAAAGTCTACAGAAGCCTGTAGACTGAGGAAGAGTGCACATCTTTAAAATGGCTGGTCAAATATTATTTACTTTCCTGCTAGGGAGACAGAGAGGATAATGCAGAGTTATTGCAGAAGGAAGATGGGTGCTTTCTGAGTGTGCAGTGTCAACGGAAGCTTTAAGGTACAAAGGATCATTGATAGAAGAGAAAGACTTTGGTGCAATTCCCTGGACTATGTTCCTGGTTCCTGTCATGTAAATGGAGACTGGCAAGAAAGGCAGGCCCTACATGTCCTCATAGGCCCCCTCACTCCCGTCCCCTTGATGAATTAGTTTACACCTGCCTCTGTGTCATTGAAAATCAGGTGCAACCATCTACCATGCATTGTAGTTAGCAAGCAGGAATACCATCCTTTAAGACCTCATAACTCAGGAGAGGTATAGTTCATACCTGTCGTTCTAGCACTCTGAGAAACTGAGGTGGAGGGATCCTTTGAGCTCAGGAGTTTGAGACCAGCCTGAGCAAGAGCAAGACCCTATTTTTACAAAAAATAGAAATATTACCAGTCCTGACAGTGCATGCCTGTAATCCAGATTCAGCTACTCAGGAGGCTGAGGTAGGAGGATCCCTTGAGACCAGGAGTTGATGCTGCACTGAGCTGAGATGACATCATTGTACTCTACCATTATGACAGAGTAAGAACTTTGTCTCAAACAAACGAGCAAAACCTCAAACAACAAAACCTCATAACTCCTCTAATGTACTTAGCAAACTTAACAAATGCCAAATAAATATTTATTTGCTAGAGAGTGAATAAAGTCCATAGAGAAACCTCAATAAGTGGTATGAGAAATAATGCTGTCATATGTATAAGGAAAAAAGTCTCCATTCAAGTTAGAGGATGTAAAATAATATTTTATGAAAGAAAATAATAATATTGATGAACTGTTTTAAATTAACATTTACATTAAAAATAAAAGGTACAGCTAAATGAAAAAAAATAAAAATAATAAACCTTTTTCTTATCATTGAAGAAAGATATTTTACCCTTTGAGTGACTTGTTAAGTAAATCAGAAAAGCTAATTTTTTTGCTTTTCACATATCAACTTATTCATGAATGAAAACTTTTACCTTCCACTTTTTATCCAAAGCAAAAAGATTCATTTATAATTTATACAGTTATGCTCATGTGAAAGTGAGTTATAGATATAGCTTCTTTTATTAAATAATAATCCTTCAAATTGCTTCATATGTGTGTGTATTTTTTTTTACAACAACCTGCAAGTTAATACAATATTATAAGTTATATATTACCAATGAGAAAGCAGAAACACATCAAAATTTAAAAAGCTTACTCGACATTGCATGACAAATTGTAGTGCAATTGGGTTTGAACTCAGGAAATACAGCTCTAAAATGTGTGTTCTCAGCCAGTACGATGAATTTTCTCTGCACAATGTATGTGATAGACGGAATTCTGCAAAGGCCCCAGAGATTTCTGCCCTTTCTTGCACACGCCTTGGAAAATTCTCTCTCCTTGTGAATAGGATAGAATATCTCTCCCATGATTAGACTATTAACGTTAACATGTTGAGTTTGAGCCAATCAAAAGGGTGATTATCCAGATGTGAATAGGCCAGTAGACCAGTCCTTCCCTTAGACACAGCCTGTCCTGAAGTCAGGCATATTCCACTTTAGGAACAGACTCCATTCATGGTTTTGAGGATGGAGGATCCATGTGTTAAAGGCTTGAGAGCAGCCAGTTTGACAAAAAAAAAAGAAAAAAAGAAAAAGAAAAAAACAGAACCTGAATCCTACCAATGCAAGAAAACAAATTCTGCCAATAATCTACGTAGGTTCCGAAGATCCATCGCAAGCTCCAGGAGAGAATGCAGCCAGGGAGGCACCTGTATTTCAAAACTAGAAAACACTTCTTTGAAGACACAGATCTATGAACTACAGAAACTTTGATATTAAATATTGCCTTACCCCATTGAGTTTGAATTATTTTGTTAGAAAAATATCACAATATGTGAGTGTGATGTGTGAAACAAGTAGAAATAGCTTTACTTAGTCCATAAATGTTGTCTTTTTGGAGGAATTATGAATGAATGAAAGATTTAATTACTTGTATAGCTTTCAAACAGGGCCTGCAGAACTAACTAGAAGGCTGAAAGAGAATAAAGACCCTCTTTGTTTCCACTGTTTGTTCCATATACAGCTCCAGTGGACTGGACAAGGCCTACCTGTATTGGAGAAAACAATCTGCTTGACTCAGCCCACTGATTCAAATTTTAATTTTATCATTCAGAAACACCTTCATAGACATACCCCCAAATAAGGCTTAAATAAATACTAGACACTCAGTATTCCAGTCAAGTTGGCACCTAAAATTAAGCGGCACAAGTTCACTCATTACCAATTTGGCACTCATGCACACTCCTTAAAACATACTTAATCTCCAGATAAAAACTATATGCAATCATAATTCTGCCTAACATAATAAAACTATGTGTGTACCTTGAAAATGCATTAACCCCTTCCTACAAAGAGGAGGTAAAGTGCTGGAGTGACATTCATTCTTCCTTTTTAAATTCTTAGCTTAAGTACTAAGATGTAAAATTAACAATACTCAGTACATTTTATGTCACCTGACAATGTAATAGGAGAGGGAGGAAAACAATATATTACTATTTATGTATGTGTATATACACATACCATCATATCTGTAACAGAGTAAGAAAATATACCCTTAACAATTATAATCCTTTTCCTGTAACTAGTCACATAGTAACAGTTGGTATTTATCTTTTATCCTTCACTATCTATTCCATATTCCATTTACCTCTAGCAAGCACCTCAGCCTGTGGAATGACACAAACAGTTATTCCTAAAAGGACTAAGCCATTAGTAGACCTGCCCAGAGGGGGCTATAATTTTTTATTGATCATAATAAAGGGCATGGTAATACCAAGAGATGCCCCTAAAGTATCTTCTGTATTCCAGACACATTCCCCTTTACCTACACTGTGGAGTAGCACAGTTCTTCAAGATCTGTGGGAAGATCAATCATGCCATCCAGCCCTGTAGCTATTACAACTTTCTTTTTCAGTTGATTCAGATGCATGGACAGTCTAAAATTTCTGGGCAGCCATCTTCCAGGTCAAGGAAGTCATTACAGTGTTCCTTTTGGAACAAATTCTTTCAGGCCAAAAGAGATAAATAGGGAACAAAAAACAAAATTTTGCTGGCAGGTCACTAAGTGTAATAGTGAGTGATGCCACTTCCTTTTATACCCTGTGATTCTTGGAACTGTGAATACTAGCAACAGAAAAACAACACCATAAATTGAATTGATTCTGAGCAAATATAGCCTCTCAAAGAACCTTGTCTCCGTCCTGAGAGGTAGTGCCACCTAGCTGGTCCCATATCTAAGTCTCAAAAGGCCATTCTTATATTTGATTGAAACAGCCGCTTCCAAGTGGAGGGTAACAACTGTGAAAGGAGTTCAGAAGCAATGATGTATGGAATGCCACGGCAAGGGGTAAGACATTCACATGGTATTTTGGCAAAGGACTTTCATGCAGAGTAAATGTCTACTCAAGTACTGCTCCTACCACAGTAGATGTAGTCCAGTGTAATCAGCCTGTTATCAAGTGGCCGATCAGCTCAGGGAATGCTTCCGTGTAGGGGAGTTCACTATTCTCTGCTGCTGGCAGAGTGAACACTTAGTAATGTGTGTAGCCAGGTCAACTTTGGTGGGGTGATTGCCATATTTGTAAGCCTATGAATTATCTCCATCCCTGCCACCATGGTTATTCTCTTCAGGAGTCCATGGATGATGACAGGAATGGCTAGGGAATGAGGCTACTGGTATCCAAAGAATGGGTCATGTTCTCCACCTGATTATTAAAATATTACTCAGTTGAGTTCATCCTTTGGTGATCATTCATACAAGATCCATAAATCTTCATGCTTTTGCCAATTCATATAAGAATATCAACATATTTCTTGCCCAAATTTTCATTTCTCTAATTTTCCAGTCTTTTTGGAAATCATATTTCTTCTATGTCCCTGACCATTCATTCAGCTAAACCATTGGCCATGAGGAATGAGTTGGTTTAGAATTGCAAGTCTTCATTTTCTCTTCCAAACAAAGTGTATAATATGTGCCCTAAGAGGATTTGCCTCTACTACTGTCCTTCAGGGATGTCCCAGAGAGGGTTTGTGTTGCTGCAACTGTCCACTTTGGGGAGGACATGTAAAACCATCCCAAACCAGACCCAAATTCTCTCTTCCTTTAACTCATTGTAGGGAACTTCCCAAGAGACAATAGGTACAGACTGGGTGAGAGAAGAGACTGTAGCAAAAGTGAGGACCACCAGCATCGGACCACTTGTTCATGTAACTTATTCATTCAGGGCCTGCTCAGGCCTGGTCATGATCATATACCATTCCATTTCATGACGGAGGGATCTCACACATGCCTACCTTGAGGGTTTAGGATGTCAGATAACCTATACTTCATGATGGGCAGCTCTACTTGCTTGGCAACGTGGTGAGAAGGACTGTTGGGGAATAGATGTAATACATGGATGCATCTTTCTGAATATGACTCCTCTGAAAACTCTGAGGCAATGTGACTGACAGAATTTAGTACTGGTATTCATATAAGGAGTATTTAGGCTGTCAAATTGATGTGAAATATGTTAGCATGGCTCACTTGCGTATCTGTAATATTTGAAGCCATATAATTAGAAATGTTGCATTCAAAGTTAAGGGTCTATTGCAAACAGGGGTTGGCAAACAATTGTTCTAAGAATGCTGTCACATTTTATTGTGAGTAGGAAGTTGAAGTTGTGCAAAATGGCTGGAAAAAGGTGTAGGATTCAAATCTTATGTAAAAATCTTATCATACTTAGCATTAGAAATGGTCTAGAGCATTTGAATTGTAATTTAAAAAACTACCTTAATTTAAAATTTTGATCTTCTATTAATAGCTGAAGTTATTTCAGGCAAGTGACATTTCTGAATTTCAGGCTTTTTTTCATATAAAATGAGATTTAATAATATGTATTCCTAACAAATACTATAGAAATGAGATAATGAAAAGATACATCAAATGCTGCCTTTACATTATATGTGTTCAGTGTTCAATTTCTGACTTAAATAATCCTCATATTTGTGTAGTTTTGAATATTTTCATAAAATTATTGATAATTTTACTTTTAATTTTCAATGGTTTCAATGATAATAAAACACCATAGCAATAGATAAGCAGTGAAAAATCAATGTTTATCTTTATGATCCAGAAAGTAAATAAAACAGCAGAATAAAAGACTAAAAAAGACACAAATTGGAGAAATCTAAGGAGAAAAAAACTAAATACAGTGTATACTTTTGTACTGGATCCTTGAACAAAAACGAAATACAAAGTGGGATAATGAATTGATTCCTTAACAGAATGCTAAAGGGGAAATAAGTAAAACTTTAATAAAGATGTTAAGGGGAAAATGAGGGAAATTGAACTAAGGTCTGTGGTTAATAGTTTTGACAGATGTTAATTTCCTGGCTTTTAAAATGTACTGTGGTTAAATTATGCATCGGCATTAATGGGAGAAGGGTGAAGAGTATACAACATCTGCCTGTACTTTATTCAGCTTGTCTCTAAGATTAAAACTAGTTCAAAATAAAATATATTCAACTTTTAGAAAAAAATGTCATTTTTAAGGTGAGTTGTTTTAGGATTTAAACTATGTTTATTTATCTTAACAAGATAGATTAGAATATTTCTAAACTCTGCTCTGGTTCCTGCACATTTCATGTGCCCATATTATAAAGATATTCTATAAATAATTCCTATGCTGTCCTGAAAAAATGACAAGTATACTCCAGGTGATACATAATTAACTTGAATAATATCATATACACAGATTTACACACAAAATTTATGGGAAAGTCAATGGCTATGATGAATCATTAGGAATTATTTGAGCTAAAGTGTAAAATATGTAATCTCAGGTCTTGTAAGGTCCTTGCGAATTGTGAGAATTACTTCACCCTACGAAGCATCCAGGAGGAACTAGTGTTCAAAACAAACAACACTGGAAGTTGTGAAATTTCTGTGTAATTAAATGTAATTTTGTGTCTTATTTACTGTAGCAGACAACTAAGTTAATTGGATATTTTATGATTTCCTCCTGAGTAGAATTGTTGAGCCTTTTAAAACTCTTAGAATCAGGTTTTATTCCACCTTTATGTCTGCATTCGTGCACGCCTTTGTGTGTGTGTCTCTGGGTGCAGTTATTCTACAAACTAGCATGAGAAAATGTAACCACTTTTTGGGCTGTGTCTCCCCCCAGAGGCTCACGAAGAGGAATCTTCGAACACTTTCTCTGATGATTTTTGCATGGACTGAGAACATGTGTCCGAGAAACACACACAATTTTTTATAGGATTTTATAAATTCATAACCTGGTTAGTCAAGTGATAGACATACATACAAATTATTTATTTTTAAGAAAAATTATGACTCAATAAGAAATTGCTAGAGCTTTGGATGCAATCTATGATTTTGAAAGTGCACGAAATATAATCTTAAGTAATTTCAGAATATAGTCATTTATGATTCTTGATTTTGAATTTTTGATAGTTTTTCTATTAACTTTAAGGAAAAACTATCCTAATATTGAAGACACAATATGTGGAACTTTTTACTTAACAGATTGGGGGCAAATTATTTATGAAAACAAACATTTCTTGAGTCATGGTATTTTGATATGAAATGTTGCTTTAAGTTGCTTACACTATACAATTTCTATTTACTAATGTTGTAGCCATAAAAGTCATTATTTTTGCTTATTATTCTCTCTAATCACTAATATCATTTAATGGTCATTTTGTAAAAGAAAAACTTTTCTTGGAAACATTTTCGTGTGGGTATATTTTGCATTTAACAATAGTTGTGCGAAAATTTTAGCCCAAGACTTGTTGACACATATTGAATTCTTATTTAATTCTTAGAATAACATAACGTGACTTTTTTTCTCTATTAGTTCCCATATCACCATTTCTTTGACCCTTCAAATACTTAGCACAAAGGCCATCCCATCAGATTTGCTACTTTAGAAACTCAGGCATCTCAAAAGCAGCACTGGGAAAACAGCAAACCAGGTAATACTTTCAATTTTGCACCGAACAAATTACTTTTTTAGAGGGGGACCAGATAGCTCCTGGGATAGGTAATTGGATGCAGCGCCTCTAACCTCTAGGTCGACCTTTGCACCTAGCCTGGGTTAGTGGTGACAGAAAGCCATTAGCCTCTGATTGCTGTTTGCTGACCTGTGTGAAATGAGTTGATGGCTCCCATTCAGTTTCGAGTGGACAAGTGTATGGATCACATTTGGCATCCTTGTTGGTAGTTCCAGAAAAATAGAGATGGATTGAGTAGGCTTTGAGGTTAAAGTGCTGACCTATCAGATTAGGATCGACTTTCCGTGGAGGGGAACTCTGCTCTTTCCTGGCCCTCACTTCATACTTACTTATTAAGTAGACTAATGAAGCACTTAGCGGGCTACTTTTATTATGCTTTATGTTCTTAGACTGTAAATTAAAAACTTGATCTCATTTCTGAGAATTGTTTTCTTCTTAGTGGATGAATGTTTTGTAATCAGAATATAATTTGATAACTCTTAGTGAACTCAATAATCACCAGATGTATACGTAATGAAATGAGGAAAATGGTAATTTTAAATATTGCTATTATTAAATTTACAATTATTTGTTTTCTCTAGTCACTATAATTAGAACTGTCTCTTTCCCTCTGAGAGAAGATTTACATTCCAATTTTATTACTGTGCTTCAAGTTTGGCCTCACCCGGAATACTCCCTCCATTTGTGGCCCTAAGCTTCATACCCTTACATCAGTCCCTAAGTGAAGTCCAGCTTTCATTATAAAACAACCCAGAATATTTCAATCCATCCAGATTTAATTCGCCATTTACCTTCTGAATTATATCATTGAGTAATTCATCATAGCTTCTCTGATCTTATAATTTTATGCACTTTTTCTTATTCTTAACTGCCAATACTTAGCAGTTAATAACAATAATATAATATTAGATGGGCTTTATGGTTTATTTATTCCACATTTCCTAGATTATCTAGCTGAATAGAACTCACAGAATACCGGCATTTGTTTTGTAGGATAAAATTGTATGCCATTTCTCTTAAGCCTTTATTTTTCACACATTCACAGAAATCTCTGAGCACTCAAACTTCTAATCATGGCTTCTTTCCTTTAAGTAGACATAGTCAAGTATTATTTTGAAGAATGCAAAAGGCCTTGGAGAGAAAGCCAAGTGCAAGTACGTACCCCTGACTGTTTGCAACATAGAAACTTAGTAAACTGAGGAAACGTGGTGATCTCTCCAGATGCCTATTGTTTCATGTATACAATGGAATTAAAAATAAGTACTATCTGTAAAACCAAGGGGTTATGAGAAAAATAATTGAGACAATTATGTGGGGGGAAAAACTTGTGCATAGTTAAGAATTATGTAAGTTTAAATATTTTACTAAGCAACGTTTAATTAAATATGAAATAAGTGCTTATTGGTTTGATAATGCATTCATTACAATTTAAATTGTGTCCCCCAACATACAAATTCAAATGTTAAAGTCCTAACCCTAAGTGCTCCGAATGATCCTTATTTAAAATAAGTTTCTGCAGATATAATTAGTTTATATGACGTAATACTAGAGTGAGGTGGACCCCCTAATCCAATGTAGCTAACGTTTTTATAAAAAGATGAAATTTGGATGGAGACTCACATACTAGGAGAAGACCTTGTAAAGATGAGGGCAGAAGTCACAGTGACGCTTCTCCGGGCCAACAATGCCAGAAACCACCAGAAGCCAGGTGAGAAACTTGGAAAAGATTCCTCCTCACAGTTCTCAAAAGAAACTAACCCTGAAAATATCTTGCTTTTGGAATTCTAGCATCCAGAACTGTGAAACAATAAATTTCTGTTGTTTAACCCGCCTAGTTTGTGACACTTTGCATGGCAGCCCTTAGAAGCCTATTCAACGTCCTATGTTAAAAGCATTACTCATAAAAAGTAGAGAGGACAGCCAAGGAGGAGCACTGCTTTGTAAAACCATTTTGCTGCACAGGACACTATCACAAAAATGAAAATAGAAACCAGAGAATGAAAGAATGTATTTTCAAGTCATATTTTTAATAAGAAATTTGTATCTATAATATATCAAGAACTCTGTCAACTCAGAAAATAGAACAGAAACAACCCAATTAAAAATGAGCAATGAATCTTAATAGACATTTCTCTAAGGAAGACATGCAAATTTCTAATAAATATTTTGAAAAGATGTTTAATGTCATTAGCCACTAGGAAAATGCAAACGAAAACCACAACGAGATATTACTTAACACCGGCTGGAATTACAACCAAATAAAGAGGAAATGTGAGGAAACTGGAACATTTATGCCCTGCTGGTTGAAATGGAAAATGATGTAGCCAAACAGTCTAGTACTTCCTCAAATAATTAAATATAGAATTATTTTATGGCCTAGTAATTCTACATGTCAGGATATTTCAAAGACAAATTAAAATGTATGCTCAAACAAAACTTGGACATTGATGTTAATGGGAGCATATCAACCAAATGTGTAAACCCCCCAAATCTTCACCAACTGCTAAGTGTGTAAACAAGATGATATATATCCATGCAATGAAATACAGGAGAACCTCCATAGTTGTCCAGCTGCCCACATTGACCACCTCCTTAAGTTGGCCTATTATTCATGGACTAGGCACGTACCACATGTATGTAGGACTAATTCCTTATTGTAACCACCTCTGTATGTCAACCAGTTTATTATAGTTCCTTTGTTGGTCAACAATTTATAGAGGTTCAAGAAATTAAATGTTGATATAAACTATAACATGGTTATAACTTGGAAACATTATGTTAACTGAAAGAAGCCAGTTATAAAAACCCTCCATATTTTACCCCAATTTTAAGTAATGTCCTGAATAGACCAGTACATAGAACAGAAAATACGTTATTAAGTTGCTTAGGCCTTGGGAAGTGGAGTATATGTTTGTGATAGCTAAAGGATATATATGATGTTTGTTTTTCAGACGATATAAAATTGTCATGATGGGTAGCTCATGTGGAGAAAATACATAAAAAAGGACAAGAAAAAGTGATGAAACTTAAAAAAACCCAATGATCTAGGAATTGACTTACTCTGTATCAAACATTTTATAAAGCTACAGAAATAAGAACTATGTGCATTTGGTGCAGAAATACAGAAGTAGATTAACAGAAAGAAATAAAAAAGTCAGCAAGAAACCAATTTATGTATGTCAATTTCTATGAAGAAGATGGCATTTCAAACCATGCAAAAGTGAATTCATAAAAATTATGTTGTTTCTTTCTCTAGTGGGAGGCTATAGCTGTTGATTTACTAGTTCAGCATAGTACTGAGCACGTGGGATGCTTAGTTTTCCACCTATTAGGTACATTGTAGAGGGTTATGGCACACTTCCTGGATAAAGGACTCAATTACAACTCGGACTTGAGACTTTACCTTACAAACACAAATGCTGCAACTTAATCGTATATCCTCAGATTAATCTAAAAAAAAAAATTATGTTGTGAAAATTAGAAAGATAAGCTAGAACCAACAAAAAAATTTCTCTCTCATAGTATACATAAATTCAAAATTTGAATACATCAAAGCATATGAGTGTGAAAGTCAATGCTATGAAAGAATTGAAAGCAAACAGGACAATTTTGGTTGGGCGTAGTGGGAAATTAGATCACACCCCGTAATCTCAGCACTATGGGAGGCCAAGGCAGGTGGATAGCCTGAGCTCAAGAGTTCCAGCCTGAGCTAAAGTGAGAGCCCATCCCTTATAAAAAAAAAAAAAAAAAAATGCTGGGCATTGTGGTCTGTGCCTGTAGTCCCAGCTCTCTCTACTGGAGAGGCTGAAGCAAAAGAATCACCTCAGCCCAAGACTCGGAGGTTGCTGTGAGCTATGATTTCATAGCACTCTACCATGGCTGACAAAATGAAACTGTCTCAAAAACAAACAAACAAACAAACAAACAAAAAACCCCAGCAAAACAATAAAACAACAACAACAAAAAAGAGCAATATTTATTATTAATATGGCTTATAAAATTACAGATTATTAGAATGCATAAATTTAAAACTGTACAAAAACAAATGCATAAGTAATTGACCAAGAGAAAATATTTACACTATGCTGGTAGACAATATGACTCATTCATAATGTTTTGTTTTTTTTCTTTTCTGTTTTTTTATGACTATTGTCATGATGTTGAGCATGGCCATGTGACTTGCTCTAAGTAGTAGTATTTGGAAAGATGCGATGCATTTGCTTTCCAAACAGTGACCTTAAATGTACGTATGTGGTCAGACTCACTCTCTTGTATATTTACTATCGGTGGAAACAAACCAACAACAAACAAATAGAAAACAAGCCCAGGTAGCTGATAGTTTCTAGCCTGAGATATAAGAAGGATTTCTATATTTGACTTACATGCATACTATAGTCAAGCCCAGTTATACCAAGGCAAAATTTGCCAAAGCTCAGGCAATCGGCAGACCTAAGATCAAAAAAAAAAGTAAATAACCACTTTTTCAAGTCACAGAAATTCAGGGCTTGTTTATGTAAAGCTTATAACAGCAGAAACATGAATGTTAAAATATGTGTATACACAAAGAATTTATAGTCATATATATAAAATAATTTCTAGTGGCCAATAAGAAAAATTAGCTGTATAGTAACCTTAGCAAATTCTTAAAAAATAAAATTTTGCTACAAATTTTAATGTTTGAATATTTAAATATTGAAATGGAGACTGTAGGCCATTTGTATAATGCTTTAGCAAATTTTATAAGAACAATATATGAAAATTGAGAGGAAATGGATACTTTCAAAGTTGTAGAAATGTTAAATATATGAATTTTTGAGAATGCAGTATAAAAGATGCTATTAAAGCATCAAATATGCATACTATTTGAATAAGAAATTTACTTCTAAGGATCTTGAGCTCAGAAATAAATGCATTTGTTTCCAAACACGTATTTAAAAGGATATCCTTTGCAATGCTGTTTTTAAAAGGGAATAAAAGGCAGGGGAAGAACAGATTTATTTATACATAGAATGAGGTACAAGGTAGACCTTTGAGAAATTGCATGGAAGATTTCTTAGATATATTATCATGTGAAGAAAAAATCATATAACGATGACTTATCTACTGTGATTTATGTTAAGAAGTAACTGTATGAATATAAAATGTTAGGGAAAAGTTGGAAAGATCTATAACAAACATTTACCAGTGTTTCCTTCTGAAAAATAGAGGTAGGCAGAGGATTTGGAAGATTGAAACAGGAGTCATAATTTCTGCTCTATATTTTTGGGGTGACTTTTCCTTCTACAAACATGAGGGAAATATTAAAAACATAAAATATTAAAAATGTAAGTTACAGTAAAAGTAAAAATAGGCAGGCATGAATTTCTTTTTTCCTAAATAGGAAGGTCATTACTTCCTGCAGTCATGAAAGTGATATTTAATGTATTGATTTCATGACAGCGTTAGAATAAAAATATTGAAACTTATTAGAAGCTCTTAAATTCTGATTTATGTGGGATTTATTAGATATATTTAAAACTGAACAATTCCAAATATAGAAGTCATCAATCTCTGAATGGCAAGACTGTAGAGTATTAATTTAAAGAAATGAATCATGGTGTTACAAAGACAATCTAAGTAGGCTTCTTATTGTGACAATTTCATTGCTGGGAGTTCTATGGGTAACTCTGGATACAGAATCATTATAAAAATCGGCTTTTTGGTATTCCTTCCATCTACTGTAAAGTTATTAACACAATGGTGGATATATTTTCTTAAATACCATCTATTATTTGGTTGGCAAGAATGAGGCCAACAGATTGAAACCCAATGATATTTTCTAATTCATTTTATACAACACTACTGTGAAATGTCTAAGGAACAAGTATGTTATATTAAAGTAATATAGATATTTTCTTCTTGAATAAGGTGGTAAAATGTACTGCGGGTTCTTTCATCTTTTAACTAAGAGATTATATTTTGACACTCTTTCTCATAAAGTACTTCTGATCATAAAATCTTGATGCCCCAATTAGTGTCTCAGTAACTTGCTACATTGTGCCTCTATTTTAAGCTTTTTGGAATAAAATGTTCTGTTCTGTACCCATAGTCGTTATCATATGTTTCAAAATTATACTGATTCTTGTGAACCATGTTTTATATAATTAATAGTTCATATATATAGTCATTATTAACATTAATATTTCATATTTATTTTTTCAAAGATGTAAAATTGTTTTTTATTCTAAATACGAGGATTTCTCTTGTGACATTGTGCCTTGTGCCTTGATTTTTAATTCATACATTTGGTGTTTACATTTTCCCCGAGTCTCTCTATAATAGCTTTTGCCATCTACTTAAAGAAAGATGTATTTACAAAAATATATTCTGCAAATCTTTAAACATCCTTATTATTCTGACTTTGTATCTTTCCTGAAAATTCTTTGGATGATTACAAAATTGTTTTTGTATGTTGAAGGAAACATTTTAATGAATGAATTTATAAAGTCTATCTTTTTCTTGTGGTTTGTGATACAGTTTGTGTTAATCTTTGGGCAAATAGAATTACTCAAGATCAACAGTAAATCCTTATGAAACAGAAGTGCAGAGCCATTTACCAGCAAAATGTTATCAATTGTTCACCCCTCCTTATTCCATGGGCATGCTCCTAATATAGAACATTTAACACCCTAGTTATTGGGAAATGTTTTTTAGGAGATTATTTGTAAATTATTGATTTAATCCTTTTCAGAATATAATTAAATAATTATTTTTTATTATTCTTTAGGTGCTCTTAGAAAATATGAACACCTGAACTATGCTTGAAATATAATTCATATGGATATTTTTGAAAGTATTTTGGTGCCAAGTTTATATGAATGATGAGATTCATTTAAATGAACTTAGGTGATATTGCTCTCAAATCTATGATCTAAGAAGTAACTTTTCCTGTCTGGACCATACTATTTTTGTCTGTAAATGAGTAATCTGAGCAATGCTACATACACAGTTGGGCAAGCTTTAATATTCCTTGAATAATAATAATGGCTGAAATATTTTTGTAGAATTTCATTTCCACTTAAATAACAATATGGGTCAAATACTAAAATAGTTCCAGTTAGCAATGTTCAAAAGAATTATTATTTTTTGACATTATATGATGTGTTCATTTCTATATTAATTGTATAATGTAATGTAGTGTATTAAATGGGATCCTCTGATAAACAGCAGATTATATATATAATATTATGTAGTGTATAATCTCCTGTAAGTTGTATGTATATAAAATAAAGAATTGGCTCATGCAATTTCAGAGGGTGACAGGACTCAAGATCTACAGTCAGCAAGCTGGAGGCTCAGGATAGCCGATGGTGCAGTTCCAGTCCAAACGGCAGGGTCAACACCCAAGGCAGGCCAAAATTTTAGTTAGAATCTTAGAATCTGGGGGCAGAAAAAGAGGGATGTTTCAACTCATTCAATCAGGCAAAATAATTTCTCTATTATTCAGCCTTTTTGTTTGATTAAAGTTTATAATTGATTAGATAAACTCCATCTGCTTTCTGGTGAGCAACTGCTTTACTCCGTCTATGGATGTAAATGTTAATCTCCTCCAGAAACACCCCCTGTACACATCCAGAATAATATTTGACCAATCCCCGGGCACTTTGGCCCAGTTGACAGATAAATTTAACCACCACCTGTAAAAATATATGTGAATACACTCAATCAATATTTCATACTTCTAGCTAAAATTATTTTAACTCTAAAAGATACATTTAGAATTTTTTATTTTAGAAAATTTAAAGAAAAATGTCTGACAAATACACTAGACATACCCTGAACAGTAATGCTTGAAATGTCAGTTTTTTATTAGTGGCATTAATTTAATTTATAGCACAGTTTAAAGTGCAATCTCTCTACTGAATGTTAAAGTGTATGTTTCTAGTTACAATTTCCATATACCTATAATGGCAAAAAAAAATATGCAAGTATCTGATTATCGTTTGAAAACTACAAATTAAATATTCAAGTGTGACACAGGTGACAGGAAGAAGCTGAGTGTCAATTAGAAATATAAGCATGTCTAAGCATTTGCTTAGCAAATTAATTAAAAATTAAATGTAGCTAAGATTTGGATAAAGGTAAAATATATAAAAAATATGATAAGTGTAGAAACATGCTAAAGAAATTTTAGATGCAAACTTAAAAAATTTACAGAGAAAAATGTAACTGATAACAGGCTTATACATAAAGGAAAAAGTGATTAAAAATGAGAAATAATTTTGGACAGCCTATATTTGAAATGTAAGGATACAACACAAAAATTTTAATTTTCAGCATTATGTCCTTTACCTGAAGCACATACAAAATATTTCATATTTTTTCACTTATAATAAGGCTTTTTAAATCTATTTAATCAGTTTTATAACCATTGCCATGTCATAGAAATGTACTCACAATTATGAGTGTTTTTATTGAATTTTCAGAAAATTACATTTAATTTTGGGAACTAATATGTAGTTACTTTCTCAATAATTATTAATTCTTTTTTTTTTTTTTTTTTTTTTTTTTTTTTGGAGACAGAGCCTCAAGCTGTCCCCCTGGGTCGAGTGCCATGGCATTACAGCTCACAGCAACCTCCACCTCCTGGGCTCAAGCGAGTCTCCTGCCTCCGCCTCCCAAGTAGCTGGGACCACAGGCGCCCGCCACAACGCCCGGCTATTTTTTGGTTGCAGCCGTCATTGTTGTTTTGGCGGGTCCAGGCTGGGGATTCGAACCCGCCACCTTAGGTGTATGTGGCTGGTGCCTTAGCCGGTTGAGCTATAGGTGCCGAGCCTATTAATTCTATTATTAAGAGATACATCTCTCTCTGCATATGAGAATTGACAAACTGGATTTACACATACCTACAGGGATATACACACAAATACAATTTTAAAAAGCTTAATGAGGAATATTAAGTAAAAATTTTTTTATCTAATTCCAGGTATAATCCATGTAACCCTATACAATCAGTACAATACTATACTTCAGGTAATGGAAAAGTTACCTTGTGCCTATCTGACAGAGAAACAGTAGGAGATAGAAAAAAAATAAAAGATAAAGCAAACGGTGAGTTTTGTGGTTAGGTGATTATAGAAACAATACTGTCTAAGCTAACTCATATTTAGTCTAAAATTGGTATAGCCAAAGGAATCATATCTATAAGAGAAAGGAGTATGGGGTCAACACCTGTAGCTCAGCAGCTGGAGCACTGGCCACATACACCTTGGCTGGTGGGTTCGACCTCAGCCTGAGCCTGCTAAACAATGACAACTACAACCAAACATAGCCAGGCACTGTGGTGGGCATCTGTAGTCCCAGCTACTTGGGAGGTTGAGGCAAGAGAATCACTTAAACCTAAGAGATGGAAGTTGCTGTGAGCTGTGATGACATGGCACTCTACAGAGGGTGACATAGTGAGACTCTGTCTCAAAAAAAAAAAAGAAAAGAAAAAGGAGGATTAGAAGTATTTATTAAGCACTCAAACATACCAAGTGCTTTACATACTTATTTTTAATCTTCGGTTTAACTCAAATGGCTGAAATTGTGCTTTTCAGAGTTAAGAAAAATGACTCAATTTCATCAACTACACTTCTGAAGGTCAAGCAACCACTTGGAAGTTGCTGAGGGTGGTAAGCGAATGCGGATCTATGTCTCTGACTCCTCGTGGGATTTCGGTGTAGTGCAGTTCTGCAGCTGGCATTGTATTTACCCACCTTTCTGAAGACATACTAGATAATCATTCAAAACTGTGGGGAAAATATTCAGGGAAGCTACCTTGGGAGAGATAGCCTTCAAGTTAAAGACTATGTGAGAATTACCCAAAATTGAAAAAAAAAAAATCAAATGAAGGAGAGTGTAAACATTAACTGCTTTTTCTCATAATCGTATGTGATCTGCTAACTAATTTGTTTTTGTTTCGATAATCACCAACATGTTTGCAAATATTCTACTCCTCCTTCTGGACGCAGGGACGAGTTTCAGCATGTATCATTACGAGACTCAAACCTAATAATAACTAGCTGGCATCTCCTTGTGCTCAGCACCTCTTTCTCCCACTAGATAGGAGTCTGGTGAGTACAGCTGTGTGCTGTGAGAAACACCACAGGTCCTTTGGATACAGTAACCTTTCTCAGGCTGCAGCCACTGGAGTCTCTAGGACATAGGAGTTTATTGGACAGTATGTCCCAAAGATGTCCCCTTGACTTCTGTAAGAATAAGTATCAGTACACTAAAAGACTTCAGCTGGATTGTTTGATGATGGCAAACAGAAAAGAACACTTCTTATTACTTTGAGACCATGGTCTCATATTTTATAGAGTTACAAACAATAACAATAAATTTCCATTTGCTAACACTCATACACCTAAGACCAGTAGCTTTTCTTCATTAGATTTAAACATGAATGAAATCATGGCCGGTCAGGGAAATGGCCAAGGATTTATTGTCATCTCTTTCTTCACCTTAAATGTACTTTTTTCAAATGAATCACTAACATCTCCTTGCATATAAATTGTTTTTATTCCTGTCCTACCAGTTCACCAGACCTTGGCATACAATTCTGAATCCCAGTAATTAACATGGCCAATAGAGTTGCCAGGAGCTATCTCATTCTCCATGTAAATGAACTTCTGCTGTGTCCATTTCACCAGATATCTAGAAATTTACAGAAAGTGAACACAATCACATTCAAACTCGAGTCACCTCTGCATATGTTTCTATGCTACCAACACTGACTTTTTTCCCTGACTCTCATTATCTTCACTGGGTACCGTTTCACCACCCCATTATCTAGTCCTCCTGTCACTAACCCCTCTATTCTTTGCTATTTATTATCCATAGGATAAAATTCAGCAATCACAATCTATCTTTAAATTATTTTTCAACCTCACTTCCCACTACACCCCAAAACCAATTATCTGTTTCTTAAAAAATTGAAAGTCCTCCTATTGCCTTAAGCCATCATGTCCCACCGTGCATGCATGCATGACAATTCTGTCTTCCATTTTGAGTGTGAATCTCAAGGTTCTATACGCTCTTCTCCTGCCTGCCCTTCAAACTCTACTTTAAAATATAACTTGCTATCTAAAGATCCTAGGCGGAATTAATCTCTCACTCTTTTCTGCTTCATTATATTTAAAATAAGTGACCAGATTATTATTATTTTTTGAATGTCTGTGTCCACAAATAAAATCTGATCTCCCTGTTGACATGACCTCTTTATGATTGTAGCCCCCAATTTTATTGAAAAAGCTTCCTAAGTATATATGATATTTCTGTTTAATGAAGGTGAGGCTTAACTACTAACTGCCATAAATTATTTCACAGCTCTTCCTTATCTCTCCAAGACCTGCTTTAAGCAAAAGTAACTGGTTTTAAAAGATTTGTGTCAGTGCCATGCCCTTTTTGGAACCAGAATTTTTCTTCAGGAATTTAGTTTCCTTTGCAGCCCAAACCCTTCCCCCATGTTTTAATAGACATCCTTCTTTTCTTAATACAGGTAATTGCTCTGTAGAGGAGATGGGATAAATTTCCAGAGAGACTGGGAAAGGTAAATGATAAACTGCACCTGTTTCTTCCTCCACTAAAATTTCCTTCTTTATTTATTTATTTATTTTGAGACAAAGTCTCACTTGGTCACCCTGGGTAGAGTGCCATGGCATCTTAGCTCACAGCAACCTCAAACTCTTGGGTTCAAGTGATCCTCTTGCCTCACGTTCCGGAGCAGCTGGGACTACAGGTGCCTGCCACAAAGCCCAGCTTTTTTTTTTTTTTTTTTTTAAGAGATGCGTTCTTGTTCTGGCTCAGGCTGGTCTCCAACCTATAAGTTCAGGCAATCCATCGGCCTTGGCCACCCATGTGTTAGAACTACGGGCATGGCCCGCTCTGCCCAGCCTAATATTTGCTTCTTGAATATTAAGTGGTAATGAGAGAAAATCATGCTTATGAAATAGAGGATAAGAATGAGTTTTTAGATTATTGTTTAAGGAAAGGTGAGATTTTCTTGTTGTTCCTGAAATCACAGCCTGTAAAACTTTTTTTGTACTCACTTTCCTAATGGTTTGTTTTAAAGTTTCAATACTTCCTTAGATATCTTTCTGTGATCTTATTTAACTGAGTACCAAAAATTACCTCAAAAGGAAAATATAGAGGGAAGATTTCAAGAAAAAAATATTATTTGTAGACAGTTCTTTTTTTGGAATATCTCTGTATATCTCCAGAAGTATAGATTAAGCAGAGTTGACTGGATGACTAAATATTCTGTTGGGTTGAGTTTAGTTACCTACAAAGGGGTCTAATACTTGAAACAAATTTCGTCTGAATAAATCTGGCAAGGAGAAACCAAATGCATTAGAGAATATGTGGCATTAGAGATAAAGTCTAATGAAAGGAAAGCAAATCACATTTTAATGAATTGGGGTTATAAATTTATCTTTTTGCTCAAGGACACTGTAGATGCCTGCTTTTTTTTTTTTTTTTTCTCCTCCCCTTCAATATCTCTTCTGCAACTGTACTCGTCTGCCTTCCCGGCTGGGTTTCATTGTCACAAGCAATGGAATGAAAGGCTTTTCAGAACAGCCTGTTAGTGCCCTCTATTGATGTTTTCAATTTTTCGGTTCATTTCAGGAAAAAAAGCCAGCATGATTTCTTTAAACGTTCTGAAAGAATTGCCTTCAGAGGAAATAGGAATAAAGTTTTATTCTTTTCCTGATGGACGTTTCCATCCCTTTAACAGTCACTGTGTGTGAAGGCGTTGCTTTCCCATCTGCTCTCCTTTCTCCGACTATAGTTTTCTGTAGCTGGATGCACTTGGTAAAAACAAAAAGAAAGAAACAGGAAGTTAAAAAATGCAAACTCATTTTGAAATTTCATGGATTAATGCACAAACCAAAATTGTCTCACTGAATAGCTCAGAAATTACAGTTCGTATTTACATCCTGAAGCACCCTCAAGTGGTAACCAAATGCTTCACGGTGATACTTGAAACTATTTATTATATAATATGTGGAAAAACGGTTATACATGCCTGCTTTACTCTGATACTGCCTCTTAGGCTTTTGTTTTCTTCAGGATTGCATACTTTGAAAATTTGGGTTTGAAAATGTTTATTCCACGTAGAACAGTATTTCGTTGACTATTTTAAATGGGTGCGTCTTTAATCAAAATGACGATACAAAACTATAAGTGACTCAATTTTATAATAATAAACTTTGAAGATACACGTAGCTCAATTTCTTTATAGTGAACTAATACAGACTCTGCAGAATTATTTTATTTGTATTTTCTCTCATATTCCTAATATTCTTTCTTTTTGAATTTCTTTCCTGTTTTACCCCAGTGGGAAGCTTTTTAATATTTTAATAGGTGTTTGGAAAGAATGTAGATTAATCTTATTAAAGGCTTTGCCATTATCTGAGTGATAAACAATATTTTTCATTATGCAGTGAAGCAAATGGGGAATAGTAATGAGGACAGAATAGATCCATTTCCCGTGCTTACTGACCAACTGGGTGTTTGGGACTTTCTTATTATATTTGAAGTGATGATTCAGAGCACTAGAAATATTCATATTCAATGTGCTAAAACGAACAACAGCTAGGAGCCAAAGAGGAACTATATGAAGATTTTTATTTGCATTGAATTATGAGATTATGGGGCTAGGTCTCTGACCATATTTTCTGGTATAATCTAAAGTTTTACTTTAGCTTTTCTTGATGTTTCTGCAGATGGTTATGAGTTTAGTCATTCATAGGGCCAAAATTTCTGCAAGATGCTCTCTATACTTTTGCCAGAGGTTTATTACTAAGTTTTACTTCCTAGTTATTTTAAAAACTCAGTCCTGGGTAATAATTTTGACTCCAAATTCTATGCGCATAACCCTAAGTATGTTTTTGTCAAAAAGATTTTTTTTCAGTATTCAAATTTAGTGCTAAATTTATAACATTTCTTATTTTTCTATGTCTCTGAGAGAATGAAACTTGAGATAGGAAAAGGAGTATAAATTGAGGGTAAATGCTTTTTCTTTTTTATTGTTCTTTATAGATTTTAAAAAGTCTTTCCTTTTAATCATGTCAAAAATTCAATAGCATCTGGCGTAGTCATTTCTAGACGAGAGAGATACAGTCAATTTTAAGTAAGGTTAGATGCTGGAAATGGAAAACAAAATTTGTCTCCTTCAAGGCTCTGGTGTATTTGTTTTAGTGTAGTTTATGGGAGAAAATGACATCTGAAACTTATTTGAATCTGACATGAAAATTTACTCACCCTGTACTGTGAATTATTCTAACCACAATTCCAAATACATAAGTCTAAACACAAGTACAAATACTTAGATTATTTGGATCATATTCAGTACAATTTTAGAGGGCATAGCAAGGTATTTAGAATGCTTATCATAGTCAATTCAAGAAAACTACTATTACACACACTACATACACACACACACAAACACACACAGAGATCTTAATCTAATCCACTTAAGTCTTTTTAGCTTTAGTCTTCAGTTGCACAATGCTGAAGGATCAAAGGAAGATAACAAAATTAAATGGAAGGTATATTTTTGTTGATTGCATTTCATATCATGTAGTCATTCCTAAATATCCTAAATTATAATTGCATAAATCAAAATGTACTATGGGTACGGCAATGGATAGACTGATCATATATATTCTTATTTATTAGGACCGCAAATAGAGGTGAAATTTCAAATGAATCAGGAAAGAATAGTATATTTGTATAAAAAGCACAGAACAATAAAGCCTGATATTTTGGATAAAGGTAAAATTAGCTTCTGATTTTAATGAATGAGTCAAACAAATTCTAGAACATTTACAATTCATTATAATGAATGAAATTACTCAAATATTTGTAGATGATTATTTATAAATTCTGAAAGACAACAGGCTTTTTTAAGTAGGGTCCTTAATGTGAACATGGTTAAGTTGACTTCATTTTCATAAACATACACTACATGTATGTTTTAGCACAGTAGGCCTAGCTCCTCAACCACCTCTATATGTTGACCAGTTTCTTACAGTTCGTTAGGTGGCCAATTTACAAATATGCAGTTCTTCTTTCATCAAGAAAATACGTTCCCTTGGCTTTTCTTATTCTTAAAGATTGGTCACATCTGTTATAATTTCTCCATCATGATAAAATACCTTTTATTATTTACAGAGGTTCTATCATACTCTTGTTTAGAATAAAAATGTGTATATAATCTGGGTCATGATAAGCTAGTAAAAAAGTAATATGTTTTTGCTTTTATTTACAAAGTCCCCTTTAGGATTTCTCTAAGGAAATAATAAAGAATTTGTAAGAGATTATTTCAAAAATTATTGTTTACACATTGGTCTAGTGATTAATATGAAATGCCTTCAGCATTCATTATAAAGAATTGATATGTAACTGTATTTATCAGAAACATGTCTACAAATATGTATTAGAATAGTAGACACAATCAAAAAACATGCAAAGGTATTTAGAAAAGTAAGTTAAGCAGAATGTACACTATAATTCCACATTTTTAACATATATGTGTGTATCTACAAATAATTTTATATACATATTAAATCTTTTAAAATTATATATCAAAATGTTGACAATATTTATCTCTTAATATAATTCAGTTGATTTTTAAAGTATTTCTTTTACTTTGTTGATATTTTCTAAATACTGTAAATTAATGTTTTTTTGAAAAAAATACTATTTTAAAATTATTTTATATTCATGTCCTTTGCTCTTATTTTCCAGTAGTAGGTGCGCTTTATGTACATTTATAGAGTAATGCATTCACATCTACTGACAAGAACAAAAATGCTGAACATGAAAAATATGATAAAAATGGTTATTTTACTTTCTTATTTAGTGTTTATAAAGTAAGCACTGATGCCTACTAAGTTGAAAAGCACAAATAACTTTACAATGTAATAGTTTTTGCTATGAATTATCCAGAAAGTTTATGTGCTGCAATGGAACATTAAGAATAATAGGCTTTGGGCAGTGCCTGTGGCTCAAAGGAGTAGGGCACCCCCCCCCCCATATGCTGGAGGTGGTGGGTTCAAACCCAGCCCAGGCCAAAAACTGCAAAAAAAAGAATAATAGGCTTGTTTCTAAGTGAATAACAGCATATGTATATCCTTCTATTTTCCTTTTTCTTTTTTTTTTAAATTTTATTAATGTTTTCCTTTTTCTATATTAACTGGTATTATATTTTTACCTGGCATTTTATAGCTATTAAACACACGCACACAGCCCACATTAACTGCTATTACATTACTACCAGGCATTTTACGTGTAAGCTATGAAACTAGACAAAAATGACAGTACCTGTAATATATGCATATCTCTTATTTTTACTTCATTTCAGCATACTGAGTACCTAGTCTGTGCTAAGCACTATGTCTGACAGTATTCTTCCCTCAGGACATTTATCTTATAGTAGATCTTTGTGCGATCGTCAATTTGCATACTAAATAAACAAAAGTTTAGTTATTTCATTTAATGCTTGTCACCATATGTCTTCTTTTGATAAAATAAAGTACTAACAGTTTTGTTTATCATCATATTTTATAGTATTTCTTTCATCCATAGTAGCACATCTGTATGATTGTGCTACTAGTATTGCTCTAAAAAATATTGTAAATAGGGAACAAATTATGAAAATAAAGCCTTTCAACATAAGACTTTTTTTCTAAAGAAAAATATTGTAATATTTTCAAAAACATCTAAATAAGAATAAGTGGATTCAACTGGCCATGGCAAGCTTATGTTAAGCATAGATCATTTTTCTTTGCCTGTAAGTTTGACAAATTATTAAACTAAGTGAGACTTTTTTCCTACCTTGTAAGTCATTTTATGGTGAAGCTACCCTGGAATATGTCTAAAGATAAGCCAATCAAGGAAAATTAGATTTGCTTTCTTGGAAACATTAGGCATTTACAGGAATCCAGAAGATGGTGACACAGGCTGTATTATGTAACAGGAAAACAGTAGTTGATCTAAGCATGTCCTCTTTGCTTTTTCTTCTTCATTACTTTTTTTCTGTTGGTGAATTTTTTTACCCAACTTTATTTTTTTTTTTAAGCCAGGTCATAAGTCACTAGCCAGCCTATAAATAAACCAATGAGCAGCTATGGCTTTCGGAGAAGTGAGCAGATTTTAGTGAAATGAAGATTAAATTTTCACAAGCAGTTGAGTCTATAAATTCTCCCAGAAAAAAAAGAATGAAGAAAAAGACTCTTTAAATATTTCTAATGTGATTTTATGTAGTATTTGTTTAGTATAACAGTAATATTATTCTAGTTTCCTTTATTTCAATATCAACCCACCGCATTTACAAAAGTCAATGAATAAAAATTTCTTCCTACCAGTAAATTCCAGAAATTTCTGTTAGGTTTAGCCATATCAGACAATAATTTTCACCCACAAAAAGAGCTATTTCATACGGCTCAGCCTAAAACTGAGAACCAATGCCATCTTTTAATAGAGAGATTTCTCTAGGCATTTATTCATTACTCTTATCTAGTTAGAAAAGGACTTTTTAAAAAGTTTTGGGCTACTAATTTTATATTTGTAAAATGTAGGAAGAATAGGAAATGGAAAATTAGTGACTCTTAATATTGCCTATCTCCGCTGTTTCTCCACTTTTCAGAAATGTCAAGTAGACTCATCTTCTGACTCTCTTCAACCATGTAAAGTTATTTCAATAACTATGAGCACTTTAAGGGAAAATTGGCATACCTATTTTATTCTTGTCCAAGTGTCAAAGCCTGCTAAAGCATGCACATAAAATTTGAGAGTAAAGAACAAAATTGAAAATGCTAGCATTCAAACATTTTACAAATAATTGTCCTCACTATCACTGTCTCGCTTGATTCCTAATCAGAATGGAAATTGGTGTCTACCAAATGACGAATGGTTAAACAAAATGTGGCATGTGTGTATGTATGACATACATATGAATATTTATTTGACAACAAACATCAATCAAATATGGGTAAATTCCCATCCAGTAGGTAACTTGCATGGGTATATTGCACAGTTCCCTGGGAAAAGACACACCTATAATTGGACTTTAACTCTAAAAAGGAAACTATGTAACCTTATCATATGTACCCCCACATTAATCTGAAATTTAAAAAAGTTATATGCTACAACAGGCATAGACCTTACCACAATTATGCTAAGTTAAATAAAGCAATCATGAATACTATGTATTGTAGAACTGAATTCATATGAAAAGTCTAGAACATGCAATTCTACAGAGACAAAGAGTAGGTCAGTCATTGCTTGTGGTTGGCCAAAATGAGGGATAGGGAATCCTAGCTAGAGAATGTAGTATTTCTTCTTCAGATGATGAAAATATTCTATGGTTGCATATATTTATGAATATACTAAAAACCATACTTTTTACTTGAGTAAATTGTTATGTGAATTATATCACAATTAAGCCCCTTCAAAAATAAAGACAGGATAACATTGTATTGTAGCCGAAGATATTATTATTATTAAGAGGCAATGATGTAGCTACTATCTTATCAGTAAGAAAAAGATTCAGAACTTACAAATGTGAGAACATGGAACAACATATTTTCTTTAATGAAAAATGTCTTTTGAATCACATATACTCTCTTTATATTTGGACAGAAATAAAAAATTATTTATCAATTAGGAAGCCCAATTTACTGGTACATATAATTTTCTGAAAACTCATAGGAAAGTAAAATGATAATCAGATACAAAAATAATAATTTTGTTATAAAAGCAAGATAGCATTATAAAATATTGATAAATACCACGTACTTGATCAAAAATCCTTTCAAAAATATTATCCTAGTTTCAATAACATTGAAGTGAATCTTGCTTATTTTGAACTGTAACTCTGAAAATTTGTTAATTCATTCATTAAACAGCTACATTTTAAATGCATATTTAGCTATCCACCAAGCAAAAAGCCTTAAATAATATATACCCTAATGAATGATAATAGGTAATGCATTACTTAATAAATATAATAAATCACAGAGAAACTCCATAATTTGAATAAGTGAAAGCATTTGAAAAGATAAGTCATTTTGGCTTGGCATTAACACATGAAGAATTGGGCAGATGGAAATTAATGAAGAGTTGTGGCAGATAGGCTTGACTAAGCAGAAGCAGTAAATTCAGAGGCAGTAGAGTGAAAGCAGACGCAGTTTTCATCACTTGTAGAGCAAAGATAAAGGTTAAAATAGAAAATGATTGACAAGATGCATTAGGTTCCAATGGGGAAAATTTTTCAGTCATCCTAGGGAGTTTTGATTTTATTCCATTGTCCACAGAGGACAAAATAAAGTTGTTAGATAAGAAAGCTAGATTTTTCTTATCTAAAGTTGTTAGATGAGAAACAGATATGCTTCAAAAACAGGTTTGCTAACATATTCTGGAGGCAGGAGAGGCTAAAGGAAAGCAAATATTTTTTTCAATATATCACAGTAAACAGAATGAAAAACTACTAAATTTCTAAATTAAGATAATGCTCCTCTGTGAACAGGTGTATGAAAACATACCCTCTCCATGTCCAAGGGAACCGAAAGGCCAAAGAAAGATGCTCAAAAATCCAGTTTCTCAGAAAGAAATATTCAATAAGGGACTTAGGAAGATAAGTGACGTCTCAGACATCTGTAACGTGGTAGAGCTCCACACTCACCACGGATTAATCTTTCCTATAGAAACTTTAGGGTAAAGCCATGTGCACTTGGTCATGTCTTAGACTTTCTTGTCAAAACTTATGACCACTGTGAAGGTTAAGTACACATTTTAATGAAGGTTTACTTATGCTACACATATTATGTATAGATTTACTGCAGAATACCTTGATATGCAGGAGTCATACATTGGTCATCAAGCAGCTTTGCTTCAAGATGTTGTCCCTGTTGCCATGTAATAGGTTGCCTATAAGCAATAATCATAGGCATGGAAAGGAAAGAGAGAGACACAGTCAAGGTGACCAGATTTCAAGACTAATATTCAACAGGATAGTAGGGCTATTAACAGACATTGATTTGGAGATGGGAGGGTTGTGTATGTGTAGGGGTATGTGTTGTAAAAGATAGATGGCAATAGAGAAATAGTGAGCAAGGGAACTAGAACAACTTTTCAGTATATGTATAATGGATATTTCAATGACCAATGGAAAAGTAGCATGAAAAAACAGAAAGCTAAATGTATGGTAATGAAAGTAATTCACAGGAACAGGGGCATTGAAGTCAGGATATTAGTTCATATTTCCTGGGCACAAGAAGAGAAGAAAGCAAAATCCACTCTTTGGAAGTTCTTTTTTGGATAAGGGTAAAAGTGGGGAAAAATGATGCGAAAAATGACTCATAGGGAACAGCCAAAGGCATAGAAGAAATTCTAAGGAGTATAGTGTTGTATCAATCAAGAGAGGAGAATTGATGCCACCTCAAAAACCCAAGGATAAAGAGCTTTAAGACCAGCTCACACACACACACACACATATGAGAGATATTTCGCCCCCATATACACACACACACATATATATATATATGAGATATTCGCCCCCCTTTTCTGTTGAGATTATCTGATAAAAATGTAATTAGGATGTCCTAACAGGGGTCCTCAAACTTTTAAACAGAGGGCCAGTTCACTGTCCCTCAGACCATTGGAGGGGGATACTGCAAGCCCTGGGACGAGTTGGCTGCAAAGCAGGACAGGCAGTGGTGGCAAAAACAGCCAGAGGGCCAGATAAATGTCCTAGGCAGGCTGCATGTGGCCGGCATGCCATAGTTTGAGGATGCCTGTCTAGGATGTCCGATTACCTTCTCAGTTGGGATGGCTTTTCCTTGCTAATGAAACTTACAATGATGACTGAAATTGGTGGAAGAAATGGAATGGCAAGGGGTCCATGGACAGTAGGACAGCAACAGCACAATACGTTCCTTTTGTTATAGCTCAGCTGAGAGGAGATGGGGGTATGTGCCCACAAGCCAGGCATTTAGCTCATCCCTCCCTAATTCCCCCTCCTCTGTAAAAACTTGATATTTGAATTTGTTTACTAGGATTCAGCTCAGGACTTACAATCATTTGACCTTAGGCAGGAGAATTTCCAAAGTAGAAAGAAAAACCTTTAAACTCATAAAACAGACATTAACCAAAGACACAAAAAAGGAAATAGACAATCCATAGAATGAAAGAAAATATTCACATGTTATATATCTGATAAAAGACTGATAAATAGAATCCACAAAGAACTCAAGCAAATCATCAAGAAATGATCAAACAACCCTACTGAAAAATGGGCAAATACATGAATAGAAATTTTTCAAATGAAGATATACTAATGGCCAAATACTCATGAAAAAGTGTTCAAAGTCTCTAATCATTAGAGAAATACAAAGCAAAGACATAAGGAAATATTATTTAACTCATAGGAAAATGGCTCATATTAAAAAGCCCCAAAACAACAGACATTAGATTGTATGTGGAATGAAAGGAACTTCTATATACTGTTGGTGCGGCTAAAAACTAGGAAAACCTCTGTGGAAAACTGTATGGGGACTCCACAAAGAACTTAAAGCACACCTACCATTTGATCCAGCAATCATACTGCCAGGTATATCCCTCAAGGACAAAAGGTCATTTTATAAAAAGAACACTTGCACTAAAATGCTTATAGAAGCACAGTTCATGATCACACCACCCAAGTGCCTACCACTAATAGGTAAATGGGTTAATAATATGTGGTATATGCGAACTATTACTCTACAAACTATTACTCAGATAAAAATGGCAATCTAGAATCTTTTGTGACAATCTGGATGGAACTGGAGGCCATTCTGCTAAGTGAAACGTCACAAAAATGGAGAGGAAAAAACACATGTACTCAACCACCAAATTGGAACTAATCCATCTTACTTCCATATGTCCACTTAAGTGCACATATGGAAGTAAATGTCAATGAAAACACAGCTGGAGGGTGAGGGAGGAGGGTTAGGGTAAATTCACACCCACTGGGTAAACTGCACACCATGCGAGTGAAGGGCACACTTAGAACTTTGACTCAATCTGCACACAAACAAATTACTTAAATAAAACGTGTCCCCCCCCCCATTATTCTGAAAGAAAAAAGAAGTTAAGCAATTGACTGAACTTATAACACTATCTCATGAATGAGGTGACATCTATGCTTACTACCCTGATTTGATCATCATAAATGTACAACATAAACATGTACTGAAGCTTCAAACTGTACCCCATAAATATGTGTGCTGCAATGTGTAAATTAAAATTTAGGAAATTACAAAGGAGAATTTTAGGAATAAAGACTTATTATTTAAAAAAAAAAATACCTCAAGAAAGGCAAAATGGGCTAGGTACCATAGGTCACATCTGTAATCCTAGCACTCTGGGAGGTTAAAGCCGGAGGATTTCCTGAGCTCAGGAGTTCCAGAGCAGCCTGAGCAAAAGTGAGATTCTACCCAAACAAAAAAGATTTAGCTGGTCATGGTGGCAATGTGTTCACCCTAATTCAGAGGACTCAGTCCTAGAATAATTCTAAAACTCTTTTAGTATTTCCTCACAGCATATATTGAGCCCCCTACTCTGCTAGGAACTGGACCACACTACTTCTTATTTCTAGGAAAAAGAGAGTCTAATTATTAATTCATATGCTTGTTTTTGTGAGGCTTAGAATTGTTAGAGGTGTTCTACCTAGGTCAACAATGCCATTGGCATTATCCAGGGTACAGGACAGAGACTATGTGGGGCGTAGTCAGTGATTTGATTGGAATGCAATAACTGTCAACTGGACAAAGTGAAAAGCTGTACAAATAAGACTGAAAGAACTGGAGTCAAATGAAGACCATACTAGAAACATTTCAGATTACAGCTTAGTGACAGTTTAAAATGTTGACTGAATTCAATCCAAGGGTTTGTATAAAAAGACCGTGTTTTTGTATTGTGACCTAACAATGTGAGATCCACCATGCGGTAGTTGTCATTGGTTCAGAAAACCATCACTCCATTACCTGCTTTGTTCTCTGTAGGGAAAGAGTAGAGTTCCCCTCTGCTGCCAGGGAGCTTTGTCATGTTTCTTGCTTTGACCAATTGAATATAGACAGAAAAGACAACATACAAGTTATGAACCCAAGTGTTGATTAAGGACAATTTGTTTCATATACCCATTTGTTACTCCCAACCTCTGCTATGAATCAGTTCCCCAAGTAGTATTTAATCCCTTAAGTTTGGGCCCAAAATAAGACACACAGAGCAGACACACAGCCTGAAACAAAGCCCAGTTGAACCATAGCCTGCAACAGAGTCGCTCCAGCCAAACTGTGCAATTGTTAATGTCTATGCCCCTGTGATTTTCATCTGTGCTTGTTATCATCACTGCACAGCAGTCGTTAACCAATGCGCCCAGACACGTTGAGCTCACTGCATTTTTTTTCATGTTTCTCAGGTAAGAAGATGATGTGGTAAGTCCTAGAAATACCAAGTAAAACTAGAATACCTTCTGTACTCTATGGCTGTCGACTGGTATTTTCTGGTCCAAGGTTCAGAACTTCTCACTTATTTGAGGTACACTATTAATTATACCTCATTTTACTTTCCTGTTCTTATTATGATTGTCATAATATCTGGATATAAATTTAGAAAATTGTCATGAATTTTTCAAGAGCCTACTTGAATAGAAGAGATTCCAGAAAAGAGCTTGGCATTCTTTCTGAATGCAAATGGAATATTTTGACTGACAATTCTTTTCCAGAGAGCCAGAGTTTCTTTAGCAGCAAGAGTAAAAGAAAAAAAGTGGTTATTTCTATGTAACAACCCAAGTTACTATTAACTCTGAGGCACCAATACACCTGATACAGAAGCAAACACACGCCAACAGCACGGTCTTCACAAGGCCTGGGAAGGTCCATGTGTGAGGATTTTAAGTCATGATACTCACCCGATCAAACCTGAAGGCCTTCCAATTGCATTTAAACTGCAAAGAAGTGAGCCCTTTCCTTGGGTATGAAGGCTCTACTGCAAATGGCTTGTGCCAGCTCTCCCAACTTTAACACTAACTAACCATTTGTCCCATTTTTCATTATGATTAAACCTAATTTGTTTTGTTTCTATCCCTTAAGTATTAGGCTTAAGCACATTCAGTGTATTGATGAGCTATGTAAGTAACATTTAGTAACTGAGAACAACAGACCTTTATTATATCATGGTTTCTGTGGGTCAGAAATCTCAGGGCAGGTTCTGTGGCTATGATGCTGAGTGTCTCATTGGCAGCCAAGCTTTCATCTAGGGCTTTTGTGTTCTCAAAACTGCACTGAGGCTAAGTGATCCGCTTCTGAGTTTACTCACATGGTCATTGTCAAGCTTCGGGTTCTTGGGGACTGCTGGATCATGCACAGGACCCTGTGTATAGGGCTGCTCACAATCTGGCAGTTTGTTTCTCCAAGTCTGAGGAATGAAACAGAAAGAGAGACAATGACAGAGAGAGAGAGACAGAGAGAGGTGTTTAGGAAGGAGAGAGGGGAGTTTAAACGTCATTCAACTTGACTTTTGTTTAGTTTCAGAGATTCAGATATACCGCAGGATAAATTATGGCTATAACATATAGAGGGAAATTATACTTGTGCTTGGTTAGAGAGAGGAAAAGGGAAGGGAAAGGAAGGGAAGGAGAGGAGAGGAGAGAGGAGGAAAGAAGAGGAGAGAAGGGAAGGGGAGGGGAGGGGAGAGGAGAGGAGAGGAGAGGAGACAGGAGGAGAGGAGAGAAGAGAAGGGAAGGGGAGGGGAGGGGAGAGAAGAGGAGAGGAGAGAGAAGAGGGAGAGGAGAGGGAGAGGAGAGGGAGAAGAGAAGAGAGAAGAGAGGAGAGGAGAGGGAGAGGAGAGGGAGAAGAGAAGAGAGAAGAGAGGAGAGGAGAGGGAGAGGAGAGATGAGATTATTTTGGTAACTTAGTTTGAGAACTGGTTACTTTAGCCAAGGCATAATAGCACTAACTAGTATTAGGTCTGTTGCGCACTCCGGGGAGGATGGTCTATAGGAGTATCAATACCAAGAGCCTGGGAATACCTTAGCACTGCCTTCCACAATCACAGATACTATAAAGAGTACACTAGAACTGGTTAGCAGTTTTACACTGGATTAGTTCTAAATGTCTTAAAGTGCTAGTATGTTTCTATTAAATACACCATTGTAATACTTGGAACAAGAAAAACAATTGATGATTACATGTGAGATCTTTTCAAAGGAAACATTTGAATGCAGAAGACTCAAGAATTCAAATAACATAGTATGCCAGTTACATTCATTTATTCATTCATTAAGTTAAAAAAGACTTGACAAGTATCTACTATGCCAAGAACATACTAAATAAGGAAAACATATTGGGTAAGAAAAAAAGAAATAAGCTGCACTCATGGAACTTAACCATAGTGGAGAATAACCACATTAATTAAAAGTTTAATTGCATTCAGACTTCTCTGGATAAGTCCTGTAGACTTTCTTTCTTTCTTTCTTTCTTTTTTTTTTTTTTTTTTTGTAGTTCCACAGATTCAAATATACCACAGCTTAGTCTATATCTAAAACATATAGATAACGCAGAGTGAAAACACACCTATGTCGGTTAACTTAAAAGAAAATGTTTAAAGTGTTTCCTCAACATTCGCGTTATGAAGACGTATCACCATGTGTACTTATTGCAATGGTAAACAAATAACAAGCTATGGCAGATAACATTTACTTCATATTGGTTTGTGACCAAATGTTTTTGATAGAGTAGGAATTTATGTTTGTGGATTAAAAGTATGGCAACATCAAATAGCTTTGAGGCTTATATACAGCATCATCAAAATTCATAATAAACACAGCAGGAGAGACTGCAGATTTGTTGAAATTCATTGTCAAGAAAGTATTACCATTTTGCCTGAAATTGATAAGGCCTGTCTAACCCGATCAAAGAAAAGTTCTTCCCATCTTCTTAATATTTTTTTAAAGCTTACAATATAAAAAGAGGGGAAAAAAACCTCAGACACATGGAATTATGAATCATGAGCAATTATTCAGCAGGAAGCATACGTAGTTTGTTGGCATATCACACGTAACTTTGTAAATTCAGAATATGTTTCTTCTTATCACCCTTGCCTGTGCTGTCTCTTCCCTTGGCCAATTTTCCAGGCGTCTTCCCAGGGGAACAGAACGAAACTAGCCTGCTTGAACTTTTTCTGCTGATGTGTTTGACAGAAACAACTTTTGTCTTTCAAAGGGAAAGTAAACAATTGTTGAGGGAGTGAACTTATTTTCAGCCTAATTACTATGCATATTATGCACGGAAAGAAATGACCTAGGAGAACTTTCAAATGCTTGTATTGTTAATACAAGGTGCCTTCATGTTTTAAAAAGTGTAATGATTTGGGATTTCATTTACACCAAATAATGAGAGCTGGTGCAAGACTGCAAATTGCGTCTTGAGTGTTGCCATGCGCTGCTGCGCTTGATAGATAATTTATTCAAAGTCCTGGAAGGGAGCTTTTTCAAAATAACTGACATGGAGGATGCCAATAAACATTAGTAAGTGAAACACCCTACCAGGCAAGCAGCTTCAAGCTGGTTTGAGGAGGGATGTATTTTAGCCAAAATCATAAATGAATTCATGAATTTGTCCTAATTACAGTTCTCTGTTTCAGTTCTGTCTTCTAAGGTTTTCATTTATTCATTTCTTATATTGGTTTAGGTTAGTGGATATAGCACTTGAAAAGGCAGACTGATCTATATATTTTTTTCTTCCTAACTCATTAAAACTGTGAGATATTTTTATATTTTCTAAAAGGCAATTGCAATTATAATTCCGTTAGTGGAAGAGTATTCTAACAAATAATTGTCCTTCTAATTAGCTGGTAAGTGAAGAGATCAGTTGAGTTTTGCTTGGGACTTTTAAATTTAAGGCTAGGTTGTGGGAAACCAGGCTTATATATTGGTTTTAGTCTGTGAGAGACATAGACACACATATTCTTTCACTTTTGCCTCCAGAGACAATGAAAAATAATTAACTTCTGCTATGAATCATAAGGAGCAGAAACAGAATGCCTGGGCACAGAATAAAATAAATCAAATGTTTAATAATGGAGAATTTTCTAAAGATTTAGCTGACCAGAAAGAGAAAAAAAATGTTTTTCCATAGGCAGTAAGCTGCAGGTTCCCGAAAGCAATATATGCTGGATAGCCGCTTGGTAGCAATGCTGTACTGAGAATATAGGCTTCAAATAGCAAGGAGATTCTGCCAGATGGTTTCAGAGGCACTTTTCAACCTTTTATTTTCTATCATTGTTTCCTCATAGAAAATTCCTCTAGGATAAATCTATCTTTATAATATGGGGAGAGGTGTTATGAAATATTGTAGCAGAGAAAAATAGAGACTAGAGTTCCCTACACCATCATTGGGAATATTTATTTGCCTCTATTTATATCATAAAACAAAATCTTTTGGGAAAAATGCACTGGAAAAGCAGTTATAAATTTGGAACTTCTGCATAATTTTACACTAAAGCGCAGTAATCATTCATAGTCCTTTTTATTTTTATTTAAGGGTGCTTTCTCTTCTTTTCATCTTTTTGCATTTCTCTGTAAAAGAACCTAAATAAGCAAATAATAATTTTAAGATTCATGTTTGTGGAACCAAAGTATTATTAGCTCAATGCAAGCAATTTCACAGTTAATAGTACACTGATTACCATAGCATTTTATTATGCTAAATACCCACTTAAAATAATTCTTAGTAATATGTTACATTTATCTGAATTTACCGCTAAGTTGCAACATATGAAATTGCTAATTTTTCACCATTTTTGCATTAGAAATATGCCAACATATATTGTGATAATAAAAAAGATAACAAGATATCACTGGCTTAAGGCAAAAAAAAAAAAAAATTCTCACCCAAAAAACAACAGAGAAAACTGGGGTTTCTCTTTCAGACTCTCGCAGTTTTATATTCTTAGCCCATTCCTTTATAGATAGACACAACATCTACAGAAAAGGTGTGGTGTCTGTGTCAAGATAGTCCTTTCATTACTCAGTTTAGAATTGGTATATGTTATTTTGCCTCATAAGTTAGCCAAAAATGGTGCCATTGTCCCAACAAAATAGCAATTGGTGTAAGGAAATTCAAGGAGCACCACAAAGTTGTAGGTCTAATCTATAGAATGAATCCCTCACTAGATAACACTGTCATTGGTCGTTTGTCATTGGTCCTTTTCTCCCTCAGGAACTTGGACTGTCTGATAAATACACGACCAGAGAGGCACTGCTATCATTTTGCATGGCAGAGGGAGACATTCAAGAAAGAGAGAGCAGAGGTCATGCATCTCCTAAGTGAAGGATGCAGAACTTGAACCCCAGCAGTCCTGCAAAAGACAGTCTCCAATCAACATGTCTCTTAAAAATCAGGTTAAGTTGTGGAGAGGGAAGTTTAAGGGATTGCATATAAAAACAGTCTGAATTTAACTCCTAGCTTTACCAATAATTAGTGACCATCAAACTGATTTGATTATTCCTTCCTATGCATAAGAATTGGATAAGAATTGCAGGATACTCCAGTTTAAGTGATCTTTAATATTTTATTCATTTAAAAATATTTATAAATTTAATTTTCTATCTTAGTACATTATTTTCTAAATAATATTCTTCCCTCCACAGTAATATCTAAGGGTAACTGATATCCAGAAAGTCTCTGTAATATAGGCTCTGAAGACACAGTCTCTTCAATCGAATCCAGGTTCTACTACCTGCTTGTGGTAGACAAAATAATGACCTCACACAGATGTCCACTTCTCAATTCCTGGAACCCGTGAATATGTTACATGGCAAAATGACTTTGCATATATGATTAAGTTAAGGATCTTGAGATGGAAAGATTATCTTGGCTTATCTAGTTGAGCCCAGAGTAATCACAAGGGACCTCATGAGTAAAATAAACAGTATCATAAAAGTCAGAGGACGAGTTGCAATGACATCATTGCAAAGGATTTATTCTATAGATTAGACCTACGACATTGTGGTGCTCCTTAAATTTCCTTACATCAATGGCATCATTGCATTGGAATGACAGAGAGTCAAGAACTAAGGGGTATGGGCAGACATTGGAAGTTGCAAAATGCAGGGAAATGGAGTCTCTCTCACAGTCTCCTAAAGCCCCACTGATGCACTTTGGATTTGTAACTTCCAAAAGTTTAAGATAATACATTTGTCTTGTTTTGTTTAAGCCAGTAAGTTTGTGTGGATGGTTTGATAGTTTCAAACTAGAAAGGCTGCAATGCCTAATATTGTGCTACTCCCCGATGACTCATTTAAGCATCTTCTTCCCTTGTCTGTCTCCGCGCTCTCCCTTAGAGATTGGTTTAATTATCACAACGATCAATGCCATTTATATGAAGTGACTTTTTTGACAACTCAGACTTTTACTGAGTTTAAACCAATATATCCAACTGTCTAGTTATACATTGCCTTTGATGCCTAGTACCCAGCTTAAATTATTGTCCTCCCGCAGGCCTTTCTGTCTCAGAAAATGATATAATTGTCTTCTCTGTTGTGAAAACTTCATATTTAAGAGTTATCCAGGATTCTATTATTTACTGCCACCCCAATATCTAAGTAAATTAGCAAGTTCTGTAGTATTAGCTCCAAAATATGCTTCTCTTTTTCAATATCCAGAGCTAAGCACTAATTTAAGACTTAATTTTCTTTTATCTGAACTTCTACAGCAGACTCCTCACTGGTTTCCCTAACTCTACCCTTTCCCCACTCCAAGCATTTTCCATGCTCAATCTTACTATCTTTTAATAGATTGTGTCATAATTATAATTAAAATCATTCAATGGATTCCCATAATGCTCAGGTAAATCCCCAGCTCTTTACCCTGGTATATCTGGACATGATCTAAGCCTCTATCCTGTTTTAATATCAGTTTTCTCTTAAGTACTACTCTGTAGGTTACTGGTCTTCATGCTCCAGGAACTCTGTGACTATATTCCCACTTATGGTCTTTGTACTGCATTTTCTCTACTGAAATGTCCTTTCTCCTTTTCTATAAATGTAGATTTTTTTTAAATTTATTCATTTATCAGCTTAAATATTCATCTTTCCCATTTGTATGTGCAGTCACTGTTTATGTTCCTTGGCAATCTGAGGACTATTCTCTTCACAAGTGCCCGTAGGACACCTTAGTAAGAACGGCAATTAGCCATCTATTTCTTTAGACAAACATTTTCTCCGTTACTGTCACTGATGATGCTCAAATTCTGACAACGATGCCGAGGTTTTTCTAAAATCAAACAGCCTTTCTTGTCTTCTTTGATCTGAACTCTTTTTCTCCATGTGCAGTATCCTCCTGAAAATTGAACATGTCGAGGAATAACTCTTCCTTTTTGGATAGGGTTGACAAATCTTATACCTTCTGGTCCACACTATTCTTATTAACTTTTTCAATGGTATTGTACTCATCTTACTCTTCTTCCAATTATTGATCAGTATATGGTTTTTTATTTTTTTATTTTTCATTTTTTTTTTGGATACTGATTTAACTGCCTATCTCATACTGATTCTGTCACAGTAAAGTAAGCCTTAGGAAGCAAGGGCATTGTTTTTCTTGCCTAGCTCATGACATATTTATTTAATAAATGTATATGCCTGTTAACTGGCTACTAGGCATCCCATGAGTTAAATTGCATCAAAATTTTACAGCTGAAGGAAGCTAAGGAAGTTATTTTGTCAGTGTGTACCTGACCAAAATCCTGGAGATAAAGGGTGCACAGTCTTTCTCAGTAATGAATGTTTAGTCAAACTTCATAGAATTCTTTGCAATCTAGAGAGAGAGAGAGAGAGAGAGAGAGAGAGACTGCATGAAGAAAAATGAATAACTATTTTCCCCTTTTGAAGGAGCAGGATCTGATTGTAATTTATGAAATATGGGGTCATAACATTAATAAATTAGGACTCAATTTGACTTAAAAATAGGATAAGGCATTCTTCTTGGATCTAAGTTGAATAACTTGGGCAGGTGTGCAATTTGATGGTTGCTCTGTTGGTAATTCTGAAGAAGTCATATTTGAATTCTAGCATTAGCACTAAGAGGTACATGGTAAGGAACAAGGACATATTAATGCAATGAACATGAACAAAAAAGCCACACAACGTGACATGTAGAAAGAGGGGAACAAACTGTCTTGAGGTGCCAATGTGTTTTAAAACCATCTTTGACTTTAATTTCTGCTCCTGCTTTCGATACTTTTGAATAGAAGCAATAATGATTCCTTTTCCTTGGTGCCATCACTCCAATTTTCAAGTGACATTGTGTAGTGTGATAACTTATATTTTAATATCTAAGATGCTTGAATAGATCAAATAAAATTAATTGTTGAGGCTTATTACTCCCCTACCTCTCCAGGATGCTTTTATGCTTCTCATGTAAATGATTGACTTGCATAATTACATGCGTGTCTTAAGTGCTGCTTTTTGAGAGATGACATCAATGAATTTAAAGGCTTTGAGATTGTCTTTCAGAATTATTTCAGATGCCGTCCTACGTATAATTAGCTCTGCTTATGCTGAACAAAAGTGGGCCAAATTTATGCTAAGTATCACGACACCATTTTTCTTTCACAATATATACTGATATAAAGCATTTCTACGTGTGGCATGCGGTTTTCCACCATAATTTTCTTTGATAGGGAGTTAGTACGCTATTCTATTCATCCATCAATCTTTCCACCCACACGCCCATCCATTTAGTTTGTGGAAATTTTTGGAGAACTCTCCCTGTGTAACAGATACTGAAATCGGCCCTGGTGATATTAACTACAAAAGACATACGATGTATTCGTTGGGGAGGTCACCGGTGCTGGTGCTGTGTGACACACACTCAAGTCATTTGAAAACAATGTAATAATTGTTATAATTATAAAAACAGTACTGCACATGGTTCTTTTTAATGCTTGTAAGTCATTTTTAAAACTGAAAAATAGGGTGCTTTTGATACTTAGCTATTAACCAGCCACGTGGGATCCTAGGATATATTAGTAATTTAAAGAAAATAAAGTTTAGTGTTTGGTTAAAATAGGCATTAACATTTGGGAGCAAAAAGTAGAAGTTAATTATCTGGCTTCCCAGTCTTATAAAGGTTCATAAAATATGCTTTACACTCTGCAACCATTATAATGAGAGAGAGTAGGAGAAGATTAGTCTAAAGGAAGAAGGGAGATTGAAGAAATTTGATAGTAAAATGTGTATTAAGAAGGAAATGCAACTGAATATAGATGAACTCTATCAGTAACAAGAAAATGATAGGTTTCCAGCTTAATTTACTTTGGCAAACACTGGCATGTATGCAAAGTGAATAGAATCTAAACACTTTATTAGAATGGGTATCTCTTTGCTGCAGCCTGCTTTATCGTATGAACAGATATATAATGCTTCCAGGAATAATTTGTGGTTAAATGTGTTTTGTTAACTGTTACTGGGAAAACCAAAGGGAGAAATCCATAGGCCGATGTACTTACAATATAACTTCAAAAATAAATAATGCTCATATTTAGGAGACCCAGACTGATCATTTGCATCGTTTATTTTCTGTTAACCTCACATGTAATGAAAACAAAGTATTTTCCACACGACAATTTTTAGTAAAATTGCCTTTCTTGCTTTATGTCACATTAGAAAGTAGATAATAAGGTACCTATTCATATTGAGAAACTGTATGATTAGGACTCTTGTTCATAGTGATGATATAGTTAAAATTATAATATTAATATTATGGCAATGGAATAAAAAGATGAAAAAATTCTGCTTCACTACTCATTAGGAAAATACATTTAAAAAATAACATAAAGATATTTTTTAAACAAAAATTCTAGCTTTTAGTTTTCTCAATGCTTTTAAAGTATGATGAAGATTTGACATAAATATTCACGTGAAGGTCAACTGCGCAGAGCTACTGATTCACTTGCCAGGACAGTGGTGGCCATTAAGGTGACTGTCATTTGTTTCTTTCACTGTTTCATTGCAATCCCTCCCACCTTGTTCTTGTCAGAGCCATCAGACATCTGTCAATCTCTACTTACTTTTACATGTAGGTAGAGTCACCTGTGGGTTAGCATAAAGAGTTAACATTCTTTAACTCCTCTTTTGGACAGTCAATGTATTGACATTTTCAATGTTAAGAAATATCAGCCTTCAGCAACTATAGTTACCTTATCAGTGATAGGAGGGAAACAAAAGAAATACTTTGATAGAACTTTTTGTCTAATTTGCGTAGTTCACTGCTGGAAACATTTCAGTATTTTTGTTGTTATGTAGTTAGCATTACTGATGTTCAGATTCTGATTATCAAAACAAATAGTACATAAAATCGTGCACATCTTGGAAATTTGGTTTTAGAAATGTTAGCTCTAATAATTCTATCATGCAATACTGAAATTTATGGGTGACTCTTCAATCTTACAGTTTAATCCTATCACGCTAGAAGATATGCACTATTTTTCCTCCTAAATTGGTGACATTTGCCATCACTAAGCTTCATTTAATGTCGGTGCTTGGAGATAATTTCTCTACTAAAAAATGTACTATAGAGAAAAATAAATTATATTTTTAACAAAAGAAAACATAAAAACAGTTAAAAACCTGACACTACTTTTTAACAGGGTTTTCATGTTCCATCTAGAAAGACTTTTGAAACAACAATCATAACAACAAAAAGGGTAAAGAATAATTGAATCATTAAGGCAAGCATAGACAGAATTTGCTGGCATAAAAAAGCTTACAGACTATCGTTATCAAAACAAACAGATTTAAAAAAAAAATTCAAGAAAACACAATAAGTGAAACAACAAAGGAAAAATAATGCATACACCTTGCCGTCCACCTTCTAACCAGACCCACCACGGTCCCAGACAAATGCTGAAGCTTAGACTATGTGACACTCAGCAACAGAGGCTGTAGGTGATATAACAATATCTACAGAGTTACGCAGTGAGGAAATCCATTTTGCATCCAGCCTTAATTGACAGCATGTTCACGTTCCTTCCAATTAGAACACACGCTTCTCTGACATCTAGCTCTCATTCTTCGTGTTTATTTTAGCCATTTGAGTTATAAGTATTGATTCAACAGCAATACCTGGCTACCTTTCAGACCTCCTTCATTATCTAGTGATTTTTCCTCTGTGAGTGTTTGTTTTATTATGTATTTCTCCTAGTAAAAGAATTATTGGTGGGAGACAAAAGGAGGAAAAGAATTAACCACAATAATACTGATGACATTAAATAGGTTGATGTGTACTTTCTCAGTGATGACATAACCTTCTGAAGATTATTGTGAGTGGGTATATTCGTGTGTTGATGCTGTCTATATCGCTTAATAATCTCCCCTTTTTATACTTGAAAGTATGTCACAGATATCTTTACAAATTCTAAAAGATTTTGGAGCTTCCTCTATGCATGCTATCCTTTGGTTCCATTGTCTCCTAGGGGATTGCAAAATTCTTTATTTATAAAGATATTATAATGTTATCTGTCATATCTCTCACAAATAGTTTTAATCCAGTTTTAATTTTTTTATGTTTACATTTATTTCCAGGTATTTAAATTTTTATACATAGAAAATTTGAGTTTTTACATGTTAAAGTGCATCAGTTTGTTCTTTGTGATATACGCCTGTGGTGCCATTTCTGTAGGCATTCAGTATTTAATAAAGGTGATGGGTAGTTCTGGGATAAAACTGGATGCACATGGGCATTAGGCACAAACACTCGGTGCTGCCAGTTCCAAGTAAGCTCAGATGGCAGTGCTCAATTGTTGACCTATAATATTGTGATATGTCAATTGATTTTGACTCGACAGAACTGAGCTTGAATTTGTTCTTTTTTTCTTCTTTATTTCCTTTCTTCCCCAAATAGTCATGGATTGCTTTCTAGATAGTAAAGATTTATGATTTCAGAAAATGAGTAAGACACATCCTGTAACCTTAATGCACATAATATTTTGGATTATTATTACTTTATCATTCTCCTTTGATGTGGAAGAGAAACATGGCCCTGGGTCACAGTTTTAAGCTTTGTGCTGCTGCTGAATGTAATGTCCTAGGTGACAAGTTTGGAATAGATTCCGGGTGATGTCAGCTTTTTCTTTTTTCAGACCATCAATGTCCGTGACGTGGTTTTTGACTCTCAGCCAGGATATTTCACCTCAGACTGGAAAATACAAGGACTCTTTTATTTCCTAGGTCACTACCTCCACTAAAATTTCTCATTCTGAAACTACCAAGAGTGACATACTATACTAGCTGGCATATAGTTTATTAGATTGAAATATAATGTAATTCCATCTCTTTTATGTTACCAATTACTCAGCTAGTCCTTGCTGTATGACATTAGTAGTTACCAGAATCCAACAATGTTCCCAGATACTTGAGTTTACTTAGACGTTAAGTGTTAGTTCCGTCTCTGATCTCTGAAAGGAGGGTATAAAGTTTTATCAGTATATTTGGTCCGGATTTCCAGGCATCTTTCTTTTCACCTCACCATGATTTTTGCTGTTGAAAACTGTCCACTCACAATCTCTAACTTGCCTACTATTCCTGTTTTTCTTCAACTTTTCCTAGGTCAGGGCTGCGAAAAGATCTCAGGTTTGGAGATTCTCTCAGTTCTTCCTGCTTAGTATGTATTCCCAAACCACAAAGTTAATGACAGTGTATCTAGACGTTTCCTGCATAGGTCGCATACTGAGCTGGAAACCGCTCTTCCCTATAAACCTCCTTAAGCCTTGTAATTGTGTACAAATTCAATTTAGATGATCTTCTGTCTTAACATGACCTATTTGGAATATTTTTTACTCTTGTTAATACTCATGAGTTGTGTCCATCTCCATCCATCATGTGGGAATAGTATTGACTCAGAAAGAAAGTGATCATTTTTATTGCTAGGCAACTCCCTGGTCCCTATGACAATTTTCTCGTCTCCTCAGTGAACAGCTCTGCATAGGATGCCCTGTACTGGCTAGCTTTCTAAGCAATTCTGTTACTCCTTTTCCTGAGGAAGCAATCTTGTGATGTCCAACAAACTTATTTTTGCAAGATTAAAAGTTTTTCTTCAGAGAGCAATACAAAAAAGTCTAGAGGAAGTTTGTCCAGCAAATAAAGGCACGTCTGAGAGTATACGTTGAAAATAAAAAACATACATATTTTATTGTCTCTGGGATTCTAGTTACATATAGAAGGTAGAATATTTCACATTTTTCCCCATAATCTGAAACACCAATGTATGTGGTCTGCATATTCAGATGCAGATTGTTTTAAAAAGTTCTTAAGTATGGATTAAATGGCATTGCTTTCCTATTGTATATATTTTATTCTCCATTAACAGGATTCTATTTTGTAATTCAAATACAAAATCATTTGAAGGAATCATACAAATCATTTTGTATGATTAAAACCTGAGATTAAATTCTTCATTGGAATTAGCATATTAAAAAAAAAGAAAATTCTACACGAGACTGGAAATTGATATATCACCTAGTTCCCAAGTGTTTTAAATTTTATACTCTGTCATTATGTACTATCTTGTCATAACTTAAATCTATTCTTCCTTGATTACTTCATTTGTCAACTCCGATTACTCTCAGTCTCATAGCAAATGAGCTCTCTAGGCACAGTTGTACAATTGCAATTTTTGTGTGAATTATTGAAGTCTGGTTTCCCAACTCCAAATACATCTTTATATACTTTACATAATCATGCTGGCCTTGGAGTCTGCCAATGACATTTCTTTTTTGTCAGCTGGCTGCATTTTAAACTCTGCCAGTAGATGGCAGAGTGCGAGACTAGAAAGCTGGAAGAGTGAAAGGAAGCTTGCTCCTTCCTCTTGTCTCTTGTGCCTCCTGTCACTGATCCTTCCCCCAGCACATTGCAGGCATGCCTCAGAGATATTGCAGGCTCCATTCCAGACCACAGCAATGCAGCAATTACCACAGCAATAAGGGGCATCACCCAAAATGTTTGATTTCCCAGTGCACATAAAAGAGATGTGTAGGGCGGTGCCTGTGGCTCAAAGGAGCCAGCCCTATATACTGGAGGTGGCGGGTTCAAACCTGGCCCTGGCCAAAAACTGCAAAAAAAAAAGAAAGAGATGTTTACACTATACTCCATAGTTTATTAAGTGTTCCATAGTATTTTGTTTTAAAAATATATATTCCTTAATTTAAAAATAACTTATTGCTAAAAGATGCTAATGTTCTTCTGAGCCTTCAATGAATTGTAATCTTTTTGCCGGTGGACACTTGATGGCTGCTGAATGATCGATGTTGGTGTGGTTATAGCAATTTCTTAAAATAAGACAAGAGAGTTTGCCCCATTACAACTCCACCTTTAGCAATCACCTCGATGGACTTTTCCCCTTACAAAAGAATTCTCTGTAGCATACAAAGTTGTTTGATAGCATTTTACCCACAGAACATCTTTCAAAATTGGAATATGCTAAATCCTTTGTGTTCATTCCAATAATGTTCACAGCATCTTCAGCAGGGGTAGAGTCCATCTCAAGTAACTGTGTTCTTTGCTCATCTATAAGAAGCAGCTCCTCATTCATTCCAGTTTTATGAAATAATGAGGTTGCTGCAATTGAGTCGTGTTTTCAGGCTCCGTTTTTGATTCTAGCTCTTCTGCTATTTCTCACACATCTGCAGTTACTTTCTCCACTGAAATCTGGGAATGCTTAAAGTCATCCAAAATATTGGAATCAACTTTCAATCTCATGTTAATGGTGATATTTTGACATCATCCCATGAATCATGAATGTACTCAATGGCACATAAAATAGTAAATTTTTTTCATAATTTTCTTTATAGAGATCCTTCACCTCTTTTGTTAGGTATATTCCTGGGTATTTCATTTTCTTTGAAGCTATGGTGAAGGGAGTTGTGTCCTTAATTAGCCTCTCATCTTGGCGTTAGGCTTCACAGAATTGAACAGATTGGACCTTGCTCTGGATTAGGCTTGAGTTTAGGAGAATAATGTGGCTAGTTCGATCTTCGATTCAGACACTTTCTCCATATCAGTAATGAGGCACTCATGTCTTTAATAGAGTAACAGTTTAGTTTCCTTCAAGCATTTTTCTCTTGTGTTCACCACCTGGTTAACCGGTACCAGAGGTCTAGTTATCCACCTATCTAAGATTGGACGTGCCTTCCTCACTAAGCATAATTATTTCTAGATTTTTATTTCAAGTAGTCGATTTGTGACTCTTCCTTTTATCTGAACCCTGAGAGGTTGTTGAATGGTTAGTCAGTGGCCGAATTTCAATATTACTGTGTTTCAGACAGTAAGTAGGTCTAAGGGGAGGGAGAGAGACAGGGCAAGGGCTGGTCAAGGGGGCAGTTGGGATATGTGTAACATTTATCAAGTTCACCATTTTCTATGGGTCTATTTTGTGTTGCTCTAAAACCAGTACAACAGAAAACATAAAAGTTAGAAATACTGAGAGAATTACCTAAATGTGACACAGAGACATGAAGTGAGAACATGCTGTTGGGAAAGTGGTGCTGTTTGACACGAGGTTGTCGCAAAGCTTCGATGTGTAAAGACACACTGTGAAGTACAACAAAAACGCGCTATCTCTGTAGTTTGTCCTGGTGTCCGGCTTCTTTTCATTCTGAGAGAGCCAGCCTCTTTGCCCTACCGAGATACCAGCCAGCAGCAGCTCTGCAGGGCTCCCACCCAAATATCTGAGTGCAGCTCGGCGACGCCTTCCTCTAAGCACAGTAGGCGTTGGCGCCACACACAAGACCCCGCTCGGCGTCTGCTGCTTCCTCACCCTCCAGGCTTGCTTTTCCTGCCTTCTAAATTCAGCAAACACTAACCTCTTCTCTTTGTTCTCCTAGGTGGATGGGAGATTGCTATTTCTGAAGACCCTAACTTTGTAATTTAATCTTCTCTTTTGACCTTTTTTAGTTCTCCACCTCCTGCTTTAAAAATTCCTGTTATTACACCCACTTGAAATAGCTGTTGTGGATTCTTTTTATCTCACTGGATTCTGAAAAATATAATAAAATCACTTTAACTGAAACCTTATTAATATCTATATTGGTTTTAGTCAGCATACCTTATATACTTTGCATATGTTTAGAATTTGTATTTGGGTTCGATTAAAGAAACAAAAATCACTCTATGGATTTCTGATAAAGAAAAACTTAGAGGAAGGAAGAAGAAGGAAATGCAGCTGTTGGAACGATAGGGAATTATTGTCAGGACATCCAGAAACCAAGTTTTGCCAGAAAGCTGCCATCATGCCTGAAAGCTTCCTAGCTCTCTAAAATAGAAAAGCGGGTAATTTTCCCAAGATTCGGTTGCTGGAAGCTGCTGACAATAATCTTAACCTTAGCTGCTTGCTGAAAATGATGCTTTCTTTTTCTCATCTCACTTCCAAATTACATATAATTTTCTGAATTGCAGTGCCTAACCGGGAAGCACAGAATAAAGGGATATCTGTGAATGTATTTCCAGGTTTTCCCTTTAATAAAGCAAATCAAAAATCACATGGAAATCAAGTATGCAATAGAAATATGGATGAGCTTTCACATATTATAAATTTAGAATAATTATTATTTCCTACAGGTATCTTTTTATTGTATCTTGAAGATAATTGATAGGATTACTGCCTAAGTCAAGTGAAAATAAAATTCCATGATTAAATATATAACAAGGACACATATATTATTGCTATATATAAAAACATAGTAAATCAATGATATGAGAAGGAAACTATGATATAATTTATATATGTGCTTATATTTTAATTATTATATAGTTTAATATAAGTCATACTGCCATAATGTAGTTAGGAGAATATTATAGTGGAGATATATATACATATACACACATATATGTGTGTGTATGTATGTGTGTGTGCATGTGTGTATATACATATTCACACACTGAATATATTTTTAATTTTTTAATTTTTCATGGATACTTTTTATGGGATGCATGTGAAATTTTGATACAAGCATATAACGTGTATTGATAAGACAGAGTAACTGGGATTCATCACCTTAAGCATTTATTTATTTAATGATAGGAACATTCCAATTTCATTCTTCTATTTAGGTCATTAATTTTGAAATTTTTAATTTGAATCAAAGTTCAGTTTGTTATATCTCAAACGAGAAGCAGTACAATTAATCAAAGTGTGCGCATAAACTATCAGCACAGTCTTGCCATCTTCACTGTAGCTTGTTTACGCCAACAGAGAAGAAACTTTGAGAGCAAGTGGCAATGAAGCTGCAGAAAGCATTTTCCACAGCTCGTTAAGAATTGAATATTTTTCCTTGCTGGAAGTGGTTCAGAGCCTGTGACAGTGGGAGGCATTTGCTGCAAGGTCTGGTGAACTTGGTGGATAACAGAGTGTTTCCAAGTCCAGATTCTATAGTTCGAGTAGCAAAGAGGATTGGCCTGCCTCTATTCACCAGTCTCACCTGCTTAGTTGCAAGCCTCCTATCATTTCATCCAATTGGTTGCAGTAGACTTCTGCTATAATTGCTGACCAGGTTTCATGAAGCTGCAGTGGGAGGGGGTAGTACCAGGTCTGGACCAGCAAACAGACACCATGAGCTTTTCCTGATGAATACTCAGATCTGGACTGTATTTTGACACTTCATCTTTCTCCAACCATTGTGCCAAATGCTTGCCATTGTAACAAAGAATCTGCTTTTTGTCAGATATTAAAATACAGTAGTGTTGCCGTACGGGTCTCGCGGAAAAGTGATGTCGTGAAGAATAAGCACGCTTATTGAAATTGTGTTCTAAATAAAGGTGACCATCTGCTTGCTCAGGCAAAATGGCAAGCTTCCTTTACTTGCTGTTGGTTTATATAGGCAATCTTGGCATGCCTGCTGTACAGCAATGACCTCATTAACATTCATTACAATCCCTCTGCACATGTGCATTGGACATCAATGACTTCATTAATCCATTTAAACATCTATGACCACCCGCCCTGTAAGTAGCTCCTCCCTGGTAATCTGATAATCCATCCAACATACACCTTTAAGCACAATCCTTTCAACATAACCCGGTTTAACATAACTTAATGAAGAACATGTTGTCAGTCATTACTTTCTTTGTTCTTATCTGATGAAGCCTGAGGGTACGGGGGAAAGAGATGATTTGAATGTCTGTTCTACTGACCATACCATTTGGAGGCAGTTAGTTCGAATCTTTAAGCAAAGCATAGAGAAACTTCTTGGGCATACAGGAGTTTGTGTGCAAACCTCTGCTCCCATATAGGCCTTAAGTCGGAGGGGTCTTTGCTGGAGACTTTTATAAGGAATTCTCAGGCTGGACTTCTCAAAATCCTTTCATGAGCCCAGGTTTCATCTGTGACATTAGATACCTGTATGACATTACCATTCCTGGACCCTCAGTAAGCGACCTTCGTCACTTACCACAGATCAGGAAAGGTTACTCCATTCCTAGACCCCTCAGCAAGCGAGCTTTGTCACTTACCACAGATGAGGAAAGGTTACTGATGGGTATCTGGCCAGTTTTCCAAAGGGCTTTTTCATTGGCCTTATAAAGTCAACCTTAATTCCTTAACGCAGTCTGGAAATGCTATTCCAGCCAAAGCCTTGGTCATGTTAGGCTTGCAACCAACCTGGCCACATGGGATTCTACCTCAGTTTCTTACAAGTGTGCCTGGACAAAATCCTTTCACTGCTTTCTCTCAAATGGCTTTTTTGGCTAGAGGCATATAGGCATTTCGCTTATACAGTAGGGAAATGGTTCACTTGTATGTTGTGATAGCAAAAATGGGCAAGATCTAAGATGCTTTCTTTTCTAGCGCTCGTGTAACTCACGTGGAACCCATCTATCCAGCTTCTTTACCTTGCCGATTTGTTTCAAATAGTCCACTACTGTTGGAATAGTAATGCCAAATCCTTTCTCCTTGGAGATGCCTATCTGAATATCCATCCACATAGACATAACTGTATGATCTTAGCTTATTACTATTATTTTATCTTACTTTATTTGTCTTCTTAGTAATTAGCACTGCTACCGTAGTATATATACTTTTAGTTGTTTATTATCTATCTCCTCTACCAGAATGTAAATTCCAGGGCACAGACTTGGGGCCATTATTTATTCTATTTCCCAGGATTGATCACATGGCTTAAAAATAGAAATTACTCACTATTTAATATAAGAATGAATAAATACATAAGAATGAATGAATAGATGAGTAAATAAGTTCTTAGAAAGGAATCTGCACACATCATTTTCCCTGTTTTTAGTTAGAAAATACATCTCAGCAAACACACAGTGATTGATAATTTTTTATTTATAGAACTAGAAAAAAAATGTCTCTAGGCAGAAATAACACTTAGATTTTCATGGCATTATTGCACATTTGAAAGATTACGATCACTTCTCACAGCTTTGAAGGTAGAAAATGATTATGATATGCTTTTCACCTTACAGAAACTGATGCTCAGAATTTCAAATAACTGTGTGTGTGTTTCTGTGTGTCTATAGATACAGAAATATGTACGTAGATACTAAAGAAGAGTTGAACCAGAAGTGGATAGCATGACTCTTGAATTCTACCATATATTCCCTCTGCTTTAAATTATCTTTTAAATAGAATTTTTGTTTTCTTTCAACATGGCTTAATTTATGAAAACAGAAACATGAGAGAAATTTTGGCAGACAGCAGCTGAAACTGTGGTAAGGAGGGGTGTGTTTTAATCACACCACTGGTCTGACTGATAGATCCCAGTGGTGACTAGAGTCAAAACGGTAACTGTTTACGCCTTTTACTAGGCCATCTGTGTCCTAATGGGAGTGGTGATGTCAGACCCCCGCTAATGGCGATCAGAATTCCCTCACGTAATGACCCTTGGGCTGATCTTGTGGGTGGAGATATTCCTAAAATGTGCAAATCAAAAGCCCTTAATTAGCATTCTCAAGTCTTCCTTTCTTTCTCTCTCTCTATAACCTTTCAGACTCATTGTCACTTCGTGAATATTCATATGTAATTCTTACATTTTTTTTTCCAAATCAACTCTCTGAAAGATTATATTTAAGATTCTTAATCACAGAAGGATTCTTTTTTATCTGTGATTGCAGGGATGATACCAACAGGGCAAACATTAGAAAGCAATGGCTTTCAAACAGCATGCTTCAGGAGATAGAAGGAACATAACTGGTGATGAAGGGTTTTATCGTGTACAAATCATTTGGTGAATTGACAGTCTCTAGGAGGTTTTCTGTTACTGCCAATTTGTACAGCATCTCCTGGTTGGGTTATTTTATCAATTAACCTTATTGTGTTAAATTTAAAAGAAAGAAAAGTAATTTGCAAGTTTCTCATGCTTCTGTTATTCTGGAAGAAAACCTTTAAAATATTTGACTGATATAAGACTATAATAAAGATTTATTCTGACTATGTTTCTCAAAGATATACCCCAGAAACCTAAAGTTATAATAAAAATGTTAATCTTGTTAGAATAAATGTATGCCTCAGATTTAGTCCTATGTCAAATAGAAGGAAATTGAAGATATTTTCTAGGAAAACTTATAAGCAGTGATATGGAGCCTGTAGTCATTTAAATAGATTGAATATAGCCTTATCATAATTTGAATCCTTTGATATGGAGGGACTTGACTAAATTTTTAATTTACATTTCAAAGATCAAATTATTTTTTAACTGGAATGAATAAAGTATCATATTGTTATCATATATCAGCAATAGCATGAAATTGAATTTTTGCAGGAACAAAAGAAAAAAAAAATTTCAAGCTATGAAAGAGACATTTAGCAAAGAGCACTTACTGAAAAAATAAAAGACAGCAACCAGTTTAGAAGCAAAATGGTTTAATGATAAAATTATGCATAAATTGTATTTAATTAGCATGAGCTGTCTTTGCAATTTTAGTCAGCATATATAATCAGACAAATATTTATTGTATCATTCCAGACAAGGCAGTAACCTAGTTACTAATGCCATTTCTCACCCCAAATGTACCCCTGTTTTCCTCTAAAACTTCACTCTAAAGTGTGTCTAAGCTCTCTTTGCATTTTTTCTGGTACTAGAATTTTTTTTTTTTTTTTTAGTCTATCATTCATCATATACATTTCCTTATTCTACTCAGTTTTCATTTATTTTTTATTTTTATTTTTTGGTACATGTATTTCAACCTTAATCCATGGATCCCAATATTAAAAAGAACTTACACCAAATTTTATTCTTAAAACAATGTGATTTTTTTTAATGAATAGCTGCATTCTTGTTATTGAGTAATGTAATATTCTTTTTTTCTTTTTGAGAGTTGATTTGTTCAGATCAGTACCCAAATTAGTTCTCTTCTTTATGTTTGCTTATTTGTTTATTTTCTTTTATCTTTTTTTTGAGACAAAGTCTCTCTCTGTAGCCCTGGATAGAGTACTGTGGCATCATAACTCACTGCAGCCTCAAACTCTTGGGCTCAAGTGATCCTCTTTCCTCAGTCTCCCAAGTAGCTGGGCCTACAGGTGCTCACTACAATGCCTAATTAGTTTCTCTATTTTGAGTAGAAATGGGTCTCTCTCTTGTTTAGGCTGATCTGGAACTCCTGAGCTCATACAATCCATCTGCCTCAGCCTCCCAAAGTGCTAGATGCCTGAGCCATCATGCCCAGCTAATATTTTTATACTGGGTTATCTGTAGACTACTCTTCTGAAGGTAGCAGTTTAATGTTATACTTTGGTACAGATTTGAGGAACATATTTTCAACTATTCTTAGTTACTTCTTTGTATCAATGTGATTATGTTTCTACTTATTCAAATCTGTCATTAAAGACCACAACTATCCTATCACTTTTGTAACTTTCTTCCATGGAAATAAGTTCCATAAAAGACCTTATTTTCCATATTTGAGGGATATTAATATAATGATGGAAGTTATTTAGAAGTTGTCTTATAATAAAAAATATTAACTGTCAAACAGTGGTGACTATACTCTTTTATATTAAAGAATAGCCATATACTAATAGCCATGTAGTCTCTGTTAGGGATTTCTCAGAGGATTCAAAAGCAATATTGACATTTCAAAACATGGAGATGTTTAAGAAAATTTTATATATAACCTTAAAACTCCACTGGCATGACAAAGCAAATTTTTGCTGTGTTGCTATTAATAAAAACAAAAAGTGAGATTTATACCAAGGTAACTAATATATACCTTGCTCTGCTTTGAAATCCTTGATTCATTTTTTAAAATTAATATACATTGTTCTAGAAATAGGTATATCGGCAATTTTATGCCTGTTTGTAAGTATTCATTTATTTCTTGTTGAATACTACCCAAATATGTAAAAGATTTAAACACTGAGTCATAAAGGATCTGTGAATTATGTTATATATGATTATATAGGTAAATACAAATTAATTAAATATATATTTCATACATATATATAATTTCAGTGCCAAATTTTATAATTAGTGCTGATCTTTAGCCTTCATAATTATGTTTCACAGCACCAGTCTCTTTGTATTGTTTATATTAGTGTTACGAGTCCATTTTACATAAGTATTCAATAAGGGCATGGTGAGTGGATGAATGGATAAAAGCCAATATAAGTAAATTACAATGAAAGTTCTAAAGAACACAGTAGAATATTTGAATATGTTGTATCCATTTTGATTATATTAAAAGGCTACCATTTCTCTAAGTAGAATAATTTTCTATAAAATGATGACTATTTGATATTCCCATACTTTTCAGTGATTACATTTTTGATTTTCTAGGGTTCTTTTCACTAAGAAATATTCATAGTCTGCAGTTATCTCCCTCAAAATCACCAACATTAAGGGAATCAATATCAAACTACAGTATTAGGCTGTATTCAGAGATAAGGAATATACCAGTGGAGGTTAATGATCTCATGCAAACTATAGAGAAAAGGACCACCAACAGCAAGCATACCTCAGTTTTCATACTTTTTTTATTTGACAAATTTGTGACAATGCATTAGAAAGTTTGGCTCTCTTCTCAAGTAGATTATATGTGAACTCTGCAATAAATTTTTCCTGAATGTGGAAAAATAGGTTTAGGAACAAACAGAAACTAGTAATCAGGAAAGTGGCATAAATCTACAATTACATATCACCAAGGGAATCTAGTTTCATAAAAAATGACTCCACAGGTCTCATCAGAATCCCTTAAAACAGAAAATTGAGCAATATTACGGTATGTGGAAGACTGCATCTGAAAACTCTATTCAAAGTTTCTCCTCCTTTTCTTTCTTATGTAATGGTATTTGGTTTCACTTATTTTTATAATGAAATATTTTATGTATTTTATTTTTAGATTCTTAGTTAATTCCTGTTTCTTTATTAAACTCATTCATGGGTTCTCAGGAGAATTTTATTTTGAAGCTCTATACTATGGGATTCAAAAGGGATATTTAGTTTATTATAATTCATTTAAGATTATATTTAGAGTATTTTATATTGAACCTCTTTTCTTACAACATGACAAGTGAATATTTTTAGTTACACAAACGAAAATGTACAGGGTTTTTTTTTTTTGGCCTGGGCTGGGTTTGAACCCACCACCTCCAGTATATGGGGCTGGCACTCTACTCCTTTGAGCCACAGGCACTGCCCACAAAGGAAAATTTATAAACAGTAACTTAGTAATTGTTTGTTGTTATTATTCTAAAATTTTCTATAAATTGAATACTTTCACATTTCATTGGTAAATAACACTATAAAATTTAATTTATATGAAAGATTGTTACTTCTTTACTGTGCTAGTTAGGGAGATGACATTCTTTCTTTCAGATACTTAGCAAATAATGCCTCATTTGTACCACTTTGAAGTCGGTGATTAGTAAAAATAGATTAACCTTAATTTTTTATAAATTTGAAATTCTCAAATCATATATTAATATAAAAACTGAAATATACATTAGGTACCTACAAATAACAAATTCATTTATAATGACATATTTATATGTCATTTACATATGTTCAAAATACATTTATAATGATATAGTTTATCATTTATAGTTATAAATGTCATATTATAGAAGAGATGCCAACATTTCAATAAATTTCATAATTTTTTGAAAATTAAAAAAATGAATTAGGCTACCTGACACAAGTATATTACTCATTCAAATTATATTTGAGTATATAAATGGAACTTCCACTCATGAAAACAGTACAGCCGTGCACCACTTAAAGATCTTTTTGTAAACAACAGACCACATGTGTAATGCTGACCCCAGAAAATAATGGACCTGAAACATTCCTATCACCTAATATTTACTACATGATAATTTTTATTGTTACTTTAGAGTATACTCCTACTTATTAAAAACAAAAGTTAACTATAAAATAGCCTCAAGCAGATCCTTTAAGAGCTACCCCAGAAGAAAACCTGTTACCTTAGTGGATGACAGCTCCAAGTGTGATACTGACTACCCCTTAGGACACTTCAGAGGGAGAGGCTGTGATGGAGGAAACAGTGATACCTGTGATTCTGATCCTGTGTAGAAATAATGTGTGTTTGTGTCTTAGTTTTTAGCAAAAAGTAAAAGGTAAAAAAAAAAAAAAAAAATAGGAAAAACTTTGCAAAATTAGAATATAAAGAAAATATTGTGTAGCTGCACAAAGTATTTGTTTTAAGTTATTACAAATGAGCCAAAAAGGTAAAAAAAAAAAAAAAGTTTATGAAGTAAACAAGTTACAGTGATCTTAGGATAATTTGTTAATGAAGATAGAAGTTTTTATGTAAATTCAGCGTAGCCTCAATGTACAGCATTTATAAACGCTATAGGAATACAGAACAATATCCTAGGACTTCAAATTTATGTGCCACTGACTCATTAACTCACCCAAAGTAACTTCCAGTCCTGCAAACTCCATGGTAAGTTTCCTTCATACATGAATTGCTTTGTAAATTTTACATCATATTTTTAATGTTCCTTTTTATCATTGGATATGTTTAGAAACAAAAATACCATTGTGGCTTGGCGCCTGTGGCTCAAGCGGCTAAGGCGCCAGCCACATACACCTAAGGTGGCGGGTTTGAATCCCCAGCCCGGGCCCGCCAAACAACAATGATGGCTGCAACCAAAAAAAAAAAAATGGCCAGGCGTTGTGGCGGGTGCCTGTAGTCCCAGCTACTTGGGAGGCTGAGGCAGGAGACTCGCTTGAGCCCAGGAGTTGGAGGTTGCTGTGAGCGTGATGCCGTGGCACTCTACCCAGGGGGATAGCTTGAGGCTCCGTCTCAAAAAAAAAAAAAAAATACCATTGTGTTATAATTATCTACAGTGTTAGTACAGTAACATACTGTACGTGTTTGTAGCCTAGAAGCAGCAGGCTGTACCATGGAGACTGGGTGTACAGTAGGCTACACCACATAGGCACATAGGTTTATGTAAATACACCCTAGGAAGTTCTCACAACAAGGAAATAGCCTAGGAATGATTTTCTTAGAACCTATTTCCATCTTTAAGTAGTATATTTTATATATATATATATATATGTGTGTGTGTGTGTGTGTATATATATATTTCAAATGTTTATGTAATGTTCATATATATGAAAAAATTTCCAGAATTAGAATGTAAAGAAAATATTGTATAACTGTACAAATGCAAAAAGTATTTGTATTGCACATACATATATATTATTTCAAGAGCCATTATATTTGATGTTATTCTTTTCTCTAGTTAAGATACAAGTATATATGAAAATATATATATTACCACTACATAGTTCTAAAATGTATAAATTTAATTAAGTGTATATATTCATGCAAATTAATAAATGAATACCTTTTAATAGATTACACATACAGAACATTTTTGGGAGGAGTGTTAAGATGGCCCCCTGCAATACCAACATCAGAAACACCTTAGGCACTTTAAGAAATAACAAATTCTAAGGAGCTTATCCAGGACTATTGAATGGAAACTTACATGTTAGAGCTCAGGAAGGTGCATTTTAACAAGCTTCCTAGATGATGATTATGAACTTTGAAGTTTGCAAATCACTGCTCTAGTTTTTGCTTGTTCTTTGTAGTCTCTCAGTGCTACAAGGGTATGTACTGGCATAGGGATATGTAGGGTTCAATTTACATAAAAACAATTTAAATTATGATTGCATTCATTAATCTGAAATAATTAGAGCTGTTGGTATGCATTAGCTGTCTAACTGAGCTTGGTGTTCCACATGCATTATCTTTAATGCCCACAGAAACCTTAAAGAGGTCAAAGGGGTTTAGTAACAGAGTCTAAGGGCACAAAGAAAGACAGTGGTGATTCAGGGTCAAAGCCAAATATGTTATTTGCTTTTTTTACTACTTCACTCTGATTGGAATTGCCTGTGAAAAGGGGTTGTGCTGGTTATTTTATCTCTGCACTCCACATTTTTTTCTTAATCATTCTCATCCTCCCATCTACTCTGGATGGTTGACTGGAATGGATTGCATCCAGTTTTTACTTGGTTCAGGAATGAAAAGTCTGGTAGGAAATAGCAAACCAGAAGGATAGTGGAGTAGGGTATGTACATCCCAGCTACCTTACTGATGGATCACAAGTTGTCTATATTCTTCTGTGTGGGCCCAGATCCTCCAAAGATCCTCTATGCATGATTACACTCCACTTAGGAGGTAACTACCTCCTCCCCTAGCTACTTCAGTCCTGAGGTAGAAATGTCTTCCTAAATCTGGTACTAAAATGTTTTTTCTAAAATTCCCTAAACACTGCCCATACGTTTGTAATACTTTTTTAATTCTTATTTTTGTCAAATATCCAATTTGAAATGTGCCATCTGTTTCCTGTTATGTCCCTGAACAAACACTCCTTTAGATTCAATTCATTTTTTAAATAAACACTACAAACTTAATACTCTCTAGTACAAATTTTATGTTATTGTTATTGTTGTAGGTTAATTGAGGTATTGAGAATTAGATTATACTGTTTCCATTTGTTAGGTAAAGTCCCTCTTATAATTGTTGTCCCATCCCTAAGAGGTGTGCTACAATCATAATGTTTTGCTCCTTAAGTGAGAGCATCCTATCTACTCCCTGCCCCCTCTCCCTGCTCCCTTCTTCTCCCACTACTCCCCCTTGAATTGATTTCAGTTTTGCTCATAGATGGATATGTATAAGATCATGTACTGGCTTCATACTGTAATCAGGTACATTGGATTCTTGCTTCTCCATTCTTGAGATATTTTACTAAGAAGAATGTATTTCAACTCCACCCAGGAAACAGAAAAGATGTAAAGTCTCCATCCTTTTTATGGCCGAATAGCATTCCATGGTACACATATGCCACAGTTTGTTAATCCAGTTATGGATTGATAGGCATTTGGATTGCTTCCATGAATTGACAACTATGAATTGAGCTTCAATAAATATTCTGGTGAAAATTTGTTTGGGGTAAAATGATTTTTGTTCTTTTGCATAGATACCTAGTAATGGAATTGAAGAATCAAAATGAAAGATTGGCTTTTAGTTCTTTGAGAGTTCTCCATACTTCTTTCCATAAAGGTTGTATTAGTTTGCAATCCCACCAGCAGTGAAGAAGTGTTCCCTTGAATACACTTGATCTTCTTTTTCCTGATTACACTGGCTAGGACTTCCAGCACTATGTTGAATAGCAGTGGTGACACTGGACATCCTTACCAAGTTCCAGGAGGAAATCTTTTGAGTGGAAATGCTTTCACTTTTACTTCATTCAATAAGATATTGGCTGTGGGTTTATTGCAAATGACTCTACAGTGCCTATTTTCTTAAGTGTTCTTATCAAGAAAGGATGCTGGATATTGTCAAAAGCCTCTTCTACATCAATTGAGAGCATCATGAGGTCTTTATTTTTTGTTGTATTTATGTGGTGAATTACATTTATTCCTTTTGTATATTGAACCAGCCTTACATCCCTGGGATAAAACCTACTTGATGATGATGTATTGCTGTTCTGCTTGCTAAGATTTAAGTGAATATTTTTGCATCAAAATTCATTAAGGGTATTGGACTATAGTTTTCTTTTTGTTTTTTGTTGAGTTTCTTCTTCATTTTGAAATCAGCATCTATATGCTTCATAGATGTGTTGGGAAAGACTTCTTTTTCTATGTTTTGGAATAGATTATCCAAGAGAGGTACTAGTTCCTCTTTAAAAGTTTATTAGAATTTTGGTTGAAACCAAGCTTTTCTATTTGGGAAGATTTTGTGTAGTTAGTGCAATATCAGTGCTTCATACAGTTCTATTCAACATTTCTAATTCTTTCTGGTTGAGTTTAGAAAGATGGCATGACTCCAGGTATCAGCCCATTTCTTTATATTTTCATATTTCTGGGTATACAGTTTTTTGTAGTAATAGTTGAGGATCTTTTGTATTTCTGTGGTATATGTTATTTCCCCCTTTTCATTTCCAATTGAAGTTATTTGAGATCTTACTTTTCTGTTTCTGGTTAATCTGGCCAGAGGTTTATCAATTTTGTTAATCTTGGCTCGGCGCCTATAGCTCAACCGGCTAAGGCGCCAGCCACGTACACCTAAGGTGGTGGGTTCGAATCCCCAGCCCGGACCCGCCAAAACAACAATGACGGCTGCAACCAAAAAATAGCCGGGCGTTGTGGCGGGCGCCTATGGTCCCAGCTACTTGGGAGGCGGAGGCAGGAGACTCGCTTGAGCCCAGGAGTTGGAGGTTGCTGTGAGCTGGGATGCCACAGCACTCTACCCAGGGGGACAGCTTGAGGCTCTGTCTCAGAAAAAAAAAAAAAAAAAAAAATTTTGTTAATCTTTTCACAGGACCAACTTTTTGTTTTGCTGATCCTCTGAATGATTTTCTTTTTTTCTTTTTTTTTTTTTTATCATACTCTTGGGCTTAAGTGATTCTCTTGCCTCTGCCTCCCAAGTTACTGGGACTACAGGTGCCTGCCAAAACACCTGGCAATTTTTTGTTGTTGTCATTCTTGTTTAACAGGCCCAGACTGTGTTCAAACCCACTAGCCCATGTGCACGTGGCTGGTACACTAACCACGGAGCTACGGGCTTTGAGCCTGAATGATTCTTTTGTTTTCAATTTCATTTCATTCTGCTCTAATTTTAATTATTTCTTTTCTTCTGCTAGATTTGTGCAAGAAGAATGGGGACTGAAGACCCCATTCTTGGTAAGGGGAAACAGCCCTAGAAAAGGGGAAAAACAGAGCAAAAAGCTGAGGAAGGTAGAATAAAAATAGTTTAGTTAGTTTACATTTAAACTAGCAGCTAAGTTACTTGTCTGAGCAGTTTCTGCTTTTACTGAAAGCCTGACCTATAAGGGATAGAGCTTGCAAACACCCCTGGCTAGTTCTCTAAGCACTCTAAAGAACAATGGCCATAGCAGAAACTGCATGCAAGGCCTACTCAGGCAACAGTCAAAGCAAATACCCATTGTGGGGATTTGTACTGTGGCCCAGGCAGAGATCAAGGGAACAACTCCAGTCCTAAGATATGGGCAGGAGGGCTTGTACCCTAACTATGGAGGAAATTGCCTCCAGGTAGTGATAAGGGGAAAATTCCTCTTTTTCACCAATTCTTCAAAGGAGAACTGACACCACTGTATCTGCTCCACAGAGAAACTAGAGGGATGTTACCTCCCCTCAAGGGATCTGTGTGTGACCACAAACCGGAGGCTGCTCCCACACAAGGCTAAGGTTTTGGATTTCCCAAGGCTGCCCAGACCCTTAAACTTAATGATTATAGATAGAATAAGAGCTAACATCCTTACTCAGAGAAACTGTTGACATTTTTACTCCTTTCCTCAGCTTACCCTCTTGGCTAAATGAAAAAATAGCTTCAATAAAAGCTGAGCGGAACAAACACTCAGAGCTTTTGCTGGAGCCCCACAAGCTAGGAGTAGTCTCATATGTCCCACGTTTGGAAATTCTATATTATGGGTCTTGCGTTTTTATTTCTCACAGCTTTTAACTTTATTATTTCCTCAGTCAATCACAGCCAGTTCAATAGATCTTAAAGGATCTTGCCCCTAGGGTGGAACCTCAAAAGATTTGGGGTTGGATTGTTCTTTTTCCAGGTGCTTGAGATGGCCCATTACATTGTTGATTGCTCTTTCTGCTTTCTTGATGAAGGCATCTGATGAATGTATACATTTGGCTCTTATGACTTCCTCTGCAATATTGCACTGGTTTTGATAGTTGATGAACAATGGGTCTGGGTACTTCCTGTAGAGCTGAACTAGGCATGGCAAATTTCCCCAACATTTGCATGCCACTAAAATATATGATTTCCAATTCTGGAACTATGGCCCTATAACCAAAATCACAGTCAATTTATTCCTTTGTTATTTAAAAAGTTTTATTAAGTTTAACATGCTGAAATTTTTTTTGTGTGTGATGTGTGCTTATTTCTTAGCAATGAGTACCCCCAAAGTGAGGTTATAAGGTTTTACTAACCCAATAACAGCCACTGAAAATACATGATGAGAAAAGGGAAACTATTATTGTGTGACTCTGAATATAATGTAACTACTAATAAAAAATTTGAGCACTATTAATTTTTGAATTCTCTTAGCATAATACGATATGCTCATATCTCAGAAATACAATCTAAAATATAATAGCTATTATATAATGGTTTGGGAAAAACTATTATATATAAAATAAATAAACTAAACTGATATAAACTAAAATATAATAGTTTTGTAAGAAAACTACATCTACATGTTATAGCCAAAAAAGTTGGCTTGCCTTTGTTGACAGTCCTAGGGTTGCAGATAATGTTATAAATGATCAGTACAAAATAAATTTCTAATGTAGATTAAAATATTCAAACAATTTCATTTAGGAAAAAATAAAGTATATGGAGAATCTGAAATTGAAATGTCTAAGCATAATAATTTATAAAGTCATAACTATTCACTCAGCATGCTATCTGGCACATGGAAATGAGCCACAAATCTTAATAGACACTTTGTTGTGAACTCTTTCAGAGCTACGATGCATTTTTTACTTAAAATACTATTAAATCACATTTTTGGCAGAATTTTTGACAAAGTGTTGCTTTCTAATTCTTTACTGAAGTTTAAGGTCAATGAAATCAGAACTACTGTCTGGTTCACAATACGTTTTACAATAATGGTAGTCATGTGTGTGGTGAAATAAGTAAACTAATGAGTTCTAAACACATACACTTCATATGCACTTTTACATTGACCTACACAATAAAAATTTTGCATTTTGTATATTTTGAAAGACAATAAACAGTACTACTGTCCATTACTCTTGATTCAGAGTTGTCAGAAATTCTGTAGAAAAAGGGAAAAGAGAGAAAAGAAGCTATTTGGTATTTATGTTTTTTCAATAATGTCTACCTAACTGGTACCTCTGAAAGAGCATCTCTGTTAAGTTTCTGTAGGTCGAGTGGGGGGTAAAATGAGACAAAGACATGAGAGGATATTTCTTCAAGCACTTACTAAATGACTCTCAAAAACATCACATAGGATATCTGAGACCTATACAAATACTTCCTACATTCTATTTTTATACAAATAAAGAGTGCTGGCATACACACACATCTTTGCTTCACCTCACTGAAAAGAAAATAATGTAGTATAAGCCATATAAATTCAAACAGAAAATAAAATTTGTGGTTATTATACAAAATAAGCGATGCCAATAAACTTTTTGGAAGGACAATAAAAGCAGATGAGGAAGTGAATACAGAACAGTTCCTCAGGTGAACTCGGACTGACCTAGTTCTCTCTTCTTTCTTGCTTGTAATTCTCAAAAACAGCAGCAGAATGTGCTGGGAATGTAATCTCTTGAGTTAGAGAAGAGAGCTGCGCTTTGTTCCTCACTCTTCTAGAAGCAGGATGAACTGTGGGGCTTCAGCCAGTGACTCACATGACCTACCCAGTACATAACTAGGGGGAGGCTGCCCTTCAGAGTTTTTTAGCTGTTTTGCAAAATGTGGCACATGGAGTCAAGATGCCATCTGTTCTGGACAATTTTCTTTAGCCTTTGGGGAACTAGCTCTTAATAAATAACAAACTTCTATTGTTCACTGCCAATCAGGGAATAATAAATTCGCTTTGTATAACTTCTGGAGATTGTGTTTTGTCTTACTGGATTCACATAAATAGGCGATGAGGATATGATGGCCCTAAATAGAAGCCCAGGATGTAGAGGGCATAAATATGTTTCTGGGAATTGGCAGCGTGCTGCTCTTTGCTGCTCTTCGTGTGATAGGTGTCCTCTGTAGGGACTGCTAATTAGTAAGCCTGCCTGGGATTGATACCTCAGCCAGAAAGATACATTCAAAAGCTAATTACTTGCATAGATTGATCCAACAAAATAAAACTTATTTTCACATAGACCAATAGAAAGTCCTGGCAAATGAAAGCCTTAAAAACCTCTGAAATAAGAAGACATGAAAATGGGAAGATTGATTGAAACTTGGAGCACCAGCTAGAATTCCACATTTTCACATTTGTCCCATGCAGTCAAGCCATGCTCTTTTTTACAATGACAAGATGTAGAAAATATCTTGCTGATTTAGCTGAAGCAGTAGAAGACAAGATGTAGTGGCAATACTCTTCTAACTTTCACATCCTCTCTAGATTTCTGGAAAATTGACAGCTAATTGTTATGTTCCCAAGCAAGGGTATATCTTCACATTCTGTTAGTCGATTGCTAAAGTCTTGTTAATAAAGCACATAGGTACACTACAGAGTAAGCTATAATGGCAGAGTGTTGCTCTGAGAGGGGCTATGTTAACACAGCAGAATAAGTTATTTAAGAAGACATTTCAAGCTAGAGAAGAGGCAATTTTGGAGGGAAACCTTTTCTTCACTTTGATTTATCAATTGACTAATTTCAACAAGACTTATGTATCACCTGTTATGTGCATAATTATTTCTGCCTTTAAACTCAGAACTTAAGAATTGTGATTAATTGCAGTGAATACTCAAATAGAATTTTGTATAAAATGCAGCTGGAGCACAGATCTCTCTGGATTGTCAAGGACTATATGACTTGAAATTTACTGATGAATACCGATTCCCACCTTGAAGTAGAAATGGAGTAGGAGATGATATTAAGTAAATGAGAATAATTAGGTTCCATGAAAGATGGAATAATTTTCAACCAATAAAGATAAAACTCTGAGCATTTTATGACCACAGAATGTAACTCCTTTCAGACTTATTATCAAACAGATAATATCGTTGATCGTTATTAAGAAACATGTATGTATGAAGAATAGAATCATGGCTGCATTCAGAGAAATGAAAGGTATAAAACCATTGAAATGATTAGAAATTGAGTTCAGATAAACAGCTTGGAAAGAGAAATAGGATCCCAAGAGAAGACTGTTGTGCAACACCTCAATGTCTATTCACTGTGCGCAGCTCACACCGTTCTCCTTGGTATCCAAAGATATCGAATGTGTGTGCATCATAAGAAATTTAGTCACAGAGATAAATGATCAACAGCAATCAGCAGGGCTCCATAGCCTGGGCATGAATAGTCAAAATAGTCTGGCTTATCTCTCATGAGTAAATTCTTCTATGATTCTCCACTCTCAAGATACGCTGTTTGCATTAATAGCATCTTAAAACCTGACTTGTGACAAACATTAATTTAGCAACTACAAAGCAGTTTCATTTCTTCCTAACATACCTTTGTGTAGAATTTGTCACCTAGAATGTTACGTGCTTGCTAATTTATTTATTGTTGTCTTTTTAATTAGAATGTGTGTTTCATGTGTGTAGGTGCAAGTTTATTGAATATCTTTAGATCTTAAACAGGACATAGAACAGGCATCAAGTGAATGTGTGTTGAATGAAAGGAATAAATAAGTATTTTTGAATCTATTTGTTTAATGTATATGTTATAAACTTTGGTTTTCACCTCTGGATATCTAGTTCTATACCAACAGGGAGTTTGTAATTATGTTTTGCTTGCCGCTGCTTCATCAGTGCATATCAAGTACCCTGAAACATTTTGATGATGAATATCTGTTGAATGGATGAATGAGATCTACAGTGTTTGGGAAGTCCTTTTAGGACCATGAGAAGTTTACGTATCTATGAAAGGCCATGAGATTCTGGATTCAATATGTTACGTCATCTGCTCACACCTTCACCCCTCAACAGCAACTGCAGTTATCCTGGGTATCCACACAAACACCCAGATTCCTTGCTCTCTCCCTGGTTAGGTGGTGGTGAACTCTGTAGGTTCAGCTCTCAGAATGGTTGAGGCCATAGCTGGAATGCTCTGGGGGTGTAAATGCGGCTGTGTCCTGGACTAACCAACCAGAAGAGGTAGCAAGCTATGGGTGCACAGACCACTCACATCCCCCTTCCTTAGCATCAGGAGCAGTCTCTGTCCTTGGCGCACACGAAAGGGACAGGATTCCATTTTCTCCTCCTGCCCTGGACTGAAAGCAGTGGCTCAAACCTTTGGGTGCTGGTCTGCAGCTGAACTGCCCAGGCAAAGAAGACCATCTGTGCTGTGGTCTCGTCCGCCAAGCCAGATAGTTGTGGGGTACAGAGACTGCTTGTGCCACTTTCCCACATCAGTGCCAGTGGGATCTGTCCTTGCAGGAGCACAAAAGTACCCAGCCTCTCTGCTTGATCCACAGCATTATGGCTGTGGCAGGGCCAGGGATGAGACCACGGTGGGCCCAAAGCAGGACAGAGGCCTCTGAGGGTCGAGCTGTTTGGGTAGCCCTGACCTGTTGGTGCTCAGGGATCACAAACCTGTGTGAATCTATGTGAGTTTGAGCAATGCATGTACACAGCCTCTAGGTTGCTACTTGTGTTTGTCAGAAGCCCCAGGAGGCCCTCAAAGGGCTCTCTTGTAGCTAGAATTTTAAAAATCCCTGGCAAAGATCTCTCACTCACAGTTGCCTGGGTCCGGGAGCTTCTCCTGTCTTCTTTCTCATCCTGGTAATCAGGCTACCTGGCTTTACTGGCTTCTGCTTTTCCACTTCCAGTCACTTATCAGCTGAATTCCAAGGTCTTCTCATAGACTGTCTGTTCAAAGCATGAATATATGTTCACCAACTGAGATTGCTCCCCGCGGGAGAGAGGCACACTCACTGTATCCAGTCAGCCATCTTGAACAGGAACACCAGAGTACATAATTTTTAAATCAATCTTCATAGCATCCAATCAGGCTATATTGTGTTTAATGTACTTCAAAGCTAAAGTACATCAAAATAAATGGGCAGTGAAATCTGAGGGCATCTTTCCTAGGATATAGAAAAAAATCCGAGAGTTGTTTTAACTCACATAGACAGTTCCTTTCAGGGTTAGAAAAAAATCTTAGAAAAGTAAGCATCTCAAAAATAAATACATTATGAAAGATATATTTGTTATGGTTGATTATTAGAAAGCATGCAAACTATTTCAGATCATTAAGAGGAGAATAATATTTCTTCCTAACTTGTACATAATCAAAACAATTGAGGATTCATATTTAATCTTGTAGATAAATACTGTGATAATAAATCAATCACCTTGTTTTGAATTTCTGGGTTCTTGGTAAAAATTATATTAAGACATAATTTCCGGGAATGTGTCTCCATCTTTCCATCTGTGTCTGCCTGTTTCTGTTGGTCTGTCCTTTTATCTATACCTGTATCTATATGTATTTAAATCCTTAGTGAGTTTCAATGTGGAATGGAGGTAATTTGGGGGTGACAAAAATAAAAAAAGTGGAATCTATTTAGGAAATTATTCTCATTTTTTATATATAACGATTTATGATAGTCTAAGTGGCATAAATTAAGTAAATTACCTGCTCATTGACACCAGGATCCATGAGTGGCTCATGGCCTTTTTCTTAGGTTTATCGCAGTAATTAGCTTATAGGTAGATAATAAATGTTTATTCAGTGAATACATGCAGGCTTAAAACTGAACAATTATGAAGAAATGATTATTTGTTTAAAATGTTTTTAAATAACATTGCATGTGAGCATTTATTCTTTTGATATAAATTGTTTAAATTTTTAATATTATTTGAAACAAAAAAAGGAACCAAACATATATTGTGAAATTTTGAAAATAAGTGATGAGAAAGAGTTTTAAAGGTGTATGTAACCTACCGCATAACATTGACATTGCTGTCGTAAAGCACTTCTGTGCAGTCGGGAAGTAATGATGCAAAAGTAGAAAAATCAGTATCAGTTAACGATATTCATTTGCATTATTTAGATAAAATATTCAGAAAAAAGTCATTTATTTGCTAATGTTTATAGTGCTCATTATGTGAAATCATAATTCTTAAAAATTAATTCAATATTCATCTAAAACACGATCTTTGATTTTTCATTCCTATCAAAGTTTTTGTTTGTCTTCTTTGATTACTAATGTGCCAATAACTAGCAGCTATTAAGAATCACTGCTTCTAACTCCTAAGCTAATCTTCTTACATGTCCCAAAAGCAAAGTTTTATTTTGTGCTATTTATGAACTTTATAAACTTAATATTGAATATTATTTATATAATAGAGTATACTGTATTTCTACATATTTATAATATAGCATATTATATATAATATTGTATGGGTATGAAAATGTACAGTTTTGAGTATTTTCAGAGGAATGGAAACATACTGGGTAAAATAATCTACAAATCGACAGCAGAGGGCACCCAGTTCCTACTATGAAGAAAAACTGAACAACTTTCTCCTGTAGATTTTCCATACGCATGTATTGCTTTGTTATTTTACGTAAACAAGAAAAAGGAAATGTGCTTCCTCTCCCCCCTAAAAACAGTATAAGGGTTAGAAAGGCATCTGATAAATAGTTAGAGTGAAATAAATTATGCAAAATTAAATTATCTTGAACTAAAAGATGATCATATTTTAAAAGCATGTAAAATATCTATCTTCATCATCATCCATAACTTATTTATCATCTTTGTTTAATATTTATCTATGCATAATCTGTAACTAGTTTCTTACGTTTATTATATGAAATACTTACATCCTGTGTTATAAATATATAAAATTTATAACAATTTATATAATTTTGTAGAATACCTGAACAAAAAATGATGTTTTTCTTTAAATAATTTTAATTTATTATACACATCAAAAGCAATATGTACATGCGAGAGAGAGAGAAAGAAAAGGAGAATTTTGGAGTTGTAAAGCATTTTACGTGTGTAAATGATATCATTGAACTTTTCCCAAAACATAATGAAAACAAAGAAATACAACCTATAATTAAAATCATTCTTTTTCAGTGAATCACTCAAATCAGAATTTTGAATTCAATATGAAATGTAATAAGAATGTATACATTCATTTTAGTGTTAAATAACTTCCTTCGGTTTACATTGTATTGTATTTGTGCAATAAGGAACAAGAGTGAACATTGCTAATTAAGCAATGATAAGGCTTATAGCATGTGAATCAACTAGGGTTTTAGAATTTACCTTGTTATCTCTTTATAATAGAGTTGTCCCTTAATTGGTAAGCATAGAGAATATTATTTTAATGAATATTTAATAAAAATGTGTTTTATCTATTCATTAGACATCAGAGAAATATGTGTCCATTAGGAGAAGATAAATAGGAGTATTTAATACTCTCTGTTTACAGCAGATCACAAGATGGAATATGTGACTATATAAGTTGTGACTTTCCTACTTTGTCAGTTTAAGATATACTAACTAAGTTGCCCTCTCATATGCTTTTCTATGCTTCAGGTTAATTTATTTTTAGTTAAGTAAATCAAATTTACCTTTAGTGAAAGTCATGTATTATTTTTTAATTACAAATATATTTTTTCCCTGTATTTAAAAGACAGTCGATTTTAATAATATAGGTTTTGGCAATGGTCTTTTCATGCAAAATGACAGTCAAATCCAATTGTCAGCAACCTTGAGAATCAATGCAGATAGCTACTTGATTGACCCAGTTTTTACAATCAGTATAGATTTTGAACAAAGCATCAGCTGCAACGCGACCTATTTTGGCCCCAGAAACTGCATCTTTTTTCTTGTTCCCATCTTTTAGATAGGGTGTTGGGGTGCATACAAATTCACAAAAAGTCACGTAATTAATAAAGCAGAAGGCAATAAACGACAAGTGACTGTGTGGAGACAGAAGCAAGCCAACTGCTCTTAACGGTAGTAAAAGTAGAACAAAGTATTGGAAGTTTTAAATAAATTTTAAAAATCGTTTTTAGAAAAAGCGCCCTATTGGGTAGTTAGGATAAATTATCTACGTCCAAATAAAGACGGTCGATACATGGTGAGAACTAATAATGCAAGATGTGAAAAGAATAGGTTAGATTTGTAGCTCTGGGTTTAGCTCTTTGCTTTATTACTCCTCTTGCATTTGGGTTTTGCTGTTTCTTTTAACAGCTTAACCACAGAACTGCAACTTCTTGGCGTTCAATTTATTTTTCCTTTTTCTTCTCTCATTTACTTAATCTATCATCAAATACTCACACTATCTCCACTACGAGGCCCTAAAAGATATAGTACAAGCAAGGCACGTACCTTGTTTTGAGATTGTCTCTCTGTCTCTTGTTTCTTTTAAGTCTATAATACATCATTAGTGTTGGAATAATCTTTTTTCATCATATCTTGCATTAGAAAACTTTTAGCATTTCATTAATAAAGAATTAGTCATTTTAAAACATTGTAAAAATATTTGTGATAATATAATTTAAATAAATTTGAAATATTCTGATTTGGTTTTTATAATTACTGAATAATAAGTATCAATACAGTGAAGAAATTTCAGTAGGACTCTATTGTAGGAAAAGGAAAATTGATATATTTATATAAGTTTTGAAATCTTTACATTGTAGACAGTAGGACTAAAATAATTCCATATATTTTCATTATGGTAGTGAATATGAATAAACATGTAAACTTGAGAAATTATTAGGTATTGTCAATCTTCCACTTCATTTATGGCTGTACGAATGGACTTTGGCATGAATAATGCCAAAATTTAAATGTGACATTGAAAATGAAGAAGAGTGTATCTCGAAATACCCAATTGCCTGTTAGCAGTGTCCGGCGCTAATAGAATCTTTCTTAAAAAGCGTCTATGAAGTTCCATAATCATAAGAGAAGGGAGGATTTCACATTTAATTGGGTTGTACTTCTATCACTTATGATTTCAGTGTATTTCTTGAGTAGTAAAAGGCATATCACTTTAAATTTTAAGTTTTAATTCAAAACAAGTTTATACTGACATTTAACTTTAATCATTCTTGAATCAGAATTATGAAAAATTATTTGTATTATTATATTAGGAATACATAAGGTCAGTTTTTAATGTTATTTCAACAATTATTAAAGGATGTGTGAATTTCATTTAAAGACTCAAACACACAGCTAAATACTGCCTATAACTTCATTTGTACTTATATCTACCTTGTGATTGCTATAATAAACTTTGCCCTTTTTTTTATTGACTAGGTCTATGGATATGTCTCTATATTAAGTGAAATAATGCTGATGCCGCAGAATCTGTCTGTGGATATAATATAAACAATAGAGATTGAGCCCTTACCATGCAAATCTCAGGAACATACGTCTATACATAATATCAGATCTTAAAAACACAACCCAGTTAAGTACTGTGACTATTGTATAGATGTGCTTATGTTTAGATAGATTAATCACTTTCTCTTATTTTATAATGCTTATGACGAAAATGTGACTTGAGGTTAAATGTGTTTATATCCAAAGACCAAGCTATCACACAAGCTGCAACCTTATTACCAAACAACCTCACATAAAATAGGTGCTTAATAAATGCTTGATATGTTTGTACTTATCTAAACCAGGGATCGACCAACTATGGACCATGGCCCAAATTCTGTCCACTGCTTGGTTTTGTAAATAAAGCTTTATTTGAACATACCCCTGCTCGGTCACTTACATATTCACTATGGCTAACCCCTTTCCCTAGCCAGAGCTGATTAGTTACAACAGATTTAATAACACATTGCCCACAATGTTAGAATAGTTTACAGAAAAATTTTGCCAATCTCTATTGTAAACTACATAATGGAGTAATCTTCTGTGTAAAAGGGATCAGGTGACTTTAAATATACATGAAGGAGATTGTATGATTGTACAATTTTAATGATTAACAATTATGTAAATGACTTTCCTAAATACTTTTCTCACCCACTGTGGTAGGCTGAATAATGCCACTCTCCTCCAAAAAAATGTTTATATACCAATCCCCAGAATCTGTTACTATTACCTTAAATGGCAAAAGAGACCTTGGCAGATGTGAATCTTGAGATGGAGGATATATATTTGAATTATCTAGGTGGGTCCCAAATGTAATCAGGTTTTTATAAGAGAGAGGCAGATAATCAGAGTAGGTCATAGGAGTTGTGCTGATGAAACTTAATGGTTTAATGATGTGCTTTGAAGATGGGAGGAAAGAATCACAGCCAAGTAGTACAGGAGGCCTTCAGAATATAGAAAAATAAAGAAAATTAAATTAGGCTTCTCTGGAGCCTCCAGGAATTACCAGCCTGCCAGCACCTTGACGTTAGCCCATTGAAATTTATTTGATACTTCTGGCCTCTAGACCTGTAAGAGAATAAATTTGTGTGGTTTTAAACCACTAAAATTTTGGAAATGTGTTATAGCAGCAATAAGAAACTAATGCATCCTTTGACTAACACTTGATATCTTTTGAATTTGGAGGACATGTCATCTATAAGACAATTCTTAAACATTTGGCAGCAGGGACTGCTTTGAATAATCTAATAATAACAACAGATATTTTCTATAGAAAATTCTGTACACATATATATGCACAAATGTTTGCATCCACTTTCAGGGTTTGATATATCCCTGATCTTACCCATTTATAAACATCCTAGAATGAAATTGACTTACAGTGCTGTATCTATAAATTGTATTGGTTACTGCTGTCTAGCGAGTGATAGAAATAGGCCTCTATGTGTTCCTCTATCAATGGACATTTGTGGGTTAATCTGATTTTGTATCTCCTGCTCTAGAAAGAAAATACCATGTGAACATGAACTTGGTATTTTGTTTACCAATCAACAGAGGGCATCTGGAACTGTGCCTGGCACATGGTAAATATTGAATAAGTCTTTGGTGAAATAAAAGTGATAGATTAATGACCAGACAATGAATTGTCCAGGACTTTGTGTACAATTTGAGGAACCCTAGGAATTCAACAAGAAAATGATCTGCTGTTCAGTATTTTATAAAGATACCTTTGACGGTAGTGTAGAGTAGAAAACAGATTAAAAGTACAATGACACTGAATAAGGATTTTACCCCCCCAAAAAAACACCCAACACATTAATTGCTATGTGAGTTGTATTTAAACTGTGCCAAGGCCTCATGAAGCATATAGAACTGGTGGATAGAGAGGAAGGCCCATAGCATAGCATGCCTGGATGCTGTGAAAACTCTGTTCATTGTTTTCCCTGTCAATCAGCAAGTCACCCCCACCTCTGTCCCCCTGCTCCAGCTCACCACATAGGTGAGACTTGTTCTCCAGTTAAGTGGCACCATGGTTCTGATTGTGCATGTTTGAATGGCAGCTCTTTGAGTGAAATCCATACGATACAATGCAGCGATGTGACATTGCTACACATACTTAGTGGGTATGATTCAGAGGTCATCACCCAGGAGCACCCAAGGTCCACCCCAGACACTACTAAAGACTTGTGGTATGACAACTCAATTCTCAGAAACAAATTCGATAAGTATGTGGTCAGTCACACACAACTCACGTGGCCTGCAGTGTAGAAATGGATTCTGGTGTCCCCTGATTTGCACGTAACTCATGCATAGACAACAATAAAAAATAAACAATTTATCATTAAGTTACAAAAAATATTTTGTTTTCAAAGTTTTTAGTCTCTTTTTGTGATAAAACAACATAGTCTCACTGATTTTTTTTTTTTTTTCAGTATGGCAGTGCATTACAAATTATTATGGGTCTAAGTGAAGCCAATTTAGCATTTTATTTATCAGAGCATTTTTCTCTTCAATTTTCCAAAGGAGCCTCAGGATTAAAATCCTTAGACAAATCTAATCAAGATTTGATTTGAGGAGCTTTTAAATGATGAAGATTTCTAGAGTTTCTTGGCCAGATAAATCTACAAGACCGCCAAACCTGCGTTTTGTAAAGCTTTCCCAATGATTGTAACAAGTAGTTAGATTTGACACACAATTCATCCTCTTTCCATCTGATATCTTTCTTATTGTTGGCAACTGAGAAAAAAGCAATAATAAAAGTAATTATTATCAGTATCATGTGTATTGATCTGTCTCTGAGAAAAATATTTTCCAAATTTGTGTAAGCATTCAGAGGTGACTGAAGAAATTATTACAAATACAATTCAAGGTCCTTTCTTGGGAGAATCTCTTTCATTAGGTCTTAAGTGGGAATATGGAATTCTAATAGATATCCGTAGAATTTCTAATGACCTAGTTACTTGGGAAGTCCTACTCTGAGCATATTTTTTAATGACAGAGTTGGTATATATAACTATGTTCCTCATTCTGACCAGAGAGCAGGTAATATACATGCAAAGGTATTTCTTTGTTACGTTTTACAACTGAAAAGAATAAACATTTTCCATTGAACTATTATTTCATAGTAATGAAATCTTTATTTTCCTACTAAAGTGATCTAAGGTGAACCTGTGTCTTTGGTGCATACGCAAACACATATGCCTACCCATACGTGTTTCACTATTTTAAAATTAAAGCTTTATTCATACTTTCAAAGAAAATATTTTAAAAGCCATTATTTAAAAAAGGCTTCAGCTTATCAAGTATAAAGAAGCTACAGCTTCTATTTTAAAAAATGGGGATCGCAGTGTGAAGAGTAAACCAGGTAGTCCAGACACTGAGTGCACATTAGCCATTGTCCATTGTGCTGTGCACATTAAAACAATAAAATAAATGAGAAAAGAGATCATGTTAATTTGAAATCCTACATAACTTTGTAGTTTCTTTTCTTTTTATTAACTTCCTTTTACATCACCGTCTTTACCTTTTGGTAAATTAAACACACATGCAAGCTTGACATTTTTCAGTGCCAACGTAGTACTGCTTCACGCTGAGTATCCTAGGACCAGAAGTGTTTCAGATTTCTTTCCTTTGTCTTTTTTTGGATTTTAGAACATTTGCATATACATGAGGACATACCTTGGGGATGGGACTGAAGTTTGAACACAAAATTGCTTTATGTGTATTTATCTATACACATTGTCTACATAGCTTAAAGCTAGTTTTATAAATCATATTTCATTTTCAATAATTTTGTCACCTGTCCTATAAGATCAAGTGTGGCATTTCTGCTTGGGAATCATCTTGGGACTTAAAAGTTTTGGATTTTGGAGCATTTTGAATTTCAGATTTTCAGAATAGTGGTGCTCATGGTCAATCTTTACATATATGGTACTATTATTGGAATGTTTTTGTCCCTTCAAAATTCCTACGTTGAAATCCTCACTGCTAAAACGATGGTTTTAAGAGGTGAAGCCTTTTGGAGGTGATTAGGCCTTAGAGGAGTAGCCCTCATAAAGTAAATTCTTGCCTTCATAATGGAGGGACCTGCCTCTCTCCTGCTATGTAAAGTTATAGTAAGAAGATGGCATACCTGAGGAAGCAGGCCCTTATCATACACTCAACCTGCTGGTACAATGATCTTGGACTTTTCAGGCTTCAGAATGTGAGAAATATAGACTGTTTATCACAACTCAGTTTACAATCACCAAAATGTGGAAACAGCCTAAATGCCCGCCAACCCAAAAATGGATTCACAAGTTGTGAATGTGGTATATGTATACTGTGGAATACTATTCAGTCACTAAAGAAGATGGAGAATATACATCTTTTGTATTAACCTGGATGGAAGTGGAACACATTATTCTTAGCAAAGCATCATAAGAATGGAGAAGCAAGAATCCTATGTACTCAGTTCTGATATGAGAACAATTAATGACCTAGTACATGGTAGGAGATGGAGGAAGGGGAGAGTGGAGAGAGGGAAGGTGGGAGGGGTGTGTGATGCACCTTTTTGGAGTGGGACACAATTATAAGAGGGACATTACCTAACAAAGACAATCAATGTAATCTGATTCTTTGTACCCTCAATGAATTCCCAACAATAAAAAAAAAGAATGTGAAAAATGTCTCCACTATTTATAATAATGCAATTCATGATATTTTGTTAAAAGAGTATAATTTTTAAACATCCTAACTGGATATTTAAAAGCCTGAATGGATAAGGACACAATAACAGTTAACAAAATAGAAGCCAGAGAAATTTGTGCCTATTTCTTTATATTTTCAGGAAGGTATATGTTTGCATAAATTTAGCAAAAAGAAACTGTTATGTGGCAATTGTTGGGTGAGTACAGTTCACTTTTTTTCCTTCAACTACTATTAAAGCTTCCAGCTGAGTCATTTTTACCAAAGGTCTCTTTTTAGACTTTTGTGGTTGCACATGCATATAATAAACACCTGTGTCTCCAGTTTTATTTATATGTAAATTATATATTCACTTAATTATTAATATGTTGCTTATATAAAATTATGTCTTTATCTATCTTCCTTTTTTGAATACAGGAATTTGGTAGATGATGTCACTAATATATTTAGAAATCAGATTCTTACATTCCTCTTTTATTTGATAGTTACCTCTTCATGTTCAACTTTGTTTATTCGTATTTATTTTAAGATTTTTTGTTATATATTTGTAGTTTTGTCTCATAATTTTACATTTTATATATGTTTTATATATAAACATATATATACATATAAACATATATACATTTTATATATGTTACATCTGGTTCCAAAAATATATCAAAAAATTTTGAATATAGAGTTTCATCTCATAATCTTTGTCTTTCTAGTAGCTGATACAAAAATCCTGTTATGTAAAAGGACCTTAAAAATGTTTATAAAATTAAATTCTGGATTGCTGGTCTTTATTTCCATCATTTATTCAGTAAATTCAACAGCATTGTAGTGTTTGAAATTTCCCTTCTCAATATCAAATGTTTTGAAATAATCATTAATTTCATTTTTTCACAGAACCAAGTATCTGGTATTTTTAACCAGTAGTCTAACTATGCAGTTTAGTATTTTTAACTGGTAGTCTAACTAGGCAGTTTAGTCTAAAGAGTGGATAGTTGCTAAGGCAACAAGGAATTTAATTAATGTGAGTTTACTGAGGGCAGAAGGAGAAAAGAAAACCGTTTTTGCTGCTGCCCCGCCAGGCATCCGAGTAGAGGTGATACGGGATGGGACCCTCTAGGGCTGCCCTCACGCCTCTGCAGGTTCCTTGGAAGCGTGCATATCACCTCTTTTTTTTTTTTTTTATTAAATCATAAGAGGTAGATCATGTATACATAAATGCATTTATGGGGTACAATGTGAGGATTTCATATAAATTTGGAATGCTTACATTGTACTGGTTAGTATATCCCTCACCTCATTTACTTCATTATTGTATTAAGACGTTTATACTCTATGCTTAATAGATCTGACATATAACCTTGCAATATGCACCATAGGTTTGATCTCACCATTCACACTCCCTCTGTCTGACCTCTCCCCCCCCCCCAATTCCCTCCCCTTCATCCTGGGCCGTAATTCTGATCTATTCTTCATACGAAAGTGTGAGTGAAAAAAAAAATGTGTGAGTGATTGTTGGTGTGGATGTGGAGAAAAGGGAACACTTCTGCACTGCTGGTGGGAGTGCAAGGTAATACGTCCCTTTTGGAAAGAAGTATGGAGAATACTCAGGGATCTAAAAGTAGACTTGCCATTCTGTCCTGCAATTCCTCTACTAGAAGTATATTTAAAAGACTTCCCCACTTTACTACACTCCTCCCCCATTTGCTGTCTAAGCTGTAAGCCTCTTCACGTTATTAATCTGTGGGTCTGATTTCTACCCCAGGGCTTCTGCTTACTCTTGTCTCCAGCTTCTTTTTCCTGCATTCTTTGTTTTCACAACACTTTGCCATGAAGAGGAGAGATCAGGTATCAGTTTTCATCACAATAACCTCCTCCTGTATTACAAATCCCTAGAGTAGGAAGCTGTGGTCAGGCTAGTAGTGTGTTCACATTGAAACATGGGAGACTCAGCATAAATAATTCCTCAGGACAGGGCTACAAGTATGATCAGTGTTTGCATTTTCTCAGATAGATACACACAGCTAGTGAACAAGCTGTATAATTTCTCCAGAGCATGCAATATAATCTCTCTCTGTATTTTTCCTGTAAAAATACGCCATTAGATAAATGAATGGAAACATTTTTTCCCCAGAGGCATTACTGCAGAAGTCACATCTGCACACACATGCTATGTAGAGTGATATTAATATTTTGATGAAGTGCGAAGGTCACATCATATTGGTGATTAACTATAATGATCAGAAGAAGCCATGTAAGTTTCTCTTCTTATAATTTAATAAAATACAGGAAATCACTTTATCTCTGGGGAAAAAATCCCCTTTCATAAGCTATGCGAAAAAATAGTGCTTATATAAAATGAACAAGTGGAATTTAAAGCAACCTTCTTACATGTGGTACTCTAAGATATGTATACACAGGGATCCTTTGGACAATCTACTCACCAGAGAAAGGCTAAATTGTCCGTGATTTAATTGCTCCAGGGATTGCAAAGGTGATCTTGTATTTTGCCTCCAGTGACAGGTGCTATCCCTTTATTATAATTTGAGCCCCTGGGTGTTAAAACATTCATGGCTTTCCTATTAGGAAATCTGCATACTCCTCCAGCCATGTTTATTCATAATCCTCTGATGAGTTGCAGACAAGCTCGCGAAGAACTTAAGGCTTTGGCATTTTAGTCAGAAATGACTACCTTCACCCACAAACAACCACCACCAAAAAGAAAAAAAAAAAAAAGCCCTAGGCTTCTTTGCATTTATTTTTTTAAAAATTTATGAAATAGCTTTATGTTAGTATTTTGGGCCATTTGAAATTAAGTATAAAGTGCATCGTTGTACTTTCTAATGCAATGTTTTAGCAATTATTACTCAGAGAATCTGTATGTGAAGTGTGTGTTCTTATGCTGGTTTTAAAACATGTGTACACCAGAGGGCATCATAGCTTTTACTCAAAGCATCTTTAGAAATTTCCCTTGAAAGTGAATGTTATGTTTTGTTAAACTTTTTCTCTTTAGAATTGAGAAATTCTCTTTTCTTGATTTAATCACCATAAAGCATGTTTTAAAAAATCCATGTAAGTACTGAGTCAGCAGTAATAATATAATGAAATGAGAAACTTAAAGTAAGCAAGCCATGCCAATGATTTTCTTACCAGCAGCTTCTATTTCTTCATAGTTTGATTTTCTTGTTCGTTTCAGTACCACCTATACTACATTGTTCTTACAATGCATAAACTGTTTCCTTAATCCTACCTTTAGACTACTTTTGGTTCCACTCTACCTTTTTTAAACACCTCATTGTATTCTTGCTACAAAGGATCAATTCTTCTTGAAACAGACCTCCATTTGACTGATGAATTCTGAAAACATATTGAATATTGAAGGACAAAGGACTGAGACTCAGCCTTCCGGAAGCTCACTCCTAGTAAGGAGAAAATGGAAATGTATATGATGCCCACTCAGCATGATCAGGACTATGGGACAAAGTCCCAAAAGAGCTTCTCAGATGCGTCTCTAATTGAGCCGACCAGTCATGGAAAGTGCAGTGATAATGAACAGATGATTAAAGGGGAGGCAAAGGCAAAATTTAAAGTATGGTTGAAAAGTGAATTGGGTGCTATGGCAAAGTCTTGTTATTCTTCATATTGTTTTTCAATAAAATAGGAAGTTACTTGTATAGAAGGACAGGTAATAGAGGTAAAGAAAAAGTTATTTTCCTTATGTGGATTTCATGATAGCAATGTCAGAAATAAACATGGGCAAGAAAACAAATACTAGGAAAACTTCTAAAACCAGTAAATGGCATTAGTAGTTTTCTTCTATATTTTCAGAATATGATGTGATTATAGCTTTTAAACAATGGAACTCCTGAGTGATCATACCTTCAGCATGAAATAGAATATTTACAACAACCAAAGATGTATAAGGGACCCAGAGAGTGGAAGCATAGGGAGGCAAGCGCCCCACATTCCTGGAAGGAGATGAGAGTAGCCAGATAAGTAAGTCTTTGGCAGGAAGAAGATAGATGTATTACAACAGTACATCTTTTCCAATTTTCTTCAATGAAAAGAAATCTTTCCTCTTACAGAATGCTGTGCTTATATTCCTATTTTTTCTATTAAATGATAAGCTCCATAAGTGTGCTGATTTACCCGTGCGTCTCCCTCAGTAGTTAGGCTAATGCTTAAAAGAGAAGAAGGGCACAGTAAATACGCGGCGTGTGTGGTGCGGGACGGGAAAGGTCTCTGCCGCTAAGAATATGACACTTGAATGCAATTCCTTTAAAAATGACAACCTTCAAAATGCCAGAAGTACTTTCAATCATAGTTTTGCTGCTAACTGGCTTTGTTAGCTTTATTAAGTAATTTAATGTTTCTGTGCCTTGCTTTACCTGTTAAATAATGGTATTACAGTAGTTTAATACTTGTTAGTAGTTTTATACTTGTTTAATAATACACTTATTTAACTTGTTCCAGGCACCGGGATAAGGCACTTTTGTTTGTTGTCTAATCTACCCTTAATAATAACCCTTATGAAAGGGGGTGGTAATTATCTGCATTTATTCCAGTGAACCCTGAAATTACTCCAATGATAGTGGTGCCAAGTAACTTTCCTGACATTATACCAGTAGTATCTGGTGGAGTCGCAGCACAGAAGTCACCATCTCAGTGCTTCTTTGAAAATTCACTCTCAAATGTCCTTCTACCTTTGAAATGCTACAGTGGTGTGTGTGTGTGTGTATATATATATATATATATATATATATATAAAACCTAGCCATTGCTCAATAAAAACTAATTCTTTTGTGCTTCAGTATGTCCTTCTTATCCTCTGTATATAAGGTTTTTTATTATTAATTTTGGAAAAAAGAGATAATCAAGTTCTACTTAAAATCTCAACTATTTAAAGCTTAACATCAAGCTAGTCTAGATTTTTTTAAATGAAAACATTTTAATTGTTTAGACTAGGAAAACTGAATAGAATAAGTGTTCATAAATAATCTTAACACTGACTAGAAAGTGCTTTATCTTAAAGATTCCTTTCTATTACCTTCATGAAGAGAACAAACGTACCTCCTTGCTAATTTATTTTGAAAAGTGTAACTCATTGCCCTTCACAGAGGAGGAAAAAAGATATATAAAAAAAGCCATGAACACTATTCAAATTCATTGCCTCTTCCAGGTGTGGGTAATTGAGTTGCCTCAAGATCAATATGAAACTGCCTTGGATACAGAAAGTCAATAGCTACTTCCAAAGTCAGATCTGTCTAGTTTAGGTATCTATAAAGGCAAAACCTCTGGCTGCTGCTTCAGAATACATTGAAATCTGCATAACAACATTTGAGAGTGAATTTCATAAAGCAGGAGCTCCCTAAATATCATACCCTGAAACAAAGACGTTTGGAGAGGACTCTGTCCAGCAAATAACATTCTCTGGATATTTTCTGTCCTCCATAGTGATGTTGAAATAGCCTCATATTCTATTTCATCTAAATCCTGGTTTTAAAAACACCCTACCTGTCCAAGGATATCATTACTAGGCTCACAGAGATAGTTAAAAGTATTTATCTGTTTATGAAAAAGCAATTCAATGAGACTAATTTTATTTCATAAAAAAATTTACTTTTATCATACTATAACATTGAAAACATAATAAGCTCTCCTTTATTAACTATGAGCTGGCAATGAACGCGTATTTGCAACAAATTAATGTGGTGCAACTCTGATCTTCAAAAGCACATTGGTCATACTTACCTGGCAGGGCAGATACCATGATCACGAAGGTGGTTTTCCCAGGGCGAGGCTTATCCATTGCACTCTAGATGTGCTGACCCCTGCGATTTCCCCAAATGTGGGAAACTCGACTGCACAATTTGTGTTAGTGGGGGACTGTGTTTGTGCTTTCCCCTGCAAAAAAAAGGGAAAAAAAAAAAAAGAACATTGGTGATTTTGAACAGTAAGCAACACTGCCACCATCCTCAAGAAAAGTTTTTGCCAATGAAAGAAGAGCTCTATATGCTCTATATTGGAACTGGTGCTTGAAATGTGCGATATTCATTTTAATACCAAAACACTTTCCCCTAGGAACCACTTGTGAATTACATCACAACCACCACACTGTCCTAAATGAGGGCAGTGAAAAGAGCACTGCATTTTCTTTATAGATCTGTAGTTAATCCACAGAACAAATCTTAATTCCATAGAGCCAATCTTCATTCTTCATAGCCCGATTGAACCAAGTCTTTGCAGAAGACAAAGAAAAAAAAAGCAATAAACACACACATTTTGGGGCAATAACAATATAATATTGTATATTAACCTTCTCTGGCATACTTTAAGCCCCTGGTCCCTATCTTTGCCTGATTCCTAACATTTATTTAGGTGATAGTAGTAAAATTATACTTTAAACAAAGGGAAGTGAAAGATATTTTTAAGTGTCATATTTTTCCTTTTCATTCTCGGCGGTTTTTTTTTTTTTTTTTTTTTTTTTTTTTTTAAGTGGTTAAGAGTAGAATGTCTATCTTGTCCAGGGGAGATCAGAATTGCCCTCCATCTGGAATCCTCTGAAGGGAGTAGTACACGTCTCTGTGGAGGAATGCACATGTGGGTACAGGAAGAAGCAGATAATGATTTCTCAATAATAATGGGCAAAGTCTGTCTACATAAAATCTGATTGTTGCTAAGATTACTTGCTTCATTTTATTAGGTAAAGTCAATTAACTCTTAATAAAAGATATATAAACAATACTTCTTTAAAGCTGAGAAATATTTTTATTTGACATATTAACTTAGCTAAAAGAAAATGAGATGACCATTCAGAGCCCATATTTTCTATACTGTGGTGTGTTCACCACAGTAGAGATATACTGCCTTATTATTCTGAGTGTTCCTTTTTAGTTTTCAGGTACATGGTTAAGTTCCTTCAGAACAGGACAAATTCCTGTGCTTATAAACATTTCACTCTTTATACCAGAATTCCTTGGAAACAATAAATTATGGCGCAGAACAGCTTTGGCAATGGACTTCACACTGAATCTTGGCTGCCTCAGACACCAGTTTGTGACACTGGCAACTGAAACATGTCTGCGTCTTAGTTTCCTCATCTATGAAATTAGAAAACTAAATATTTCACAGAATTGTGAGGCTTGAAAATGGTAACATTCACCTAATGCTTGGCTCAGTGTCTGGAACAAAATAGGTAATGAATAACCAATTTTGAATGAATTTGATTAAAAGGAATGTACTGAAATAGCATTTTATCATCTCTGCTAGTATCATTTCTATTCTTTAGTTGATTATAATGATTTATTCCTTTGTGTTTAAATTTAATGTTAGAAAAAAATGGACTTGTTTAATATTTGGAGGTTTTTAATAGTTAAAAAGTATTAAAAGTAAAAAAAAAAAGTATTAGAAAACTTTACCAATCTGACTCATAGGAAGTATTTTTTATTCCCTTATGTCTAGAGCTAAAGAGACCACATCAGCTATTCTGATTTTCCTGTTTTATGGTTATAAAAATCAAAGAACCAAAGTAATTTCCTTCCTTCCTTCCTCTCTTTCCTTCTCTCCCTTACACTCTCCCTCCCTCCCTCCCTTCCTTCCTTCCCTTCTTCCTTCATCCCTTCCTCCCCCCTTTTCTCTATCTCCCCCACACTTACCCTACCCTAATGTTGACCATGGGGTATTTATTTTTTATTACTACACAGGTATCTACTATTAGAATTATAACTAAAATTCTGAAAGATTTTTCACTTTATCAGTTGAACTGAAAATTTTAATGAAATAATTTTCACTTGAATTTCTCTTGTAATAAAAAGAGAATATTAAAAAAATCTGTGATGCTGGGTTTTAGGAAATACATTTCTAGTAGAAATAATGAAGGAACTGATGAATTTTAAAACATCAGGGCATTTTAGAAATTTGATAAGAATCATAATCTTTTTATTACCTTGCTAAAAATATATGCATACCATGTCTATTTGTTATGGAGCATTCGTAACTATGGCCCCATTTAAAGAAAGTTGCCTTAGCACAACTATGGACTTGTTAGAATTGCAAGTTCACATGCTATACTACAAACCCATCTAGTACTAAACGACATTTGTACTGTGCACGTATATATAGAAAGGGCCAAAGAGAAAGAGTAGATTTGTGAGAAATCCTTTGTGACCTAAAACCAGTAGCACTTGAATTGGTGAAGATAGCAATTGAAGATAGGCCTCTAGTTTTGCCTTCTATCCAGAACACCTTGTTTCACCAAGTCCTGGTTCTATTTACCAGAATTTCTTCTGCTATAGGGTATGATAATTTCTTTACTGGTTTCCCACACACATGTACCATGTCCTCTAACTTGAAGTAACTCATGAAAATTTATGGCTTGCACACTATAAGCATTCCCAGAACAAACTCCATATTTAACTTTAGTGTGATTCATTTCAACAAGGGCTTATGTTGATGTAATAAAAATAATTAAACACATGTTATTAAATAAAAGTTAACACATCATAATTACAATGGGCAGTATATGAGTTTATTTTTAAAAACAAGAACTTATGACAAATCTTCTAAGTATTTTCTAATTCAATTTAATTGACAATTCACAATTTAAATATTTAAATTTTTTAAATTATCAGTTTTGCAAGTGTCTGCCAAAACAGTGAGACTCGCCTTTCTTAACATTATTCATTATTCCTACTTTCGTTTTTTTTTCCAACAACACAGAATACCCTGGAGTCTAAATTATCTTAATTAGATGCAATTAAAATAGATTGTTTTATCTGTTAATTAACAAACCTGGGAATTAACAATACTGTAATAAACATTATGTTGTCTCCTGAGAAATTGTTATTTTTCAATATTATATCTAAATCTCATTTACTATTATTTCTCTTGAATTTCAAAGTACTTTCTGAGTCTAATCCACATTTCAGCAAAAATTCATATAGGATCAGCCCATACATTTTCTTTATCCCTAAATGTAAGTTGGCTTTGCACTAAATCCCCTTTAGAAAGTTTTAAGAAAGTAGCAAATTCAGGTGCAATGCATATACTCGTGATGCAGATGTTTGAATATAAACAATATCCTCATGACTTGGATCGCAATTTAGATAAGTTATGTTTCAGGAACCTGTGAAAACCCCTTTCATTCAGGGACTTGTAGTTAGGGCATCTTTCCTCCCCTTTCATTGCACGTGGACATTTCAGTTCGTGGCCTGGATATGCGCCCCAGAGGACCGGGGACTCCAGCGTCAGCGAGATGGTGATGGCAGTGCAGAAGGATGGTATTAGCACCAGTTTCCTTTGTGAGGCATCAGGTAGCTCTTAGGTTTCCCTTTTATTTCTCCTTCTGTGTTCCCTTTCGGATCCTTTTTTCTGATTTGATTTCTTTCATTTCTGCTGAAAAGAGTAGAACATTTTTAACACATATGATAAAATCCCTGCCTTGCAGCCCTTCATTGACTTTTTTAGTGGAATAATACACACAGCCCTTGGGGAACAGGATAGTCTTTTCACTGATCTCCTTGCCACCTCGCTTGTGGCTGAAATCCTTTCAACATTCTTTGCAGAAAATTTATAGTTTTAAACACACCTTTCTTCCTGTCATTTCTCTTTTCGAAAACCTTCAGTCACTCTCCGATGCCTAGAGCAGTTACTCCCCAGAGTATTGCAAAGGATTGTAAATCCATGTAGACAGCGTGTACTGAAGGTAGACTAAATAAATATTTTACACGAATAGGTGCTATTATATTCCAAGTATATCTGATGAAGATAATTAAATGTTAATTAAAATATTAACTTATATTACTTAAATATTAATATAAAACACTGCTCCATTTTTAAGCTTTGGATTTTGTACATATCTCGCAAAGAGCAGTTCTAGTATTTTTGATGTCTTCTTTTGTGCCAGTCAGCTTTACATAGATTAATCTCATTTATTCATAGCACATGTACCCCCCTCACACTGCCACAAACGCACCTCTTCAACACATGCACAATACACAAATACACAAACAAGAACGGAAGATATATAATTGCCATTTTCAATGTGTGGCTAAGAAAATGAAAAAAAGAGAAGTTGCAAAGGGTTCCACATCTTTTAAGTAGCATATTGGAAATTGAATCCAGGAATTTCAATTTAGCTCTAAGTATTTTTAATAACACATCTACTACACCTATTATTTTTTAAGAGTGTGAAACTTTTGGGTTAAAAACCCGCTCATAATTGAAAAGTTAAGAAGCCAACATTGCAAAAAATTAAGCATACAACTATTCATCCATAAATTATTAAACGTTGCACCACCATAATTTCATAAATTGGGCTTCAAATAGTGTTCTTTTAGAAAATATTAATAAAAACACAATGTAAAAAAATTACTTTGGTTCATTGACTTTTAGAAAAACCTGAAAAATTTATCAGCGTAGTGAGGATTCCCAATACCCTATGTTGGTATAGTAAATTCTCTAAGACACTCAGCATGAATAAAACTGCTTATAATTTCTCTATTTGGTGAATTCCCACTAATTGGAACATAGAATTCTAATTTTGGAATACATGTATTGAATATTGTTCCAAAGCAGAACAATTGGGGAAATAAGGGCTGCAAGATGAAATTTCCAGTCTTGTTTTCAACTACTACCCTCAAGAACCCCCATGTTTAAGCTCGATCAGCTCTCATCCCTTATTTCTGTGTGTTTCTCTAACCCATTCCCCATTCACTGTATCATTCACACCACACTTAAAATTTACCATCATTTATGGTCCTGCTACCTTCCCACATTGTTCAGGAATAGTTACTAAACAACTCTCCAAACCACAGGGACTCTCCTTTACTAGACTTCATTGGCAGGGAATCCCACATTTCCGTGGGACATTTCAGTCTTTATCTCTGTCTTACCACACACAGTAGTATTAGGCCCTGTATGTAACTATGGTTGCCTGAACTTACCATGTAACTTAAATTCTTAGTCCAGTTCTTTGCCAACAGTAGGCTTTCAAATACAGATTTTCATTTTGTGTGTGTGTTTGGTCAACACATCCAGATGCTATTTTGTTACTAAGACAATATACCTTCTTCATGCCCAGGGAGAATAATTATGTTTTAATTAAATATTTTGCCTCTTTGGCTATATCAATCAGTTTATACTTGGGTCATTGTGATAACAAATAACTCCAATACTTCCATCCTGGGTAGGTTGTGATTCTGCTATAGTTCATCAAAATTTGGAGGCTGAGGTTAAAGCCCATATCTGGGACTTTGCCTGCATTGCTCATTCAGAGAAAAGAGAATTTATTAGAACTAATCAATGGACTTTAAAGTTTATGCTCAGAAGTGGTATATTATAAATCACTTTCCACAGCATAGCCTGACATGGTTGAAATGATGAATGCAATTCTCTTATAAGAAAAGTAAAGGCCTGATACAAAATAATACAATCTATAAAATAACCTGATTGGGGATCCTATGTGTTTATTTTGTAATGATTATTTTACTGTGGGAAGCAAAAAAGTTGAGAAAATATTTTTCTGTGTAATATGTGGCAATCTAAAACCTGATAGATTTCCAAAGATCTTTAATTAAAAATAGTATGTGCAGGGTATTTTTCTTACAAGTTTTCTTTTAAGGCTAGTTAGTAATTAAATAATTAGGAGAATATGAGTACTTCCCTGTGTCCATTACTGGGACAGCTTTAGTATAGTGGAATTAAAAATTCTGCAAGTTAGAATCTCCCTCCATATGAAGTATACACTCTGGCATGTTTTGGGTAGAGTTAATGGTGAATAAATAAGTCGTTCAGAGCTTTAAATAAATTATTGAAGTAAAATTATATAAAATAAAATTTAAAAACATTAGTAAGGCGTTATTCTGTGGTTAAAAACACAACCGCTTTTTTCCAAAACTTACTTACATCCCTAGTCCCCATGCTTTCACACACATCAGCTTTCAAGATCTATTTGTATTCTGGGTACATAAAGCCTGGAAGTTTATTAGTATAATTTCCCGGTGACTTGTCTGGGGAAAAAAAAAAAATTAAAAGCATTTCAGAGAAGCATCAAAATGACACTGAAAAATGTTAAACAAGTGAAATGTAGGAATGCTTTCACTCTCCCATGCAAAGCAAGAAACAGTAGCAAATATAGTTACATATGGCAATGGGGGAGGAATTGACTTGCGTCTGACATCGATCATCCTATTGATCAATTAAAAACTGGTTGATAGAGGTGCGAACAAAGAATATGATAAAGACCTTGCTGGCATTTTCCGTATCAGGAAAAAATGCCATTGCATTTCCTAATTAATCACAAGTATCAATTATTTGTTCTTCTTTCCAAAGAAATTATGAAATCTTTAAATGTTAAAAATAGATGTGTAGATAATTTGTAAAATTGGAAATTAATCACTAGTTATCTGTGTGACTTTCACAAGGTTTTATGAATTGATTTACCTCAGACATCTCTTCTACAAAAGCATTGCTAATATGGAGACTTAACTTCTCCTAGTACTTGTAATATTATTTTTATTTCATACCTATGCCAAAAAGTAATTTTTGAAATATATTCTTCCCACTATATAGTTTTATATTCACAGATTTCAACAACTGTAGATTAAATTTATTTTAAAAAATAATAGTGCATCAATAAAAATATAAATTTAAAAAATATAGAATAACTACTATCTTCATAGTACTTACATTGTTTTAGGTGTTATTTATTACCTGGAGATAATTTACAGTACATGAAAGAAAGTGTGCAGATTTCATGCAAATGCTACACCATTTTATATGAGGACTTCAGCATCCTTAGATTTTGGGATCTGAGGAGATTCCTGGAAAAAATTCCCCCCAGATAAAGTTAAGGGACAAGTCTCCTAACTTTAAGATCCCTCAACATGTTAGGTGCATGAAATCACAATGTATGCATCTTTTTAAAAAGCAACTGTACTTTGTAGCTGTGAAGTTGAATGGTAATTATTAATTTGATAATTAATTTTTTTCATGTATATATTAATGCCTTAGTGGGGTACAATGTGCTGATTTCATATAGAATTAGGAATGCTTACATCATACTGGTTAATATATACCTCATTTCATTTATGATAATTTTTATAATTTTGCACACTGATATATTGCTAATGTTTTTAGGAAGGTAATTTTAAATCTCTCTAAAACTGGACACCAAGATACTTATTCAAATTTAAAATAAAGTACTAAATCTAGAGATAATATAGCTGATATATTATATAACATCTTCTATACTAAAACTTTCTGTTTTTTGTCATAACACACATTAGGACATTTTCTAAGCTTAAATGCTTCTAAATCTTAGATATGTCAGAAAGGTTATGACTTAAAACGTACTGATAAAGTTGAAAACAATACATGCTTAATTCCCTAAAATTAAATTTTCTTTGTGAGCTATGATTCCATGTTGCCAGCATTTTTCAAATTTCATGTCTTAGTGCCTGAAGCCTTTTGACTTCAGTGATGGAAACCAAATTCTATTGGACATGACAACCGACTTGATAAAAGTGTAAATCAATCTTGAAAACATAAGAAAAAGCTTGACATTTTTGTTGTTTAATTAAGTGATCTGTAGGGGTTTTTTCTTCTTCAAAGCAATTGCTACGCACATGCAGTTTTAAATGCATTTGCGTAATCTATCTTTTTTTCTTAAGCAAACATATTTAACAGCCATTGAAGTATTTTTCTTTGTTGTTTCAATGTTGTAGGATATAGAACACTCGTCCTGAAACCGTTTAATGTTTGAATAAAAGTTGACGCAGTAAATGGTCACTCCCATCTTCTGATTAATAACAGGGCTTTGAATGAGGGGGGAAATGCCACCTCCACACTATTATCTCTTTCCTGAAGCCTAATCACTCACGTGTATTGTCTTTGCTGATTGATTTGTCATTGGTGGCAGCTGAACTGAGTGTTTGAAGTTCTTTTGTATAGATTTAATCAGGAAATGGAAATCACGTCTTTGATTGACACTAATAATTTATAATCATTTTCTCTAGCTGAAACAGCTGCATTTCTTTAAATCTTTGAAGAAGAAAAGCCTTGTACATTTCTTTCACCTTTTCATTTCAAACCAATTTAGCGAGGTAGTCCTGGTGGAAGAGCTGTCAATTTGGAATAATGTATATTGAATTATAATTTTCCATAGTTAAGTAAAAACAGTTCCATGTTTGTGCCTAAGCGTATCTAACATTTTTAAAGTAAAATTCAGAAAAACGGTAATGAGATGCATGTTGCTAAAGAGTTCTTGTGTTGATAATGCAAGTAAAATTGTAAACCATTCTAAAAATAATCAAAATGCATTATATGTCATGGGGTCTCTTTAATTAGGGCTCAAGTTTTCTGTAATTTGCTGTCTCCTAGTCACATACAGAGAAAATGTAGACATGCTTTCCTTAAACTATCAAAAGCTATCGAGTAATTACCGCAGATTCTGACTCCACGTTTAATGAGATTTTCTGCAGGGTGCTTTGCCATCTTCAGGGATTTTTCTTTGCTTAGTTATTATTCAGTTGTCGTTGTTGATCATTTTCCTGGAACTTGTATTTATAAATTGCACAGTGACTCTAGTTCTGAAGTACATTGTCGCTGCAGTAGGTTAGCCCATGTGCATCTCTGTTTACAGAGTGGCATAGAACCTTATACGAGTTAAATCTTTAAGGACACTTGCCTTAAAATTATCTGTTAGAGAGTCCAGTAGAAGTAATTTTCATAGTAATGTTCTCGCCAAGATTTCTTCTAAACCTACTAATTGCTTGAGGGAAATAATAGCCCATGGAGAAATTTGGGGGCTTATAGTCATCCAAGTGTTATTTTTAAAAAATAAATTAATCTTGCTCTCTTCTGGTCATCTTTCAATCCTTCCATTACGTGTAATTCTTCCCTCCAAATTCCGACAAGATTTTCACATATGTAATGCATTCCATCTAGGTTTTCTGAGATTTTAAGGACTAGCCAATGTTTTTCTTCTTACAGGTGAAGTCCACGACGCCTTTTTCTCTCTTCGGTACAACATAGCAATGCTGAATACTGTGATCAACTGAACACTGCAGGTGAGAAATACGTATTTGCTTAACAAATGATAACATCAATAGAGCAGTAACTACAAACATGTAGCATTCAAGATTCCTCTCTAGTTATGAAATATCAAAATGGCTGAAATCATTAGAAAGTCAATTGGAAAAAAGAAAGTATTACGGGAGTGAATAATCTGCTTGTCAGATCTTATTAATCATTGCCCCACCTATACTTGGATTATAAAAGGAATTATTATCTTTGTATTTATTTGTGGCTGCTTAATATTTCAGTAGGTATACGGTGCATTTTCTAATATGGAAATTCAAATCTACCTTATTTCTTCAGTTTTTTCTTATGAAAAAGATGGATAATTATCTTCTAAGCAATCACACAGCAAAAAGAACTTTGGGAGGGAGGTCAATGCCCAGATTACAGAATTAATTATAATTTCAAGATAGAAAAAAATCTGAAGAGGTTATATTTTTAACAATACTCCGCACATTCTTATTATGTGTGTTTAGTAATGACGTGGTTTTAGTTAATCAATGAAAGACTATCTGAGACAAATATAATTTCAGCAGTTCTTTTTCTGTGTGTTCTCTGACTCTCCACATCTGTATTTTTTCGTCTAGGTAGGGTTTTCTCTTTGAAAATAACATTTTCACTTGAGGGGTGAGGAAAGTCAGACTTCATGTTTAATTCACAGAATCACCTCAATTCAACGAATGTTTGGACTTACGAAAATTACACTTAGGTCTCCAGGCTTCTTTTCCACAGGGATTTGGGATGGCATCTTTAAGCTCTCTGTGAGAAATCAATAGCTTTTGCAGTTTCAGGCACTGATACGGAATAATCTTCGTTTCACACATGGAGCGTGTTGGAGACATTCAGGTGGCAGAGTCAAGATAGAAAGTAAAAACTGAAATGCAGAGCAAACAACGCCTCAAATACAGGAGGTGGAGCTAAATTGTGTGTAGCTGTCCAGCAATTATCCTAATAGTTATAAGAAGCTATAGGTAGCCCGTGTATCATTTACCCAGCTTTTCCCAATGGTGCCATCTTGCAAAAATACAATATCACAATGATACTAACACTGATGCAGTCAAAATGGGGAACGTTTCCATTACCACAGGTTCCTTCCTGTGGCTGTTTCTTAGGCACATTTACCTCCCTCAACTCATCCCCATCCCTTGGCAAGCATGAAAATGTTCTCCATTTTAAAAATTGTCATTTTTATAATGTGACAAAAAATAGAATTTTACAAGAATTTTTTTGTTTTTTTAAAAACTCAGCATAATTTCCTGGGAATTTGTTCACTATAATACACCTATCATGAGTTGTTCTGTGTTTTATTATTGGGGAGCATTCCTAGTCTCGATGTCCATTTTAGGGTACCCAGGTGGTTTTCAGTCATTGGCTGGAATGTGTACATGTGCCTCTTTTCTTGCCTTCTGTGGGTTACTAGAATACATGGATTTGGAGGGATTTCCCTCTTGATAGCATATAGTGTCCTGAATGGATGCTCTTCATGCTGCAGTACACATACTCCATTTATCACATCAGCTGGAATCAACACTGAATACTTTGAGTGGAGTGTGGAAACCTTGCTCCGTTAGGTGCACTTGCCGTCCCCACCACTAAATATTATCATCTTGAATACAGGATTGTATTATAAGTTTTGTTTCAGTTATCACATACTTCATTTAAAAATTTTAGGAGGTGGGGAACCTTACTCCTAATTTGTACTTCCTCAGATTTCTGCACTTTCAATTGTTCTTTCTTAGCAGATGCTCTAAGATTCCTTCTTTTCCTATTTCTTTCCTTTGAAAGAACTCCACTTAGCCTTTCTTTAAGGGACGGTCTGATGGTGACAAATTCTTTTATTTTTCATTTGTCCAAGAATGCCATTCTTTCCCCATCATTTCTGAAGGATAATTTTTTCACTTACAGAATTCACAACTAAGAATGCTTTTCTAATAGCACCGGAAAACACACACACAAGGAGCATTTCTTGTGAGAAATCCACTATCATTGAGATTGATGTTTCCCCTCAAGGGTCATTTTTCTGTGGCTGCTTTCAAAAATGTTGTCTTTGTTCTTATTTTCACAAGTGAAATTATAGTATTTTTTGGTGTGTCTTTCTTTGATTTATTTTATTTCGAATTTCTTTGTTGAATACATGAATTTATGCCTTTCACTAAATTGGAACATTTCCAGTAATTATTTTCTTTGTCTGATGTTTCTTGCTCTATTCACGTCTTTTCTTATGAAACTCTGATGACACAAATGTTGAAAATTTTATTATTTTCCTATAGATCTCTGAGGCTCTGTTCCTTCTGTTTTTTTTCAGTCTTTTTTCCTCTGTTATTCAGATTGAGGAAAATCCTTCTCAACATTCATGGAGTCTATCTCTTGTCATCTTCATTCTATCAACCCATACAACATAATGTTTACAATTCTATAATTGTCCTTTTCAGTTTTCTAGTTTAAATTTGGTTCAGTTATAATTTATATGATTTTGCCATTTTTTTTGTTTACTTCAAGATAATTTTTATTTGGTTGTTAAAATTGTTTTTGTTTTTCTCCTTTTTCCTTGTTGACCGCTTAAAAACTCTTGGCAGGTTATTACAAGAAAAGATTAATTTGATTGTCTTTTCTTTCTCAGGTTATAATTTTGTTGATTCTTATTATGATGGGCAATTTCCAACTTTATTCTAGACATTTTGGCTATTATGTTCAGAGACCTGGATCCTATTTCTCTTTTGTTCTTTTTTCTTGTGGCAGGGTGTTGTTCCGCTTATTACACAGATCCTCGCCCAGTGTTGCGGGCTGTGGTCCCTTTGATAGTCTAATTTTTGGACCTTTCCATTGCTATCAATGTTTTGGTTTGTGTGTTTTATTTATCTCAGGCATCTGAGGCTTCCACTTTTCCCTTCAGGGGAGGGGTAGAAATTTCTCAAGCCTAAGCTAACAAAAAGTTTCTGGGACCAAAAATCCTCTCTTCCCTTACTGTGCCCAATATTCTAAACCCCACCCAGTGGAAAGGGAGACAGAGAAACAAGCAAGGAAGATCCACAAAGAGCTCTTTATACCTCTGACATGGAAAATATCTTCTTCAACCCAGAGACAGTAATTGCTTTTGTTTTTATTTGTATCCCTAAAAATCTCATTTTTAATATATTATGTATTATTGTTGATATTACTTGTATTCCTTATTCTCTTACTATATGTTAAGCAATTTGACATGGTTAAATACATAATTTAACAACCAAAGAACCATGTGGGGACAACTTTTTTGAGAAATATGATTGTAAAAAAGAACGAATCTCACATGAGGTTGAAAGAGAAATTAAGAGAGTTTTTTTAAAGTGAGTTTATTTTTATTGTGTAACAAACTAACATGAGTTTATTAGTTCTTGGTTGATGAGGGACAAATGGCATCATAATTTCCTCCAAAAAGAAAAGGAGATGGAAGATTTGGAGTTTGTGGCCAGTAAAATGGTAGAGGCTTGAGCTAAATGGCCATTCTCTGAAGTCCGTGGAAATTAAAGGAGTGATAGTGGAGTGAGGACATGGAAGAATGACGAGGCAGCTGTAATTTTTTTCTGTTTAATTTTAGTCTTCACATTTTGATCTGGCCACTGGTTTAGACTCTTTGTGCCAGTGGACCATGGAGCAATGAATCACTTTCAGATGATAGTCACAGTTGTCTGTGAATCCCTTGTGTCTGCCTTAGGAAATACAGTCTAATTATTAGTGCTAAGATAATCATAACTCAAATAAAATGTTTTACCAAAAAGTATTTTTAGTGTATTTTGCTATCAGTTATACAATCCATTCTCATGCTAGTCATTTCAGCTACATCCTCTGGGAAACATTCAAAAAGCAATTCTCTCTTGTAAACCCATAAATTTAGATTGATCACACCACATTTTTTTACCAAGGAAAGCCCTCGTATTCCCCATTACGGCTTCAGACACACTGTTCTGTCCTTCATTTGTTTTAGTTCCCATTTCATCTGTGTGCCCTATGATACCTCATTGGGTACATACAACCTAAAATGTAAACTTAATTCCTTTTTGAGTGATATAAACATAAAATGTTAATACTATTTTCTTGCATTGCTTGTGTTCTTTAGTTTATTTGTTGAACATAGTAACTGGCGGTTGAAATGTAAATCAGTGGACTCTTTTGGTAAAAAATTTAGGATTGTCAATTGAGTGTTTTGCTATAGATTCTGTGGTAGGCAGGTTTGAAGGTGCTCCCCAAGATATCTTGCCCCTAGGGTACTTGCTTATGTAACTTTTGGTACTATGAATGTTTTACTAGTTTTACTTATATGATTAGGTTATATAACAGAGAGGACTTTTAGAAAAGAAGATGAGTGTGCCTGATTTTATCACATAAACTCTTTAAAGTAGAGATCTTTTCCCCTGCTCCTTGCAGAAGTCAGAGAGTCATTCCATGTGAGAGAGATTCTCTCGCCTGCTGAGATGAGGGAGTTGTTGTAGCCAGGTATTGACCTGAGAAGAGTGAAACTGAGAGCAGTCAAGGGCCTGTAGCTCACAAAACAACGGTAACACAGGTCCTATAACCACAGGGAAATGAATTCTGCCAACAATCTGAAGAAGGTTTCTGGAGTCCAGCTTCCAGAAAAGAACACAGTTGGTCACTACCTGAATGAAATACCCAACAAAAATACGCCAGAGTACTGGCTCATGGAAAAAAGAATAATTTGTTACTGTTTTACCCCTCAAAGTTTGTGGCAACTCGCTATGGAGCAAGTGAAGGTTAATGCAAGTTCAATTACACAGGAGGTTCACATCAGTTGATACTAGTCAAGATACACTTTAAAATTCCTGATGTTCTCTGGACATTTCCACAGACAGAAGGCACATGTGCCATGGATAGCAACTTGCCAGAATATTCTGAGCACTTTGAATGGCTTTAGATTAAGATAGGGGAGTAGATCCCCATGAACTTTTAGCATAACATGTGTACTTGCATCTGCTAATCTCATTATTGCAGATACCTGTCACCTCCACAGGCCACAGTGAAGAATCCACTATTTTTTTCCACTTTCCAGCAATCTGGTCCTATAGGTGGGACTGGTGTTTCAATATTAATGTCAAAAGATCGTGATGCTGCTTATGTCCAGGCAAGATTCTTTTTAACAGTTCATTCCTCCTGGCCCATTTCAGGATCATAATATGTGAACTATTTAAGTACAATGAGCCAAATTTCTTACGTTATTGGCCTAGTTTACCAAAGCTTGCTTCTGCACGAGCTTTTCTGCAGCTGAACAGATGTTTTCATGCCTGTGAGCTTAATTCTTCTCAGTTAATCAACCACAGCCCTAGGTAAATTAAGCTCCAAAGCATTTTTCAAAATTCAGAGACACATACAGTCAATATCAAATCCATTTCACATTTTATTAAAATACAACAATTTTCAGCACCTTATCTTTCTTAAAATATTTGAATCATTCAAGATATTATTGAACTTGGCATGTTAGTATTATTTAAGATCTCTGTACAGTTCTGTCTATATTAAATACCAGTTTAACTGTCTTCAAAATAAAGTAATGGTGTCATCAGGCAACTACCACGTCAAAAATCTTAATTGCTGTTGTTATAGCCCTTGTTTTTGCTTCTGTGGATCTTTCAGTCTGTATGTGACCGGGTGGTTCATACTTCAAATATTTGATGATCCCCAATCATCAAATATTTGATGAATAAGATGAACAAGAGATGCTCATTGTGGGTGTTCTGCACAGTCACCCAGTACCCACTTCTACACAGTCTGCTTCAAAGTAATGCTTTCTTGTTTTTTAAGTTGGTATTTCAGTGCTCATAATTTCCTTAGGTTAGAAATTATATCTTTAAAGTTACATAATCCTGCAATCTGTGCTTCTTTCTCATCTCTTGGTATTTCAATGACCAACAAGCTACTTTGTACATGGCTAGAATGTCCTTAAATGGTCCCATAGCTCTAGTCCAAGATTGACATAGTAAGAAAATTCATTAAATCATTTATGTGTTTTCATATTTTTCTCAGAACAATTTAACTCATGACCTATTTTGACATTTTTAATAGATCAAAATACATTTCTGCCTCTGTAGTAGTCCTTAACAAATTATTATGAGGAGAATAGATAAGCACAGTAATACAGGAAGCTTGATCAGAATTCTTTACTAGTTTAGAAACCAGAAACCAGGAAGAAATAGTGAACCTACTTGAGGCAACCCTGTAAAAATATGCTGCTATTTTTCTACTGGAAAACCAGATTGCCCTGTCTATTCAAAAGAGATGGAAAAGAATATATCAGTAAGTTTTAATTTAGAACTTAAATTAAATCAACAGCCTAAATCAACAAACAAATAAACAATTTTCCTTAAGTTAGCTGAAATTTCTTTTCCACTATGGAAGCAGCCTCTAAGATGGCTACCCATAGTCCCTGACTTCTGGTATTCATTCCCTTAGGGAAACTCCTATAGAGAATGGGGTGTATTGTTGACTGGTGTCTAAAACACAGCCAAGTGATGAGATTTCACTTCTGAGATCATGTCTAAAAAGGAAGTAGATTCAGTATTAGGCACTTTCTCAACTTTCTGTCTTTACTAGTGCTGGGGAAGTACAGGCCATATTGTTGTCAGTGGCCCTGCATGGTGGCCCATGTGACATGGTGAGGCCTTAGCCCAATAGCCGAAGGGGGACAAATCTATCCACAATCACATGTGTGAGCTTGGAAGTAGATACTTCAGCCCTAGCAAAGTCTTGAGGTGCTTGGTTTCTGGTCAATAGTTTGACTAAAATCTCATGAGAAATTTTAAGTCAGAGATACACAACTGAGTAGTGCCTAGATTGTTGACTCACAGAAACTGAGGGATAAAACATGTTTGTTGCTTTAGGCTGCTACATTTTGGGGTAATTCATTACATAGCAATATTTGACTAATACAATCACCGTCACCAGATCTGGAGCAATGACTATAGTTCTCTTCATGTAACTTCATCTACTTAATCTTGGTTACTAGCCAAACCAGATTATAACACAAACTTTCTTCAGTCACCATGTTTCAATAAAAGTCTTACGTTGTTCCCCCCCACCACCAGGAGTAATAGTTGCAAAACAAAGTAGCAAACCTAAGAAGCCATGCTTGCTCAATTCTATTTGCCAGCAAAATTTTACAAAGCCCCTGGCTCTGTGATAGCATACAGGTCCCTGGAGACTGCTTTGAAGAAGAAAAAGCAGATGGCCCCCCAGGTCTCTTGCTTAAGTCACTATATGCCTTTAAAGATAAATATGCCATTTTCTACCCATAAGAAACTGTGTGATGGAGTTAGTGATTACGCTTCTGTAATCTATAAACAAATGTACCCTTAAGCTCGAACCTGAGGTAATTCTGCTTTAATGTAACTTCTGAGCAAGTTTGATGTGATTTTGCAGGGACTGAACCTCCACTACTTGTAAGCAAGAGGCTGGAATTCTGTGCCCAAACTGTCTGATGGAACCTCTTTAAAGAGCTGTCCTGAGCTGTGGGTCCCAGCCTATAGTCCTCAGTAAGACTTCTGAATAAAAAAACTAACACGAATTATTTAAAAGCCTGATTTTTCCCTTTTCCTTAGTAGACAGAATATTCATGGTAAACTTAGATTTAATCTTAACTACACTGAAATTATGTCATTTAGCTCTTACCTTAACTAGAAAATACTGATTATAAAACATAATGGCTCAGTTAAGGCAGACGTTCTTGCTGTTGTTGTTTCCCCTCTCATTTAATAGTCTGGACATTAGTGACTCTGTTCGGTTGGCTAGCTCAAATTCACAAAGACAGCTAGAGTTTCAAGTTTTTTCATCTCTTTGCTAAGTAGTTTGTCAAACTGCCTTCCAAAACAAGACACAAGAAGAGTATCCACATGTCACAGCCAGCACTCAGAAGTGGCATGTGCCAATCCAGCTCTTACCACATGATACAAAGGAAACTGAAAAATGTAGTTTATAATTAGTGATGTCCCCACCATTCAAATAGGATTATGATTAATTGACAAAACAGGTATTGAAGGACAATTCGCAGCCTGCCAGGGAATCTATAGTGTTTCAGGCTTTCCACAGTCTGTATCTGTGATACATTCACACTCAAAAGACCAGTTGATGTGTAGCCAAAGGAAACATCATAACCTGCTCATTTCGGTGACTGTGCCATGGTTTTTCATTCATTCATTAAATAATTTGTTGTAAATGACACCATACAGTTTTGTTTTTTTTTTCCTAAAGAATTCAGTCTTACTCCTAATAACGTCTTTGGTCAATACCACAACTATCAATTCTATAGAGGTGTAATATTTTCATTATATTTGTATTTTGTTATATTAACTTATATTTTGTTTATTTTGAACAAAATTCTTGCTTAATAATTATGTCAAATCCAGTTGCAAGAAGGGCTACTTTTAAAGGACCGAGATAATCTGTAGAGTCTCTGTAGCAAATTGTGTCTCCTTTAAATTCTTATGTTGTATGTTTTATCCCCAGTGCCTCAGAATGGGACTAGATTTGGAGATAGGTAACTTTAAAGAGGTTATTAATATTCAATGAGACCCTATTAAAGTGGGCTGTAATCAAAGATAACTAGAATCTTTTTTCTACATCCAAATTTATTTTTATTATTATTTTGTATTAAGTCACAAACACATAGATCATCTATACATCGATGCCTTTATGGGGTACAATGTGCTGATTTTATATACAATAAGGAATGCTTACATCAAACTAGTTAGTATAGCCTTTACCTCATTTACTTAATTATTCTGTTAAGACATTTATACTCTATATTTAATAGGTTTGACATGTACCCTTGGAATATGAACCATAAGAATGATCCCACTGTTTACCCTCCTTCCATACAATCTCCTCCTCTAATCCCATCCCCCTCCTCTTCCCTCCTTCATCTTGGGCTATAGTTGTGATTTTTCTTTCTTATGAAAGTGTGAGTGATTATAAGTTGGTTTCATAATAGTACTGAGTACATTGGATACTTTTCTTCCATTCTTGAGACACTTTACTAAGAAGAATATGGTGGAGTTCCATCCATGGTAACATAAAAGAAGTAAAGTCTCCGTATTTTTTAAGGCTCAATAATATTTCATGGTATACATATACCACAATTTATTAATCCATTCATGGGTCGATGGGCACTTGGGCTTCTTCCATAACTTGGAAATTATTAATTGAGCTGCAATGAACAATCTGGTGGAAATATCTTTGTTGTAAAGTGATTTTTGGTCTTTTGGATATACACCTAGTAGAGGAACTGTGGGCCAAATGGCAAGTCTATTTTTAGACCCCTGAGTGCTCTAGAAGAGACAAGGATATAGACACACACAGAAAGAAGACCATGGGAATGCACAGGGAGAAGATACCTATGTAAAATCAACAAGACAGGTTTAAGAAGAAACCCACCTTCTTGACACTTTGGTCTCAGACTTCTAACTTCCAGAACTATGAGATAATTAATTTCTGTTGTTTAACCCAACTGGTGGTATACAGTGTCAGTCAAAAGAAACTATGCAATCCCTAAGAGGGAAATCAAAGAACAAAAATGTGGCACTGACATGTAAATCTATTCAGGAAGAGACTCTCAATGTAATCAGCATGAGAGTTATAACTACATACAAGTTATTTTACCTAGTAGAGTAAGAATAGCTGAGAATGCTTAACTAGATCCATATGAATCATCTTTCAGAACTCTTCATTTTTATGTTTATAAATCAGCATTGTGAAGACAACTTCCAGCTCCAAATTCTGTTGATCTTAGAAAGAAGATGTACTTAACATCAAGCATAGGCTGTCTGATTATCAGAGTGATATATCTTTCCTGATTATTTAAAATTGGCACTATTTTTCATTTCTTGACTGTATGTTAGGGGAAATATAACATTCTTCATCTGGATAGCACTACATTTTGGGATCTGTTAACATGGTCAGCAGTACAAGGAGTACTCTGGTGAATGGTGACCACACAAAGGGAAGGACACACACTCTGATGATAGTGACCACACCACAACAGGAAATTGATTGCATTAGGCCTTTGGTAGAAGTAGTCTGGCCTTGAAAAACACCAGCTTGGTCTTGTCATTGTGACATCACAGCATTTCATAACCTTGGACTATGTAAAATAGTACAATCATTGAAATGATGGAAGAGGTGGCCTAAAATGAATGAGAACAACAGAAGAGTGATAACCTTTGCTATAGCATTTCAATTTAATTTAAATATATAGCATTTCAAAATTTAAGGGAGTGTATCTTTCAGTATAAAAAAGAAACATTGGGTTAACTTTTACCTGTTGGAAATGGAAATACATTTTATTTTGTCTTATATTCACTGAAGTGGAAAATTAGCATGAGGCTATAAAAAGAAAAAAAAAACTCATTGTGATTTAGAATTGAATAAAAGTAATTAATTAGGGAACGTTCTGTTATTTTCAAAGAGATGCACTACAAAAAAAATTAACACTGGAAAATAATTGAAGCAGAAAAGGTCAACAGTACTGATTTCACCGAGAAAATGTTTCAGATCATATAATTTGGAAAAATGCAGTGATCTTCAAATTAGGCAAAGATGAATACTGAATTTTACTTCCTTCAAATTATCATTATAATTTTTTTAAAAAAACTTTCATAAGGAAATTTTTAAATTAAATAAAGATCAATAGATAATATTGGACTATTACTTAGATGAATAGTGATGTTATTACATAAGATATAAATGTTATTCCTTTCATTACTGAACTGTCTGTATGTAACAGAGTAAAGTAACTCTTCATGGGTCATTATGACAGACCAACTTGACTGGGCCTCAGTGCCCAGAAAATTGGTTAAGCATTATTCTGTATTTTTTTTTTTTTTGGTGAAGTTTTCAGATACAATTTATACTTAAAATGGTGGACACTAATTAAACCAGACTGACTTCCCCGGTGTGGTGACTCATGCCTGTAATCCTAGCATTCTAGGAGGTCAAGGCAGGTAGATTGCATGAGCTCAGGAGATCAAGACCAGTTTGAGCCAGAGTGAGAACCTGTATCCAAAAATAGCCAGGCACTGTTGTGGGCAGCTGTAGTCTCAGCTACTTGGGAGGCTAAGGCAGGAGGATTGGTTGACCCAACAGAGTGAGTTTGCTATGATATATGATGCCATGACATTCTACCAAGGGTGACAAATAAGACTCTGTTGCAAGAAATAAACATGTAAGCAGACTGTCCTTCATAATGTGAGTGGACTTCCTCTTATCAGTTGAAAGCCTACACACAATAAAAGGCTGCCATCCCTCAAACAAGAGAGAATTCTCCAGCTATCCACCTAGAGATACTGTCTGCAATATTAACTCTGCCTGGTTTTCCGGAAGACTGCCCTTGGGCATTAAGGGCAACTATTTCCTGAGTCTCTAGGATTGGCCTCCTGCATTAATTTTGGACTTGCCAGGCTTGGACAATCACATAAACCTATTTCCCAAAATGAACCTGCCTCTATCTATCTATCTATCTATCTATCTATCAATCATCCATCCATCCATCTAACCAGCCAGCTATCCACCTCTCTATCTTTATCATCTGTCAGCTATCTCCATACTATTAGTTCTGTTTCCCTGGAGAACTCTGACTAGTAAAGTCACCAAAAATATCTCCCATTATTCTCCTCTGTCTTGATTGGTGTAAAGAATCTGTTTAAGGTACTAGATTAGAGAATATACAGAAATCTGGGAAAAATTTCAGAAATTCTGATGTTAGTTTTCAACGTTATTTTGGTTCCATTCTGTGTAAATAGTTTTTTTCTTATTGTTTTCATGATTTTTTCAGTCTTTATTTTTCAACATTTCAACAATCTTGTGCCTGAGTCTACAAAACTTGTTTGCATTTATATTGCTTGGAGTTAGTTGAGAATTTGGTTATGAACGTAATGTTTTTATGAAATTTGGAAGGTTTTCTGTCATTATGTTTTTCAACTTTGTGTTTCTTTCAATCTCTCTTCTCTTCTATTATTCCCATTACTGATGTACTTAATGGTGTCCCACTTTCTCTGAGGCTATGTTCATTTTCATTCAATCTCTCTTTTTTTTCTCTTTTTCTCAACCAATATGCCTTCAGATTTGCTAATTCTTTTTTTCTGAAAGCTCTCTGAAGTGCTATAATGAGTTCTTCATTTCAATTATTGTACTTTTCATTCAAGAACATCTATTTGATTTTTATTAATATTCTTGATTTAATGAAACAATGTTATACTTTTCTATAATAAACCTGATTTGTTTTAGTTTTTTGAAAATGACAGAAAACCTTCCAAATTTGTAAGTCTTTGTCTGCTAAGCAGGCAACTCAGTCTTTTCAAAGGATGTCTTTGTTGCCTGCTTTTTCCCCCCTGTGTACAGGATATACTTTCCTATCTTTTTGCATGTCTCATAATGCATTGTTTAAAACTTCATATTTTAGATAACATACTGTAGTGATTCTATGGAGTTGCTTAATCTAAAATCTCTTCTGGGGCTTGCTGTTTTCTTGTTTGTTAATTTCATGGCATGGTGAATCTACTTCAGTGAAGCCGATTTTTCCTGCAGTGTGTAGCCTTTGATATCACTACTCAGAGTGTTTAAGCTTGGGCAGGCACACAGCCACCTGGAGTGAGAGTGATTTAGCCCGATTTTCTTACCCTAACCTCTTTGTCAAATGTAGCTGATATACCTTTATCATATGGCACCCAACTATTAGCATCTTCTATTTGCCAACTAAAAACAAAAATAATATTTTTACCAATGTCCTGGGCATAAATTATTTTATGGACTATTTAATTAAATTCACACTTTTTGTAGGTGTAGTCATTGAGTCCAGTCTTAAGTCTTGTATTGATGCCATGAAGATTCTTTTAAGCTGTGTCTTTACATGCTTCTTTCTTTTAACATTTAAGGGGTTGATGATTTAGCTTATTGATATTACATAGCTACCAAATTCCTCATGGTTTCTCCCCACAAAAATCCATATAGTTATGGCTGCACCCTTAGGCTTGACTTTCTCACAATAATGTCCAGTTTTTTAGAGAGGACAACAGATCTGTTTTCCCCTACTACAGATCTGAAGCTGGTGACAGGAATAGTGGCTCACTTCTCTCAAAGTGATAGCCCTTCATTATAGATGGGCCACTGAGTCTCATCCTCTGGACTTGCTTCTGTTAGCACACAACATAACTCTGATTAATGAGCCAGGGCACAGGTTATGGAGGCCAATGTTTCTTGTCTTGCCTTGGTAGACTCACCCTGATAACATGTCCTGGGTGGAAAAGAGAACCCAAACCTGTTAGCTGATCTTGCTTGGGGGAGATATTCTGCCATGTGACAACTTGGAGGATGGAAGCCACATGAGAAATGTCAGTAGCTTTCCCATCCTAGGGAGATACCATGACCTTAAACTGAGACATGGTAGGGGAGAAGAAACTCTTTTTCCTTGGTTAACAATAGTAAGAAATAGAGACTGCAAGGTCTAAACTGGAAAAGGAAATGGGGAATAGCAGATCATGAAACAAATTTACAAGACTTTTGCACTTCTTATCATGATTTAGATTTTCTTAACTAGATGTTTCTTAATTTGTTGTTTGTCCTGAGAGAAGAGCCTTTAATTTTTAGGACAGTTTTCAATATATATGGTTGTTCTCCTAGGAAGAGCTCTAGAATACAGAGGCAAAATAAAAAATTCTGAGACATCCAGGCACAGCTTAAAGTGTTATTGCTCAGTTAAAAAAATAATTCCCCGTGGTTCATCACCCACCCAAATGCTCCTGGTATGTCAATCTCAGATACATAAAGGCACAGGTGGACTGAAATGCACTATATTCTACTAACCACATAGCTCAACACAGACGCAGACACAGAACAACACTTTTTATGCATTTTTATAAACAATGTAGGCAATAAGGAATAAGAAATCCCATCAGGGTATCAGAATTTTGAACATTATATTATGAAGGAACATAATTATATAAATATAAACATATATTGTATTTATATTTGTATTATGGCCAATGTTCAGTGCCAAAGTTCTATATATCCTTGGACATAATCAAAGAGCCAGCTCAGGGCTGAGCATGGTTCCTCACGCCTTTAATCTGAGTACTCTAGGATGCTGAGATGGCTGGATTGCTTGTGCTTAGGAGTTTGAGACCAGTTAGAGCAAGAGCAAGATTCAATCTCTACCAAAAATAGAAAAATTACCCAGACCTTATAGAAGGTACCTATAGTACCAGCTACTTAGGAGGCTGAGGCAGAAGGATCGCTTAAATACAGAAGTTGGAGGTTTGTGTGAGGTAGGTTGACTATGGCACTTTAGCCTGGGATAACAGAGTGAGACTCTGTGTCCAAAAAGAAAAAAAAGCCAGTTCAATTACCTGAAAATTAATTCTAATCTTACACATGATGTTATATAAAGAGAATTTGTAGAGATGGAATTACTTCTACTGTATTAGAAATAGAATCAGTACATAATAGCACATTTATATTTATTTATTTTTCCCTTTCCATTTTTTAGTTTAAAGTGATTCATTACTACCTCTAAATGAGTTGGAAGAAAGCAAATAGATTGGAGACTATCAGGGAATTTTCATTACTGAATAATGGATGACACTAGTACCTAAACAAAGTAAATGTTAGGTTCTCATTCCTTTGTGTTACATTAAAAATAATGTCATGGAACTTAGGAGAAAGATGGCTGACCACAGATATCATTTACTGACTGCCCTCAGGGGAAGGAAAGGTTTTAGATAAAGTAAGGACACATCTTAGATGTACATCATGGGAATAAGTACTAGAGCTTGCTGAGGACCTCAGAGAGAAAAGCTGTGAAGCAGAGAAGGAAGACGAAAAGAGAAAAAAAAAAATAGTACCAGTGAGTATCCAATACAGAGAGTGAAAGGGTGATCAGCTCACTGTCAAGTTACTTAGAAGTTTTCCCCCAATGAACTTCAGCACCACTGCAACCATTAAACTATAGGGAGAACTTTGTGTGACCACAGAAAGGGGACATTGTCTGTGGGGTTCCCTTAACAAGAAAGTGACCTGAGAGGCTGAAGAGCCAGCTTCTTCCATTTGGACAGACCCTGTTCTTTCCTGCCTCTCTCCCACCCACTGCAATGAAGTATGAGACAAGCAGTATGAGACAAGAGTTTGGAGGGTGCTGCCTCTTTCCAGTTGTCATATCCTCCATTCTGAGGTTTGTGCAAAGAGCAAATCCCAAAGTTTTCCCTTGAGGAACACAGTGAACTTGGGGTGTCTGATCTGGGAGCTTCTTACTCACTGGATTTCCAGGAGCTAGTGTGTCTGATATGTAGTCCAGATCCCATGACCCCGGGACGTTAGTGGGGCACTAGGGGGCACAGGAGGAAGATTTGGGAGCTGGACTTGGAAGGTAAGGGAGTTCAGGTGGGCAGAGCTGACTGGAGAATACAGTGGGGAGGGGGCCTGAGACACGGTGATCTGGTGGAGCACCCATCTGTCCCATGGGAAAGCCATACTGTTGAATTATGGCCAGTTCTCCAGCAGGAAGTATCCTACCCCATGGTGCTATAGCAATTATGTACAGTGTGTTCATGCACTCATTTGCAACTGAGGGTAGAGATAAAACAAGAGGGTTGGAAGTCACTCCTGATAGTTAGCTGGGGAATTGTGGGTCCCTCAACATGAGCAGCTCTCCTAGTTTGGAGAGATGCCTCAATCGTCCTCCCAGCAGCTTTCCATAGTGTCCAGGAAAACAAACTTGGAACCCTGCCAAGGATCAAAGCTATACTACTGGACTAAGGTGAGTTTCCAGTGGGGGAGATTCCAGCTAGCAGAGCCCTAGCAACCAAGTGTGGTATAACCAGACACCAGAGGGCAGAAGTAATACAGGAAGGGCAGAACTCATTTCCAACAGCCAGTTGAGAAATTACAACCCTTTCCTAATGAGTAGTCATCTTGGTTCAGAAAGCATGTCTAGACCCTCCTCCCAGAAGCACCCCCTTTCAGCAGGGAAATGATCTTTTAGCCCTGCTAGAGCTTTGCAAAGCTTTCCACAGTTGCCCAAGCAAACCACTCTCAGCCTTCTTCCTTCACCCACCTCTGCTATGGTGAAAAAACAACCAACTACCTGGGAACTACAGGACCCCTTCCAAAGCTGGGGGCATTCAGGCACTCCTCCTGAGGGACTAGAGCTTATTACAGGGGCAAAAAAACTTCTTTGCAGCTGCTTCTTTCCTTCAAGCAACAACTACTGATAGGAAGAAAAACTCTATGGCTCAATTCAGTATTTACCAACTCCATCAAATAGGTGTGGTTGATTCTCATTCATAAGCATCACCAATAATCTTGCAGATTAAGCTGGGAATCCCAGTACAGTTTACACTGATGGAAATAGGTGAAGACAGTAGGATAGAAGCAACTCAGAGAGACACTGATTTCTGAAAAGAAATAAAAGCTATAGTAAGCTTGATCTGTGAGGGTTCTGCCTCTTCTCCTGAAGACCTCTAGTCTCATCATGGAGCTGCTCAGTGTCTATGCAGACACATTACACTGAAGAGCAGGTGCGTCAGAGATCTGGTGCCTGTCAATCCCAGGTTCCTGCAAGCAATACCATCTTGGTTGCTCTGGTGCAGAACCAGGTCTTCTTATTACCAAGCCTTCCACAGGTAGACTTTGCATCACCCTCACTGGACTGGGGAAGGAAGAGACATTCCCTTTTGTCATGCTCTATGAGTGGGTATCAAGCATGTCTCCTACCCAGTGTGGTTGATGAACAAAGGAGGAGCCTTAGACACCTCAGGCACCCCTAGGGAATCCTGGGTAAACTGCCGTAATAGTTCTTACATATGGGGGAGAACCTTGACTGAGTAGCAGCTCTGGCCCACCTATGTGGAACCTGGGTCACTGACACAAACTACTACCTGCATAATTGGGCACCAGTGGTCCCTATGATGATGAAAACACCTGCCATATGAGAGGATCTGCTCCCAAAATTCCAACAGCCTCTGAAGGTATCACTGTGCCTCAGTCCCATGCTCTTCCCTTGTAACTCCAGGGGCCCTGCTGTGCCAAAATCTCCACCCCCAATACTCCAGAGTTGTAGCTGGACACTAAGCACCACCACTGAGAGTCCACCACTACTACTGGGCTGGCAGAACATTCCCAAGTCCCAATAATTTGCTCTGGAAACCCCAGCCCTGAGAAGCCATCACTCCTAGACTTGGTTGAAGAGTCCCCAGCAAAGGGGAGAGGTGTCCTGCAATCCTCTTTACCCAGAGCTGAAAGAAGAGGCTGATGAGAAAGCAGATGAAAAGGACCCTAACAACATGAAAAAAATAGTTTGACACACTCAAGGGAACATACTGGGACTATAGTAGTGAACTCTACACACAAGGAAATTGCCAAATGGCAGAAATGGAATTCAGGATTAAAGGAATATAAATTCAATGGAATTAAGGCGGAAATTGAAAACCAACAAAAAAAATAGTAATCCAGGAAATGAAGGAAAAATGAAAAATCAGGAGAAAACTAAACAAAATATGAAAGGATATAAAAGAACTTGAAGAAATAAAAAATTTAGTGAATTTCAAAACATAGGAGAAAGCTTTGACAATAGGCTAAACTAAGGAAAAGAAAGAATTTCAGAGTTTGAAGAAAAGTACATCAAGATAACCCAGTCATTCAAGAAGCAGAGAAGAGTATAAAAAAGTTTGAGTAATCACTGACAGAGAGATGTAACTCACCAGAAAAACTCATCAGATTAACTCATCAGGAAACTCATCAGGAAAACTCATCACATTAACCGCAGACTTCTCAGTTAAAACCTTATAGGCCAGAAAAGATTGGGTTCCCAAATCTATTTAAATGGAGTAACTTTCATTCTAGAATTTTGAATTCTGCAGAACAAACTTTCACAATTTATGGAGAAATTGAGTCTTTCTCAGACAAGCAGACACTGAGGGTCACCAGTACAAAATCAACTGTAAAATCTCCAAAAATCACAATTCATAAAACAATAGAACAAGGCGTAAAACTAAGCAATAAGGGACTACTCAACAGGATGAACAAACATTCCACACATCAATACTGTCAATCAATGTCATGAGACTCAGTGATCCTCTCAAAAGAAGTAAAGGGGTGGAATGGATGAAAACACACAACCCAAGCATCTGCTATCAACAGAAAACACACCTAAATCACAAAGACACACACAAATGCAATATGAAAGGATGGCAAAAAATATTTTGCAGAAATAGAAATCAAAGGACAGCAGTTGATGCCATTCTCATATGCGATACAATTGATTTTACTACAAGAAAAGATGAAGACAAACAGGTTAATAATATGATGGTAAAGGGAGTAGTTAAACAAGAAGGCATAACAATTGTTCCCAAACCCAGGATGTAAATTCAACTTAAGCTAAGAAAAGAAATAAATAGTACCATCAAAATTTCTGGGAATCTCAAATTCCCACTTGCAGAGGTCAACAAGTCACCAAGGCAAAAAATAAACAATGGATGTAAATCAAACTCTAAATCACACATTTAGAGAACTTTCTGCCCCCAAAGTATGGAATGCACATTCTTCTCAGTGGCACGTGGGATATTTTCTAAGATTGATCATATCTTAGGCCACAAAGCAAATATAACAAATTCCATCTATCTGTCTATCTAAATCATATCATGTACCTTCTCAGACCATGGCAGAATAAAGTAAGCAATCAATGACGAGAAAAAGAGTCAAGCCTACATAAAGTCAAACCTCCTACTGAACTATTATTTAGTCACAGACGAAATAAAAATGGAAATTTAAAGATTCTTTGAACTTACCAACAAAGGGGACACAACTAACAAAATGTATGGGAAAAGTCAAAGCATTCCTCAGGAAAAAATTCGTAGCCTAAATGCCTACATTAAAAAGACAGAAAGATCACAAAGTATTAACCTACTGCCATAACTCAAGGAAACAGAACAGGAAGAGGAAACAAAACCTAAAGCCAATTGAAGAAAATAGATACTAAATTCAGAGCAGAACTAAATGAAATGGAAAAGAAAATGATACAGAAGATCAATGAAATAAAGTTTTCTCATTGAAAAGATAACAAAATGGGTAAACCTCTTGCTAGGTTAATCAATAATAGAAAAGACTCAAATAAAAATCAGAAATATCAAAAAAGCAATATTACAACCAGAAATACAAAACATCATCCATGAAAACCACATAAACCTCTGTGCATACAAACCAGAGAAGGTAGAGAAATTGGGCAAGTTCCTGAAAACACACAAGCTCGTAAGACACGACCAAGAAGAAAGAGACTGATCCCAGACAGTGAGATCAAAGCAGTAATAAAGAATCTCCGCAAAAGGACAAAAATGCCCTGGACCAGAAGGATTTGCAGCCAAATTCTATCAGACCTATAAAAAAGACCTGGTGCCCATAACAAAGAAATAATTCCAGAGTATCGAAGAGGGATGTCTCTCAAACTCATTCTATGAAGCCAGTATCATCTTGATACCAAAGTCAGGAAAGGACTCAGCAAAAAAAGAAAACTACAGATCAATTCTCCTTCTTGCCCAATGCCATCGTTTGGAGGGCATTTATGTGGGAGCCTTTTCTGATCTTTCAACTTATTGCAAAAACAGCACCACGCAAGGTAGGAGGAAAGGGAATTGTTTTGTTTTGGGAGGACAGGCGCCAAGCAGCGGCACTCTCCTCAATGGTTCAACAACTAAAGATGGCCTTGGCACCAGCCATATGCTCAGGCACCAGATCCAGCCGTACTTGCACTTGTGTCTCTAGTCACTGGTCTGCTATCTGCCTGTGCGCCTTGCCGGGGGCCGGCAGCAGAGTAGGGAGCCCTCAGATGTCTGGGAGTCCTAGCCAGGCGGGTTGGAGCCACCTGCCACCCAGCAGCTCCCACGACCTACCCAAGGGAACCAACAGGGATCCTGCCAAGGAAGCCATGTCCAGCTGCATAAAATAAAAATAATTTTGAATCCGTAATGCTATAAAATGTTTATGATAAAAACCTAAAGCACCATTAAAATACATATATCTAATATAATTCTACTACGAAACTTTTTTTTTCAATTTCAAAATATTGTGAGGGTACAAATGGTTTAGGTAAAATGGATGGACTTATAATGCTTGAGTCCTGAAACAGGTGTGCCCATCACTCAGGTAGTTTCATAGTACCCATTAAGTAGATTTGTATGTGCCCCCTTCCTCCCCTTCCCCCTTGGTTGAATTTCACTGAGTTTTACTTCCCTTTCTGGTCTTGCTTTCTCATTGGTTAGTTTCAATTTAATTGCAAGCATATATGATATTTGTTTTTATGCTTTTTAGATACTTCAGTTAGGAAATTGGCCTCCAGTTCCCTCCAAATCACTGCAAAGGGCAGTATTCATCCCTTTTTCTGGCTGTGCAATATTTCATGGTGCACATATACCACATTTTGTTAATATGCTCATGAATTGATAGTCACCTCAGCCGATTGTACATTTTTGTAGTATTCAGCAATATTGCATTTGTAATTTAGGTAGTACATTTTGGGGGGCATAATATTATTGGACACTCAATAGACAACAGTGTATTGCAAACATAACTTTTATGAACTAGAAAATTAAAAGAATCTGTATGACTAGCTTTTGTGTGATATTCCCTTTATTGCAACAATCAAGAACCAAGTCCACTACGTATATATCTCTGAGGTATGGCTCTCCTAGAGAAAAAATTTTGATATTAATGAATTATGGTGCTAATTGAGGATTAATGTATGTTATTTAATAGCACATGTACAATTATCCTAGCAATATGCATATTTATGCTAGAAAGGCTAAAAAATTTGTGATCGCTTAATTTGAAGTGGAGAATGTGTTGTGTCCTTATGGATAGGCAATTAACGTACTAAATGGTAAAGAAAATACTTTTAATTGTCTAACATTACCACTATTAACTTGAGTACACCATAATTTCTATATGTAAAAACATAGGTGCTCAATAATTTTATAGTAAAAATAAAAAATCTACATGGATAGTTACTTGGAGGACCACTCTTTTAAATGTGAATCAATTCTACAAGATAAAGAGCATTCAACAACTAAAGACTACATTCTGAAAGGATGTTATTTTGACATAATTCATTTATTACATGTTAGAATTATTGTGTGGCTCCAGTGGCCCAACCTCATATCAAGGTTTAAAAGGCATTAATTCTATATTTCTTATTCCGTTAGCTATTTCCATTTACTTTGAATCTTTCACAAAAATTAATTTCTGCTTTGTCTGATAGAATTAAATTATCTCAACCAGTATTAAATAAAAATCTCATATAATAATTTATTTTAAAATTAATTTTAGATTCCCTTGAAGTCTTGAGAGTTTTCTCCAGTAGCATATAATTTGGGGATTAAAAAACATTTTTTTGTACTATACCTCCCTCTCTGCCCGCCTAGTGCCAAAATTAGGAGAGGGCCCAGATTATCTGTTCGGTCAGCCCTTTCTTCTTGCACTGTTCTCTGCAGTGCCCACCATCCTACCCTACTTGTTTCTACATGTTCTTACATTGTTTTTCCAAAGGACAAGTATTATTATCATTAATAATAGTAGTAGTATTGGTGCCTGATTTCTGTCCTGAGACTTCATCATTGGATATTAAGGCATCACATAGATATTTATACAAAGCAATATCTCTTAATAAAAGTGTCATTGCAGGTATCATAAGGTGTTTTAAAGATTTTATATGCATTGACTTATAAGAATAAAAATTACATGCGTCTTAGAAGTTTTAAATTTGTCAGAGCCTCCCACTATCTTTTGAATGAAAATATATCAGTGCATGATTATTCAAGGATAGGGTTAATCTTCATAATCTTTAGAACGAGGGTCTGTTAAACCAAAATTGACAAAGCAGAAAAACCCTAAAGTTTCTTTATACGTATAAAATTATTTATATCCTTCTGTGATTTAGGAGATGTGGAAAAATGTATATCTAAGTACACAATTATAAGTATAATGTCACACTTTATAACATCACAAATGCACATTTATAGACCTGAATTAAAGCATTTTCAATGATTTATAAAAATCTGAGGCCACAGCATTAGCATCTATGTATTTCTCTTTACTCATCTGGAGTTGAAGAAATGAGAATTGGTCAATGGAAAAAATTATCTATTGATTGCTCAACAAGTGCATCTTCTTATTATAATAAGTATTCTCTTTCCCTTCTGGGTGTTAATGAATTGGAAAATCAGTTAAGGCATATAGTAATTAAATGGAAGTTTAAGTATGAGTTTGATACTTTCTGATTAAAATAGGGATATACTTCCAAGTGTTTTAATTTTATTCAATATTATTATCATTTATGTACCATATTAAGATTTTTATCATTACTTACTTTTAGTGGATATGTTTAATGTGTATATATTCATATTCATATATAAACATATAATGATATATACTTAAATATAATTAATAAATCATGTGAGCTTTTCATTTCATTCCTCTGTTTATTCATATGACCCATGATATCATCTTGGAATGTTTTATAATGATATGTGTATTTTGTGATTGTATCATAATTCATATTGGTTTTGTAAACTCACTTTAAACTAATCTTTGATACTTTAAACCATCTTTGATATCTTTATTATAGAATCAACAGTGTAATTTGTGTACTATACAACTCTCCCAAATATGTATTCTTTAGTCTACCGATAAAGCATCCCAGTAATTTAAAGATATTAATAACATACAAATATTTGGAAAGAGAACTGTACACTTTCTAGATATATTATGGAAGATTTAAATGTAGATTTCTCTCCTTATTCTTGTTTTATTTTTATAAATGCATTTGATAAAATTTCCATTGACCTTGCCAGTTTTTTTTAGATGGTTGTACCGAGTTACTGTTCGTGAAAGAAGTGCTAAGAGATGGATGGAGAGTCCTCTGGTGATATCATTAAAGCCAAATTGGCTAAAAGTATAATAGTAAGAGAAGATCATGAATAGTGATGACATTGAGCCTGGGTTAATCTGGAAGCCAATGCCTAGCTTCATATATTGAAGGATGAGGATGAGAAGGAGCCATAGGTTAAAAAGAGTGGGATGAAAGGAAGGCATATTTTCAATAATGAGTCTGTTTAATAATTAGGAAGTGATACTGTTAATTATCTTCTGGAAATCCACTTTAGTGCGGTTTTGGTATATTGCAGGAGATTAAAGGTAGTTGTTTAAATTGGAGATAAACCTCTTCATTAAAATACCAAATATAGGAAAATCATAGCTACAGACTATTATTTTAGTTTTAATAGCTTTTGCTGTAGAAAATAAAAGTTTTTTTTTTAAGTGGAATAAATGGTCAATGGTCCTCTTTGAATTAAATAATGATAAATAATTAAACCTATTTTATGGGAAAAATACTTAATTGCTCTCATTTAAATTTATGTGATGACTTCAATGATATGATAAGTTTGTAATAGCGTCCTTAGTGTCTTGTAATGTTTAATAAGCAGCATAAGTTAATATTAAAAAAATGCCTTACTTGGGCAGCACCTGTGGCTCAAAGGAGTAGAGTGCCAGCCCCATATGCTGGAGGTGGTAGGTTCAAACCCAGCCCTGGCCAAATACTGCAAAAAAAAAAAAAAGAAAAAAAAAAAAAGCCTCACTGTTTTTAATCAAAGTTCAGAAAAAATTTTGGATAAAAGTTTCAATTTAGTAAATTATGATTTCTCCCTTTATAATAAAATAAATACAATATATTAATAATTTAATATCTCCAGAAAATATATTTTAAGTAGTAAAATCAGTTAAAATGTTTATATTTAATTGAGGTTGTGACAAGGTTGTGACAATATGATTGTAATAGAGCACTCTGGTATTTAATAGTGTATCAGTTTAGAAATATTAGATTCATATTTAGGATGGTGAAATATTTGTTTATAGTTCGGTTTATAAAAATGAATTATAGAATTTGAACTTTTAGAAATTGCATAAAAAGGTTCTGCACAAGAACAGAAAAGCGAGTATCCAATGTACTCAATACTAATATGAAGCCAGTAGGCAAACTAATACATGCCCACGGGAGAGAAAAACTCAATTTAATTCAAGGTGGGGGAGGAGGAAGAGTGGAGAGAGAAGGAGGGACACGATTGGTGTGCTCCCACCTAATCGGCACAAGGTACGGTTATACAGCACACCTCCTGGGTGTGGGACACAAGGACAACAGGGACTTCACCTAACAAACTCAAACATTGTAACCTAATCATTCCTACCTTCATATTAAACTGAAATTAAAAAAGAGAGAGAGAAAAGAAAATGTTCTGCCTCTGAGTTTCTTCCTGCAGCTCCACATATTTTGTGACTGACTTAATGTATACTGTGTTCATTACATTATACATGAGTGTTATATACTATCTGTGTATGTATGTATAATAAAGTACTATTTTATAAAGGCCAAATCTCTACTGTTGTTAACAGAGCATAGTGGTGATGTGTCATATATGGTTATAGAAAACTAGGTAGTTATACCACTTTGAAAATACATTTGTTCAGCTTTTACCTGGTTTTAGTCTCTAATTGGTTGTTTTAGAAGGATTTTTTTTTTTTTTTTTTTTTTTTTTTTGAGACAGAGTCTCAAGCTGTCTCTACCCATGGCTGGGTAGAGAGCCATGGTGTCACAGCTCACAGCAACCTCAAACTTTTGGGATTAAGTGATTCTCTTGCCTCAGCCTCCCAAGTAGATGGGACTACAGGTGCCCGCTTCAATGCCTGGCTATTTTTCTTATTGTTTTTGTAGCAGTTGTCATTGTTTAGCTGTCCCAGGCTGCGTTTGAACCCGCCAGCTTCGGTGTATGTGGCTGGCTCCCTACCCACTGAGCTATGGGCACCGCCCAGATTTCTATAATCTTTGTAAAATCTAGCTGCCAATATTTCTGGGAAACTCTGAACAATTCTTATTACAAAATAAAAATGCGCATTTCTACCAGAGCTCCCAGTACTTCACTAGCCAAAAGCCAACAATATCATTTTTGCTTCCTAGGTGGGAAAGCAACTCCTTGCTGGTGGCTGACAATTAGGGAAGCCATGATTTTCCTCTGGGAATAGCAGTTGCTTAACCACACTGCTACTGTTCTTACCCTTTGTCTTCAGGTCTGACATCTATGGGGAAGTGCATGTGTGTTTATGTGTGTGTGGTATATGCACGCGTGTTGCCAGGTGTGCTCTGGTGTGGTGGAAGGGCAGTCTACTAATACCGCCTCTTATTTGGAATTCATTAAAGGGACCCAGTGCTCTTACATTATGTGTTCAGTATTTGCATATCTTCCCTTGTGCTTTTGTTTTTTATACCCTTCTCTCTCTCTCTCTCTCTCTCTCTCTCACATACACGTTCAGTACAATTCAGAAATATCCTCATACTATGTTATGAACATAAATTTGAATTGCAAAAATTGACAAACCTAAAGAAAAAAATACATATATATATATACATCACATTTTAGATATTAAGTATCCCATAGGTCAAAGTGACCCAACATAAAAGAAACCTCTTCCTATTGTAAATTCTTTCAGTAAACTATTAGATTCCCCAAGTTACAAGATCTAAATTTGGAGATAATTATCCTGGGCCATTTGCTTTACATTCACTATCTGATTTTAAATGCACTACTTAATCAGATGTAAACAAAACAAAACAAAAGTGATATTGTTCCATGAAGGACTCTAATTTTTCAAGGTCATATATCTAATAGGTAATTTAAATATAGGTACCAGATTTCAAAGTCTCTGCTTTTCCCGTAATTGCAGGTTACTTCCCTTTAGAAAATCGATCTAATGACCAGGTTTCTGCAAAATCTGCATTCAATTAAATTATGAAAAATATTACCTGAACTTAAGAAAAAAGATTAATTTTCATGTTAAGAATTAAATTAAATTGACCATCTTATGGATAATAAGATTACCTGCAAAACGAAGAATGAAATGCTATCAACTATTTATAATAGAAAGTTTAATAACTAATTGTTGCCTTTGGTAAGAAGTAGATTTGAAAACTCACTTGAATATTGTCAAACTTTTTGTCAGATTAATCCTATCTATTCACACAATGTGATATATATTATCTGGTTTGGATGAAACAGAAAGAAAATTTGTAAAAAAAAAACATTTTTAATCTTCTCTTAAACCCTAAACCATTTGAAAAAGTATCTTTAATATAATTGTGTCATTAAATCACAAAAATGGAAATTACGTTAACAGCAGGATGTTATCTTTTATTGAGGGCAAACAGCAGGGTTGCTGCTAATGAGAACATCATCAATTTATCAGCAAAAGGTCAGCTTAAAGAGCTCTTTACCCAACTTCTCCCTAAGTAGTTTTTTTTTTCTTTGAAGGCATACGGCACTGCTGCTAGACACATGTGTATGTGACTATAATATTATGAATCGTTCTCTATTATGACCAAAAATATATAATTGCAAGATATACATTGAGCAGGACATGTTACTCAGAACTTAATTTCCTTCCTTATAAAGAATATTAGAGTAATTATAGTGATGTTTTGTTGCCAATCCTATTTTTTAACCATTATCCAATCATCTGTTGATGGAAACTTAGGTTGATTCCATTTCTTTGCTGACTATTATTATCTTCTTTTAAAAATGAAAATATCTAAAAATGATTAGAGATCAAAAAAGATAAGATAGATGAGGGAAAAGTGAAAAAATGCTCTTGGTGAAGAAATCACCATGAGCAAAATAACAGCAAGAGGGGCCGACTGATGTACATCTAATATGATTGGTGGTGGTTTGTGCTTTTTAAAATTTCAGATTAGTAGGAGGGTACACACAATTAGGTTACACTGTTTGCATTTGTAATGATGTCTGAGTTGCAGTTTTGTCCTTCCCCCAGGAAGTGTGTCATAAACCTGAACATAGTACCCATTGGGGGAAAACTATCCAACCCACCCTAGCACCCTTCTGGAATTAAATTGAGTTTTACTCTCATGTAGGCCTGTAGTTGTTAATCTACTAGTTAATATGAAATACATCCCTAATCATCAGAGAAATGTACTTTTTTTTATATATGCTTGAGTGTTTTGGAAACGAAGGTATTGGCATGTAAATATGGAGTGTAGAATAAATATGTTTGTATTTACATACACAAATATTTAATTTTGGGTTTTTTCTTTTTTTTGGAATGTATCTTTATTTTAAAAATAGAGGCTCAGTACCTATGGCTCAAGTGGCTAAGGCCCCAGCCACATACACCTAAGGTGGTCAGTTCAAATCCAGCCCAGGCCCACCAAAACAACAAGGACGGCTGCAACCAAAATATAGCTGGGTGTTGTGGTTGGCACCTGTGGTCCCAGCTACTTGGGAGGCTGAGGCAGGAGACTGCCTTGAGCCCAGGAGTTGGAGGTTGCTATGAGCTGAGATGCCAGAGCACTCTACCCAGGGGGATAGCTTGAGGCTCTGTCTCAAAAAAAAAAAAAATAGAGAGGGGTCAGAGTGGAGCAAGATGGCCAAATAGAGACCTCCGTGATCATCACTCTGCATGAATACCAAACTCAACAGCTACCCACGCAAGCAAGCATCATCAGAAGAAATGAAAGTCAGGTGGATGATCATATTATCCTGTTTTAACATTGTATCAAGGAAATACTCACTGAACAGGGCAGAAAAGACAATCTTGTATTGCCTGTGTCACCCTTCTTCCAACCTCCATCAGTGTTACACCAGCAGGCCAGCTGGAGAGAGAACATGTACACAGGGGAGGGAGCATGAAGGAATTTTGAAACATTATTGAATCTCAGGGCCATCTTGGCACAGGGGTATAAAGCACAATGCAGAATAATTGTGTTGGTGCCTAAAGAGGGAGCATTTAGATTAGCCTGGCCAGAGGAAAATCTCCTGACTGAAATCTGAGTTCCAGGTATCTCATCACTGACTGAAAAAGGAAGCCTGGGTCTGGTTAAATTAGTAAGGTAGTTGGGCTGCAAAAACTAATCCTTGGGCACCTCCTGTAGCTATACTGGCCCAGAATCAGGGGAATCCAGGTGCATATGGTCCAATGAGATACCAGCAGCAGCAGCCAAGCCTGTGTCACCCTCCCCAACTCTAGGCAGTCCAGGGGATGGATAGTCTTTGTCCACTTGGGGAAAGGAAAGGAAGCACTCAAAGAACTCTGTGGAGTTTTGTTTGTTTGTTTGTTTGTTTTTGTATAGAAAGAGGGATTTGTTATTGGTAGGTGCAAATGATAGGCAACACAGTATAAGTTCTCATGAGTTCAGGGCCCACCACTTGTCCATATGGGCCACAACTGGGGATGTATTTGACCCTACAGCCATTCGAGATCAGTTGCTTCTCAGCCATCATGTCTTCAAATTCATCTGAGTTAAATTTGGTAAAACCCCCTTCTTGGAGATGTGAATCTTCTGACGGCCAGGAAACTTGAACTTGGTCCTGTGAAGGGCCCCAATCACATGCTCCTTTTTCTATAGTTTGGTGCAGATGGACGCAATGACTTGGCCAATGTGAACCCTGGCCATAGTGCCCTGGGGCTCTCCACAGTCACCACGCATATCGTACCCGTCTGAAGCCTAGATTGGAGCCAGCACAAGGTCTAACACATGAACATGGATTGGAAAGGAATGTCTCCAAGATCCCTTAGAGCTACCTATACAAGCAACAGGCTGCATACACTATCAAGGAGGTTACTGTTTGCAGCCATTGCACACAAGGTCCCCATGAGGAAAGGACCATAGTTGGCTTAATTAGCTTTGGGCAGAGAATTTTGTTTTGCAATTTGCGTATCATCTCAGACACTATAAAATAAAATATCAAACATTGTCTTGGAGTGCCTGAGTGTAGGCCTTGACTCCTGGATGGTATTTCTGGACCCACACTAGAAACATGCTTCCCTGAAGGGAAAGATTCAGCCCTGGCATACTACCCACATCCTGACTAAAGGGCCCCTGTGTGTTGAATAAACATTGGAGGTAGCCAGGAAACAGTTACCATGGGCTTTGAGTCACATTAGGCCAGCTTCATCTGTGACTTGGTGCTGGAAGCCAGGAGGGAGAGCCTACATCATTCCTCTAGCAGCCAAGCTCAGAGAGTGAGGGAAGAGAGTGAGAAATTTTGCTTGATAATCCAGGAAATTCTGCTGTCTCACCCAAGTCCACCCAGGCAGATGAGATGATTTTATATTTATAGAAACTTAAAGACTCCACTTCAAAAGTGTTACGTCTGATAAGCAAACTCAGAAAAGTTGCAGGATTCAAAATCACTGTGCAAAAATCAGTTGCATTTCTATATGCCAACAGTAAAAAATCTGAAAAAGAAACCCGGGAAACAATCCCATTTATAATATCTACAAATAAAATAAAACACCTAGGAATAAATTTAAACAAGGAGTGAATGATTTTTGTAATGGAAACTATAAATCATTGATGAAAGAAATTGATGAGACCAAAAAAAAAAGAGAAGGCTATTCTATTCTCTAACTCTTGATTAGAAGAATCTATATTGTTAAAATATCAATACCACCCAAAACTATCTATAGAATTAATGCAATCCTCATCAAAATACCAATGATGTTCTTCAGAGACAGGAAAATCAATCTTAATATTTATACAGAACCAAAAAAGACCCAGAATAGCCAAAACTATCTTGAGCGAAAAGAACAAAACTGGAGGAAGCACATTACATGACTTCAAATTATACTACAGAGTTACAGTAACCAAAACAGCAAGGGACTCTCATGAGAACAGATACATAGACGAATGGAACATAATAAAGAACCCAGAAATAAATTCATCTATAGTGAACTTATTTTCAACAAAGATACCAAAAGCACACAGTGGGGAAACAGCAGTCTCTCTAAGAAGTGGTGGGGGGAAAACTGGATATTCATATGAGGAAAGGGAAAGTAGACCCTTATCTTTCATCATACACTAAAATAAAATTAAAATGGATTACAGACTTAAATCTAAGACTTGAAACTATAAAACTATTTAAGGAAAATATTGGGGAAAACATAGTGATAGTTTTACTGTGTTATTAATGTCCTTTTCTATACCTAGCTATAGACATTAATAGGACATACCTACCTGTTCAATTGTTGTGAAGATTATAAATAGTATTATAAGAGTGTTTAAATTGTTTATCCACAGTTATAAATATGTTACTAGAAAGTTAGTTTTCTTTCTTACCCTTTGTTCAGTATCCCATACACGGTTTCGAAGAAAGAGCACTCATGACTTCCTGACTCCATCACACCCATTGATGGCTCATTATAATATCAGATATAGATTCCTTTTCCATAAACTAAAAGAGGACTGAATTAATACAAACGTGATATATATATATATTACATTCACTTTTGATGTCATTCATTTACTTTAATTCTCTGCCTCTGTTTCTGCATTGGACAAAGGAAACAGCCCTCCTCTATGCTGAAAGAAAACTAAATATATTAGGCAAAGTTGGAATTCTGAGTTTTTACACAGAAGAGTACTAGAGTATAATATTTCTGGAGTAATGCACTTTTCACATTTTTTGGTGTGTGTATGTTTGTATGGCTCTTCTTCTCTGTGTGATTTCAGAAATAATTTATGCAGACTTAATGACTACAATTTCTGCAAGAACATCACTTAGAATTTCAAATCAAAGATGCTTACATATTTGGAGAAAGATATTTTCTTTTCCAAACATATTAAATAATTTATTAGTCAAAATCATAAATCTTTTTAATTTGAACAGAGATTTTGGGTTAAGTCAGTATTAATGACTGCATCATGTACGAGTTAGCATAGGTCATGGTCTTTAAATCAGAGATTTTGATTCTGGGGTATGTGCTGAATAGAACTTCATTTTACCAAAAGATATTACAACCGTTAGAGATTACTGTATGAAGGTAAAGGTACAGAAAATTGTGCACATCTCAGAGCTTCATGCCACCTGTTTTTCTAGAAATAAATAAGATTATAAAAGTAGACACAATTATATCATTACAATTAAGGGGAAATTGTCAACATATTGTCTTTGTAGCATTTTATTAAATCAGTTACTTATGTAAGATTTAATCTTTAGTCTGAAACTTCTTTGCACCAATGGCAAAATATATTGATATAACTTGAAGAGCACTTAATAACTTATAGTATCTTGTCGGGCATCTAGTTGACCCAAACCTAAGACAGTGACAGCAAGGGAGACAGTACTGAGGAAAGAAGGAAAATCACACCAAAATTAGTGCATAAAGCCGAGAAAGCCTGTAAGGGCATACACTGTTCCATGTGCCTGATGACAGCATGAAAACAATGCAGCACCTATCCTGTATCCCACAGCCTTTTTATTGAGTAAATAACAGAGTATACATGCAAGGATGCACAGTCGTCAGCAGGCAGCAGTCAAGGTTAAAAATGAGAGGGGAGAATACAGCCCTCAGGAAGGTTGGGTAAAGGATAAACAGGGACATAGGGTAATGCAACATCTGAAGAGGCCAGAACATGGTGCAATGAGAAGAGAGGGGGGAAAGAGCAAGTCTCCACCTCAGACAGACATCTTAGCTTCTCTAGTCCAAGCTACTAGAGGATAGTTGCAGCTGCCTGCACTGCTGATTTCCCCATGCGGGGATAGTCACATAGACATTCCTCTGACCCTCACCTTCAGATTCCTTTCTTCTCAATTAAGAGTAGGGGAGTCACCCACCTGCAGGCTTTACCCTGGCTTGTGAAGGACCATGAGGTCTCAGCTTGTGTATTCCTACAATATCTTAATCACATGAGTCTGAAAATAGGATTTATAACAAGTATAGGTAACAACAACAGAAATTGAAAAATGTGTCTCCAACCTAACCTATTGTATTTCCAATGTAGGTATTACCCTACTGCAGATGGATAGACCCATATATCTAGAGTTAAAAGACCTAAAATTTCTGAAATGTTCTGGCTTGCCTAATCTATGCTAACATAAAAGCAAGATTCACAGTGTTAGGAAGGACTTACAAAATACAAGAGATCAAAGCATTCATCTTTCCTTTTTCTTTGGTTTGTATCCATAATTTTTTCTTTTTTTTTTTTTTTATTAAATGTTAGCTGTGTACATTAATGCAATCATGGGGTACAGTGTGATGTTTTCATATACAATATGAAATATTTTCATCAAACTGGTTAACATAGTCTTTATGTCATTTTCTTAGTTATTGTGTTAAGACGTTTATATTCTACTTGTAGAAAGATTCACTTGTACCCTTGAAAGATAAACCATAGAGGTGATCCTTCCAATCACCCTCCCTCCACCCATCCACCCCTTCCTCTCCCCTCTCCTTCCTTCCCCCTCCACATATTCTTAGGCTATCATATAATTTCATATGAAAGCTATAAATTAGTTTCATGAGAGGGCTGTGTACATTGGATAATTTTTCTTCCGTTCTTGGGATACTCTGCTATGAAGAACATTTTCCAGCTCCATCCATATAAACATGAAGGATGTACAGTCTCCATCATTCTTTATGGCTGCATGGTATTCCATGGTGTACATATACCACAGTTTGTTGATCCATTCATGGATTGATTGGCACTTGGGCTTCTTCCATGACCTGGCAATTATGAATTGGGCTGCAATAAACATTCTGATACAAATATTTTTGTTGTAATGTGGTTTTTGGTCTTCTGGATATATACCTAATAAAGGAATTGCAAGATCAAATGGCAGGTCTATTTTTAGTTCTCTAAGTGTTCTCCAGCTGTTTTTCCCAAAGGAATGTATTAGTTTGCATTCCCACCAGCAGTGTAGAAGTGTTCCCTTTTCTCCACATCCACACCAGCATCTTCTCTGGTTTTGGGATTTTGTGATATGAGCTAATCTTACTGGAGTTAGGTGATATCTCAAAGTAGTTTTGATTTGCACTTCTCACCATTAAGGATGGTGAGCATTTTTTTTTTTTTTTGCAGTTTTTGTCCAGGGCTGGGTTTGAACCCGCTACCTCCAGCATATGGAGCTGGCACCCTATTCCTTTGAGACACAGGTGCCACCCCTGTATCCATAATTTTTGCCTAATTTATGAGTATTTTTCCATCATAGTCAGAATGACCTACTACACTTCTTGGCTCTATTGCTTGGTAAAGAGATTTAAGCAGAAATCAAAATACAAGTTCTAAACCTGGATTGGGGAGATTATTTGTGTGTAGGTTTCCATTTGTAATTTTGTGTTCCTGTCAGTAGCTTGATGACATGCCTAGGATAGGCTATTTTGCTGTCCTGGGAGGAGAATTTGGGAAGTATGATAAAAAGTTTCTTTTGTTCTTTAACCTAGTGTTGGTTGAAAGGTGTGCAGCTGAAACTATTACCAAAGAAGGCATTAAGCTCCCAGAAAAGTGTCAAAGAAAAGTATTCCAAGTGAGAATGGTGGCTGTTGGATCAGGTTCTAAATTTCAGGGAAGCGAGATTTAACCAGTTAGTGTGATAGTTGGAAATTAAGTTCTTTCCTTGAAATATGGAGGCACCAAGGTAATTCTAGATGACAAGTATTTCTTATTTAGAGATGGTGACATTCTTGGAAAGTATATAGACTGAATATATCAGTATTGAAATGGCATCAACATGAAACTGTCCATTCCACTGAAGTTCTGAAATCTTTCAACATGTAAATAATTTCCATGTCTATCTTTTATAATAAACTAATGATTTCTAAACTGCCAACATCCAGTGTCTAAAATTTATTTCTACTGTATTGATATAAACATTTCCAAGTGAGAATATATAAATGAGAAAAAGAAAACTGAGTTAAACCAGATGCTTAGCCTAGTTAAATGGAGCTGAATTAATTTTTTTCACAAAATTCATATTCCAATTAACAAATAGATTCTCTGTAGCAATGCTTGTTCTGGTGTTAGCTGCAGCCAACTTTTACACATATGGACCCAGGTAAACAATAAGAAACTGATATTTACATATGCAAGCCAACAGAAATAATGTTGAGGTGTTAGGTGAACTCCTCTTCTTTGCCGACAGGAATGAATATAAACAAACTTCTTAGTTCTAGTGTAACTGCTCAAAAAAAAAAAAATAAAGGAGAATGAGTAATATTTTGAAAAGCTGCATTAGCACTCACGATTTCATAGAACAATGCCCTCTGTCTTCATATCACACCTTACTCTGATATGCTTTGTAGAAGAGTGCTTTGATCTTTAGCTAGGATTTCAGGGAGTTTGTCAAAGAAACATGGCTCTTTATAATCGTGTAAAAATCATCATCTTTTTTTTTTTATTTATGGATAGACCTTTCTGCTTTCATGATGTATAAAAAGGAAAGCAAACATTTAAACTCCCTACCTTAGGCAATAATGAGACCAGCAAAGTGTCAACTCATTTGTGAGCTATTTCTGTGTTTGCCAACATAACTGAGTTATTTTATAATGATTAGGAAGGCTCTAAAGATGATCCTTCATCATTCAATTGTCCATTAAAACAGATTTAGCATGTTAATATTGACTTTACATCTTATTTCCTAATTATTTCTTACTTAAAGAAAAAATTTACCATGATTGAATTTAGCCCTCAGATTATATGTTGCTGAAATAAGGTGTGTGTGCACATGTGCTTGTGTGTATGTGTGATATAATACTAGATACTTATTTTAATTGAAATAATACTGTTCCTATTTACATTTTCATTAGCAAGTTCAACTATATAGATTAAAAAACACCAGCTAGCCTCAAACAATTTTTTTTTTAATTAAATCACAGCTGTGTACATTGATACTCTCATGGGGTACGTTGTGTTGTTTCTATATACAGTTTGAAATAGTTTCATCCAATTGGTTCACACAGCCTTCATGTCATTTTCTTAGTTGCTCAAACAAGTTTTGAGCAACCAAAAGCCAATTCAATTCCATCATTATTTATTAAATGTATTAACTTAATTTATGCAACAAGAACTTATTTAACATATACTATGTGTGGGGTCATATTTTACATCAGGTACAGCATAAAAGAAAGTTATAATATCCACTTGGAACACATGGATTTAAGGTTTGGGAAAGAGGAGCAGTAAAATAATAACAAATATTAGGCAAGACATTATGGGGATTAGTGTTACGAGAAATATTTTCAAGGAGATGAGAAAAAGGTAATTAGAAGGTACATATAGGGTAATTTATGATGGCATCTTTAAATGGTGTTTCTGCTAAGAACTTGCAGGTGAGAATGAGCAGGACATGCAGAAACTTGGGAGAATATTTAAGCATATTGAGAGAATATAAAACATACACGTGTATAACTGTAATATTCTAAAATAAAAAAATTTCAAAATGCATGGCTAAAAATGTCATACATATGGTCATTTGTGGTTTACATGTACCTATGGAAAAGAGGAAAATTTGTTGATGCTACTAAATGGTATGTGAAAGTATAATCTAATTGTTCACTATTTTAAAAGAGAAATTAGGACAAATATCCACAAATATACATTTGTATATTCATAAATATAATTAAAAATCAAAAAAACACATAAAACAAAGAGAAACAGAACTTAATTAACTGTAATATTCTTAGCTTAGCCATATCAGAAGTATGGGAAAGCCTACTGGAGAAATACAATAAGGTTGTGCCAAATGACGACTTGATAAGGGGACTAGTCAGCCATCTAAACACAAGATAGAAACTAGTTTTCAGGCGATGGAAGGATGACCTTGAAGGCAATCAGAGAGCATCAAAGTGGTTTCAAAGAAGAGGTTTCCAGTGCCTGTGGAATCTCAACTTGCTTTGCTCTGTGCATTCTACTATTACAGGACCCGGATTCTAGCACCACAGTCCTCGTCCAGTACAGGTGCTATTTCAGCAGGATCCTGTGCAACGTACTCTGTGCCCAGGAAACCTGTAGGGTGTAAGGGTGTGGCTACCTCCATCTAGATTTCTTAAGATGCCAAGAGGAGCTACTGTGGATACAGGAACCCACTCAAGGAAAGTTGCAACATAGAATCTGAGTCCACAGAGTCCAGCCCTAGGCAAAAACAAATGTCTCTGGCAGCAGAGATCCCCTATTAGGTTCATGCCCAATGAAGCCATGGTACAAGGCCTCTCACAGCCTCAGGTCCTATCCCTGCCTAGAAAAGCTGTGGTGGAACTCTACTGCCCCGGAGGGCACAGAAGATGGATCCTCCATCTTAGTGGGCATGGAGTAGAGTGACCAGATTTTAACATGGGTAAGGCGGGACAACATGGCCACGGGGGCGAGGTGGGGCAGCGCCTGACAACAATGCAAACTTTGATAAGCAGTTCTCGATAATCACTTCTCAACAATTATTTGTTATTATTACAGTTTAACATTATAAAATTAACAAAAATAATATAAAACTCATATTCTGGCAAAATAGCCACATGGCAGCAGAAAACTGTATATTCCCTTCTTGTTCTCCCGCCTGTTAGTGCATTCTTTCCAAAAATTGGGACTTTTTAAAAACGTCATGAAACATGGGACAAATTGTTGAAAAGCAGTACTGTCCTGCCAAAAGCGGGACATCTGGTCACCCTAGCATGGAGGTCAGAGCATTGGCTCACAGAAGATTATTTTCAAGATTTAAGATTTAATGAATTTTGCCCCTTCAGATGTTGGACTTGCTCAGGATTTGTCAATCCTTTCTTGTTTCCCATTTCTTTCATTTGGAATGGGAATGTCTAGAGTACGCTTGCTCATTGTATTTAAGTATAGAAGGGCATATTTTTTTCATAGACTTGCAGCTAACAAGGCATTTGCTCCAAGATGAATTGTACTTTTATTCTTATCCATACCTGATTTAGGTAATATTTACATATCACTTTGGACTTTATTCTTGAGTTAATGCTAGAGTGAGTTAATAATGAATTAGGATGAAATGAGTATATTTTTCATGGGATAAGTACATGGATTTTGAAGGCCAGAGGCAGAACACACAGGTGCCCTTTAAAATTTCTGTTGAAATCTATTCCCTCAATGTGAGGATATCAGAGAGTGGACTCCTCAGCCATAAAAAAGATGGAGATGCTCAATCTGTTTGTGTCTTATATCTTCTGTATTAACCTGGATGGAGCTGAAACATATTCTTCTTAGTAAAGTATCATGAGAATGGAAAAGCAAGTGTCCAGTGTACTTTATTCTAACATGGAGCCAGTGGATGAACTAGTACGTTCCTACACAAGAGAAAAACTCAATTCAGTGCTAGTAGGGAATGGGGGAAAGGAAAGCAGAGAGGAGAATTGGTGTGCTCCCACTTAATGGCAAAGGGTATATGGCACACCTACTGGGTGCGGGACACAACTACAACAGGGACCTTACCTAACACATGCAACATTGTAACCTAATTGTATGCTCATATTAATCTGAAATTTTTAAAAAAGAAAATATATCTCTTAAGAAGTAAATAGTCATGCGAGGATAAGATAAGTGTTCTTATAAAAGAACTCTTAATGTACTCTGTTCCCCTTCTATCATCTGAGGGCACAGAGGAATGGCAGTCATCTCTTAACCTGGAAGTGGCCCTCACCAGGGGCTTATTCTTGGACTTCCTAGACTCTAGAAGTATAAGAAACAATTTCTGTTGTTTATAAGCCACCCAGTTCATGGCATTTTGCAGTGAAGCCTGAATGGACTAAGTCTCACTATAGGTGAAAGTATCCAGATAGGGATAGAATGGTGGCAGAGAGAAGTGGACAAGACACAGTGAAAGGAAGAGATCTCTGGATAGACCCATAGGAGGACTCAGCTGTTAAACACAAATGAAGGGTAATCAGTTCCTTACATGATACATGGGAATTAACGTTAGGAAAATGAGGAGCAGCTTATGGATGGAGTAGATAGAAAAAAGACTCTTAGGTTAAATTTAATTAGGTGCAATCACTTAGATATCATTTGCCATAAACGAGATTAGAGATAAGAATTCAAATCTGAAGATCAAACATCCTTTAAATAGGGCGGCGCCTGTGGCTCAAAGAAGTAGGGTACCAACCCCCATATGCACGAGGTGGCAGGTTCAAACCTAGCCCCAGCCAAAAAATGTAAAATAAATAAATAAATACTTTAGATAATGATAGACTGTTATTAAAAAAGAAAGAGAGAGGAATTTATTTGTAAGAATGTGTTGCTGGAAATTCAAAATGTGATTGTTAGAAGAAAAATCAAGAGTAGATACAGAAAACTAAGTAAGCCCTCCAAAAAATAACACACTTTGAAATAAAAACAAATTATGAAGAACTAATTCAGGAAATTCAAAACTGTTAATAGCCATTCCAGAAAATATAGACAAATGGATGGTTGAAATAAGTAAGTTATAAAATTTTCTAGTCACCTTTTTGTCAGGCATCTTTTGGCCAACAAATTGTTAAATGAAATGAAATGAAATAAATAAAAGATCTTAGCTGTAATATAGACTTTTTGTTTTTCCATAAACCTGGTATTTAAACTGATTTATTTATATACTTATTTCCTTGCTTGATCTGTAGGTATTGGAGCTTTAAAAATACATGCAAAGACAGTTTTAAGACCAACCTATTAATTCATCAAAATTTACTTTTTTACACATTAAAAAAGCTTAATAATACCAAATGGCATTTCAACATCTTTTGATATAATGTACAATCAAATTCAATTGTGAACTGCTATTTCAATAAATTATATTATGTATTTTAATGTATAATACTGTAGATATTCTTAAAATACACTTTATTTGGACTTCATATACTTTATTTTATTATTGTGTTAGACATTTTTCAGACACTTTACAATAATTTTCTATTTATACCTTCAATAAATTCCAAATGATAAAAAAAAAAATTTTCTAAGTAAATTTCATTAATTTTCCCATATTTGGAAGGGGACAACTTTTACAGTCTATTGATGATTTGAAAATTATCCTTTACATGGTGTGACTCATTTAGGTAAGAAAGAGAAAAATTTAAGCTTCACATTATAATGACATTCACATAATATGCCCTATAATGTAGTTTCTCAAGACAACATTTATTTCAATTTAATAAGAAAGTGAATCTAGAGTGTGAAATTATATAATGTATACAATAATTTCATTTAGCAACTGAGACTTGGGAGGTTGTGTATTTCCAGGAATTCTTCCATTTCCTCTACATTTTAAATTTTATGTGCATAGAGATTTTCATAATATTTACAGAAGCTATTTTGTATTTCTGTGGTATCACCAAAACTACATATTGACACAAAAATAGAGACATAGACCAATGGAACAGAAGTGATAGCCGGATATAAACCAGACAACTGATCTTTGACAAAGCAGACAATCATATACACTGGTGGAAAGAAGCCCCATGCTGGAAAAATTGGAAAGCCACATGCAGAGCCATTAAACAGGATCCGTATATTTTAGCATGCACAAACATTTATTCAAGATGGACACAATACTTAAATGAAGGACCTGAAACCATAGAATACTAGAAGAAAATGTAAGAAAAACTTTTCTAGACATTGGCTTAGGCAAACACTTGTGAAAAAGACCCCAATAGCAATCAAAGCAACAGCAAAAATAAATAAAATGGAATTGATTAAATTAAAAAGCTTCTACACAGATAAGAAAATATAGACCAAATTGACAACCTAAAGAATGAGAGAAAATATTCACAAGCTGTTCATCCAAGGAAGAGCTAATGAACTGAATCTTCAAAGAGAAATGTAAGAAAAAAAAAAAAAGGACATATTTATGTAGCTTTCCAAAACTGTTACTAATTCATCTTCCTACCAGTAATAATGAAACCATCTGTTGGTCTGCCTCCTCCTTATGAGTAGATATTTTTGTTCTATAATATTTGCTAATCTAGATAATGAAAAGTGGAATATACTGTTGCTTTAATTTTCATTTCCCTGGCTAGTCAGAATGAGTTTTTTTCACATACTTGTTGGCCATTTAGACATTCTCTTTTATGAACTTCCTGGACATAATTTTTGCCTATTTTTGAAATTATGGTAGAGTCTCCAAAGGTGACCACCTCCTTACGTTGACTTACTTTCCATAGAACAGACATGCATCAGAGGTACGTGTGAATACAGTTGGCCTAGTTCTTTATGTTGACCACCTCTGTATGTTGGCCAGTTTGTTATAGATCCTTGGATGGTTAACTTACAGAGGTTCTACTGTAATTTGATTTATCCTGTCAATCTGTGAAATCACTTTGCACACAGGCATATTAACCTATGTCCCTATAACCTATTTCATATGTGTTGCAAATAACTTTGTAGATTATCATTTAGATTGTTTTGTTTGGAGTCTTTAACTTTTATTATTGTATCTTGACATGTACAAATTTTAAATGTTTATGCATACAAATTAATATTTTCCCAAAGATGTAGCGGCTGATAAAAAAATGAATGCATAATTATCATCTTCATGGTAAAATAACATAACCTTCTAGTAGCAAATTCTCAGAAGCACTTTCTATATAGTACTATTTCTATCATCTAGTTTGATTAAAAGTTTAAACAAATAAAACACAAATCATGGGTGCAAGTGAATCTTTCTAAAAGCAGAGTATGAATGTCTTAACTCAATAACTAAGAAAATGACATGAAGGCTACGTTAACCAGTTTGATGAGAATATTTCAAATTGTATATGAAAATACATCACACTGCACCCCATGATTGCATTAATGTACACAGCTATGATTTAATAAAAAAAAAACACAAATCATTATCTTTGTTTTCTATATTCCTATTATTTAGAGATTTATGTCCTGCAGTTGCCCACTTCGAACACTGTTACTGTGGAAAGTCCTTAATAACTGTCTTGTTTGTTCATTCTTTGAATTCATTCACAATATTTGTTTTTATCTGCTACTAATCAGCTAAAACACAAATCCCTGTTCTTCTGAAATTTACATTCAAGAAAAGATATACTAAATGGCAATAATGCTATAAAGAAGACTAAATCTGATAAGAGCATGGGAAGCAGTGGGATGAAGTGTGGTACTCCTTTACCTACTGAAGCATTTGAGCATAGAAGTAAATGACATGATAATGAAGGAAAGCACTCAGACATGCTAGGGAGAAAAATTAAAACCACAGGGAATAGTAAATGTAAATCTGTAAGCATGACTGTCATAATCAAAGGTGTGGAAAAAGACCAGTAGTTATAAACCACTGATTAACAAAGAGAGAGTCAGGATATGAGGGCAGAGATGTGGCCCTGAGAACAATTACACAGTTGTAGTAATTGGATACCCCGTGGGGTAAGTTAAGAGCATGAGTACTTACTCCCAGTGAGTTGGGAGTTTGGGGGAGGTTTTTACCAAGTAGTGATATGACTCAGTGCATGTCTTTGCTTTAAGACATGCTTTAAGATAACTCTGAATAGTTTATACCATAAGATCAGCTTGAAAAAGAAAAAAAAATCAATAAACATAATCAAGAGAAGATTGGCTAGTTCTAAAAGAATACATTAACCAGTAATTTGTTCAAATTATATATTTCCTTGATGTAAAATCTGTTCAGCAGAGAGTTGGAGGCTACTAACTACCTTCAGCTTACCCATTTCATAATTATGAGTGACATACGTAAATAATCAGAGAAATTATGTAGTATTTTCAACTTAAATTCTTTGCAGTTATACTCTATTGAAAATTATTTATTTATTCATTCTTTTTTGAGACAGACTCTCACTATGTCACTCTTGGTAGAGTGCTGTAGCGTCACAGTTCACAGCAACCTCAAACTCTCAGGCTTAAGCAATTCTCTTGCCTCAGCCTCCCAAGTAGCTGGGACTATGGGCACCCACCACAATGCCTGGCTATTTTATTGTTATCATCGTCATTGTTGTCTAACAGCTGGGTTTGAACCCACCAGCCCCGTTGCATGTGACTGGCAACCTAACCATTGAGCTATGGGCACCAAGTCACACACACAGTTTTAAATATTGCCTAGCATATAGAAAAAAGTGATAACTTTGATTATGACATTTTATTTGCAGCCATTTTGAATTCATAGTTTTATTTTACCTTCAGGATAACTTTGTGGAGTAGGTGGGCGACAATTTGGTTTCCTTCTGCCTGTACTCCCTTCCCTCTTTCTGACCTGTATCCTTCCTTCATCCTTGTTTCTTTTTTCCCTTTCTGTCAGCATGGCACTATGCTAAGAGGCAGGTCTGTTAAAATACACAGAACATAATAACTGATTTAGAAGCCATAAAAATGCAGGAGGGAAGAAAGACACAATAGAGCACATAGTAGCCTTCATTTAAGGTCATATGGAAAGTAAGCGAGAAAAGGGGCCCAAGTGTTCAAGCATTATAACTTTCAAAAGGCAGTATGCCCTATAAACCTCAGAAATAGGTAAGCCAGGCTTTTTTGACATCTTTGTTTTTTCCTTATCTTGTTTTGTTCTTGCTCTCTACGTCATCTTACTCCCAGGTATTGAGATACTTGTATTATGTACTGCAGCAGTAGCTAGTAAAGGAGTTATGGTGTGTTAGATTACTTTTTAATTCTTAACATATTTGAGGGGTGTTACTTTTCAGTAGATTGAAATTAAAATGCTATACTGTCCTATGGAGTTTGTAGTGAAGTGTGAGCTGAATTCTCTTTGCTTAAGGAGATAACTTATTCTGCTTTTTAAGATTCATCTTTTTGCACATCTTTTATTCAGTTCAACTGAAGGACAGAACGGAATGAAACGAATATGCTAGTAGCACAGAAGACTAACCCCTTTGAATAATAAAAACTAAGTCCATTTGCTCACCTAGGTTATGTTTCAACAGAAAAGACATGTATTCATAGAGTCAAGAAGGGACGTTAAGGGGTCTCTAAACAGCAAAATGGAAGATTTAGAGTGTATTATTTTTGTAGGGGAAATAAATTTCCTGGTCCCTATATCTATAAGAGATAATTGTATACTTGGAGCTGCAGGGAAAGTGAGTACAGCAGTGGTATTGATGAATTTAGGGGTTATCATAAAAATGCAAACATGAATCGATGCGATGACGTCTGAGAACTTTTAACAGTAGATCCTAATTTCTAATACCAAATAGAAGCTGATCCTGTCGTTGAGATGGAAAAGAACAGCAGTTGGGTCACAGACAAAAATAGTGAATTCCTTGTACAACACTACCCCCAACAGGGGTTTATTTAAACTTCAATCATTTATGTATATTCTTAGTGCAGTAGGTTAGCATGAAACATGTAGGGCAAAGCCTACAGTTACCTGTATGAGATCACTTAATTAGGAAGTCAGAGATATTATAAAAATGAGAACCCATTTGCCTAGAGTTGCCACCTCTACAGATTTTTACAATAAAGGTTATGAAGTTGAATTAACATAACCTTCTTAAATGTACTGACAGTAATCCTCAAACTTTCATCTATCTCTAATAAGTTGGATTATTCCTAACAGAGTAACTCCTAACATAATTAATAGCCTTAATTATTAATTGTGTCAAGTCAAAAAGAAAGGTAGCAAAATATCTCTTTTTAAGATGCTCAGTGGCATGTAATTATTAATTCTTATGAAGGGATTCTGTGCAAGGGAAATTCCCTTCCTTGAAGGTCAAATGATCACTAAAAGCATTAAAGAAAAGGTCCAGGCTCCCGGTTGTCATTTTCTTGCCTCTTGATAACACCCCTTCTGTTCACGCTTCTTTTAGTGACTATGAATGTGAATAATTTACGAATTCATAACTAGGGAACGTGTTCACAGAGAACAATAGTGCCTCCCGAACTTAAATTAAAAAATAGCTGAGTTGATTGTGCTCCTCTCCTGAAACAATTAAGATGGTTTTCTATAACACTGTTTTTCATTTGAGAATGTCTAGAATGGAAAGAAAATTGAAACGGATATGAAACCCTAAGTAACTCAATTTTATGTAAATTTATGTATGAAACAAAAAGCAGAATGGCAATGAAATCTTCTGGGCTTTAATTTGATTCTAGGTCTGATACATATTTTGACCATCTTTCCTTCATGCAAAAAGGAAAATACTCCAGATAGAACAAGTCATTGACTGCCTAATGCGCATCAATCAAATTGCTAACTTAGGATGTTTCTCAAGGGTATGGGCTCTTTGGTAGTCGTCAGAAATATAAATGGACAATGTGTTGTGGGTGTGCTGTGCAATGGAGCAGAGAGTCCTGGTATTTGATGTGCCATATCCCTTCACTTCAAACAACTAATTAATGGGCTGCTCTATATCCTGTTTCTCAAGGGTCAGAGGTATTGTTAAGAACCCTCAATGTTGCCTGTTTAAATTAAAAGAGATGACAGCCAGATTCATCTAAGGTGTTAGGCATAAAGGGGGGATAAATTCATTGTTTCTCTAAAAAGCTCATACCCAAGAATGTGAGCATCTGAACCCCCAAAACCTAGCTGTGTTCAAAAAGTTGTATTTGTTAAACTTTAACCACTTAAAGAAAAAAAAAATAAAGCCAACTCATCCTAAGAAAATAAACAATTTGATATGTTTTGTCTGGGAAGCCATTTTCCTGAATGATTATGTTGATTAAACCACTTGTAGTTTAATCAACAGAATATTTTTAAAAAGTCCTGTTTCTGAGGAGAATAGTGTCTCTGATTTTAGACTTTTCTTCTTCTTCTTCTTTCTTTTTTTGTGAGTCAAAATACGTTACTACAGTGACAATTTGAATATTTTAATACCAGAAGTTAGGGCTTTAGTTATGCATATTTTTAGGTCCTAAGAAATGAAAATCAACAAGCTTAGGTCAGATGGCTTTTGTAAAGTAGGACTGAATTTATACAGAACTCAAATTTTATGAGACAGATTTATAGTCTTAATATTTACATTAAATGCAACTTTTGTCTTTTAACTGTTCAATAATTTTCTTAAAATGAATACTATTAAATTTGGGATTAATTATTCTATTTTTTCCCCTTGTGTACTCTGGGTCCTTCAATGCTCAACTATCTAGTGGAAAACTAAGGGCAAATGAAATTCAATGATAAAATTGATGCTTCAGATATCTTTCTCCTATACTGGACATTCTTCTAAGTGCTGGAGTTAGTAAGGCTAACTCCATGATGAACGTTATATTTTTCTATGAATGATATATAATAAACATTAATATAAATAAAAACATTGGTAATTATATATAGTAAGTTTTATGAATGAAGTACGAAGTATGAAATGATGTAACTAGCAAATGTTTAAATGAGGTTTTAAGAAATTCTAATTAAACTACTATTTAGTGCTGTAAATATAGAGATTACTGGAAAAGACCCAGTTCATATTTCCAAGTTGTTTTCTTTGTTCTTTAGTGTAAAAGTTATATCTGCATATAAAGAATAAAAGAAAGGAATTCAGCTTATAACTATATTTAAGTTAATATACTCAGAAACTTAATGTTTAAATACAGTTAGAAGAATCATGAAACCATAGAATCGTCATCCTGTTTGGTTTGTAGGAAATCTCAATCCCCTCCTCTGACTTTCTTTCATCCTCTCTTCCTCCCTCCGTCCATCCTTCTCTTTTTAGTTTCATTCCTTTCTTTTCCTCCCCACTTTCTCTCCCTAAATGATGTACTACATTTAGAGGAACGTTAATAAGCGAATCTCATTCTTTAAATGAGACTCAAGAGAATAAAGTCTAGAAATTATCTTTTAATTTTTGTCACTTTCAAAGCTTTTAGTTGATATTTTAATGTTCATTTTAAATGAACATTTACTGGTAATCGACTTTTTGTATATAGTTCCATGCATTTCAACGCCCAGACAGACTGATGGGACCACTAGTCGTGGTACAGTGTAATCCCGCCACTCCACTTTCTCTCTTTGCTCTCGCTTTTTAGTGACACTTTCCACACACCCTATTTTCTGACACTTTCCTCCCTCAGCACAGTGTTATCTTTTCAGAGATATCACATAAGTGGAATCATAGAGTATGTGACTGAGATTGGCTTTTTTATTCAGCATAATGACTTTGAGATCTATCCCAGTTGTATGAGAGCTCATTCCTTTTTTTTTAATTTGAATTATATTCTACTGTATTAATACAAAAAAGTTAGTGTCTCCTCTCATCCACTGAAGGGCATTTCAGCAGTTTTCAGTTGTTGAAAGGAATGAAGCATATGTGTATTTTTGGTTTTTTATGGGAACATAAGTTTTCGTATTGCTCGAGTGAATTACCAGTTCCTGGTTAAGTGTGTGTCTAACTATATAAAATACTGCCAAACAATTTTCCAGAGTGATTGACCCAGGCTATATTTCACTAGATTTGCATGAGAGGTTCAATTGCTCAGCAGCCTTATTAAAACTTGGTATTTTCATTATTTTTTTCTAAAAGCATTCTAGCAAATGTGTAGAAATAGATTTTTATAGTTTTAAGTTATATTTTCATATTGTCTAATTATGTACTAATTTTTATTTCTCTATTAGATTTATTTAATCTCTTACAGTCTTTTGTTAGAATATTATTTTAAACTTCAGGAAGACCAATATATTATTTATTTTTATGAATTATGCTTTTTCTTTTGTATGTAAGCACTATTTGCCTAATCCTCGCTAGCAAACATATTTTTATATCTTTTCTTTTAAATGTTTTATAGTTTGGCATTTTACATTAAGCTCTATGATTCATTCTGAGTTTATTTTACATAAAGTATGAGCTTTACATAGAAATTTATTTTTTACATTAAGGTCCAATTGCTCTAACACCATTTGTTGAAATTGTCTTTGCATTTTTGTCAAATACCAATTGACCGTATTTACATGGGTCTACATTTTGCTCCTCTATCCTTCCAGACATGTATGTGTTTGTCCTTTTATCAATGCCACACCGTCCTCATTACAGTAAATTAAAATCTGGTTGTAATTCCACCAATTTTATATTTGTTTTCCAATTTTTATTTGACTAGTTTAGTTTCTTTGAATTCCATATGAATTTAAAAATTACCTCATATACATCTGCAAAACAATGCAGGCAGAATTTAATATAGTAAGTCAAATCTGTAGATTGACTTGGGAAATAGTGACATCTTCAAAAACCCGAACATAAAATCCAGGACTTCAGTTTGTCCCTAGATTTTTTTGTATCTTCCTTAATATCTTTCATCAGTGTTTTATAGATTTCATCATACAGAATTTTTTAGACTTTATTGTTTACTTTTGAAGCTATTATAAATGTTATTTTTAAACATTTTGATATTCAATTATTTATTGCTAGTTGATCATATATAATTTCTTTTTTTGTTCTATTACCTGTATCTTGAAATTTTTCTGAACTTACATATGTGAATATTGAGTGGTTTTTAGACTCTTTGGGATTTTTTATGTAAATAATGCCACCTGAAAATAGAGGCAACTTCTTTTTTTATTTAGTTCTTTTTCTCCCTTTCGTCTTCCAGTATAATGCCGAATAGGAATGCTGAGAACGGAAGCGCATGTCTTGGTCCTCATTGTCCCTCACTGTTCAGAACAGTGTTAACCACAATTGTTTCTTATCGCATGTTTGTCTTGCTTTGTTTTATCTTTTAGCATGCGAAATATGTCATTTCTAAGCAGGTGGAAAATTTTTATCATTGAATTATTGTGAATTTATCTTTTTTTCTGCATCAGTAGATATCATACTGGGGTTTTAACTTTTATAGGCTCTTTCTAGTATATTGCATTGATTTATCTTCATATATGAAACCAGGCTTCTCTTACAACTATAAACTCCACTTGACAAAAATGTATTTTATATATACAGATGTGCATTACATATATTTCACATGTCATATATATTTCCTTCTCTGTACTGATTTAGTGATATCTGATAAAATTTCATATGTTGCTGAACATATAAGTTTTATATGTTCTTTTATGAGATTAAAACATTAATATATGTTAAAAATTCCTCCTTAACTAAGGGATTATTTAGGAAACTTGATTAATTTCTAGTATATGAAGCTATTGATGTTATCCTTTTGATATTAACATCCAGTTTAATTTTTGTTAAATTCAGAGAACATCATTGGTATAATTTCAGTTTTTTAAGGTTTTTTTATAACATAGAATATTGTTTATGTAGGAGAATGTTATGTGTACACATGAAAAAAATTGTGTTTTACTATTGCTGATTAGAGTGTTTGATGAATGTAAAACATTCTACATGTTCGATATTTTCATCAATTCTTCTCTATTCTCGTTAATTTTCTGTCCACGATTTTTATGAATTGAAAGTGAAGTGCTAAAATCTCTAAACATATTTGTGGATTTATTTTTTTTTTCAAATTTTACTTTCTGTATTTTGAAATTTTTTGGTGAGTACACATAATTAGTATGTCATATGGAAAATTGACCTTTTTATTAATATTAATTTATGTTCTTTATCATTAATTAACTTTCAGTAATTTGCTTAGAGCAAATATGCTCCATGAAATTGTTACTTAAGAAAATCATATTTCTTCATTCAACATAATTCCTGAAGAGCATTTTTGCTGAATATAGCATTCTAGGTTATGAATTCTTTTCATTCAGATCTATGAAAATCTGTTTTATATCCTTCTTGTCTTCATGAATTCTGATGAAAAATGTACAATCATTTTAGTAATTATTTTTTCACAAGTGGTATGTTGAGATTTTGTAGCCACTTTTAAGCATCTTCCTTGGTCTTTAATTTCCAGTTTTTTCATGAAGATGATTCTGGGTGTGTTTTCTTCAGGGTATCCTGTTTAGGGCTTGGTGAGTTTCTCCTATCTGCAGATATATATAATTTTTAATTTATTTGCCAAATTTGAGACATTGCAAGTTTTAATGTATGTATTATATGTAAATAAACCTAATGTTTTTACTCATACACACAAATACGCAAATCATAGAAGCAAATATAACAGAGGTAATGCAATTCAATTATTATTTTGCATTACTGTATTTTAATGGACAGTTATGATGAATTACAAACTAAAAACATTTACAATTAATTATTTTTGTAGAATGTGCATATAGCTGTTTTTAATTTAGAAAAATCACCAATTGTGTTGTTATAAATACAACCACACATAAATTCTTTTGAAAGTAATATCAAATTGGACAAATATTTTTGATTCATTTTCATTATTTGATTTTAATAATCAAATTTGTTTTAGCAAAATTGCTTTGACAGTAGCAATTTCTGTTTCTTTTATGAATGCTACTAAATTTCTCATGATCCATAATAATATGCTTTCTCAGTTATTTAAAAGATTTAGAATTAAAATACACAAAATTTTAAGATATTTTATAGTGTTTTATCATGTTTTATATGGACACTTATCTTTATGATAATTGATACTTACAACTCTAAATATAAAGAAATTCAAAGAGACAAATGAACAAAAGAAGTCATTCATGACTTTATGTCTGATATGATATTGTTCTTTCCTTAGATTGTATCTAGTTAATGAGCTTACCAAGTTTAAAGAATAAAACAAGAAATTATAAACATTTCATTGAATATAAGAAAAGTGTACTCATGTCCTGTATATTTATTATTTCATACTGTGAAATCCTGCTCAGAACAGAAATAAAGCACATCACATTAAATTTGCTGTGCGCGTGAACCTCTCAATCTCTGACATTCTTCATTTTACCAACAAAGACAGATGAAGGAACAGAAATTGTAACATCACATTGATCATTTTATCACTGTCAGCTGCAAACAAAATCATTTACTTAGAATATTTTCCTCAGAAATATTATTTATTATGCTTTGTATTTTGCCTATTAATACTAAATTTCAAAAATGTTTTTGATATTAGAGCTATAAATAAGGTGGAAAAATGAACTTGTATGTTAATTACATTTTAAATATTTTTCTTGAAATCTTTTCCTTACAGAATAAAATTTAATTCATCTATTTAATATTATTAGTTTTCAGTTTTCAATGAAATGGTACCATATAATTCTTATTTATACAACAACATTACTATCTTATTGCTGATAAGGCATTTATAAAAGTAGTTATGGCTATGAAACCGAAGGAGATAAAAATTCCACACCAAGAAAGTGCTCTTGTGGCTAAACATTCACTTTACTTCCCATCTTTTATTTAAAGCCATTATAATAAAAAGAAACACTAATCATTAAAATTTCAGTATAATGATTTTGGGTAAAAGTATTAAAAAGATAGTTATGTGAGCTTACTTAATCATTTAAAGAGGAAATTTACTTTCTGGTATTAATAGAATGGGAGGAATTTTTCTGCTGCCTAAAAGCTTACTTTTTGTCATTTAATGTAATTTAGATGTCCTGTATACTCTAAAAACACCTTGAGAACAGTTCAAGATATAAATAAATAAATGAAACAAATATAAATGAACCTACAGTTACATTTTCTAGAATGTAAACAAAATTTTTCATAGCTGGATTTTCTGAGAATAGCTGTACAAAGATCTTGTTCATTTCACTGGATTTTGGTAGGTGTGGGCTCTTTAGTGTCTCTGTACCCCTATAATCTCTTCTTTTTTTAAAAAGAAGAGATATTTATTAACTACTGATCTATATATTGTTGTATATTTTTAAAATATTAGCTCATTTTAGCATATATGTGTATAACCTATAATTTCAAATATTTATGTATATTACATAAATTAGCCTGTTTTTATGATATAAACTGTTTTATCTAAAACTTAAAGGATAGGGGCACTATTGTGGACATATTGCAGGTCCTCCTTCTGTGCTTCATCTTTTCTAAACTCAACATAGGTATTTTTCACATATTTATCTGTGTTTCTTATGGTGATTGTAAAAGGGAAGACAATCTCTAGGGTTTCTGCTCTGGTGGCTCTTCTTGACTTTTGAGATTAAGTTCCTTAATTTCGAGGGTGAGCCCAATGTTCTCTCCTTCCAGCTCCTTCAATTTTCGGCCTTAATTTTCATGGCTTTGGTTTACTCGTCTTCACTTGAGTTTCAATTCATTTTGCTGTTTTATCCTCTGTTTCCCCAACCGAGACAAACTTAAGCTCAGCACTTATTTTTTCCCCCCTAATGTTCTTATCCCCAAAACCCTTTACAGCATATTTTGGTGGTGGATGAGCACTGAGAGGTTTTCACATTAAGAATGAATGACACCCGCTGGTATTGTCAGAATTCTCTGCCGGTTTGGGGTGGGTTCCTGCCACCAGCTGCACTTCCTGCTCTGTCTTCTTTCTCTTGCCCTTTCTATTTTCCGTTATTTCACAGGCTTACATCTTTGAAAATAAAATGTAAAATTTATTACTTAAATGCTCATGGACATTTCACTGGAGAATATCATAAGAGTACACTCCTTTCATATTTGATTTCATTAATATTAGGCTTAAGTTTACATGTATTTTGGAGAACTTCTAATGCTTAATTTAAAAAGAGAAAGAAAATTTTTATAGAGATAATACACACTTAATTTGTGTGAACAATGCAACATATTTTGACAAATTCATAAACATTTAAATATTGCCACATTTAGCATATAAAATATTTACATACTTCAAAATTTCTCTTTTGTTCCTTTCTAGCTAATACTATGCTATTTCCAGACCTAGGCAAACATTTATCAGGCTACTGTCATTATAAATTATATTTGTATCTTCTAGAATGACATATAAAGAGAATAGTACATTATACTTTTTATGTATCTGGCTTCTTTCATTCATTATCCTGTTCCTGATTAATTTATGGTGTTTCAAGTAGCAACAGCTTATTAATTTTCATTGTTTATTGGTAATCAATATGGATCATATCACAGTTTGCTGGCCCTTTGACCTGTTGATAGAATTTTGAGATGTTTTGGGGTTTTGCTTATATACAAAAATTGCTATGAAAGTGTAAACAAGTATTTAGGTGGACATGTTTTCATTTCTTTTGATTAAATGCTTAAGATTGGCTTTGTTGAATCATATAATGAGTACATACTTAACTTTGTAAAAAAATTATAAATTCTTTTCCATAATTTTACTTTAACCTCAGCAATGTGTGAACATACTGGTTGCTAATCTTCCCTATTGCCTTATTACTTTTCAAGTGAATCTTTTGTATATAGAGAAGTTTGTGCATTTTCCTGGTAAATAATGAAGTCATGTAGAGTCATTTATATATCCTGATATGGGTATAACTTTATATATTGATGAGTCACATGCGTTTTAGAAAAATTTGTACAGTATTTTTGATTGAGATGCAGTGTATAAATCAATTCAAAAATAATATTCTATGTATTTGTGTTTTCTGGACAATAGATATATGATTTTTCCATTTACTTAGGTTCATATTATTTTTTCTCAACAGTTCTTTGTAATTTTCAGTGTACAGAGCTTGCTAAATATTCATTTATCTGGTGCTACTTCTAAATTATAGTTTCAAATTTGGATTGCTTTGTTGGTATAATGACACGGACTTGCATTTTGTATACTAATCCCACATCTTGTGACTATAAACAATTAACTTATTATTTTTAATAGCATTTAAAAAATTCTTTAAATAAATTTCCAACCTAATCAGAGTTATCTTCTGTTAATAAAATAATTGTGCAACTTCCTTTCCTATTTATGTACCTTTCTTTCTTTCTTTCTTTCTTTTTTTTTTTTTTTAGAGACAGAGTCTTTATTAGCCTTGGTAGAGTGCTGTGGTGTCACAGCTCACAGCAAACTCCAGCTATTTTCTTCTTTTTTCACATTATTTCATGTATAATATTTCTGTAATAGGTTGATAATTAAGTGTGAGAATGAGAGGGCACCTGTAGCTCATTAGGTAAGGTGCCAGCCACATATACTGAGGGTGGTGGATTCAAACCTTGCCTAGGCCAGCTAAAACAACAATGACAACTGCAACAACAACAACAACAACAAAATAGCCTGATGTGGTAGTGTGTTGACATCCTGGGACTACTGCTGCTGGAAGCAGGCAATGTTATGCTCTTTGCTACCCTCTTTCAGTGGGACACCTCTCCTGGTGGTGGTAGCAAGTGTCACTTGCTCAAGGAAACCTATTTGGTAGCTATTAATAGACCCAAAGAAAGAACAGCTTTAAAAAGTATCAATAACTGTTCAATATCACAAAGTTTAAGAAGTTGGCTTTTGCATCAATTCCATTACATCTTAACTTCAGACTTTACATATATAGTCACTATTTCTCCTTTGTACTTCTCTAATTACTATAAACACATTCTGATTATTTGACCTTTCTACAATGTTGTCGTGGTGGCTGTATATATGGAATTTATATTTTTTCATCAAAACATGTCTATTTAGGAGACATCAATAGGTGGAGACAGCAAGGTTAATACATGTATATTTGGCTAGGACAAAATAAAGAACAGTGATTAATATTTATGTTTCTGAACAACAATTAAGCTTTGAAATTTTGGTACTTCGTAGTGTAGCGTAGTGTGATAGTGATTGGGTCACACTTGAAATGAGAGCATTTAAATTATTTCAGACAGATTTCTAAGACATCTGCCATTTTTTAATCATTTTTTAAAAAATATGATTTGATTGCCCATCAAATTGCTCCTGTCTTATAAGAAATTACTAGTCCCTAATCTAAGAAGAGTGATTTATGTAAGGAAGGCAGTTTAAAAGAGAATAAAATATGAACAATGATAGGAAATGAAAGTGTAATACTGTGCACACGCTTTCCAAAGAGAGACAAAGGTCAAAGGGGGATTCATAGAAAGGATAGATAGTAAAACCTCCACTGTAATGTGCTGCAATCCATAAACTATAATTTTACAACAATGTCATAAAACATGATGTGACTCATCCATCACAATGGAATTGTTTGAATTAATAATTTATAAATTAATTTTTTATCAAAGGGTCTTTCCAGTGAACTATCATATCTTATCATTATTATCAGTAAAATTAAAGAAAGGATATATAACCATTCTTTAATTAAAATAAAGCAATATGATGCAAATAGTACTTAAGGGTGGATAACAAATGCATCTATAAGAATCTACAAGGTTCCTTTCATACCATGTCATCACGGAGCTACATGTGGAAGAATCAGTTGTTTCATAACTTTATGTCAAATTGTGTTGGTGAATAATCAGTATTTTTTGTTTTAAGTTAGATCTTGATTTTCTATAACCGTCAGGGTAATTCAGTGCTATGGCAAGCCCTTAGCACTATTTGTTCATGTATTTTATTCATAATGTACTTGGCTAAGAGCAGAAAAAAACAAGACTTTTAAATTTATGCAAAGCCAAAAAAAGAAATACTAGAATCCACAACTGTTGGCATTTTACAGCAACTCATTTAGTTCATTAACACATTGACATTGAGGAAAGTATCAAAGGCAAAGTAGTATAAGAATTACGAGCAAATCTTTACTGCCACAGAGACTTCCATTTGATACTAACTACCTGCTCCTAATCTTCTGCAAATTAAACTTCTCTAAGTTCCTATCTACAAATCTTTAAAACAGACACTTGCAAAAATGTGAATAATTTATTGTGACATTTATTTAATGAAACAGTTAACATTAACAATTCATCCCTAAGATGCTCAAAAAAAAGTGAAAATTGAAAAAATATATACATAACAATTTGCCTCAGTCCTGATGTTTGCTGATATTTGCTGATATGTTTCCTGATATGTTTCCTGATATTTGCTGTATCTAATAATTTATTGAGGATCATTATTTGAAAACGTTCCTTGAGGACAAGGCTTTGAGACTAGGTTCAAATGATAAAATGCAACAACTTGAAAAAATTTTGTCTCTTAGGATTCTTTGCCTACATGATTGCTATCTTGGGATAATTTTTAAGTAGAAAAATTATAAATCAAATAATGCTGGTGGAAATACTAGCTTGCAGATTGAGGGAGAATCTTACCAAAGGGGGTAATGATTCTTGCTAAGGACAAATTCTCACCTTATATCCTCATGCAGTAGTCATACAGACAAGCATAATGACGGTGATAGTTAAGGCAGCCATTTTTATTTGGATAACACAGGTGAAATACTTATTATTACATTGTTCCAAAAATTTTTCCCAGAGTCTGTCATAATAACTTGAGGATAAGATGGAGGCCAATTAAGGGTCTTTCTGTATTTATCTGTAGATAATTGTGTCAAAATTCTAATTGTGAAGTTTCTCTGCCGTGTTCCAGTCATTTTCTCCTTTGCTCCTTTCTAAATCAGCAAATCAATAAGAAAGAACTTAAATAATTGACTCTCTCCCATTATTATTTGTACTCAGAAACAATTGATTATAAAAGCATATATTATTATGCTAAGCAAAGCATTTCCTTTTTTTTTTTGGCTGAGGCTGGGTTTGAACACACCACCTCCAGCATATGGGGCTGGCACCCTACTCCTTTGAGGCACAGGCCATGCCCTAAGCAAAGCATTTTTATAAAAACAAATTCTGTTATGTAGCAAAACCTGATTAGAAGAAACACATTTAGGGTAGTGTAGAGATTTATTCTTTTCAGAATTTTTCTCAGAAAAGTGGAGTAAGAAATGGCTTCTGGGAATTGATAACATGTTACTTGTAAAATACTCCCTTGTACTTTCTTGTGGTCACTTATACTTTGTTTAAAGATATAAAAAAAATAGTGAAATGTATAAATATACATAATAACACAATCACATCTATATTATCATCAATGAAACCTTTATCTTGCCTTCACAGTGAAGGAATGCACTTCCGGATTTATGTTATCCACAATGTCATGCTGTACTAATTTAATTCACCAAGCAATGTATTGATTTCATACTTTAGTTTACTTCAATAGCCATATTCTGCCATATGGAAAAATAAATGTTTAAACTAGATATCAATTATCTGATTTTTCCCTTTAATTTATTATACCATGACTTGTTCCAAATTGAAATGGAAAAAGTACCAGTCTCTTCAAACAACTATAGCTTTTTGCCTAATGACCCGATAAATTAGTGCTTGTTTGATGTGTGTATCTACTGTCCTTTCAAACTCAATAGGAGGTTGCCAGTGCTTTTATGGATAGGCAATATTTTCTCTTGTTTGGAATTTCTCAAAGGATCAGCAGTTAATATAGTATTTTCTGTAACAATTAAATTAAAGTGCTAGCGATTTGTTTCTCCATAGGTTCAATTTTTTTGATTAAGTAATGCCTTAAAGGACTATTTTAATAAGGTAAGTGCACTACCTGCATGAGCCAGCCTTCACTCGTTAAATGATGAGTGGCTTCCTGCCATTACGTTTTCATGCAAAAATGATGGTTATAAGAATCTTACTTAATAGAAAAAAATGTTTATCTGTGTAAGCCAATTCTCAAAAACAAACACCAGAAGACTGTTTCCATTGTTATTCATTAAAATAAATCATTAAAACCAGAGATGGTTAAGGATTATATAATCTATAGAAAATAAAATGCAACACTTAGGAAAATGAAAGTTAACACATATAATTTTTTTTTTTATTACTTCACAGTGATACAAGGGTACCAAACATTAGGTTACGATGTTTGCATTTGTTTGTAAAGTCCTCCTTGTAGTTCAGTCCCACTCGCAGGAGGTGTGCCATATACCTTTGCATTGTGCCCATTAGGTGAGACACACCAATCCTCCTCCCTCCTCCCGCCATCTTCTTCTGCCCCCACCAACTTGCATTAAATTGAGTTTTCCTCTTGTGTGGGCATGGATTAGTTCATCAACTGGCTTCATATGTTGGATACCTGCTTTTCTAATCTGGTGGTTCTTTAAGCAGAATGTGTTTGAACTCCATCCAGGAATGTACATGATCTTTTTGAAATAAAAGTCTACATAATATAGCATTCACTTACTAATTTATAATACATTTTATCTGAATTTTAATGGATTCCTGTTAGCCAAAGCATAGGTAACAATCATGTCAGTAGAGTACAGGAAAATAATTTTGAAATCCACGCTAGCCTGCAAGGTCAAGCAAAGACTTTCAGAACATTTACAGATTCATTTTAGAAAATTCCAACAAAGGCAACAAAATCCTTATGTGTAACAGCACTTAAAAATCTTTCACTTGTGGTCTTGACAGAGTTCGGGGCACCATCTCTCTCCACAAGTAACTACAAAACTGGTAAAATACATTCTAAAAATCCAATTTTAGTAAGTGACTATAATGCCTCTGAAAAAGGGATCCCTTGATGATAATGGATTAATTCTACAATATCCTTGGCTTTCTGTCTGGAAGTAGTTTATAGATAATGGCACAGGTGGTAGCTTCATTGTGAGGAGGAAACATCTAGAGTTTGAGGAAATAGAGACACTATCCTGTCCAGTAGAACAGCAGAGGAGGAATAGACACAGAAAAGAATGTCTCCAGACCTATGGGTTTCATCTGGGATCCATTGCCCAATAACGAATAGCAGATGAGCAGGATGAAAACCCATTAGGATAGGCAAAACATAACCTGGAAGATACAAACTGAATAGATATTCCAGTGTACTAAGTTGGCGTGAAGAATCCTTACTGAATACTAGGGTAGTGACAAGTGACTGAACTTGAATGGTTCTTGGAGTCTATTCTTTTTTTTTTTTTTTTTTTTTTAGGCAGATCTCACAGTGGAGAATCATGGCATCAGAGCTCATAGCAACCTTAGCCTCTTGGGCTCAAGCGATCCTCTTGCCTCAGACTCCCTAGTAGCTTGGAGTCTATTCTTAATTCACACTAACAAAGCTTAAAACAAGACTCAAAAGAGTACAAATGATTGGCAAGTGTCATACTGCCTGCCTAAAATACATCATATAATCTTTAAATCCTTCAAAGGGAGACAGAAATTATCTTATAATCAATAATGCAAAATTTACAATGTCCAGCCACCAGCCTATAGCTACTACATTTGACCTCCAGCTTTAGAATGTATAAAGCTGTGAGACAAGGTGACTTACTCCTCCCCCGAGTGAGAAATATCTGCACAATCTATAAAAACATATATATAGAAACCACGAGAGGCACTGAGCTTGCAAATAAACAGGTGGACTCAATTCCAAAGGCTGATGAACAACTGAGGATAGAAGGGACGTGAACTTTTTAACTTTAGCAGTTCCTGAAAGAAGGAGGTGTCAGCTGTAAAGATGAAGAAGATATCTGAAACTGTAATGAACTCATAAGGTCTGAATGTGCTCTAGCATCAGAATTCTGTCCATTGGAAAGCCAGAGCATAAGCAGGCATCCCCTTGCCAGCCCTTTTCAAGGGAACTCTAACAAGTGCCTACGGGAAGAGCTGAGCCAACTCCTTCTTGGGGCTGGCGTGCAAACGCTGCTGAGATCTGAGGCTGGAGCAGAAGCACTAAACAGAACCATTTGTGCTCAAGGCATGGCATAAGTTTAAACCGTTGATCTGTCACAGCTGGGCATAAGGATGATATCTGCAAGCATGACCCTTCTTGAATAGGAAATGAAGTCTGATTATGAGTGAGAGAAGAGTATCACTGACCTAAGCTTGCTTTGACCTGAGAAGAAAAAAGTGCTTGGAGAGATATTTAGTCTGAATCAGAGTACAAGAGTAGCTGAATACTAAGTGTGAAGCAAAAATATTGAGAAAAGCTATCTGACATGTTAGGCATTATATTAAAAATAAAATAGTAGCTGTCAACTACTGAAGGGATTTGAAGTCTATAGTACACAGAAAGTAGTCATAGCAACCTCAAAACTGAGATCAATTACTATCGAGATTGATTCAAGCCTCCCAGAGAGCTGAAAGAAAAAGAAACACTCTATTTAAAAGTTATTTATATTATTTAACTCAGTCTCTGAACTACTGTTGCACACGAGTCCTCACATGTTGTCAAAAACTGTAAAAGACACAAAGTCAGCAAGGATGAAACACTCATCATGAAGAGACAGAATAGGCAACACAAGCAGAAACAGATATGCACAGATGTTGGGACTACCAAAGATGATGGATAAAACACTATAATAAATGTTGCAAAGGATGGGGTAAAGAAGTGGAAAATCTGGCAAGATGAATGAGAAATTTCACTGTAGTAAAATAAACTAGAAAAAAAGAAAATAAAATGCTCAAAACTAAAAATATATTATCAGAGAGGAAGGATTTCTTTAGTGGAGCTGTTGACAAATTAGACACACCAGAGGAACAAATTGGTAAGCTTGAGGATAGGTCAGTAGTAATTCCACAAATTAAATCACTTGAAGAAGCAAACAAGTAAAAACACAAAGAAACAAACCAGATAGGAGATCACAGAAGGACAATATCAAATGCTTGCTCTATGTATAGTTTTAGTTCCAGAAGAATTAAGAGAGGACAGGTTAAACAAATTACATATAAATACAATGGCTAGAGGAATTTTTCCAACTTAATGAAAAATAACGAATTTCAGATCCAAGAAGCTCATAGAATTTTAAGCAAGATAATGATATAGAAAAATACACTGAGACACATTATAATAATACTAATGGAAACCAAAGACACATTTCTTTTTTTATTCAGTGAGAATAGATTCCTCTTCTTGGTCAACATACAGAAATGATGACCATATTTACCTTACTACATGCAACAAAGATAAAGGAGAGATTAAATATCTGTAACAAAGACATTAAAGATACTAGAATTTAGGCAGCGAGTACTATTAATCCATGAAAGACAGGAAGCAAATTAAGTAGGCCCCCCAAATGCCTGCGTTTATTACCTGGATGGATAATCTAAGTTAAGCTACACTAAGAATACTTTATTTGAAATAAACTTGGATTCTTTCCAAAAGTAAGAAGTAAAATTGCTGAACAATGGGCGGTGCCTGTGGTTCAAAGGAGTAGGGCACCGGCCCATATGCTGGAGGTGGTGGGTTCAAACCTAGCCCTAGCCAAACACTGTAAAAAAAAAAAAAAAAAATTGCTGAATCAATTCATATGTATTATCAAGAATTTTGATATAATTTTTAAATTTGTTCTTCAGATTATCCATGCAGTGGGTATACAGATAACCAGTATTTGAGTACGTTCTTTTCAAATGTCATTATGATTCCCCTGTTTTTGTTTGCCTCCAACACTTCGTGCAAGGGAGAATTCCATCTTTCTTACATTTATATCCCAAAGACTAGCCCAGCCCCTAGAATATGCAGTAGCTGCCATTCAGTAAAGCTGGTAATTCTGTATGTGATTTAAAGCAACACATAGCAGACATTGTCCACAAGTGCAAAATATGGCATATAACTTCTGAATGCAAGTATCTTCAGCTAAGAAAGAAGGGATGCATGTTCATAACCAGCTGATGAGTCAGAAGCATCAAATGAGATGTATAAAATCTAGGAACATTAGGAAGAGAGAGAAAAAAGTAATCAAGGTATTAATTATACTTTGCTTTGCTTTTGTATGGAATTGGAAGCCATTCTCTCAAGTGACATAATGTGAAGAATGGAGAAACAAATACCACATGTACTCACTATTAAACTGTAATTAACCAGTGAGCATCCTGTGCACAGAGGGAAATAAGTTCCCACGGAAAGCAAGCGAGGAGAGGGAGGAGGGCAGGGGTGTAAACCAACTGAATGGATGCTATGAGCATAATTTGGACACACCTACGGCTAGGACTCAAGCATTGCAGAGATGATCCATGAACCCTAAATCATTGGTACCCCATTATTATTTTGAAATAAATAATAAATTCCTCCATTTATTTTTTTCATAGAATTTTTTTCCATCTCTCATTGCAACTATAGACTTGTTTATGTTAACTTATTTTTATTTTCTCTACTAAAATGCAAATTATATAAGTTAGAATATTTTCTTTTGTGTTAAATACTATGATACCAGGATCAGGAACGAAGCTTAGAATTCAGGTTATGCTAAATAAACAGTCCTATATTAATGAAAATAAATAAGGTATGCAAAAATAGTACTGGTTTTTAACACTAATGCATCTGGACATTGCCTTTCCCTTTTCCTGTATCTACAGTTAGGTGTTAAATATGATAAAATTTAAAGGTATGAGCTTGGTGCCTGTGGCTCAAGTGGCTAAGGCATCAGCCACATACACCTAAGGTGGCAGGTTCAAATCCAGCTGGAGCCCGCCAAAACAACAGTGACGCCTGTAACCAAAAAAGTAGCCAGGTGTTGTGGCGGGTGCCTGTGGTCCCAGCTACTTGGGAGGCTGAGGCAGGAGAGTTGCTTGAGCCCAGGAGTTGGAGGTTGCTGTGAGCTATGATGCCATGGCACTCTACTCAGGGGGGATAGCTTGAGGTTCTGTCTCAAAAAAAAAAAAATTAAAGGTGTGTTTTTAATGTTTTATTATTACAATATCTAGTAGAACTAGCTTTTGGCAGATTTTTTTTATTACATTGATTTTTGAGTTCACTTTCTTATCAAAATACAGAAAAAAAATTTTTTTAGTATTATAACTCTGATTTCATATGATAATGAGAACAAGAAATCAAAAAAGTATTGTAAAAAATTCACTTGAAAGCAATTTTACTAAAATGTATCTAGATTATCTCATAATGGGTTTTCAAAAGTCTCATTACTATCATGTAAATTGCTATTTTCTGGTATCCTTCAAAAATGCGAATTTTATAGGACTTAATTTCAGTATCATTTTGTATATTTACATAAGCTACCATAAGTCTCTATCTGAATTTACCTAACCTTTTCATCTTCTGAGCTTGTTACTTTTGATTTAAAAGGATTATCTTCAAAATGTAAACAATATTTAATTCTTAATGTATAAAGTACACGTATATCTGTATAAGCAATGCTTGGGATATTTATGTTTAACAAGAGAAAATTTTGACAAACGTGGACATACTGGATTCTTCATAGCATGAATCAATGCCCTTGTAAAAAATAGATTGCAGCAAACTCATAAAATATTTATTCTGCAAAAATAACTTACTAGGTGCATCAAGTTCAGCAAAGAGCCGTATAAACTCACCACGTTAACATGCACATTTTGTTAAATACTAAATAATTTAACGTGAGCAAGCAACTCAGAGAATGTTAAAGAGCTATGCTGGTCCTCTACTCATTCCAACTTCATTGATTCTGTAGCTACCCAAGTAAATTAATCAAGGGATAATAAAAGTTGTTTATTGCCCATCTTTCGCATAGTTTTATCATAAGAGCACAGTGGTACTAAATAACAATATTAAGGAAGAAGAAAATCTGTATCTCTCAGCCCATTCTTAATTTACACTCAAGATTCCCAAATAATTCCTGACTTCACAATTTCCCTGTTTGATTAAATTTGAAGACAGCAGCCCATTTTATATCATGTGCCTGTCCTTTTGTAGAATATTACGTCCTCTAAGATTTATAAATTATCTCTAGGCATATTTGTGTTTTGGGAGTTGTCACTTTCTCTTTCACCGTGTCAGGACAGTTACATCAGATTGCATTTCTTTGTTGGTCTTGCTTTCTATACCAATACTCACCAGGGTTAACTTTTCTCCCCTCTCTTGTTTTCCTTTAGTACTTCCATCCTCATTGCCTCATCCATAAACAAAGTCCTTTCTAAACTCTTTCCCTTTCTTTAGTTTCTCAACGTTCCTTCATATAGTGTTAATATTTGTTAATATTGCTTGGTTCTTGGTATATGTCCATTCAAGCCATTACTGAAACTTCAAAATCTTACCAAATTAATATTTGTAGTTCTTTTATGTTCTGTTTAATAGAAATCATTTATTTAACAAATACGAGTGACAATAAAAAACTGAATATCTAGTTTTTGTATGGAAAACCAAAAACTATTTCTAAACTTTAATTTATAGAACATATCCCCTTCTTCCTATCTTTTCCCTACCATGCTAATATTTTAAATCTTATTCTTAAATCTCTTAATGAATCATTATTGAAAAAAATAGATTAACTTCTGATAATAAAAAACAAACCAAAGTTAAACATATATAAATGGAAACATGGTTTTATAAATCATTACAGCAGCTTAACTGACTTCATTTGGAATATAAATTTAAGACTTTATATTAATTTATATTTTTATAAAGTCATAAAATTAGATTGTACACTGGAAGACCCTAAGCTATTTGTATTTATTACTGTAATTTTTAGAAGTACCAAAAAATTTTTGTTTTATTTTTTACTTTTTTCCCTAAACACTTTACCACAGAAGTTAGATTTTTTCTGCATTATTCCAAAATCATAATCATGATACTTTATTTTATGCCATTTTTTTGGTACATATTTCCATTTTTATATTATACCCTAGTATGCAATAAAACTTCTATCAAACACAAATAATAATTATTTACCTATTTGACTAATTCCGTTCTTTCCACATGTAATAGCTGTTTTGGTACAATCAGTAGACTAGGGACAAAATAACTGCCTGTGTGTATAAAAGTAGACATACAGAAGCATCTGAGTGTTTATTGTTCTGTTAAATTACTGAAATAATTAGCATGTAATTTTACAGTTGTTTTTGTTTAAATCAGTTCATTATGCAAATAGTTATAATGTCAGTTGTATGTATGAAGGAGATCTATTATTTATTTATTTATTTATTTTTATTGAAACAGTTGGTGATTTGAGACTTTTCTTCAACATGGTCAAATATTACTATGGCTTGATGGAAAAAGCTTAGAGGATATTAATTTCTTTAGATATTAATTTCTTAGATAAGGGGAGTTAACAGTATTCTGAAAATGATGATCAGGATGTGTTGTAAGGGGTCCTGGGATTACAGCAGCCTACATTTTACAAGGCTTCAGAGAAACAATATTCCCACAGGTTCCTATTGGTTTAAAACACAGTTTCACTTGTGGCAGCACCAGGAGTTGCAGAGGACACAGTGAAAATCAAAGAAGGTTCCCCCAATGAGTGGAAAATGAGGTATAAAAGTCTGGTATAAAAATGAGATAAAAGTCTGGGTATTGACAGATTACCAAAAGAGATTTCAATTTTGAATGTTGAGTTAAATGAGTGCAGAAAACGTGAAGGCACTGTTTCTTATTGTCTCCTAGGGGAAATGAGCTCTTTCTGGTTTTTTAAATAGGTTTTTTAAATCCTGGTGAAGCATGACCAGTGTGACTTCAGTAAGGGAAGATTAGATGGACAGAGAACTTGAGATCTGTGGTCATCACTCATTCTTGTTTGTGAATGACGTTAGGAAGGGAAGCAATTTTCTGGCTCTTACAAATTGGAGATCTGAAGATCTAGTTTAAAATCAAGCATATTTTGGACTGGTTCAACCTAAAGGCCAGTGGTATTAACTGCTGATTAAGTTAGTCAAGAATAGACAGCGTTTCAAATGCTTCTGCAATGTTGTGAGAGAAAAAGAAAGGAGAAGTCATCACATATTTTTAGATTCTTCTCTCTCAAAATGATGATTTTAATGGCATTCTACCTCATAGTTGGTTTTCTTTTAAAATTTTCCTTTGTTACTGTCGAAATTGACTGCTGTTGTTCAGGCTGCCATAACAACTACAAACAAAAAATAAAAATAGGATAAACTGGGCAGCATAAACAACAGAAATATGTTTCTCAGAGTGATGGAGCCTAAATAGTCCAAAATCACAGTGCTGGTAGAGCCAGCAGATCCGGTATCTGCTGGACTCTCTCCCTGGTTTGCAGGTAGCTGTGTTCTTGTGTGTGCTTCTATCTATCAAGGGTCCCTCCTTGTGAAGGCACTAATTCCATTCTTAAGGACTCCACCCTCATGCCTTAATTATCTTTCAAATACCCCACCTTCCAGTACCACCCTAATGGGGTCGAGGTTTCCACACAATGAACTTGGTGGGGCCACATTCAGTACAAAGCAGCAGTATCTTTTCACACAGGGTTTTCAGAATGATAGATTTATTGGCATAATCAACCCAACCACTCAAAAATGTACAATCACCATGCCATCTTTCTAATTAACATTTTCAGTGCCTACCTAGCACTATTCAAAACAAATATGCAAACAAGCAAAGAAAAAAAACCACCAAAATCCTTCAAGTGCTTTTATGATGTGCAATATAATTTGAGGTCTGTCTACTAGCCCAGCTTTATCTCAAATCTCTCCATTTGCTGTTTTCTGAATAGCAGGGGTTTCTCTGAGCAATAGGTTTGTTCTAGGTGCCTGCATTTGTACATGCTGTTTCCTCTGCTGGCACAGCTCTATCCACACCTTTCCCTTTCCACTTCCATCATCAAGCTAATTCCACCTTGACTTGAGCTCTGACAACTCAAATGTTATTTCTTCAGAAAAGGTTTCCAATGAAACTTGGGTAGTTTTATAGTATACTGAATACACACAAGTCTATGAAAAGCACTAGTTATTTGATGTATATGTGCCTCATACACTAGACTATAGGTTCAATGAGTTCAGACATTGTGTGTTTGTGTGCATGTAACTCTAATTAGCACAGTATCTTGCCAAAATTCCAAATTACTTCATATCCAGTTGTCGGTTAGTACGAATCAGTAGACTTAAGTGATATTACATTCTTCAGAAATTCTACTTTTATGAATTCATCTCAAGAAAATGGTAAATATGGATCAAATATTCAGAAGAGGGATGTCATTTAATGGCATTTTTATAAAAATAAAAGATTTAAAAACAAATTCAAATTTAGAAACAATGTTTTGGATAAAAAAAAAATTGATCCAGCCATATATTGAAACTTTAAAGCATTCACATATATGTTGTTTGAGACTGAATACTAATTATGTCACAATCTATCTATCTACTTAACTATCTTTATCATCTATCTTCTATAATAGATATAACTGATGGAAGCAATGACTTATTATTTTTCTCATTTTTATATAAATACAGATAACTCCTATTGGTCTATATCTCTGGAGAATACAGACTAATAAACACAGCTTGGGAAAGGCATAGGTATTTAGCCTTGCAGAAAGCTCTCATGGAACCTCACCCACCTTCTATTATTCAAATATTTATAAATGCCTCTTCCTCAACTTCCCATTGTCAATCTACATGGTGTATATAATATGGCAAAAGTGAAGGTATATGACTTATGCAGCACAGTCAAAAAAGATGTTGCCATTTCCAACTTGCATTTCACAGATCACTATCTCTGGATAAATCAGCAGCTTTGTTATGATGACATGGAAACACGCAAAGATCCCAGCAGAGTGACCCACGCTACATGAAACTGACAGTCTCCAACAGCCAGCACAGCACTAGCTTGTTAGCTAAGCTGTATAAATAAGGTTAGAAGCAGATCCTCTAGGCCCAGGTAATCTTTTATTTTTATTTTATTTATTTATTTTTGAGACAGAGTTTCACTGTGTTGCCCTTGGTACAGTGCTGTTCACAGCAACCTCAAACTCTTGGGCTCAAGCAATACTCTTGCCTCAACTCCCGAGTAGATGGGGCGTCTGGGGCCCACCACAATGCCTGGCTATAGTTTAGAGACAGGGTCTCACTCTTGCTCAGACTGGTCTTCAACTACTGAGTTCAAAAAATCCACCTGCCTTGGCCTCTCAGAGTGCTAGGATTACAGGTGTGAGTCACTGCATCAGGCCAGTCATTTTTATATTTTCTAAGACTTCAATATTAAAAGAAAAATAATACAATTTAAAACAATAACATACAGAGCCTACGAACTATACCTTTAACTACATGTATTTCTCAAGTGTTACTTTATCCTAAATGTTGAAAACATATTTTGTTCAGTTAGGAATTTTATGTTTTTCTCCTCTGAAACTCTGTTACTGTTATGCATTTGGCATAAACAAATACTGCTTGAATAAGTATGCATCAGCAAATCTCAGGATATATATTGCAGGAAAGCAAAATTTCTCAAATGTTTTAGTATATCTAGAGTTAGGGAGCTTTATTTCATTGAATTTAGCTGTAAAGGCAAATTTCACAGGGCCTATTCTTTATTATAATTAATTTATTGCCAGTAACTGCAATCTCAAAATGTTGTAAAGCCTTTCAGTAATGAATCAAGCCATGAAAAGACATACTCTTCACCTCATTATTGAGAACTTGGAAGGCATCAGGCTTATACCACGTTCTTCCCACAGGATAGCCAAATTTTACCTTTCTTTCCTTTGTATTTTGTGTTGCTATTAAGGTTATCTAATACATTTATGGGTGGGGGGAGAAATTTAAATTTCTGTCGTGGGGTGGTGTGACTTAAATGAAAGTGATGAACAGTAATACTTGATGGAGAATGGTCAGCTCTGGTGAGGGTATTTTTGAAAGATTTCTTTCTCAAATTTATTCTTTACAAAGCAGACACGGTTTTTCTACAATACACTTAAGTTCATATTTTGAAGGTTCTAGTTAAAATGCAAATGTGCTACATAGAAGCAGAAGCTATTCTATTTTCATTCATTACCATTTTGGCTTGAAGCTGTTTGTCAGATTAATCAGCATTTACACATGGCAATCTTTCAAGGATGTAGAATAGCATGGCAATTTAAAAATCCTACCAAAAAAGTTCGCTAAAATAAATATAAAGAGCATTCCATCTTTGAACTCCTTAATAAAGTGCTCATTAACTCTGTATTTTTTCCCTTTTTGCAATAAGAAGCTTCATCAATATATAAGAAGAAAATCAACTTCCACACATGTAGTGGTTGTATGCACCGCATAGCGTACTAAGTACTTTGCAAACATTGAATTCACTAATTTCAAAAGCATCCCTCAGAGGTAGGTATTACAGTTTTCATTTTACAACAAAGGTATAAGCAGAAGTAAGGTAAATTTCACTCAGCTATAAATGAAATAAATTTAAAACAGCGTACTTTTAATATCAAACCGCTTCCTGAAATGTGATTTAATTTGAAGAAAGAAAATAAGTTTTAATCCTTTATTCTGCCCTTGAATATATAAAACCATAAATATATAATAAACATAAAAGTATGCTTCATTTATGGTTCTGAGCATTCACTTTTGTGGCTTTTAATAATAGCATTGTTTGGTCCATCCTTCATTTTAAAAAATTATAACTATTCAACCATATGATAAATCTCAAGAAATAGTTACTGAATGAACTCAAGGTGACAAGCCCTTGAAGGAATCATAATGTGATTTTTCTGAAAAGATAAAGTGAAGTAAATATGATTATCTATAACAAGTTTAACCAGTCATAGTGCATGCTGATACAGAGTGTCCTGACATAATTGCAAGATAAAATTTTAAGAATGATACAGATAAAGGATTTAAGATAGTGATTGTACCATAAATTCAATCAGCAACCAGTGAAGATTATACTACAATCTGCCGGCATTTTGCATATGTTACACTGCTAGGTTACTTATTTTCCTATCCCATTGGGTTTAATTTTTAAGATTCGTTTTAAAGGGGAATAGTTGTCAAACTATGAAATTTGATATGCATAGCACGTTCTAATTTAAAGATTATTTGTTGCTATCTAACTTAGATATAAATTAAAACTAAATATATCACTACAAAACTAGTGATATAAAATAAAATAAAATTATATAAATTATAAAATAAAATGATTTATGGCTATCTAACTTAGATATCAATTAAAACTAAATATATTACTATAAAACTATAGATCACTACATATAGTACACATAATATATAATATAATATAGAGAGATATATGTTTTTTATATATATTTCTATATTTTACTGTTATTTTTTATTTCAAAATACTAAGGGAGTACAAATGTTCTTGGTTATGTAGCTTGATTTTGGAATGCCTGAATCACAGGTGTAAGTGTGCTCATCAGCCAAATAGTGTTCTTGTTCCCATTAGGTAGATTTCATACCTTTTCTCCTCCACTCTACTCTCCCCTGCTTCACTTCCACTAAGTTTTACATTCTTGTGTACATATGTGTGTTCATTGGTTAGTTCCAGTTTAATAGTGAGTATACGAGTGAACGTTTTCCATTCTTCATATACTTCACTTAAGATAATGGTCTCTAGTTCCAAATTGTTGCAAAAGGCATTTATTCATTCCTTTTTATAGCTGTGTATTACTCTGTGGGGGTACATACACCACATTTTGTTAATGTACTCATGAATTGATGGACGTTTGGATTGATTCCACATCTTTACGATGTGAATTGTGCTACAATAAACATTCAAGTTTTGGTGCCTTTTTTATAGAGCACCTTCTTTTTCTTTGGTTAGATACACAGTAGTGGGATTGCTGGCTCGAATGGATATATTTTTAGTTCTTTGAAGAATCTCCATATTGCTTTCCATAGAGGTTCTACTATTAATAGTTTTAAGTCCCACCAACTGTGTATAAGCATTTCTTTTTCTCTGTAACCACACCAATATTTGCTGTTTGGGAACTTTTTAATAAAATCCATTCAAACTGGGATAAGGTAATATACCACCGTGGTTTTATTACTAATTTGTATTACCCTGATGAACAGAAATTTTGAGCATTTTTTGTATGTTTATTGGCTATTTGCCTACCTTCTTTAGAGAAGAGCTTTTGTTCATCTCTTTTGGTCACTTTTTAATGAGATTGTTTGTTTTTACTTGCTGATTTTCTTGAGTTTTGTACAAATTTTGAATATTAGCCCTTTATTTCATGTATAGCTTACAAATATTTTCTTCCATTCTACATGTCATCTATTTGCTTTGGTGATTATTTCCTTGGCTGTGCAGAAAATTTCTCATTTACTCAAAGATTTTTTATTCATTTTGCTATTATTATGATTGCCATTTGGGGTTTTAGTCATAAATTCTTTGCCTAGACTGATATGTGGAAGAGTTTATCCTACATTTTCTTTTTCTAGGGCTCCGTTTACCCGGCCTGCTTTATTTTCTGCTCTGTCAAACATCAGTTGGCTGTAGGTAGATGGTTTTATGTCTGGGTGCTCTGTTATGTTCCATTGGTCCATGTCTGCATTTTTTCTAACAGTACCATACTGTTTGAGTTGCTGTAGCCTTGTAGTATAATTTGAAATCTGATAATGTGATTACACCATATTTGTTCTTTTTGCTTAAGATTGCTTTGATGACTTGGATTCTTTTCTGGTTCCAAATGAACTGTAGGATTCGTTTTTTTAGATCTCTGATATATGAAAATTGGGCTCTAATGGGAAGCAAATTGAATCTGTAAGTTACTTTTGGTAGTGTGAACATTTTAACAATATTGATTGTGTTGATTCATGCATAAGCATGGTAGGTTTTTACACTTGCTTATGTCCTTTGCAATTTCTCTCCTCAGTGCTTTGTAGTTCTCCTTATGGAGATATTTAACCTCCTTGGTTAAATATATTCCTAGGTTTTTATATTCTTTGTAGCTATTGTGAATGGCATTGAGTTATTTAACTCTCAACTTGGCTATTACTGAAATATAGAGATTTTACACTTTTGTAAACAATGATTTTGCAACCTGAGACTTTGCTGTATTTACTTATCAATTCCAGGAATCTCTTCTTGGAGTCTTTTGGGTGTTATAGATACAAGATCATGTCATCAGTGAAAAGCCAAATTGTTAATATCTCTTCTTTCCTGATGTAGATACCTTTTATTTCCTTCTCTTGCCTGGTTGTTTGGGTTAGGACTTCCGGGACTCTGTTGAATAGAAACAGAAACAGTGGGGATTTTGTCTTATTCCAGTTCTTAGGGGGATAATTTCACATTTTCCTCATTCAATATGCTGTATGGATTTTATAATTTTTAGATGTGTTCCTTCTATGTGTAGTTTGTTGAGTATTTTTACCAAGAAAGGGTACTGGATTTTGTCTAATGCTTTCCTGTGTATCTTGGGATAATCATATAGTCATTGTTTTTGCTTTTCTTTATGTAGCAAACCACATTTATTGATTTGTGGATTGTGAACCATCCTTATATCTCTAGGAAGAAGCCCCCTAAGTCATGCGGTATTTTTTTTTTTTATAGGCTATTGAATTCAGTTTGCTAGTGTTTTATTTAGGATTTTTTCATTTATATTCATAAGGGATATTGTTCTGACTTGTTCTCATTCTTTCTTTACCTTTTCTGTCTTCGGTATCAGGGTGATGCTGTATTCATAGAAGTTTCTGGGTAGAATTCTCTTTTTCTCTGTGTTCAGTAATTTTTGTAGTATGGGTACCAACTTTTCCTTTAGGTCTGATAGAATCTGTCAGCAAATCCATCTGGTCAAAGGCTGTTTTCTTATAAGAAGATTTTTTTTTTTATTAGTGCTTTAATTTTCTTATTCATTGTGGGTCTGTTTAGGAGTTCTATTTCTTCCTAAATGAGTCTTGAAAGGTTGTGTGTTTCCTGGAATTTGACCATTTCGTGAATGTTTTCTAGTTTATGTGCATAGAAATTTTCTTATTAATAATGGATGATATTTTGCATGTTTCCAGTATTAGATGTAATACCACCTTTATCATTTCTGATTGACTTTATTTGGGTCCTCTCTCTTCTATTCCTGGTTAAAGTAGCAGGCTGTCTTGTTTATCTTTTCAAAGAACCAACTTTTTGTTTCATTAATCTTTGTAGTTTTTTGTTTGTTTGTTTGTTTTCCATTAAGTTTAGTTATGCTCTGACTTTTGTTATTTGTCTTTTGCTGGCATTGAATTTAGTTTGCTCCACCTTTTCCAGTTCCTGAAGATGTGATATTAGATGTCAATTTGTGATGTCCTTTTTTTAATTTTTTGAGACAGAGTTTTACTCTGTCACCCTGGGTAGACTGTTGTGATTATCACAACTCACAGCAACCTCAAACTCTTGGGTTCAAGGGATCCTCTTTCCTCAGCCTTCTGAGTAGCTGGGACTACAGGCACTTTTCAGAATCAATGTCAGGCTAGATGTTTCTGTTTTTAGTAGAGACAAGGTCTCTCACTCTTTCTCAAGCTGTTCTTAAATTCCTGAGTTTAGGAGATTCACCAGCCTAGACCTCCGTGCTTGCTAGGATTATGGGTGTGAGCCATCATGCCCAGCCCTGTCTGTCTTTTTGATGTAGACACTTAAGACTATGACTTTTTTTTCCTGAGGAATGCATTTGCTGAATCCCATAGATTTTGCTAGCTAATAGCCCCTTTGTCATTCATTTCAAAGAATTTTTGATTTTCTAGTTTCCTTATTGACCCAATAATCATTCATCAAAAGGTTGTTTAATTACCATGACTTTGTGTAAATGTGAGTGTTTCTCTTGTGATTGATTTCTAGTTTTATCCACTGTAGTATAAGAAGATACATGGTATGATTTGCATTTTTCTGAATTTGTTGACACCCGTTTAGGCCTAAAATATAATAGAGTATCCCATATGCTGCTGAGAATAATATATTTTCAGCACTTTTGAGGTAGAAATGTCTGTTAGATCTATTTCATTTAGAGTCTGGTTTAGGTCTAGTGTTCCTTTTTTTATTTTTTGCTTTGATATTTGTCTAGCTCTTACAGTGGGGTATTGAAGTTCCAATAATCATGATGCTGCTATTTATATCTTTACTAATCCTACTAAAATTTACTTTCAATATGTCAGAGTTGCTGTGTTAGGTGCATATATATTTAGGATACGATTAATATTATCATTAAAAACCTATTCTTATCCTTTTTAAATTTTGATTGACATAGGGTTAGGTTATGTGGGACAATAGATACCATAAATTTCATTTTGTAATTTCAAGTCTCTCATTTTAATCATTTTGTAGCAGAGTAATGATTTCTTTACATAAAATGGTATTACCTAACCCTTGCAAGGAAAGAAGTAATATATAAAACAGAAGCAATTGCAGGAACTTGGCAATTGCTCAACAAGTATTTACTAAATGAGCAAATAAATGAATTTGGTATAAGTTAGTAAATGTATGGCTCATGAAGATTAGTTAATGCATTAGGAAAAAAATAATAGGATAATCAATTTATGACTATGGATTGTAAGATTTTGTATGGATAATTTTGTATGTTAATACATTTCACAAATGATAATTTATTACTACTATTCATTTGATATGTATGTTAATTATCCAATATTTAAGATCTGCTCAAAATAAGTTATGTCTACTAGTTTACACAACTAATTTAAAATAATTTGATATGACATTTTTGAAAAATTATAAGCCTGGGACTTTTCTTTTGACTGAAATTTTGTCCATTTCTTTATATGTTATATTACAATTTTCTCCACTACTACTAAGATAGGTCTATGATTTATACCCGTTAAACAAACCATCAGAGAAGTCTCTATCCTAGACTCTATATTGAGTGTGTAGCGGGGTACATAAGTAATAAGTGGTTTAAATTATTTTTTTTTTCTAGAGTCAAAACCAGGGTACAAGTGCGCTGTGAAGCATGAGGGTAGAAAAAAAAGAACCAATACAGTTTCTGAAAAATTATTGTGTCTGCTAAAATACTCTAAAACCAAGAAACTGTGTCTGATAAAGTCACATAGGCATTAAAAATCTTCTACTCGTGTGAACACCGTAATTTGCGCACCCCTTGGTGAAGGGCTCAATTACAATTTGAACTGTGCCTTAGAAACAAAAACAATGTAACCTACACATTTGCATGCTCATATTAATTTGAAATTAAGAAAAGAATATTAAATTAAAAATGTTAAATACTTAAAAAACTCATACTTATTACACAAATGTATTTCCTTGTACATATATTGGGCATACAGAGATCACAAAAAATTTAGGTTGCTACTTATCCTTAATGGGAAAAAAAGGCATATCCTAGTGGGAAATGAAGAATATATTTTATTGAGTATTTTGTCCATAAAGACTTCCACTAAGGCTCGGTGCCTGTGGCTCAAGCAGCTAAGGCGCCCGCCACATACACCTAAGGTGGCAGGTTCAAATCCAGCTGGGTCCTGCCAAACAACAACAGCTGCAACCAAAAAGTGGCCAGGTGTTGTGGCGGGTGCCTGTGTTCCCAGTTACTTGGGAGACTGAGGCAGGAGACTCTCTTGAGCCCAGGAGTTGGAGGTTGCTGTGAGCTGTGATGTCACAGCACTCTACCCAGGGGGACAGCTTGAGGCTTTGTCTCAAAAAAAAAAAAAAAAAAGACTTCCACTTAGATCATACAGCCTCCTACAAAAGCGTGTTTTTTTTTTTTTTTTTTTTAGGAAAGCTCATAAAGATTTCTCTTTATTTGATTATTTGTTTCTTGTTTTCTTCAGTATAAAAGCCCAATCCTTGGTTAAGTAAAAAAGTTATTACCAAATATCATTATAGTTATTTTAAAAATTTTGATGATTTTATATTTTTAGTTATACATTTCAAACATGTTTTGTTTTCTTGTTTCAATTTATTTTATTTTACATCATATATAGCTAATGGTCAAATTTGCTGAAGGGTGAATGATGTTTAACCTCTGAAATAGTGAAGTTCTAAAATTAAATATACTTGTCACATTTAAGAGACAGTCCTTTCACCTATCACCTGAAGTTTGTTGGCTCTAAAAACTATTATATAAATATCAAGAACAAGTTTTGATCTGCAGTAGAACCAGTTGAGATTTTTCACACAAAGCAAGCTTTGCAGATGAGGTGGTGAGCTAAGAGTTATTGACCATTACAGAGAGCTCAGCACTCTGGCATGTGTTTACCATATATTATCTATTTTGTCCTTGAAACAACGACATGAGAGATATATTTTATGCATGAAAAATCCTTAGTGAGTAACTCATGGAAGCCGCTAGCAATTTGAAAACAGACACAGACAAAGCCAATGAGCAGATATTGCAGGAAAATGTAGACAATGACTTATATATATGAAACTTAAAGTAAATTCTAGATAAATAAAGCATCATAGAGATGTTATAGTGGATGAAAGTCTTAGGTAAATGTATATGTCATTAGTAAAAGATCTAACCCCCCCCCAAAATAAAATAAATATGCATTTATGTAGGCACTTTATTTTGCAAACATTTGTGAGTGCCAGGCACCTCGTGAGAACTTGTGACTATTTACTCATTTAATCATCAGAACAACCCCATGAGGTAGGCAATTTTATAATCATCATCTTGTGATGATTGGACACAGGAATGTAGACACACATAAGTTTATCGAGCAGACAGTCCAAGGTCATATAGGTAGTAAGGAAGATTCTGTAGGTTTTGTTTAAGGACCCAAACTTCTAAGTACTAGGGTGAAAGCAAACTTCCAAACATCAGGGTACAACCAGGTGAAATTCTGTTCTAAATTCAGTTGAGGATTGCAGTGTATTGGTGGCATATTTAAATCCTAATATTTGAACTGATCAAGATTTAAGGGGTGGAACATTCATTGCAGAGGCTGAACTTCAGAGACACTAAGGTACAATTCATAGGGTAAAATGTTATGAATTCCATAATGAAATCTTTACATACCAAGGTAAAAGAAGAGTTAGTGGTAATTATGTCTCAGAGGTGAATTATAAATGTGTTGACAAACAAATTACAATGTAGGAGAAAGAATTTATCCAGAAAGCACTGAAGCCTTTCGTGTGGTAAGAATCATGGGGTCCAGGCAGATCACGACAAAAAGACAGCCACCTCATAGAACATAGTCACAGACCATAGTCAATCAAGTCCAGTGGGTTTTCCAGTTTTTTCCCCCAATACAATAATTTTCTTAACAATTTCTTATACATTTTCCCTGTTTGAAAAAATTCAAAAACTCATATAATATAGATGGAAAAAATATCTGCGCAGTCAAAATAGATATTTGGCTGTATATTTATTTTAAATGTGTACAGAATTTGTGATAGCTTTATTACAAAAACAGGAAATTCTTTACTGGATTATAATGAACATGTTCCACATGAAACTACTCAGACGATTTTGATCTCTGGGTAAGACTGAGTCAGAGACCACTGCACAAATTACATATCATTAGAGTATCCAAAGGTTTGATTATCTTCCATCATGTATATGACTTTGTATATATACATATTACCAAGAATATCAATCAAAATGTCAGAGAAGTGCAGGTGAAGCCAAATAAATCAGTTGTAGATTCAATTCATACATCATTGATCAATGAATGTTATCAATTTTCACACAGCCCAGGATAATGATAAGTTTCCTGTTGAGTGTGTAGCATAAATTTTAAATGACCTAGGGCTCACCATGAGGAGAATTGCTAAGAAGCACTCTCAATACTCTAAAAATATTCAGTACATCACATAGAGGAGAAACTTTTAATGCATTCTCAAGTCACCTGAAATAAATTTAACTTTTTTTACATTTAAATAATTTAAAGATCAATTTCCAAATAAATGCTATGATAATACAGATAATGGAAATGGTTTTTTTCATAGTTGGTTACCTTTGCAGTTTTATACTCCATTAAATGGTGATTAGATTAAAATGAACATAATTGAGGATTCCAATTACCCAGATCATATTTTTCATATCTTATTATGCATTTGGAAGTAAGAGGTAATCTATAAAAATATGAACCCCTGCAGGACATGTCTACCTACCCCATTTCATCCAATCAAGGATATTAGGAGTGCAGACTTGGTGTCTAGAGCATTCACATGGGCGGTCCTAGGGAAACCACTGACATGATGCTATTGGGAACCTCTGTGCCCTCCCCACCTCCAGCTACACTTCTTTACATGAAGGACTGTGAGGTGCATGATTGCTTCTTCTCATGAGCCATTATTGCACTACTTAAAGCTTCCAACACCTGAGGAACTAAAAGGCTCATACTACAAATATTTAACATACAGAATCCTGTACAAGGTAGCAAAAGGATCCACGTCCTTTGGAAGTGGGGTGTAAAATTTTTTGTGTCTTACTCTGTTCATTTCTCAAATCTGGCAAAAGCAGAAGTCTCTCCCTTGTGTGTTTCCAAAGTAGAAGGATCTTTTGCTTGCTGTCATACATTTAACCTCTTGGCTCCTCCTCTTGGCTAGCTAAGTCCTCTTTCTCCTCTTTGTGCTCCAGCCCCTATATGAGCACCCTGGTGCTCCTTTTCCATGACCCTCAGCCTGTCTTCATGCAGTCTTCCCTGGAGGGGATTTTCCTTACCCTTTACCCTGTCTGCATCAGAGTTAGAAACAAGATTGTTGCCTTCATTGCCAGTGAATGCCAGTTTCTGCCTATTATATTCTACTATATTTTTTCAAAAACCTACTGTTTCAGGATTCATAAAACTCCAATATAGGACTGCTTACTTTTATGGCAGTCACTTTCTGAACTCTTGGTGCTCCCTTTTAATGATTGAAGATGCCAATAACCTGACTCACAGTATGTTTCAGTTTTACCAGAATCTTCTCTGGTAATCAGACAGTAGGTAGACTTTTCAGACTGGCATGTTTCACTTAGCAATATGTACTTGATGTTCTTCTATATCTTTTCATACAATGATCCTTTTTCTTTTTATTGTTGGGGATTCATTGAGGGTACAAGAAATCAGGTAACACAGATTGCATTTGATAGGTGAAGTCCCTCTTACAATTGTCCCTTGCCCTCAAAAGGTGTGTCACATACCAAGACCCCACCCCTCCCTCCTTCCCTCTCTCTACTCTTCCTTTCCCCCAGCACCCTCCCTCCTCCCTCCTTCTCTCTCTCTCTCTGCTCTCCCCTTCCCTCACCCCCACTGTGTCATTTATTGTCGTTATCTGTCCTCGTATCAAAATTGAATACATAGGGTTCATGCTTCTCCATTCTTGAGATGCTTTACTAAGAGTAATGTGTTCCACTTCCATCCAGGTTAATACAAGGCTGAAAAGTACAATAATCTTTTTAAAATACAAATTACATCTGTCAGTATTCTGCTTAGAATGTCATATTACTTTCCCATTCTTCTAAAATACAGTATAATGTCTTCATGAAGTTTAAAATTGTATTATTCCTAGTGAATTTTGCAGAAAAGAAAATGCATCCTCACCTAAGAGCTTGTTCTAAAGACAGACTCTCACCTACACACTGGCAAAATTCCAGTGTGACTTGAATGCATCTTGAAGTTTGAAAGCACGGGGGTTAAGAGCCCTCTGTGATCTCTGCCCTGCACCCACCTTTAACGATATTGTGAGCCACCTTCTCATCCTGTACCCACTTCGTAGCAGGGAATCTCAGTTCACTAAAATAAAAGTCTTTAATTTTTCCGAGGTAAATGTAACTTATAAAGGTATTTCATTTAAACAATATTGATAAAACAATAAAAGTAGTAACAATGATCTAAGTTCTATCAATTTTTAGTCATGTGAATAGTTTTCAGTAGCAAATTACTTCGAATTTTATGAATGAAATGTCTAAATGTTTTAACATATTTATTCTGAAATAAAAATCTGTACAAATGTATGTTTTAAAGAATTTATTTCTTTCCTTTATTTTTTCCGATAAAGTATTGGAGTCTGGGTAGGCATAACTTTTAGTTATCCTTATACTTTGGGTTTCCTTGATAAAGAACAGAGCCATTCTACTTAGAAAACAGAAAGGTGGTAAACTTGCATAGCTATCAATAAAAATGGAAAGGCTTAATAACTCAAATCTCCTCTGCCAAACTTCTATCCATTTATCAGATAAGAGCTTACGTGTAATTTCCTCAAGGAAGTCTACTCTGTACTCATTAGTCGAGGTTAGATCCTTCCATTATATGTTTACCTGCACCATAGTATTTCTTATAACATATAAGAATTGTGTATGTGTGTGTGTTAGTCAACATTCTGCAAGACTGTAAATTCTATTAGGAACCTAAAACACACACCATAGCTATCTTACTTTCTGCAGTATCCTCAGGATCTGGAACACTGCTTAAATCACAGGTGGTAAGATCGATAGACATTTTCTCAGTAAATGTAAATGTAACTGCTTGAAATGTAGTGAACATTTTTACCCAAACATTTAAATCCACTGCTTTGTGCAGAGAACAGTGATGTTCAGAAACAAATACTTTCAACGGCTTTTAAAGAAAGAATAAACAAAATCAATCTTTCTAAAATGATTATATAGTTGTGATTTTGTTCTTCTCTTGTGTTTAGCATAAAATGTAAATACCCCTTCTGTTACCCACATTGAATATGTGTATAATCTACAAATTATTTTTAGTTTTATTGAAGAAACAGGTGTGTTCTTAGGAAATATACTGACCATTTTTATTCCTGCCTTTTATATATAATGTCTTTTGGGAACAGGAGCAAGGTTTGGGGTTGTTGTTTATTTTGTTTGTTAACTACTTTATATCAAGCATACAGCAGTTGCTCAGTAAACATTAATTTCAAAGCTCCTAAATATCTTAATGTTCCTGTTAGCATTATTTTGTAATCTTTATAGCAGTTTCTTTTCCTACAGCAATGTTTGTCCTTTTTCTGGTATAGAAGCCTGCTGGAATGAAATAAAAGGTTCAATATTGCACCATAAAACAGAGGTGAAATAAAATGCAGCTCCCCTTACTCCCAGCTCACTGCTCCTATCTTGACACCCAATTTCTTTGTGGAATAATAATGGAAAACTATATTCTAACATGCAAGCCAACAATAACCAAGATCATAATAGGGTGCGTGGCTCCAAAGAAAAATGCCTGATGCACCAGCAGTAAACACAGGAAAGATCCCTGAAATACTGCTTTCCCTGGGATTCAGAATTTATATTCAAAATATTGCAGTTGCTGCGAGACACCACAATAACAATTCCACAGCACAGTTTCAAAGGTCTAATAAATTAGATTCTTCCTTGGCTCAGTCAAAAAGACTGTGTTCAGCAGTTTCAACAATGGAAGTCTCATCTAATTAAATTAAGTGCTGCAGAGGCTCATGCTAGCAACAGGACCGCGAGCCGATAGACTCAGGTTTGCAGTATTGCTAATCTGGCACGCAGCCACCAGGATGATCGCAGACACTGAGCCAACGGTTTGATCTTAACCAAAAGACAAGAAAGGGATAATTTTCTTCTTAATGGCACAGCCATTCTAAAATGCAAATATATATTTCTTGCCTATCATATATCTAGAACATTTTTGGAAGGCCTTCTTATTGCTAAATTAGAAATTTAATTTTAAAGATGACTGTGAGCTCATCACTATTTTTGTATGCCAGCTAATTTTCTTCCAAACACATCTGCACTGTAAATGGCAAGTTTTGCTCAGAGATGCAGTTTTATACACTGATGGTTCTCTTAGTATATAGATGATTTAGTATCTTCTTTCTGGATTTGCTGTTTTTGCTTATTTTTTGTTTCTTATTAGTATGTTTGTATTGTTAGTGTAAAGAACAAAATTCCAAAAAGTCTGCTACTAAGATGATTTCTAAGTAGAAAACTAACTTAATTGCTACATTTATTGTTGATTTTTAAATCCAGAGAAATATTATATTTTATGACACAGTCTTTTTCAGTGAGATATATTTTTTATAATTGTATTTATTGAAATTTAATACAAAATGCCATAGTTTAATTATCTTCTGATCATTGATTTGATTAATAATTTAATTAGATTTATTAGATAAAAAGGTTGCAATCACAGTATTCATTTATTCCTTTCAGCCATGCCTCATATAAATGAAACAAAAGGCATAGTTCAGAATTCTTTGGTTAAGACAATTTGAATAAATATATTAAACTATAAATATAAGCATAGAAATAAAAGAAACTAAGTAAGTTATAATGATATCCTCATTAGTATAATGATGAAAACATTTTAAAATAAAAAATGATAAATTATCATTGTAGTAGATTAAGTGTAGATAATTAATTGTAGATAATTAATTGTAGATAAATTATCTATTGTAGTAGATTAAGTGTCATGATGATATCTTACCCTGGCTTTTGAAACATACAAAATATAAGGGCTGAGGTGTGGTCAACAGAGACCACACAATCTAAGAAACAATATCATATAAGATTATTTGAATATATGGAAGACTTTAAATCCCAGGGCAAAATACTAAAGCTTTAAACAAAGGGCTGACTCTCACTTAAACTCTGAGATTCACGGAAATGTGTGAAAAGGCAATTGTTGCTATATAACAACAATTCTGATATTGAAAAAAGGAACAATTAAAAATTGCATTATAGGGGGGCCCTTGTGGCTCAAAGGAGTAGGGCACCAGCCCCATATGCCAGAGGCGGTGGGTTCAAAACCAGCCCCAGCCAAAACACTGCAAAAAACAAACAAAAAAAGAATTGCATTACAATGAGTAGATGACAGAGATCAGGCTGATAATGTCAAATACTGAATTTCAGAAACAAGGCAAGATAGCATGCAGTGATCTTAAAAATGTTTAATACATGTATAAGGCACATTTTAACTAGATCCACACGAGAATGGTATAAAAGTTGAAGTTGAGAAACCATTGGATTATATGATGTTTCCATTGATTTAGTAGACTATGAAGTCCATTAAGGTAACATGTCTAACATATTTACTTTCATATATTAATTAATTACCTCAACAGATCACCAGAAAGTACTATTGTATCAATTAAGTATTCCATAGGGCTAGAGGCACAATTTGGGAGGAAAAAAAAAATAGGTATGAGAGATTGTTTAACAATAATGAATGTACCAAATGTTCTTTCTCTAATCACTGTTTAACATATCATTATCCTATTTTATTAAGATAGGTTATATGATTTTATAATTTGTATGCTTCACTGTGTTGAGCTGAGTTATTAGGATGATTCTTGGTTTAAAATATTACCCTCCTCACATAGCATACTTTAAATGATTCTTCAGATATTAAATTGGGTTTGTAATACAAGTTTGCAATTCTATGCATTTTGGTAGCTATATCAAAAACTGAAGACAGCAAAACTATTTGAACAGTTTGTGAAATGCACTTGAAAAACCCGTTAGAGATTAGTGATGATCGTCAATGCAACAATTACTGCATTAGGGCTAAAGAAAAAAGAATGCCTGACTCTTGCCTTGTGGATTATTACTCTTATTTCAGGCTCCCAAACACATAGCTGCAGAAAAGTAACAAAATATGGAGACAAAAAAATTCCTGATTAGAGATAGTCTGTTCATAGTAATTCAGAACTACAGGTATGAATGGGTCTGGGGTCACCAGATGAGGGGGCCTTGGTGTGAGGAGTGAAGAGGCTTGAAACCAAGTCTGTGCTGGTGGACAGAGCAACTCTGGGAAGAGCCCTCCTGAGTAAACCTTAGGTCATCTGCATTTATTATCATAAAGCAGAAAAAGTACTTAAAAGTTACTTACAGACATCAGCACTAAAAAGGGGGAACAGGGAACGTGTCAGAGAGAATTTCCCCAACTTGTTTTTGCACAATCTCGGACCTTAAGCGGGATCTCTGACTACAGTGTCAAGAGACTTTGGAATCTGGAGTATCTTTACCATAACCATTAGACTTGGCATTGCCACACCTCACATATATGTTCTCTCCTGGAGGCCAGTTTTCTAATCTCCTGTGTATGCAAAACTCACATGCCATTCTTAAGATTCTCCAGGACTCTCAAGCAGGAAGAGAGTCTTAAGCTGGAAGATCAGGGCTCAGTTTTACCTACACAGGTGCTATGGTCTGAATGTCCTTTCCTCAAAATTTGTGTGTTGAAACTTAATCTCACGGATGGAATTAGTTCATTTATAAAAGAGGCCTCAAAGAGAGATACTGTCCCACCTTGCTATGGGAGGACACAGCTGGAATATACAATTTGTGAGCCAGAAGGTGGGTCTTCAACTAACATCTGATCTGCTCATGGTTTGGTATGGAACTCCCACCTCTAAGGCTATGAGAAACAAACGTCTGTTGTTTGTAAGATTCTCAGCTTATACTTTTTTGTTATAGCAGCCAAAATAGGCTAAGACAGGGTCAACGAAATACTACCCCCCTGAGTATTCCTGACGTGTATCCTAGAATACCATGGATGTCTGATGGATGCAGGGTGGGAGGACGTGGTTTAAGACTAAAGATCCAATAGAGGTGTCTTCTATCCCCCATAGAAACTAAGATATTCTGTAGGCATCACAGCCTGTGGTTTTATCCTCAAAGCACAGAACGGATGGAATGAAAAGAAAGCAAGCGTGCACGTTCATCACAGCAATGGCCTTCCCTAAATAATTCCGTCTATATCACAGATTAAAACCGCACATTAGCCACATATTTATTACTTCTCCTTCCTCGTGAGGGAGTTGGAAGGGACAAAGGGCAATATTAGACATTTCATGAGGAGTTCAATGAGTCCATTCCATACGATTACCTATCTAGCTAGAAATAGATGTAAATAAAAACATTGGCTATGTACACATTTTTCCAGATTTTCAAAGCATATTAGCTTTGAATGTGACTTTGTTTTAGATTGAAAATATATTTCTTTCCTTTCATTCTAGTTATTCATAAAGAGGAGGGAGCCCTATACCACCGTGAAAACTCATATCTGATTCTTTAAATTTTTGTTAAATGTTTAAATGTTGTATTATTATTTTAGGATGTAATTCTACACTTATCATACAAATTGTTCTTGGAATAGAAGAGGTAAAAACAAGTTATAAACATAAGCTATTCAGATTCACTGTTTCCAAGTACTCTCAAAGGGAATTTTATCAACAAGAGTATAAAATTTTCAAGAAAATGTCTCTATAATAAATGTATTTAATTATAGCATCTTCATAGAGGAAATCTCATACTCTTTTGGTGAGAATGAAAAGAAAGGTTAATGTGCTAAAGAAAGGTTAAAGATTGCCTCAAAAAGTACTAGTGGATTTTAGTATCATGCAATAATGATGGGCTATAAAAGATTAGAACATAAAATGTAGTACCATATGATAGCATAAAACGGAAGATGACAAATTGCTCCTCAGAAACCAGGAGAATTAAAACATGTAGATGAAGAAAAAATAAAACATATGCTTAAAAGTTCAAATTTCACATAGAATGGATGTGTGAAATTATCATAACATTATGAATGACTCAGATTAACTGATGAAATAGCAAAGATTATTGACATGAAGCAGTGAAAAACATCCCACGGTAATCACGCAAACTCAAAGTCAACAGCATGAGACACGGAATGCCTATTAGCTAAGGGTCTTCAGAGAAACAAAACTGATAGCAGAAACACAGAAAAAGAGAGAGATAAAGAGATTTATTTTTATTTTTATTTTTTTGTGGAACAAGTTTACACTATTGTTGAGGGCCATTAACTCTGAAATTTGTAGGGCAAACTGGCTGAAAATTCAGGTAATAGCTGATGTAAAGCATTACTGAGTCTGAAATGTGCAGGGCAGGAATACAGGTGGAAAACTCAGGCTTCTATGTTGTAGCCAGGAGCCAGAATTACTGCTTCTTTCAGGCACCTCAGACTTTACTTCAGTCCTTCAACTGAATAGATAAGGCCCACTCATAAATCAAAGGGTAATCTGCTTTACCCAAAGTCTACTGTGTGTAAATGTTAATAATTTTTAAAAAGTATCTTCACAACAATATCTAGACTTATATTTGATTAAACAATTATACCCTATAGCCTAGTAATGTTGATATTCAAAATTAACCACACTGAATGAATGAGAAATATAAGAGGAATAAAAAAATTAATGATACCATGAAAGCTAAAAATGCATATGTAAGATATCAATTCAACTGTTATAATGATATTTTAGACATTAATTTATTGTCTAGTGTGTTAGGTAATCTTGGTGTCACAAAACTGAACCCTTTTTCAAATCTTTTATTTATTTTATTTTATTTTTTGAGACAGAGTCTCACTCTGGTGCCCTGAGTAGAGTGCCAAGGCATCATAGCTCTAGCAACCTCAAAGTCTTGGGCTGAAGCAATCCTCCTATCTCAGCCTCCCGAGTAGCTGAGACTACAGGTACCTACCATAACATCTGGCTAGATTTTCTATTTTAGTAGTGGGGGGTTCTAGCTTTTGCTCAGTCTGGTCTCAAACTCCTGAGCTCAAGCAATTTATCCTCCAGGGCTCCCAGAGTGCTAGGATTACAAGTGTGAGCCACCATGCTTGGTTTTTTTGTTTGTTTGTTTTTTTATCTTTTAGAAATTATAAGAATGTGGCTCAGTTAAAGGGACTAAATAGTTCTCATAATGTTGTTTTCTGTGTTGTCAAATCCATAGGAAGTATAAAGTATAATATTTTTGTGAGAAATTATTTTTATTTAAGTAAGGACATGTTCCTACTCCATTAGTCCTGCTTCAAATTATGGGGTCATTGACTAAGAGATATAAACATACCTTCTTACACAGAAGCTGTTATATATATACACTGTGCATATTAAAGAGAAGTGTACAGCTTTCTATTACAAAATCAGAGGTATTGGCTGGGCACAGTGGCTCACGCTTATAACCCTAGCATTCTGGAAGGCCAAGGTGGGTGTATTGTCTGAGCTCACAGATTTGAGAGCAGCCTGAGCAAGAGCAAGACCTCATCTCTAAAAATAGCTGGGCCTTGTGGTGGGCAGCTGTAGCCCCAGCTACTTGGAAGGCTCAGGCAAGAGAATCGTTGGAGCCCAGAGTTTGAGGTTGCTATAACCTGTGATGCTATGACGCCCCACAAAGGGCAACAAAGTGATACTCTGTCTCCAAAAAAATAAAAAAAATATATATAGGCACCTATAAATTTCTCATTCTATCGTATCAGTTATGCATTGATAAGTGCTATAACAAGGAATATAATGACTAACATATTTTTCAAGAAATATTTGATCAATTTAAAATTTGATGGAAGTGGGTGTCAAATCTTTTTAGATCTTGAGTTTATATCTTATACACACACACACTGTGTTTTGACAGCCCATCAGATAAACCATCAAAGAAATCTTGTGGATGTCATGAAACAGGCTGTTCTTTCATTACCAAATTTAAACCTTCTTGCTTTCAGACTTATTTATATATCATACAGAGGAGTGGCTGAAATCAATAAACCCCTCAATCAAGCTATGAAATTATACCACATCATCAGGCAATTGTAATAGAGTTAAGAAAGGTCAGACGAGGGCCCCTGGAATGATGAAGGGGATGAAGTGCCTTTCGTAAGTTCAGACTAAATCATCTGATCATAATGTGACTTAGGTTTGACTTTTCTAGAGTTAAAACACAATGTACATAAAGTCAGAGTGTTGAAGAGGACAGTAAGTACTCCAACTTTTAGAATGTTAGAACCTTGATGCACCTTTCAACTATTAAAAATCTGCATTTTGAAGCTACATTTGAAAGTGCCTCTGGGAGTTATATAGTTTTTTATTATCCAAAGAGGAGGTATCTATGAAAAACATTGACAGAATTGCGTACAATTATGGCTGATATTTTCCTAACTTGATAATAGAAAAATCTGGTGTATTGAAGAGGTTATTTTTATGGTAGATAAGTACATAAAATATAGTTTTGATTCCCTGGCAAGGAAGTTCAGAATGCTGTATTCAATTGATAGGCCATGCTCTATCAGCACTCTATCAGGCTCTATCAAACTAAAGCATAAGTTAAATGTATATTTTGTGTCTTCATTGATGCAAGATCAAAATTGTTGCTATTGATAAAACTCTGTTTACATTCATTTATACTTTTCTTCTCGAAAGAATGAGTACTGTCACTAAATTTTATCCGTAGAAAATCCAAGTAGTCAAAATGGAAGGAATCCTACCTAACCTTGCCTGTTAAATTCTACCAAGTCTTTAGAAATGTTGACTTCATAGAGCATTTGAGCTATGATGATGGAAAGCATACTACAAAGTTTAATTATGATATAACACTTTACTTACTGACCCTTGTGTATTTGGTAAATCAAATTCTCACTTGCTAATATTAGTTGTGTTAATTTTTAAAAATAAATTGATGCTGTTATATCTATATTTTATCAATGTCCTCAAGGCCAATTTGGGAAGGACAAATAGACACATTTCCTGAGGTACTATAATAAACATTGCAAATTATTACTCAAATATGAAGTTCCCATCTAAACAGAATGCTTAATTTTATTGAAATAAGTTATAACATTTTGTAAATTTAATTCTTCTTTGTGGGTTGTACATCTAATACAATCACATGATCCTATTTCTGGAGATAACCACTGTTAACATGTTCTTGTGTATTTTCTAGATATAGTTCATGTTTACATAGAAGCTACCTTTCCTTTATGAATGTTTCTTATAATAATTTTAAAGACATATTTTTAAATAGCAACTTTTAAAGTATATTGTATGAAAGTTGTATATTTTTAATGTATTTTTACTCATTACCCTTAATGCCAGGAAAAAGAAGTCCCCCAAATTTCATGGATGTATGTATTGTTTGTAATGTTGACTTTTGGTATTATGGCAATTAGTTCTGGTGTCTTAGGAAATAAAAAGAAAAAACTCAGCTGCTTAATGCGACGCAGGTTCATTTCCCACCACATAAAGATTGATGGGAGTTGGGAAGTCTCCTTCCATCTGGTAGTGACACCATCTGGAAATATACAGTCTCCAAGGACACAATGGCAACAGAGAAGAAAGACAGAAAAAGACACTAGTTCTTACAAGCCTCAGCCCAGAAGTTGCACATACTAATTTTGCTGTCTTCTCTGCTTACAAATCTCAAAATGATCTGCAAGGCAGGCTGGGAAAAGTAGAGGAAGTCAGGGGAATATTCAGTGACACAAACAGGCTCTGCAACATGTGTATTATGCTAAGTATTCTTAAAATCTTTGTGGATAATATATCAAGTTTAAACAGCATCTTTTAATTCTAAAGTAAAATGCACAGAACATATATGTACTTTGGATGGAATTATCACATATCAACCACACACACGTAACCACCACAGATCCAAAAATAGTGCATTAGAACTCCTTTTGTGCCCAAGACCAATCACTACTCTCTCTCCTTTCTGGAAGCATCAATGTCCTACGTCAAATGTTATAAATTTGCCTTGCTTGTTTTGGAAAACATGTAAACAGAATTACCTAGCGTATTTTTTTTTTATAGTGATAATCTTTTGCTCGGCATTATGTAATAAGCTTTCTCCAAGTTGTCAGATCAGGCAGGTGGATTACAAATACAAAACCCTGATCGCACATAGGGCAGATATAACATAGTATTTATCGGGGGGAAATTTACATCCAGAGAAATAGTAGGATGCATGCAGGCTTGTGAAGGCTAATTTTTCATAAGCATAAGCAGAGCCTACATGTTCTGTGTGCACTGTGGCCGAAATTTGAGTACAGAGGGTCTAGGGTGGGCCTGCAACCTGACCATGCAGCAAAAGCATTGCAAGGGAGAACATGAAAGGTACCCTACACCACCAAAATAATTTTTTTAGAGTCTGAGTCTCAGTAGGTTGTGCAGGTGGAAATACAGTGATTATTCACAGGTGATATATCATGGTGCATTACTGCCTGGAACTCTCAGGCTCAAGAGAGCCTCATGACTCAACACCAGGAATATCTGGGACTACAGATGTGTGCTACCAAGTCCATGGGACTGTTTTCTGTAGGTTTACTTTTTCATAGGTTTCATAAAAATGGAGGATGGGACACAGACCAAGTTTTAGTTACAAGAACTTTACTGTAGGGTTCTTAGGCCCAGAAACACTTATTTTTTAATAGAATAGCTAAAAATGGAATACGGAATGCTAACCTTCTTTAAGAAAAAATCTTTATCAAGGTGTTCTCAGGCCTATACCACAGACTATGCAGTTTGAAAGGCAAAGTCTGCACATCAAGGGTCCATTTGAGGTAGCAATCTCAAATGCAGGCATGTGATGTCAGTATGCCTGTTATCCAGGTCTCTCAGTCCGGAAAAGTCAACTGTCTGCTAAGCTATCAAAAGAGAAATGTAAGTGAGCTTTAAGAGTCACCCAGGTTTATCTCTGTAGTTGAGTTCATGCTCTTCCACTATCATATTGTATTCATTTGTATGAATGTTAAAGAATTTATTTATCTATTCTACTCATTCTACTCTCAAGGGACACTTTAAATAGTTTTCAGATTTTGGCTCTGAAAAATAAAGTTTCTCTGAGCATTGTTATACATATCTCTTGATATAAATACTCCTGTATCTCTCTTAAACAGCAGAAACATCCTGGCAACATGAAAAATCAGACCAGTCCCATAATTCTGTCAGTTAACATTCTGCTTTCTCTCTTTTTTCTGTCTCTTTGATGCCTGAATTAGCTCAAGAGCTTTATCCTCTACCTCTGAGAGTCTTTCTTCTGCACAGTCTAGCCTGTTATTGATATTTTCTACTGCATCTTTAAGTTCCCTGATGGACTGCTTCAATTCCTTCAGCTCCACTATATCCTTTCTATATTCTTCATATTGTTCATCTCTTATTTGATTTCCTTTTGATTATTTTCCTGTTTCTCAGTGACTTCCTTTATTGTCTTTATCATCTATATTTTAAATTCTCCTTCTGTCACTTCTAACATTTCTTTAGAGGTATAATCTTCAGCTACCTCATCATCCCTTGGCGGGGGTGAGATGGGGTGGGGTTGCTGTGGTCTGATTTTTCATGTTGCCAGGATTTTTCTGCATTTATTTCTCATGAGTATTTTCTGTTGTCTGTTTCCTTGCCCTGTTTTCCATTCACTTCCTCTTGCTCTTTAAGTTACCATTGGTCTGACCTACGATGTTGAAGTGGCCTTTTGATAAAAAGGACTAAAATGATGAGAAGAGTGAAGAACGTGACAAGATAAAAGATTAAAAAACTAAAGAAAAGGAAAGGGGGTGACTAAAAGGGAAGATTGACAAAAGAAGAGAGGAACAGAAAGAGAGAAAGAGGAGTATTAGTGGTGCAATAGGGTACTTTGACCCATACGCACAAATCTCAACTTCTGGAGGGCTGGGTTGAGTTGGGCCTTTGATGTCTGTAATTCTTTGCCAACCTGAGCAGACACAGAACCCCACCTCTACCAAATAGATAAGAAAAACAAAAATACTATAAATCAAACCAAAACAAACAAAAACCCTTAAAAAATAAAATTGGGGAAAAACAAATATCAGGGGCAGAAAAATTAGCAAAAAGAAAGTCCTTATTATTAAAGAAGGCAACAATGAAAAAAACATTTTCAAGAAAAAGAAAAATCAGGGGGAATTTGAAAAAGAAAAAAACATATCTTTATTAGATTATAACTGTGTACATTTCTGCACTTATGGGGTACAATGTGCTGACTCTATACACAATCTGGAATGTTCACATCAAACTGGTCAACATATTTTTTGAAAAGAAAAAGCAAACAGACAAACTAACAATAACAACAACTTCAACAATAAGAAAAGAAAGAAAGAAGAAAAAAAAATAACTATGTATTTATATCTTGCTGAGGATTGCCTGGGCAATGACTTCCTCTGCTGGAATATGAGATGCTAATCATAATACAGCTGTATAAGATGGAGACTGGAAGCCTCTGCTGAATTCTTTTCCCTTAAACCTCGCAGGGTTGGGAGCCTGGATCTCTTCTCAACCCACTTACTAGACATGCCTGAACCTTTCCAAATCATGTCCCCTACCTAGGCAGTGGCCATCCCAGGAAAGAGTATGTTGCTGGGATGTCTCTGGAAGTGGCTGCCTACTTGTCAGATATGCCTAATTGTCCTTTCTCTTGGCTCCTGAGGGCTGATCCTGCAAGGCAACTTTCTCCACAATGTCTGGGTTGGCCTGCAAAGGGACAATAAAACCCCCTTTCTGCCCTGGGGTCTCAGTCCTGGCCTCCGGGCACTGTTCAAAGTCAGTCAGTTGCTCACTCACCCAAGGTCTCCCAGAACTGGCCTCACTCTATGACCCTGAGGGCAGAGCCTGCAAGGCAACTCTCCCACAATGGCTGCACTCGGCCTGAGGCCATAAAATGAAACCTCTGCTATTCCCCAGCGCCTCGGTCCCAATCACTGGGCACTGTTCAAAGACAACTTGCTCACTCACCCAAGGTCTCCCAAGTTTACTAAATCAAGTGCCCAAGTCCCAAAAAACCCACAGGGAAGGACTTCCCTGTCTGCACACTGTCACCACTGCTGTAGCTGCTGCCACTCTCAGTAGCCATGGCTGGTGGCCTCAGACCAAACACAAACATTTACCCCATGCCCAGTTTCAAAAAAGCTGTTTCTCTTCCGCTATCTTGTTCCCTCCCCCATGTTTTATATTTTTGATGACACTGTACACAATTCCTTTATATTTTGTTTGTTGATGGTGTAATACAACTGATTTTCATATATGTGTATTATTTTCATATTTACTAAATCTGCTAAGTACAGTAATATATTTTCATATTCTATTGGATAGCATAAATATTCATTCTTATCTATAATTATGTTAATTTTATTTTATTGTTTTTTTCATAGTCAATCTTTTTTAATGATAAAGGCAATTTTATTTTTATGTATCAATTTTAAAGAATTGAAAAGTTCTAATAGTGTTAGTTTCCAAGTGTGGTGAGCATCCACATGTATACTAGTCCTCACATTAAATGATGGAGTCAACTTCCCAGCCCTTTGGGTCTGAGCTTTCCTTTGGTTAGAATTTGTTTGGTTTTGTTTCAGGTTAATGTGAGGGTATACATGACCAAACCATAATATTTGAATTTGTTAGATAGAGTCCCTTTTGCAGCTCTGTCCTGCACCCAAAAGGTGTGCCATACACTCCTACATTGTGACTATCCATTGAGAGCACCCCAGTCTCCTGTCCCCACTTCCCTTTCTTCATTTGCCCTTCTCCCAACTTGCATTGAAATGAATTTTTCTCCGGTGTGAGTATCACTTAGATCATCTGTTGGCTTCATATTAGTATTGAATACTAATTCCATTCTTTTGACACTTTATGTATTTCTACTCCATTCAGGATAATATCAAAGATGTGAAGTCACCATCTTTTTTACAGCTGAATAGTATTCCATGGTGTGTGTATGTATGTGTGTGTGTGTGTGTGTGTGCACGTGTGTGTGTAATCAGTTTGTTAATCCATTCCTGCACTGATGGGCCATTTAGGTTGCTTCCACATCCTGGTGATTGCTAATTCAATTACAACAAACAATCTAGTGAATATGTCCATATGATAAAATGAGGTTTTTTTTCTTTTGAGTAGATGCCTAGTAGTAGGATTGCAGGTCAAATGGGAGATCCAATTTGAGTTCTTTGAGGATTCTCCATACTTCTTTCCAAAGAAAGTATTTGTTGGTAGTCCCATAGCCAATTTTTTTTTTTAACTTATGTTTCTTATCTTGCATAGTTGTGCTGCCAGGTACTTGTAGTAAAATTATTTTATTATTTCCAGTTTCACCAGGAGAAATTCAGTACTTTTCTATTTACCTGATCATGGCAAGAAACAGAACATTCAAAGTTAGTATTTTGAGGGGTATTTAATAGTTTGCAAAAGTGTGAGTAGAATATAAAGAACCAAAGTAATAATGTCATACTCTAATTAGTGGTGGTGTAGAACTGTAACCACACTTGGGTCTGATACTGCATGGGAGCCACTGATGTCTGTGCTTAGAGTTAATAGCTCTGAGAGAATGTCTGTTTACCAGGAAATATCATATTTGTCATAGGAATGGGGTAAGAAAGTCACATAGAGGCAATAGGAGCAGATGCCATGGTGTTTTAGCTACCTTGTTGTGAAGTTTTCCGGTTCCACCTGGAAAAGCTTTGGTTTACTCTCATATATATCATTTGAATTCTACAAGTCAATGCTGTTGTATGTGCCTAATTGTATGGTTTGGTGGCTCAAATAATATACACTTAGGGTATCAATTTGATGTATTTTAAACAGATACTTAGCTCTAAGTGCCTTGTAGCAAGTTGAGAATTCCTTTGTAAATAAAAAGAGTATGTTATAGAAACAGAGATCTCATGAATCCAAACTTCTAGTTTCTTACTGACATATCACTTTGGGTGCTTAACAGGGGCTACATAGAACATCTTCTGCCACATGTTATATGCCTGAAATAATGAGTCTATTACATCACCCAGCACTGTGGTAGAAAAAAGAGTACTGAAACTGGATCAGGTGAAGAAGTTTCTTTTTCTCTTTTCAAACTACCTTTTGAAATTCGCAGCCTGTAGGTTATTTGAAATGTGATATATTTTGCCATGGAGATCCAAAAAGCCCCTCTTTTTTCATAGTGGACAGTGCAAGATTCATCAACTTCTCTCTTACCATGGAAGTAATATTACAACATAATACAAAACACAAGAGACTCGGCAACTTAATTAAGCTGCCACTCTACTGTAGATCCTGGGGGATTACCTTTGACTCTGTGAGACATGTACTTTAGTGGGTCATTTAAAGTGTTTTCTACTTTCTGCTCACTAGGAATTAGCATAATCTCATCAATGAAATGGACTTTTATGATACTTCATGGAATATCTGGACAATCACAACACCTTTGGAATATCTTATAACAGAGAAAATACTTGACATATTCTTAAGGCAAATATAAAAAGAAATATTGCCATACTTGCTTATAATTTTTTTGCCAATACAGATAAAGAAAATAAAACAGACAGACAACAGCATTCTAGTTTCCAGATTCTGCTTTATTTGCTCTACCACCTGGTTAAAATGCTCTCACCAAATGAATAAATGAAGGAGTTTCAATAAATCTAAACAATATCTTCACACACCTAATTTTTGCGCTACCAAATATTCTAGGTTAAAAAAGTGTTGATTCATATTGATCAATTCTGCAATTTTTGAGGATTTTATGATAGTGCTAAACTCTGCAATCCTTTCCATAAACACAGAATGGCTTTTATTATCTCTGTTCTGAGGGGCATTTCTTTGGGCTTTGATTCCTCTCTCCTTGCCATTTCTGGAATCTGGGATATGATGCAGGAATTCTGTCAACTCTATATATGTGTGTGTGTGTGTGTGTGTGTGCATGTGTATAATCTCCATTATATACTCTGTGTTTAGAAAATAAACCATCAGATAAACATGTAATCCCAGAAAAGAGGAAAAGACATATTCATTTATGTACTCTATTTAAAACCTTATTTTAATAAATTCTTCTTTAGTGGACCATAGTGATTTTTCAGGATATCATGAATTAGCATCAGTATCTCAAAATTTCTAGAACTTTAGTTTTTCCCCATCTCTGTGGAAAACCACTTTGATCACTTCTTTCATCTTCTTCTAGAAAAATCCTGAGATACTCATGGTACATCACTTGGGCTATGATATAGAGTCTTTCCTCAAAAGAACTATAAAAAGTGTGTGAACTGTCATGTCTGAAACTGAGAATAGACAGTACACAATATTCTGCCGAGAAAAGCTAAAACTCATCTTGCCTAAATGTGACAAGTTACATCTTAGTTTTCAGTCTGTTGATTTCATTTCCGTGATCAATCTTTCATTACTTATGCACACCTTGATTAATGAAACAGTAACAAATGTTTTATTTAAAATTAAACATTTTATTTTAAGACAATTGTAGATTAATTTATTAGTCAGGGTTCTCCAGATAGGTAGACTAAGGAGACACATATACACACAAGAGAAGAGTCCAAGAATCAAGAACGCCAGTGTTGAAGGGGAAGAGAAGATGAATATTCCAGTTCAAGAAGGGAGCAAGTTTTCTCTTCTAGCTTGTTGTTCTAGTCAAGCCTTCAATAGATTGGGTAAGGTGAGGGCCACTTTTACTCAGTTAACTGATTGCTCATTTATTACAGAAAAACTTTCACAGACACACACCAAAATATGTTTTACCAGCTACCTGAGCATCATATAACCTACAAAAATTGAAACATAAAACTAACAATTCACTAACTATAACAATTCACATGTAGGTGTGAGAAATAACGCTGAGATCCGTGTATATTCCATTTACTCGTATTTACTCAACCTTAACATCTGGCAAAATCCTACTGAAATATCAAAGTTTAGGGTATCAGCACTGATACAGTTCAGACACATTTTCATCACAAGGATCCCTAAGTTACTCTTTTATAGCCTCACTTACTTTCCTCCAATATCATCTCCCCCTTACCTACTGACAACCACTAATCTGTTCTTCATCTATAACTTTGTCATTACAAGAATAATATATAAGTGACACCACATGGTATTTAGCCTGAGTCCTGGAGCACACAGATTTTTAAGCCATTTGTTTATTTTGGGGATTTGTTTTCCAGTTTTTACTATTATGAATAAAGCTTCTACTAATATTTTTATATAGGATTATGTGTGATCACAAATTTTTCTTGATTACTGGATTTATATAATTGGTATCGGAAAGAATGCTTTGTCTTTATCCTTGTGAAAAATTATCGTAGGTAATTTTAGTTCCTTTGCCTTCCATATAAGTTTAGAAAAATAATGGTTATATTTATAAAATCTTGCAGTGATAGGAATTGTCTTTACTTCATATGTCAATTTGGGGATAAATGGCATCTTTACTATATTGAGTCTTTAAATCAATGAAACAGTGTGTCTATCACTTATTTAGATCATCTTTTAATAGCATTGTGTAGATTTTGCCATAAAATTTCTAGACATGTCTTAGTAGATTTACACTTAAATATTTTAATTTTGACTGATTATAAAATATTTGGGACTCTAATTCCTGTAATCACATGTTTATTATGTGCTACACAGAAATACCATACATTTTTCCTCCAATCTTGCATCACTCATTGGTTATTTCTAAGATTTTATTTTGATTCCTTGGAACTTTGTACATAGCAGATTATGTCATTTGAAACTAACATATTTTCTAAGTTTTAAAGCTCACATCTTGCACTTCATTGGTTAAGTTTACTCCTGGGTGTTTTGAAGCTGTTAGAAATAGAATTGTTTTATGACTTTTAATTTCATATTGTTCATTTTTAATTGTATAGAAATGTAACTGATTTTTCTTTGCTGATTTTTTATAATGCAACTTTGCTAAAATCATTTATTAGCTCTAAATCTTTTGTTTACAGACTCTTTAGGATTTTCCTACACATATCAGTATGATATCAAATATTAAGATAATTTGATTCTTCTGTTCTAATTTGGAGAAACGTTATTTCTTTTAAACTCTTAATTGCTCTGTCAAGAATTTCAAGTAACAAGGATTCTGAGAAGATGGCCTACTAGAGGCAGCTTTGGTGGGAGGCTCCTGTCCAGACAGAGAGAAGTTGGACTGCAGTCGATTCAGAGAAGGCAAGAGTGAAGAGTTGAACATAAGGAGAAGAAAGCAAGGTACAGATCAACCCTACTGAGACAAGCTGTGAGGCCAAAAAAGAGGATTAGTTGGATGGCACCTGTTGCCATCCAGCAGACCCGCTCCACAAACAGGGAACAAAGGACCTCTCACACATCCCATGAGAGAGAACCCAAAGGTCCTCGTTCTTCTACTCCTGAGCAGTTTCACCTCTGAGTCCAGCTCCCATCCTACCTGGTGCCTAAAGTGAACAAATATTGTCTCAGCATTCCTGAGTCCACAGCTCACCCTTGTCCCTATCTGATTTCAGGAAAGACTTCTCCCTGCAGAGGCTTGATTGTTTGGCAAACTCTGAGAAATAAATGCATTGTGCAAGCCACTGAGAAAAGGCTGAACAATAGGTGCACACTGTGGAATCAGCGGCACTAAAGTTCTATCTTTGGGATGGGGAGGTGTGATTTCTATTGACTCCCTTTCCCATGAGAAGAGAACCTTCCCCAGCCTCCTGGGAACTCCTGGACAGATCCACCCTCCAGATTCTTATATGGCTGCTGCTGTCTGGGGATGCAGGTTCATCACTTCTTTGACTTTGCTTAAGTGGTGTGGGAGGGGGATAGAGCAGTAAGGGAGGGATTCAGTGAGACTGTTTACAGATTTCAATCCTCCAGTTATTGCTAGTCGGAGTGGGGCCACAGGATTTGTTATCTTTGGCTAGCAGAGACTCCAGTGAAATACTGTGACTCCATAGGATTGGCTAGAGGGCAGGCTGACACCAAGACAGAGACAGATTATGCTATCTCCTCAAGCCAGCTCTCAGAGACTCTGGATGCAGCCCTGAAAGGGAGCTTTGTGAGGCTGTAGGGAGAAGGCCATCAGAAAAAACTTCAGCTCATTGGGGAAAGTGTAGTTAGTTCCAGTTCCTGAGCTCTACTGGTGTGGTCTCACCCAGTCAGTTTTAATTGCAAAGTAGGTCAGTGTCATATTTCCTAAGAGTCCCCAGTTAGATTATTCTCAATAACTACTTAGGGACAACCTATCATTCGAATAAAAAAGTATAATTAATATATTTTTTAAGAAGGTGAAAACTCATGTTTGAGGAACTATCAGAAGAATTCTGGCATCATAAAAAATCAAAGCAGATCAACACACCCAAGAAATTACAAGGGAGATATAGCAGAAAATATCCATAGAGAAAACATGAAAATGTCAGAAATAGAACTCAGAATATGGATCCCAAATAAGATGATTGGAATTGAAGAGAAGATGAAATAGAATTTAAAATAATAGTTCAATAGTTTTCTCAAGAAATAATTTAAAGACAAATCACTAAGGATATGGACAATGTTGAGCTTCAACCTTCTTAAAAAAAATTTTTTTTTCAGCCCAGGTTCTAGTATCCTGCTAAACTGAGTTTCATTTGTGATGGAGAAGTCAAATATTTTACTTACATGTGCATGTTGAGGAAATTTGCAATAACTGGACCAGCTCTCCAAAAAGTACTCAGACCCATTCTTCAAAATGGGTCTTCAGCATGATGGTCCATCAACCAAGTGAGAACACACAGAAATTAAAGTACAAAGCTCAGTTTCCACAATTATGAAAGAGATAAAAATAAGCTAAATGAGATGACCAAAATCCCATATCTATCAATTCTCTCAGTAAATGTGAATAGCTTGAATTTTTCTCTAAAGAGGCACAGCTTGGCTGACTAGATAAAAAAGCTCTGACTCTATATCTGTGGTATCCAAAAAACACACCTAACTTCAAAGGATAAAACAAATCTTAGGGTAAAAGGATTGAAAACAATAATCCAGGCAAATAGAAATCAGAAAAAACTGGGGTTGTAATTTTATTTTCAGATAAAATTGGATTCAAATCAACAAAAGTAAGGAAAGACAAGAATGGATACTACATACTTATCAAGGAAAGCATATAACATAAAGAAATTTTAGGTGTGGCACCTGTGGCTCAAGTGACTAAGGTGCCAGCCACATACACCTAAGGTGGCAGGTTCGAATCCAGCCTGGGGCCCACCAAACAACAATGATGGCTGCAACCAAAAAAAAATAGCCAGGCATTGTGGTGGACGCCTGTGGTCCCAGCTACTTGGGAGGCAGAGGCAGGAGACTCACTTGGGCCTAGGAGTGGAGGTTGCTGTGAGCTGTGATGCCATAGCACTCTACCCAGGGGGACAGCTTGAGGCTCTGTCTCAAAAAAAAAAAAAAGAAATTTTAGTAATTAACATTTATGCACTACACCTGAACACTCCTTAATTTATAAGGTAAATCCTAAATGATCTGAACAATATGATATTTTCCTTAACTATAATAGTTGTAGATTTTAACACTCTTTTGACAGTACTGGACAGATCCTCTTAGCAAAATCTAAACAAATAACAGTTTTAGATTCTGGATTGTGATTTATCACAAAAAGGTGATATATTTCTTTAAATACTTTTAAAATGCATTAATTATAATTAATATTGACTCCCTCATCTATGAATATGTTTTATTACATTAATTATGTTTGTACATTGAATGATCTTTGCACTCCTAGAATAAATCTCACTTGACCAGAATGAACAATGTTAATGTGCTTGTGGATTCACTTTGGTAGCATTTTGTTGATGATTCTGAATCTACATTGCAGTACTGGTATATAACTTTCCTTTCTTGGGACATTTTTGTTATTGGGGCAATGCTTGCCTCAGAGACTGTTAGAAAGTATTTCTTACTCCTCTATATTTTTAGAAGAATTTGAGAAGTTTTGATGTAACTCTTTTAAGTGATTGTTAGAATTCAGCTGTGAAGCCATCTGGTTCTGGACTTTTCTTAATTGGGCAGTTTTTAATTACTGGTTCAATTTACTTATATGTCTGCTCAAATTTTCTATTTCTTCTTAATTTAGTTTTAGATAATGTTTCCAGAAAGTTTCAACTTCATATGACTTATTTAAATTTGTTGGCATTCAACTTTTCATAATATTCTCAGCTTTGTAATAATGGCTTCACTTTAACTTCTGTGTTAGTCATTTGCTTCTTTTCCTTTTCTTCTTTTTCAGTTTATCTACAGGTTTGCCAATTTTGTTGATCATTTAAAAGAATCAACCTTAATTTTAATCACTTCTCTTTCTTTATGTGCTGTGATTTTTTATGTGAACTTCAACCCTTATTATTCTCTTTCTTATGCTATTTTTGGTTGATTTTACATCTATTTTTCTATTTCTTTAAAGTATAAAGTTAGGTTCTCTTCATCTTAACTCTTTGTTAATGCAATCATTTGAGTTCTAAATGTCTTTCTAACCAATTTTTCTGAAAAAGTCATTATGTTATGTTGTATTTTTATTTTTATTCTTATTTGGGTCAAAGTAGTTCATAATTTCACTTGCAATTTTTCTTTAACTCCTTGGTTGTGTGAAAGATTGTTGTTTTCTTATCACATTGTAAATCTTTTGTTGTTGTTTAAGTTTTATGACTTAAAAGATAAATATATAAAATAATAATTGAAACTTATGTTATTGGGCATAAAATGTATAAAAATATAATTTATGACAATAACAACATCAAAGGAGTTAAAACTATAAAAGGGAATATCTGTTTACTGCTGAAATTAGTTCAGAACTGATTCAAATTTGATTGTAATAAAGTTAAAATATTAGCTACCATAGAATTACAAAGCAAAAAGCAATAATATTTGCTATCTTTTATATTTACCTATCTGGGTACCATTATATTTGTTTTTATTTCTTCATATGGCTTCCAGTGATCATTGAATGTCCTTTCATTTCACCCTGAAAGATTATTTTTAGTATACATATGGGACAAGTCTACTAGTGATGAACATCCTTAATTGTTCTTTATTAAAGAAAATCTTAATCTCTTCTTTATTTCTGAATTATAGTTTTACCAGATATAAGAATCTTAGTTGTTCCTAGTTTATTTTTTCATTTCTTTTCAGCATTTTAAACATTTCATCCCAGTGACTTCTGGCCTCCATGGTTTCCTTTAAAGAATTAGCTACTTATGTTAGATGGTATCTCAAAGTAGTTTTGATTTGCATTTCTCTGATGATTAATGATAATGAGCATTTTTTCATATGTCTGTAGGCCATGCCCCTGTCTTCTTCAGAGAATTTTCTCTTCAAGTCCTTTGCCCACCCTGAGATGGGATCACTTGTTCTCTTCTTGCTAATACATTTGAGTTCTCTGTGGATTGTGGTTATTAAACCATTGTTGGAGACATAACCAGCAAATATCTTCTCCCATTATGACGGCTGTGTGCTTGCTCTACTTACTGTGTTCTTGGCTGTGCAGAAGCCTTTTAATTTGATGAGGTCCCAGGAGTGTATTTTTGATGTTGCTTCAATTGCTCAGGGGTCCACCTCATAAAATGTTCGCCCTGGCCAATTTCTTCAAGTGTTTTCCCTACACTTTCCTCTAGTATTTTTATAGTTTCATGTCTTAAATTTAAATTTTAATCCAGTGAGAGTCAATCTTTGTGGTGAAAGGTGTGCATCCAGTTTCAGTCTTCTGCAGGTCGCCTGGTTCACCTAGCACCATTTGTTAAATAGGGAATCTTTTCTCCACTCAATATTTTTAATTGGCTAGTCAAAGATCAGATAACAGTAAGTAGCTGGATTCACATCTTGGCTCTCTATTCTGTTCCATACATCTACCTCTCTGTTTTTGTGCCAATACCATGCTGTTTTGATCACTATGGATTTATAATATAGTCTGATGTCTGGTAGT
>NW_003852404.1:24875116-24927776 GCF_000181295.1 Otolemur garnettii | reverse complement strand
CTCTTTAAAGGTTTGGTAGAATTCTCACATGAAGCCATCTCGTCCCAGGCTTTTCTTTTTAGGGAGATTTTGTATAGTTGATGCTATTTCAGAACTTGATAGAGGCCTGTTCAACATTTCCACTTGATTCTGGCTAAGTCTTGGAAGGTAGTATACCTTTGGATTTTGACAATTGTGACTTAATGTTTCTTGATCTGGGTATCTTTGACTTTATACTCCTTGGAGTGTATCGAGTTTATTTTGCATGCACAGTTTCATGCATGTCTTTCCAATTTTTGGAAGATTTTAGTTATTCTTTTTCAAATATTATTTTCTGCCCCTGTATGTCTCTTCTCTTCCTCTGAGACTATCATTATACATATATTGTTACACCTAATGGTGGACTGCAGGCTTCTGAGCCTCTGTGTATTGTTCTTCATTCTTGACATTTTTTTGTTTTCAGACTAGATGATGTCAATTAATGTGCCACCAAGTTTATACATTCATTTTGGTAATTCAAATATTCTGTTGATCCACTCTATTGGAATTTTTATTTTGGCTATTGAACTTCCTAGCTTCAGAATTTGTAACTTGGTTCATTTTTATAATTTCTGTCTTTTGGTTGATATTTTTTTTCTATTTGATGAGACATTGATTTTCTAGTTTCATTTTTCCCTTTGTCTATGCTGTTGTTAAGTCTCTGAGTATATTTTTTATTATCTGTTCAGGCTGTTATAACAAAATATTCTATGTGGGTGGATTATAAACAGTATTGTATTGTTTATATTTTTATATTTTTCATAGTTCTAGAAGTTGTGATATTCAATATTAAGATGTTGGGAGATTCAGTGTGGGGTGAGGATTCATTTTCTGATTTATAAAATAGTGCCTTATGTGACCCCACATGGTGGAGGAGAGAAGGTGGCCCTCTGAGGCCTCTCTTATGAGCTCCATTCCTTGGGCTCCATATTCATATCCTAATCTCTGCCAGTACCCCTAGTATTATTGCATTGCAGATTTGCTGTTTAGATTTCAGCATGTGAGTTTGGGGAATACAAAAACATTCAGACTATATTAAGTGTGTTTTTTTTCTTTTTCTGTATATTTGATGCCTATCTTTCTTCCCTAATAGCTTCTATTAATTTTTTTTATTCCCTATGAACACATCAAACTTTCTTGCTTCTGTGCATGCTTTGGACATTGTGAGTATTATAATGTAAACATTCTGAATAACAGATTCTCCATCCCCTCAGAAGTTTAGTGTTGGTGTATTTTATGTGTTGTATTTTGGTTAGTTCATTCTAAGCTGTCTTGAAAAGTCTATATTTTGTCATATATGATCACTGAAATCTATTCTTTGGATCAACAGTCACTTAATGTTTTGAAAAAGTTTCCTCACCTAGATCAAAGACAAGAAAAGAAAAACACAATACTCTCTCCGGATCTTTGAATATGTGCACTGTTTCAGAGCAATTGTTTGCTGCTTCTTCCGACCACTATCTCTTTGTCTTACCCTTCACTTGTGGCTTCTGTGGGGAAGGCCAACCAGAAGTAAAAGCTGGAGTACTTCTCTGGCCTTTCTGAGCATGCTTGCTTTCAGCCCTTAGCATTAATGTGATTTTGGGTATTCTCTGATAAAAATGGCAGCTTTTACACTCTCTTTTATTCCTGATGGATCTCCTTTACTAAATTTCTTTTCAGGATTTTTTTTTTTTTTAATTTCAGGTTAATATGAGGATACATACAATCAGGTTACATTGTTTGAAATGTAGGGGCATACGGCTCACTTCCTGGTGAAGGAGACTTTCCTTATCTTCTCAGGAGTTTTGACTTGACTATCATTTGCCCTAATGTTATCTGTTACTCCCTTACCCCCAGATGCCACAGCAGTACTCCAGAAGCCCCCATGAAAGACAGCACAGCTTTGTGGTGAATATTTCAAGTTAGATGAAACAAAAGTAAGCCCTTGAACCATTCCTTAAGAGAACCTCCAGATAGGTAGAAATGCACAACCATAATTTTGTTATGTATCCAGTATGACTGGATATGCTGACTCTGGCACTCATAACTTGTATCAGGCATGTAGGCTGCTGTATTCAGAGCTGTTGCCCATCTGATGAGTCAGGCATTTAAAAAACCCACAGAGCTCTAATTACTGTGCATCAGCCCTTCCTTCCTTTATCATTCTGCTGGTGGTTGTCATTTTTGGACTGGATTCCAGAGTCAGCAAAAGCAGATTCTGAGAGGTTTTGCTCACTTATTAGTTGTTTTGGTGGATAGATAGAGCACAAAAGTTTTTTACACTGCCATGTTTAGTGACATCAATCCAATGGGCACTGTTACATTCATATTGCTGCACAGTATAGTGAGTATTCTGAGCCTCAGAAAAATTTTTCTTTTGTCCTTTGCCATAATACCATAACAACCCCATTTTCATTTTTTTCAGTTATAATTCCCATATTCATTGTATACTTTCCACTATGGGAGTAAAATAGAAGATCATTACAATCATAGTTTTGCCTTAGTTGCAAGAAATAATGTTAATAGGCAGTATATATGCAGAGTCTATAATTCAAAATAAGATAAAGTGAAATTAAAATGATCTTGATGACTTTATCAGCAAAACATAGTTCAAAAATTGCTTTATAGTGTGCAGTTAGACTACATAGATTTAGGCATACATTGTACTTGGTTCTTGAACATTTTATCAACTGACATGAAATTTCCCTGAGGTATTTTTTATATTAGAAAATTTATTGAAAATTAATAAAAATTTTTCAGTGGAGTGTTACATTTCTGTATGCAGAAATTATACGTTCTAAAAACCTATTTCACTTACAATGTTGGTATCTCTGATAGAGTAAGAAAATAAAAGAGAATTCATATACAGGAGGCTTGCTTAACATTTATTTATTTGCCCTTCTAAGCATCCTTATTATTAATTCTTTTGTAACATTAGGCCTTACATGGATACTAAACATTCATGAATTCAGAGACTATAAAAACAATTTATTTCAATACTTTTATAAAATGTAAAACTGTATACTAACTTCCCTAATTAGAAATCAAAACAAAAATTTATTTTATACTCTTGTTTTTTTTTTTTTTTTTCTAGGAAAATAATTAACATTACCAGTGTTACCAGGGATGAATATTTTTAGTAGTTTAAATCCCTGCAAATAGTGGAATACTGAAGTTATAATGTCTTATTGGCCCATTACCTTCAATTCAAAATAAATGCATTTCTTTTGTTCTTTGCCATAATACGATAACATATGACCACTTTAATATTTTTTAGACTAGTTTATTTACAGCAAATTTTACAGAGAATTTTATTGCTAAAATATGATAAATTTATTCCACTATCTCACAGGTTTGGTAATGTTTATCTCATGATATATTTTCTTTCTGAATAAAGGAAAATAAAAATAATTGAATAGTGTATAATGATCTGGTTCCCTTTCTCTTAGTATTAAATAAAAAGATCATCACCTCATAATCTTGATTATCAAGATATAATGACATACTAATTCAACACACCACCACATCTTTCTCTAAGCTTCTCTGAAGTGTTATGTTCATTCCCTTTCATATTAGTTAACACACATATATTTCAGTATATCTAAGGGATGACTAGAATTTATTTCCTCCCTTCCTTCACTTCTCCCTTTTCTTAATCTTTATTTTTCTTGTGTTTCCTTCTCTCAGTCTCTTTTTCTCTTTCTCACTTCTTTTTTAATTTGATGTTGCAGCTTTTAGACACAGAATTCTGAGAACTTCTTTCCTAAAAGTAAGTTCTATCCTATACAACTGAGAGCTGTTAATGATATTTCAGTACACACTTTGGTTAAAAAAAAAAAATTCCCACTACAATCATTTTAACATGCTCATTAAAGTCTATAGTTAATTAAAAATTGTTAAACTGTCTTGAAATTTCTTTTTTCAATAATATGCATGTATTCATGTTCAAGTTTCATTCAGATCTTTTGTCATATAAACAGGTTATTTAAAAAATAACCTAATTCTAAGTATCACAAGAATGGAAAAACAAATACCACATGTACTAAGTACTAAATTGGAATTAATCAACACCTATGTGCTTATATGGAAACAAAATTCAAGAAAATTCAAATAAATGGGATGGGGGGAGGAGATGGCTAAATTCCAATCCAACAGGAACATTGCACACTTCCTGGGTGAATGGCACACGTATAACTTTGACTTGAAATATGAAAAAAAAAACAAACTATGTAACCAAATCATCTGTACTCCCATAAAAATTCTAAAACTAAAAAACAAACAAAAAACTCAACCATGCAATCTGAGAATTAATAATAGTAGAAGAATAAGGAGAAAACCATCATTATTCAATAACAAAGGTAAAATTTCAATTTATGTATAGAGAAAAGCAGAAATATCCTGAGGACCATATAAGAACAGCAAGTCCTGGTTTATAAATTATAGTGAACTGATCATCTGTCAGCTAGCAAAGACGAGCCCATTCTGATCACGTCACCTTTACCAAGCTTACTAGGGACATCCAATAAAGGAATTATAATTTTTTTTTTTTTTTGAGACAGAGCCTCAAGCTGTCCCCCTGGGTAGAGTGCCATGGCATCACAGCTCACAGCAACCTCCAACTCCTGGGCTCAAGAGAGTCTCCTGCCTCCTCCTCCCAAGTAGCTGGGACCACAGGCGCCCGCCACAACGCCTGGCCATTTTTTGGTTGCAGCCGTCATTGTTGTTTTGGCGGGTCCAGGCTGGGGATTCGAACCCACCACCTTAGGTGTACGTGGCTGGTGCTTTAGCCGGTTGAGCCACAGGTGCCAAGCCAAGAAATTATAATTCTTATGAACTCTCCTAAGTCTTTGGATGTTTACATGTGCAATGTTTTTTAATATTCTCAGTTTTCTTCCATTAGTTCTTCCACCTTATTTAAGGTGGAAATCCTCTTCTCTTTCAGCCTATCTTCAGATACAGCTTATATATACTAGTGTTCAGTTTGTTTCAAACTGGTCTTATATGGTGCTCTGAAGCATGATCTATACCATAGAATTGATCTCACATTGAAGTAAAGACATCAAGACATTTCTGACATCACCTAAATCAATCTTTGGTTGAGGTATTTCAACCACTACTCAGAGTTATGTAAAGTAGCTTCTTATTCATACAGTAAAATATTTTTGATTTTTTTAAGCAGTGCCACAATTTCTGTCTTTAGTTTTATTTGTAAATATTTTAAGTGTATTAATATTTATTGAGATACACTTGACAATAATTGCATACATTTATGATGGCAATTGTGTTGCTTTCATGTATATATTATGTGAAATGGTTAAATCAAGCTAATTAACATATCCATAACCTGACCAGTATAGTTATTTGTGGTGAGAACAATTATGATCTACTCTTGGCAATTTTTAAGTATGTGAAACATTATTAACTGTGGTCATCTTGCTGTATGATAGACCTCTGGAACTGTTTCATCCTTGCTAACTGAAATTCTGTTATCTTTTTTTAAATTTCAAATTCATATGAGGGTACAAATTTTCATGTTACGTTGTTCTCACTTCCAAGGTAAAGTTCAAATCATAGAAGAGCTCTACATCCAGGGTCATGCTGAACACCTTCACACTGTGCATGTTAGGTCAGATCCTGCCAGCTGTCCTCCCCGCTCCCACCAATCCTCCTCCTCCTCCCCTTTGCTTCCTTTTCCCTCCCTCTTGCTAGAGTATTTTTGTGTTTTGTGGGGTGCTGTAATTGTTTATGGATTGGCTTCATATTAGTATTGAGTATATTGTTGTTATTTTTCCTTTTCCATTCTTGAGATACTTTACTAAAAAGAATGTTTTTCAACTTCATCCAGGTAAACATACAAAATGTAATATCTCAAAAAAAAGTAACATCTCTATCTTTTCTCATAGCTAAATAGTATTCCATGGTATATATACACATGCTATAGTTTGTTAATCCAGTCATGGTTTGATGGGCATTTGGGTTGCTTCTATGACTTGGCAAATACGAATTGAACTGCAATAATCATTCTGCTGAAAATGTTCTTGTGATAAAATGATTTTTTTCTTGTAGTTAGATATTTGGTAATGGGATCGTGGGATCGAATGGAAGATCAACTTTCACTTCTTTGAGGATTCTCTATCTTTTTTCCCATAAAGGCTATATTAGTTTGTAATCCCAACATCAGTGTAGAAGTGTTCCCTTCTCTCCACATCCACGCCAGCATCTGCAGATTTGGGACACTGTGATGTGGGTTAATCTTACTGTACTCAGATGATATATCAAAGTGGTTTTGATTTGCATTTCTCTGATGATTGAAGACGATGAGCATTTTTTCTTTTGTTTGTTGGCCATTCATCTGTCATCTTCAGATAAGTTCCTGTTCAAGTCTCTAGCCCACTTATAAATGTGGTTGTTTGCTTTTCTCTTATTGATTAATTTGAGTTCTCTGTAGATTCCAGTTATTAGGCCTTTGTCAGATTCAAAACATGCAAAAATCTTCTCCCATTGGAAAGGATGTCCGTTTGCTTTGGTTATGGCTCCCTTAGCTGTACAGAAGCTTTTTGGCATGATCAAAGCACAGTTATTTATTTTTAGTATTGCTACAATTGTCCGGGGATTCTTCCTCATAAAATCTTTTCCCAGGTCAATATTCTCAAGCACTTTCCCCACACTCTCTTCTAGAATTTTTATTATGAAATTTTGTATCCTTTGACCAATATTTTTCTATATACCCTCAACCCTACATCCTGGTAAATGCCATTCTATTCTTTGTTTCTATGACTTAGCCTTTTTTAGATTCCACATATAAGTAAGTTCCGGTAGTAATTGTCTTTCTGTGCCTGAATTAATTCATTTAGCATAACATCCTCCAGGTGTAACCATGCTTTTGCTAAAGACAGAATGCTTCCTTTTTTGAGGCTGAATAAGTATCCTCCTTTTAGTAATATGTAAAATGATGTCTCATGAAAATGCTCCTAGATATACTGGAACATAGAGATAATGAGAGAACAAGCAAAGCCTTTGGAGATAAGCAAAGTGAGGTTAAACAATGATGAGGTGACATCAGTGGCATTTCTGTCACGGAGACTTCTGCTGCTATCAAGAAACAATAGTCTGGGATAGCACCTACAACGGCAGTAGGATTGCCATGGAGGAAATTAAAAACATACACTGTGTAAGATGGAGGATTTTGAATTATCAGTAGAATAATGAGATTAAAATAAAAATCACCAGAAAAATAGGACTAAGACACCTGTCTGTCTTGTATGAGATCTAGGCAGAAAGCATATAGGCAACTGAGGCTTATTCTTGTGACTTTGGGGGAGTTAAGTTTGTATTATGTTCAGAATCTAGTCAATTACACCGTGGGAGTATACCAGAAAGTTTTCCTAGATTGATAACACCCTAGGAAATCTAGTAGAAATAAATTAACTGCCTCTGGAAGTTCTCAAAAACTATTCCCACAGAGGAAACCTGTGCCCATCACAAAGACTCTCAAAATCCACTATTATAGGTTTTGCAGTTTCTGTTTCTCAGTAAAATAAAATAACTACTAGATGATCTATCTTGTGAAATAAACTTGAAAAACTGGATATAATACAAAAAGGGGGCGGGGGAGAAGGAAGAGCAGCTGAGCAACCTGGTGGGAGAACGGGCTTGACTGGAGGAGGGGAGAGCAGAAGCTGACAGTTAGTTCCAGTCTCTGCGAGATGGTTTGCACAGCTAAGCAGCAGCACACGCGGAAAAGCCCAGATTCTGGCCTGGGAACACAATAATCAAAAGGTAAAATAGTTATACATAGTAAGGATGCTTGTGACGGACTCAACTACAATGTTGGAAAGACACACAGCCACACTGAGGAACTGAGGAGGGGATTTGGCCAGTGGCTGATTTGCCCACTGCCAGCCAAAATCAACCACTGGAAGTGCCTGTGAATAAATTTTGAGATGATGTCAACACTCATATTTCAAGCCATATTGACACAAGTATGGCAGAGCTAAGCTGTCCCCACTGAGCTCTGCTCAGATTAAATATTTGTGCCCGAGGTAAATGTTTTATACCACTGATTTAGGGTGTTATTTTTTTTTTTAATACAAGAGGAAAATAAAATATGCAACAAAATAGACTTTGGGGAAAATATTCTCTGGAGCCACATAATTGAAATGACATAATTTCACCAGATAATCATAAAGTAACATAATTTCAAATGAGTCACATAACATATATTCGAAACATGAAAATCATGATAGGGTTAAAATATAGTATGTCCAAATTTAAAATAGTAAGAGATGTTTAACACATAATCTTTCTTAGTTGGTTGACCTAATAGATGTTTTAAAAAATATTAGGAATACAAAAGACTTGATCAACACATTTAGTAAAATTTGTAAAATTATAGAAATTTTAACTTTAAGTTCAAAGATTATATATCATGTGTATATACATATATATAAAATATCTCCCATCCTTAATGTACAGAATACTGACAAAAAATGGTCATGTGAAGACCGTAAAGTTACTCTTCCGTAGCTTTAATAAATTACATAATTTAATGAATTATGAATTATTCACAAAATGGATTTTAGTAACTTCCATTCTTCTAATAATTTAAAAACAAAAGAATCACAATGTACATATACTATACTCATTACAACAATGTAAATGCTCATGAGTATAGCTAAGTATAATGGTGAAGATTAGAATACTTTTAGAACTAACCAGTAATGACAGTCAGTGTTACATTATTTATTTGCTGGTAGCAGGTCAATAGGTACTTAGAGGAAAACTTTAACGTTAGATGCCAATTTACGAAAAGACATTTTTTTATTTCTGACACAAAAAGTTTATAACCACCATATAGCCAATTCTCATTGTATAGAGGAAGGAAAATTAATGACAAAATGGCAAAGATGAATGAAACAAAGAAATATTACAAACCAATCTTTAACATTCAAAGTTAGAGCTTTGAAGAATACTAAAAAAAACCAAAAATCAGTTTCCAAGTAGACTTAATAAAGAGCAAAGGGAAAAAAGTGATTAATACTATATTTAAAATGAATGAGTGAATGTAACAGGAGGTATAGAAACAAAAAGAAAAATAATGGAGATCTTTTCTCCATTAATTTGAAATTGTTCAGAAAATTAATGTTTTTAGGAAAATAAAAGGTCAAGAAACATGAATATGTTCTAAGTCCTTAAAGTATTAGAGTTAATGGATTTTTACTTAATCTACTCATCATTATACACCCCAAACCAGATCCAGATAAATTTAAATACATTCTATCAAAGAATTGAGAGACTTGAAGTTATTTAATCTAATGACAACTCAAATGGTTTGTACATCTGTGAAAATATAACAAAAACAACAAAACTATATACAAAAATGTAAAAATACTTTTATTGATTTTAACATTGTAGCAGTTGTTATTTTCCTTTAACTGGCCTTATGTTCAAAAATTCTACAACTGAACATTTTTAACTCTTAAGTAGTTCTCCAAACTACATACAGCCTCCCTTGACCATTTGTAGATGGAATACATTTAAGATGCACAATTTCGCAATCTTAACCTTTTAAATTCTGGTCATGTTATAATATCCTGGATTTCAGTTTCATTTCTTATTATTTATACAGTATAGTTTTATAGAAAAGCTAAGCATATTTTAAAACTTGACACTTTTCTGCAGTGTTCACATGTGTTCAATTTAGAGACAAACCAATATTCTTTTCACACAGGGAAAGAATTCAATCTAACATCTTTAGGAAATAGAGAAATTATTACCAGTGGGAAGAGGTGCAAACATTTTCAATGTGGTTATTGTTATGTGTATTGATGGCCTGATCCTTTTCCCAAGTGGGGAAAATAAAAGACTTGTATATTCATTTATATTTTAATGAATATTTAGTTTGGGAAATTCATGAAATCATTACAGACGCTCAGTATTAAAATACTATTTTAATTTTTTAATATTTTATTTTATTTCAGGACCACGGAGTTTTTTTTTTTAGTAATAACAGGAAATATATCACCCTTCTTATATTTTTATGAGTATGAAAGAAACTACACCTTTATGATGCTCACTTATATTGGTGGTGTATGAAATAAGATATTCTCATAAATCAAATTGAATGGCTGGCAGGGGACTAAATTGACCAGGAAAACTGCCATTGAGTCTCTGGGAAGAAAAGTTTACTAACACGTTTCTCTCTGCCATTTGATAACAAATCTGATGATGGCTATTTTCAACACTGCTGGTATATAGTAGTCTTTTTTATTAGACTGTATCACAGTACATTACAATTACTTTCTCTTTTGTTTTATCCTTTACATGTGAAATAATTGCCTTAGGAAACATTGGCTCTGTATAACTATGACTAGTACAGATAAATTTTCTCTTCATACATACAGAGCACATGGGGAGACTTGTTCAGTGTTATTCCTCTTCTGAATACTGCTGTCTAATCTGGCTTACAAAAATCATAAAACCTCTTAAAATCAAATTGAAAGAATTCCTCTTCGAGTCATAAGAGTAAATCATTATTTTCTAAATAAACAAAACAGCTCAGGGAATAAACGTATCAAGCATTCAAGACCTGTTAAACATGTCACTGTGGAGATAACTGGAAAACAGTCACACCAATGTCACATCTTTAGGCAATTTGGATGACTGTGAGTACAAGTTTATAGGGGACCCAGTGTAATCCACTGTATAATAATTCCATGCATGCAACACAAGTTGTTTCATTCTGAACCCCCTGGAGATAACAATTTGGATTCCTCATGACCTATTTTAACATAACTTTCTGTGGGAAAAAGTGTGAATACATTGGATGTATGTTATTCATATTTGTACTGTGTGTGTGTTTGTATTTAATATGACATACTTCGAAAACACAAATATATATATATATATATATATATATATATATATATATATAAAATTGATAACAGGATATGTCTTCCAGGAATGAGAATTTTCCTTAGAAAATGCCAGAAAGCTTTTCCAGTCAATTGAGATAAACTATATAACATATCTAAGACATTTCCAACTGTCTGAGTTAATTAAATAATTTTCAGCTTCCTAGCTCATTTGCAATTTGGTTTACTTTTGTGCCATTTTCTAAGATTTATCCCCTCACTTACATCCTGCAACATGTCCTTTAATGTTTTGGATTTGATTGATCCATATCATAAAGATTATCTTTTTAAAAAAAAATTGTAATTAATAGCACTTTCCAGTATATATCTCCTTTAGAAATTAGTACAACTATACCTAAAATATTTACAAGTACTCATCATATAAAAAATTCAGTTTTGATTTCTGCAAGTTTCCTAAATATGAGTATATGAATCTTCGGCATAATATGATTACATGTGTATGCAGCTATTCTACCACATAGCATTCTGCTCATCCATCCGAAAATTTGTCTTGAAAAAAAAAAGCCATAAGTTTTCATATGTAAAATCATTTCATGAAGAAATTATTTCATGATTTATTATTACTTTCAAATTATGGGGTAATACATTCAAAAGAAGGACTGGGAGACAGAATAGTGTTTAGTAGCAAATATCATTCAATATAAGAATAGGTATTCTAGATTTTTGATGTTCTTCAAGTTTATAGTTGGAGGTTTCAATCCGCTCCCACTGAGCAATAATGAATACTATATAATAGTGTGATTTAAAAAATGAAAATCAAAAAATTAGAGTATGAAATTAAGTTGCCCATGTAGGGAAAGCAGAGCACCTGGCACTTCCAGACACTGCTGGCAGCCTCACGCAGTGTGCAGGGGCTGTGAACGATTACACTTTTGAAGTGTTTGAATTTTAAATTTACTTAGAAACATTCACTTATACATGTAACTCAGATTACCTCCTTAAAGTCAACATTTGTTTTGGGAGGTGGGCGAATAACTGATTACATTTGCTATCTAAGACCAGAATTATGGAAAAATTCCAGAAGCAAAATAACAAAGTTGGAATAAGTAGACAAGGAACCATAGCTGCATAAACAGTGTTCCAGATCATTCCAAATGATCTGAATCCCAGCAGGGAGACTAACTGAAGCAATCACAGAATCCTGAGCCAGGAGGAGTGATGCTGAAGAAGAGGCAGAAATAAGGCTGGAAAATGGGCTTTGTTTTCCCTATTTTTATTATTATTTCTCTCCTAGCATACTTCATTCAACATGGCTCTGACTATTGCTGTGGCTATAATATATATGACATGTACTGTGACCGGAGACTATTACAGATACTTCATCAATATTCATTCATTCACTCCTTAAAACAAATTCTGTGAGGTAGTTGTTATAAACATGAAACTGAGTGAGACTGAATTTCCTGTCTCTTAGACCTACCCACATAAGAATGTTTTTTCTCTAATTTATGTAAAATCAAAAACTGTTGTAAATAAGAAAATTGCATAAATTACAATAAGTGTTTGCTTTTTTGGTGCCCAGCATGCAACACAGGGACATAGGTATTTACTGGTGTACAATGTCCAGGTGTTTGTTGAATTGATAGGCAGGAAAATATCCCAAATAATCATTTGCATGTATTGGCTGATAAGAATTTTATGTGGATTAAAAATTTAAAAAAAAGATACTTTAAAATGTACTTAGGTGTTTAAGTTTTTATCTGTTTGCCTGTGTGTGTGTTTGCAGGAGTCTGAGAAGAAATATAATGGAGACAAGACAGTGAAGGAGATGGTATTTCTGCCAGTTTTAATCTGAGATATTTTTTGAGTCTCATCACAGAAGCTTGAGTTATCCTTGCTGGTTTAATAGGTGACCTTGTGAATTTAAGGCGAGTCCATTTGGAATTAAAAGCACAAGGATTGTTGATTTGGATGCTGATGGCAAGATTTGAGAAGAGAACCATTCCTTTTCCTTGCCTTTCTCTGGAACACTGGGGCCCAGTGGTCCCCTAGGAAAGCTGTGACTCTCAGTAGACGTGGGTAATTAGGTTCATCAGAGACGTAATTAGGACTCAGCTATGAAGCCAAATAGTTCACTTAGATGGGAGGCAAATCTTCAATGGAAGATTAAGACTAACTGACATGACATTCCATAGTCACATAGTCACAGAAATAATTGGGGTAAAATTTAGTAACAAAGTGCAGGGTGTGGCAAGATCATTTTATGAACCAAATTTCTTTATTCAGTTAATGTTGTCTCTTACCCAGGATAAAGAAACAAGAGTCTCCATAAAGATTATAGATGATTACATTCGGATTATAGCTCTAAAAATTTACATTTGAAAACTAATACTAATGTTTATTGGATCCTACAACTCAGTTATTATATGTGTTATGTTACATTATTTATAATAGAAAGTTTTAAAATTAAAAATTAACAAGAAAAAATAATATAATGTATTAAGAAATCAAGAGCAGTTTCTTGAATATCCAAATGTCTTTTCTTCTGACTAATAAGCAATTTCCTATTTCTCCTTACATAAATTGTGAAACATGGGTATGTCAAAACATTTGTAGTGATCTGCACATCTTCTCAAATATTAGAGGGAGGAACTCTACATACTATAGCTAATACTTAAATTATAGTACTGACTCTGCACTCTGTTTTATAAGGATTTGTGTTTTAGTGCTTTGTCAAAGAGTTGTTCCGATAAATGGAAGGTCTTCTCTTTTTTGAGAGGATAGAATTCAGTACATTTAGTTTTATTAACCTTCTTTAGAATTTATCAATGTATCACTTAATGGTGTTCACCACTACCCCAGAAATCAATTTTTACCATTGTAAATAGATCATAGACAAGAAAGCAATCACCGTGCAAATTTATATGCAAATTTTATTCACGGTTACTTTTCTATTAATTTTTTAATGCTAATAAAATCCAATCAATAAATATGAATTAAGTAGAGAATTTATAGTATTTGGTAATTTCATCAGATTTATACATTTGTATTCTCTTAGTTTAGAACAAGTGTTCACTGTATATATTTTCTTTAGGCTGTATATACATATATACATAGTTATATTGCAATATTAACATATTGTGGATATATGTATATATATATATGTCTTTAATGTTTGCTTTTTTGTTATCTTTTTTTTGCAAGTGTCTTTTCTTAACTAAGAGACAATGTAAAATAGAGTAAATATAACTGCAATTTTTCTCAGGAATACAAAAGCAAGGAGGAGGTTGGGGGTCAAGATGTGTGGCACACCTCCTAGGGGAGGGATACAATTATAAGAGGGACTTTACTAACAAATGCAAACAATGTAATCTAGTTCTTTGTACCTTCAATGAACCTGTAACAAAAATAAAAAATACAAAAGCAATGAAAGAAAACCTTAAAAGATATTGAAAATGCAATTGCATGTTTTTAAATTCTCTTAATTCATTTAGCAAATGTTTATTTGAGTATCCCTAAGTATGATATGCTGTGCTAGCATAGGGCCTACAAAAACAAACTAATCATCATCCCTTCTTTTTTAAAATTCCAATTAATATGAGGGTACAAATGACTAGGTTACCTTGTTTGCATTTGTTAGCTAGAGTTCAAGTTGTAGTTGAGCCATTCACCCAGGGGTGTGCTGTATACCCTCACATTTGACCTTTCAGGGTGAAACAACTAAATCACACAGACAACCTTCAGAATGGGAGAAGATATATGCATGCTAAGAATCTGACAAAGAGCTGATAACTACAATCTATAGAAAACACAAACTAATCAATGAGAAAAGAGCAAACAACCCCATTTAGAAGTGTGTAAGAGACTTAAACAGAACCTTCTCTGAAGAAGACAGATGAATGGCCAACAAACACCTGAAAAAAATGCTCATCATCCCTAATCATCAGAGAAATGCAAATGAAAACCACTCTGAGATATCATGTAAACCTGGTAAAAATAGCCCACATCGCAAATTCCCAATGCTGCAGATGCTGGAGAGATGTGGAAGCAAGGGAACCCTTTTACAGTGCTGACTGCAAACTAGTATGGCCTCTATGGAAAGAAGCATGGAGCATCCTCAAAGAGCTAAAAGTAAACTTTCCATTTGATGCCACGATCCCATCACTAGGTATCTACCCAGAAGAAAAAAAAAAAGACATTTTACCAGAATTGCATTTGCACTGGAATGTTCATTGACGCTCACCTCACAATTGCAAGACATCAATCAACCCAAGGGCCCATCAACTCAATTAATCATTATCTTAGACCTCAAAGACTTGTTCACTAAGTAGAGTTAGACACAAAAATCACCATCATAAAAGGTGATAAGCAAAAGATATGAAAACACAGAGGGAAGAGTAATTAATTATGCTATGGAAAAGGCAGGAGGAGTTTCCAGGAGAGCAACACTGAAGTGGAACTTGAGGATATAGAGAAGATAATTAGACTGAGACAATGGGGAGGGTGTTCCTGGCACACAGAACTGCAAACAAAAGACAGCAGGAGTTGGAGGGGCAGTTACACATTCGGGAGATTTGGCTGGTGCACAGTGTGTGGGGTAAATGCAATCAGGGATGGAGCATCTGCTCAGAGATTGTCAAAGACCCTGAATACTAAGCTACGTTCTTGAGAATTTTACCTTCCACAACAAATTTATTCAGGTTGGTTTCTCTTAACATTGCTGTATTTCTTTCTCTTAAATCTGTTCACTTTCCAGTCTCCTCTTGAAAACCTTTCATACTACTTGGTTCTCCTCAAATAGATAAAATAATTTGTTCCATTATATTAATTCTGTCACACATAATTTATCTTTTATGGTTCTCATAACAAAGGTACTTGCTTCCATCGTCTCTGTAACATGTAATGACATCGTTCTAAACTGCTATTTAGATTGAGAGAAAATAACCGTTGCATTGTACATAATAGGTACTTGATAAATATCTGTAAAGTTAAGCAGTTCCTACTAATTCCAATGTCACAGTCACCCAAGCAATTTTGCGGAGGAGCACAAATTAAAATGCCTGTCTCAGGATACTCACGTTCAGTGCCATTAAACCCAGCCTGTTTCTTTCTTTTGTCTTGTTCTGCAGTGCTTTTCCTTCTGTTTGCTTCCCAGGGTAGCTATCGACAGCTGCTGCTTACAGGTGTATTTACTGTGGAGCCCATGAAGCTTCAGTTCCCAAGCCTTTCACTTGGGTCCCTTTCTAGGCACAGAGAGGCATTCAAACAATGTACCGTCATGGTACATTGAGGCACTCCAGCAGTAGAGCGCCTTACCTTTGATAAGTTCTACAGAAGGTAATTGCCCCAATCCACTAAGGACTGTTTCTTCACATTCTGACTTTCCTTCTGTCACACTTTCTCTGATTCTATGAGACGTTACAAAAGCGACTGCTGATGTGAGGTGGGCTGTGTATTTAGTGTGAATTTTGTAGCACATATGTAAGTGACTCACAGTATCTTTTATTTTAGTTAGGTTATTGCTAAACATTCATGAAAGGGAGAGTTCCCAGAGACACCCTGAGCAGCCACTGCTCCAACTCCTTGGATGGTGTGAAGAGAAGGCTCAGGTTAGGAGAGGTACGGAATGATGAGCAGGTCCCACAAGGCCCAGCACCAGAAGCAGGTGTGGAGTTGGTGCCATCAAGTACCCAAAGGTATATAAAAGGTGAATCACTTTGCAAGAAAACTTGAACGGCAGCAAAATCTGCACACATATGTAAAACTCTATCTAATAAGTGGTTCTCTAATTGAACATCAATGCGTAAATTCACATACTACCAGAACATTTCTTGAGGTGTTTGTTTTTCCTTCATTAAAATCATGAAGAATACCTTTTAAAAATACCAACCCCTCACCAACATTTCCAACGTGGTAATTCACCCATCCATTAATCACAAAATGCCTGTGATAATCAAATAAAGGCCATGTGGTTCTAAAGGATTCACTTAGAGCCTCAGCTCTATTAGGGAAAATGGAGATCTATGGAGTGTGCCCTCGTATGGAAAACTTTGAAAAAATACATGTCATTTCTTCTATATTTGTGAAAATTGAAGCTCCGTGTTCACTAAGCTAAAATCATTCTTTTCTAGACTTTTTAAGTACAACTCAGGCAAAACCCTGATAAAGTTACCATATTCAACTAGAACCATCAGTTAACATTTGTCTGTACCCAACTTCCTCCACGTCCTATATTGACAGTTCTCTCCCTACTGTAACATATTTTCTCCCCTTGAGAGGTACTGCATATCTTTTAGTTATTATTTAAAATAAATTATTTCTTCATTAATTTAAATTATTATAAATATGTGAAAAGCCTTGTAAAAGATTCTAAACAGAATGGTAATAATCCACGAAGATAAAGTGTGATCTTTGCAAATAAGCTGTAACATAAAAATGACAATGAAATAGGAGGTATCAGAAATGTAAAAACAAACTCATTTGAAAACATGAAACAACTGAACAATATGGATTTACTTGTGACAGAATCATGGGGAAATTTATTAGTTTCTGCAGTATTTCCCGAAAGACCTGCCCACAGTTGCTTTATACAAGTACAGCACACTCTAAAAGATAAAAAGTATAGCATAGAAAATACATGAGCCAATAACATGATTGTTTATTATCATTATCAAGCACTGTGTCCTGTACATAACTTCACATGTTGTATTTCTATCCTACTGGCAGTACAGTAAATTTGTTTACATCAACATCACCACAAATATATGAGTAATACATGGTGCTAGGATAATTTTAGGACAGCTGCAATGTCACTCAGTGATAGAAATTTTTCAGCTCCGTTATAATCCTCTGATTACTATCATATATGTGGTCTGTGGTTGACTGCAACATTATTCTGCAGGAGAGAACTATGGCGTGTGTGTCTATAAACACACAGGCAACCATGTGCAATATATGTACATGTGCATGCAGTGTAATTACAGACTTAGTGTTAACTGAGGTTAGTCTACCAGAAGTACGCTTTCCTACTCCCTATTTATATCTTTATTAACCTTAGTAAGAGAATTAGGTAGCTTTCTTATATTTTATTTTTATCTTCAAGCTGGAGTGAAATTTGGTTTTCCTGTTCTAGTTCATACAGAGTAATGCTTGTAGGCCATCTGAAATGAAGCCGCCTTATTCTGTCCCATCAGAAGTTTAAACAATATATCCTTGTGCAGGATGCTTGTTTTAATATGTGCAAAACTGGGAACTCTTTGATCAGACTGTAAATTCTATAGCACTGAATTGCTTCTTATGGTAAAGTTAATTCAAACTGTCACTTTGTCATCCATGATTTTTTTTTTTTTTTTTGAGAAGGACTGTCCCCCTGGCTAGAGTGCAGTGGCATCACAGCTCACAGCAACCTCTAACTTATGGGCCCAATTGAGTCTCCTGCCTCAGTCTCCCAAGTAGCTGGGACCACAGGCACCTGCCACAATGCCCGGCTATTTTTTGGTTGCAGCCATCGTTGTTGTTTGGCAGGCCCAGGCTGGATTCGAACCTGCCACCTTGGGTGTACATGGCTGGTGCCTTAGCCCCTTGAGCCACAGGCACTGAGCCTGTCGTCCTTGATTTTATCCACAGTCTCATTACACGTGTTTTCCCACCCTCCTGACCATCCAGTTTCAGACTCATGATACCTGCAGTTCATTAGATAGTACTTTTGAAAATTATCATAGCTTTTATTCTAGATTTAATGATTGCTCAGAAAAATAAAATGGTACATGAAAGACAGATATGACTCATTTGCATATATGGTCCCCTTGTGTGCAGGTTAATATCTTGGATTAATATACACTAAAATAAAGCCAAATTATTCCCTAACATTATTGCCTCTTAAAACATTGATCCTATTACTATAGTTGAATCTAATGATATTATTATTTTGTGATAAAACAGAGAATACAATTAGTTTTGAGTTTGATGAAGAAATTAATGACTCAGCAATTCCAGGTTCTCCATGTGGTTACGTGATGGACAGAAAAAGGGAATTAAACTTAATATTTGATTATAGGCCAATATGCACATTTCCTCTCTGGAAGCTATTTGATTATCTTGTTTAGAATCTTGGTTTTATTTGTGTCTCTACTCCTCGTATTTCATCTCAGAGCAAGTAAACTAACATGCACACTGTCTTTTTTTTTTATTAATTCATGTACACATAGATCATGAATACATTTATGCATATGTGGGGTACAATGTATTCGTTTTTTAATACAATTTGGAGTGCTTACATCAAACTAATTAATATAGCTTTTGCCTCATTTACTTGATTATTGTGTTAAGACATTTATGTTCTATTCTTGATAGATTTGACTTGTACCTTTGCAATATGCTCCCTTTTTTTTTTTTTAAACAAACACGTATAGATGAGACTGAGATGATCTAGAACAGACTATGGTTAATATATGTCATCATAGAAGCCTATGGCGTTTCAGAATCTATCTTTCAAATAACTATTGGTGGAGCTTTTTGACACGAAGCTGAGCATTCAGAGAAACTAAGTACGAGTTTGGTACCTATAACAATTAATTTCATCATGATGTTGTTTAGGTTATATCGTGCTCTGAAACATTTAGAAGATGACCATAGAATTAAAGAGTCTTAGGCTTGAACTTTTAAAGCCTCAGCTGGGCAAGTTCTCTGAGAGGAGGCAGAGAGTTAAGAGAAATTTAACAGAGAGAAACCCTGTTCATATTCTACCTTCTCTTAAGAGCATGAAGATGGCTTTCCATCAGCAGTCAGGAATCTAGAATACAATACCCAACAAGCCCAATAAGATGTTTAAGGAAGAGAGTGAATGTGACGTAAAGTTAGTCTTGTGCTACAGAGGCATGGAGTGTACTGAAGTTCAGTTTCTGCATCACTGCTTCCTTTGAACACAAGCACCAGAGTAACTGAGGTGGGGTGAAGGTCATGGATGGTGCAGAAAGGGAGACAGCGAGTGCATTCAGAAATTTCTCTTAGAGGAATTGCAGAACAGAAGGAAGGTTGAAAGTGTGGGAAGGGAGAGCTGTGCCCGGGTGCCTGTGTGCATTTATGTGAAGAAGTAACTCCTCGGGAAGACAAGAGCTTACATTTGTGAGCTGTTAGGCAGTATCCAGGGAAGAGAAGAAGGAAAGACAAGCAATGCCGGCAATAACAAGAACATCAGAGTGGCAAATTACAGAGTAGGAAAAGGCAATAAAGAAACTGGATACTATTAGGAAAGAATGAACATTTAATAAGGATGGGGCCAGAACTAGACGTACAAGGCCATGACAACCGTCATGTTACCTGGGCCCAAGGGAATGTCATTGAGCAAAGCATTAAATTTCTATGTCTTTGATATCTCTTGGGAATATCCTTAAAAACAGAAACGGTAACAATTTTTATACTATGTGTGTTAAAGAAACAAAGACAGCTATCTTGAAAAAACTTGGTCTGAAAGATTGAGGGACACGAGGAAGTAGTTTGGTCAGATAACATGAAGGCACAGCAGGAAGAAGGGAAGGTCCCCTGGGCTCTCCCCCTGAAAAGAGTCATCTCCCAACACAAAATGTGTTGTCTCCTGAGGGCAGAAGAGCAGAATACTTTAGAATATTCCTATGTGGAGAAGATGGACTGTGAGCACATTACACAGATATATTTAATCCCGCTGAAATTAAAGGGGTTGTCACCGTTTGCTCAGATCCCAATCAGCTGTCCCAAATAAAGCTTCATCTCAGGCTCCAGGCAGTAAATTATAACCTTACTCCTAAATGTGAACAATACAAGAGCATTTGTAATAAGTATGCAGGATTTCCAAAGTGGCATTTCTAGGGGTTTATTCATAAACTTTGAATGTCACATGTCAAATAACCAAAATAGTTATTTCTTCATAGTGTATTAGGAAGAGAAAAACCTGCCAGAGCATGTACTGTATTTCTTCACTATCAAGCTAAGGCCGACTATAGTCACAGGTTATTTGTCTCCTCCATTCTGCTCTTGATGTTTATCAAGACTAGAAAATGTAAAATCTTAAAATTTTCATCATTTTTATCCAAACTCCCCTCATTTCCACTCAATGCAAGCTTATTTAGTAGAGTCTTGGGGAGGATGGAAAATGGTAGTTTGACACTTTCAATGTAACCAAGAAGCAGACATTTTTCTCTTCTTTGTTCCCTTTTGTCCCCCGCCCGCCCCTCCCAGAGCCTGGATGTTCCATGAATGTTGCATCACACTGCTTGGTATTCCTGAGCACGCCGTGCCCTTTTCCTCTTCCTCTTCCCAGTCAGTGCTTTCTCTTTCTTCCCACAAGTACAACATTTGTTCAGCATTGATCAAAATGAAAGGTCATCCCTGAAAAAACATTTCCACTTTATCCTGAGAGTCTTCCCCGTGTTCTTGCTCATACAGCAGAGTGACATGTTGTGTTGGAAATGTTTGTTTCAGGTCCAATCTGTCCAATTAATTATGGTCCATTTTATGGCAAGAGCATCTTCCTGTACCCAGAATCTAGCACAGATCTTTGCACATTTGTGAGCACTTGAGAAATGAGTGAATTATTAAAATCAAATCAATTCTCCCCCCCAAACAATGGCTTTTTAGCAACAGCTATACCTGTAAGTTTTTTCCTACCCACATAAACATTATGAGATTTTTAAGAAAGAATTTTCTGAACCTTGAGTTTAAGTAGACAAAGCATAACTAAGGAGGGGAAACCTGTAAAAGCTTAAAGGCTCCACATCTTTGCTAGTTTAGTTAATCATGTAAACATGATTTTAGATATCTAGTTATGAGCAAAACAAATCTTGGCCTTAAGCGTTTACTGAGGAGGGAAGAAAGGCCAGAGAGATGTCAATAGTAATTATGAAATGAAAGCACAATAAAAGGTACAATCGGTGAAGTACAATAAGGAATCCTCATATGAGACCTATTTCGACCTAGTTTCTGAGGAAGTTCTCCTTGATAAGTTGATTTGAGTATCTCACGACTCTTCACCCGTTTCTGACTTTGTTTTGTAAACATTGATGCACACATGCATACACGCATGCAGTTTTTAAACTATACAGATGTGAGACAGTTTTTAAACTACTACATGTTTACCAAATAATCTCCTTAGAAATTATTCCCCTGCTGCCTTTAAGCATATCTACTTACTTTCTTTAGTGAGAGATCATTTCTTTTCTTTCTTTTGATTTTACCCCTGGCATCTGGAAAGTGATCCTTAGTCCCTAAAATAATTTTATGTGGTTGTTTAAAAAAATGAATGAAAATATTATGAAAAAATCTGAAGCTAAGGATGTGATCAGTCTGGAAACATGTGGTCTGGCTGCTTTTATCTGCGAGTGGAGCAAACTGCACACTGCACCTGCCCTTCTCCGCTGCTTTCTTACCGCTTCGGAGGGCTGTTGTTTTGCTCTATCTGGGGTCAAACTGTTGCTAAAAAGTTGATGACCAGAGTTCTAGGGGTAGACAGGTTCATTCAAAAGCAATATTATAGAGTATGCCAAAACTTATATTAGACAAAAAAGAGGATGGTGGGAGAATTGAAGCAAGTACTTGAATGGAAAGGAAGGAGTATAGTGCTTGAAATGTGAGATAAAAGTAGCATCTTTCTGTCAAGAGAACCAAGAAACAGAGACGAGATTCTCAATTCCAGATCTTCCATTTGTATTCTTAGCTACGAATGGTCTGCATTTGACAAGGCTGGATAGTTAAGCCTTCTAAGTGCGTGTGTGTTAGGGGGGCAGGAAATGTTTCATTTCAATAAGTGCACAAAAGGGAAATGAATTGGTTACACCACGAAGAGCTGTGTATTACCAGTTGGAACTTGCCCATGTCCAAGGTGGACACGCCTGCTCTATCCTGTGATTCACAATAGTCACCGCTGACATTTTGGAACAAGGAATAACTATAGTCCCTGCTGAGATATCACTGTTCTGTCTGTCCTGCAGAAATCCTAAATTTCATTCTTCCTGTTCAGAGAAGAAATCTTAACCAAAACACACCTGAACGACTTTTGTCCTGCAGACTGCTTGTTCGCATGGCCTCTGCATGAGAACACATGCAGAGCTTCTCAGTTCTTCTTAGTTGAAGAAGAGTTGATCTCTGCTTCCAAAATACCATATTTTTATAATCTGGTAGTGTCTTGGTAAGAAAATGAAACTCTGACTTAGCAGTTTTCATACTATACATTTCGAGAGTAAAATTACATTACCTGTACTTCTTTATGACAAAGACGCATTTGTGAAAGCAAAAATAATCTATTTCTCTATGACATATTTTATCTACAATGTGTTATTAATGTTTATTACATAATTGTAAATGAATTAAGAAAAATTTAAGAACATATTATAAGTTCCACTTGATAAAATTAATTATCCTATCTAGCCAAGTTTATAAATAAAGATTTTTCTATATACTTAGAAAGGTACCCATCCAAATAAATCAATAAAACCAACTGTTCGTCAGAGGCTGGCATTTAGCTCAAAGTGGAAACTAGATAGGCCTGTCTTGGTTTATTCCTCCCAAAATATATCATCTTGCAATTAGTTTTCTACCTGTGTAAGTTAAGCTTTGGGAACCTTACTTTGATAGTAATATTTCTTTCCTTTATAGGAACTGCCAATCTTTATAACTTTATTCATTCTACAAATAGCACAGGAAGAATATTAAATGCTACTTTGATAGCTTCACAACAAATCTCGTATGAGACTTGGAGATAACTTCAATAGATTCTTTAGAGAAGAAAAATCCATGAAATATTCCTCACAATGACAGAATGAAAAACAAAAAAGAAATGAAATCAGATAACATGCTCATTCTTCATGTGTTTCCCTTCCTACTACCTGTCCTTATACCAATGCTGAGCTCATCTTTGTATTCACTTTATAAAATTGTTGGCATATATATAAATGAATCATTGGCTGAACCATCTTAAGATAATTTGTAACACAGGAAAAGAGTGCACTCACTCAAAAAGGATCTCTAATTGACTAAATACATAAAGAGATCTTGGAGATGCACCATGTCTTATGTTTATTACCTAATCCATGAGGCATTTTCTATATGTTATGTAGCCCCTAACTATTCTTTTGGGGGGTGTAAATATATAAACAAAAATATTCAGCTACATCATGCAACTTATTTTCATTTATCAAGCACCGATTTTTGTCAGATTCACACCTCACTGATTCTCCGACAGATATTTGTTGAGCATCGACAATGCACCATGTATAAAACCAGCTCAGCAAGGTCCAACAGAAGAGCGATTTCCTCTTCTCATGGAGCTTGTACATAGTATGAATCTCTTACTCCACTCTCACAAAATTTCTTTAAAGTAAATGGTATCATCATTCTTAGCTTATCTCATCTAGATCTTCAAAAAGATATGCCAAGTCATTTAAGGATAAAATACAGGAGTCAGGATTTTTAGTTAGGGTCTGTATTCAGTTGAATGGTTGCTCTTCTAGATTGACTTGTGTCTCTCACCAAATTTTTATGTTGAAGTCATAGCATCTTTACAGAGGTAATTAAATAAAATATGGTCCTTAGGGAATACTTTAATTCAACATATATCTTTATAAGAAAAGAAAATTTAGAATCATACAGAGATAGAAGGAACGTCACGTGAAGACGCAGGGAGAGGACAGCCCCCTATGAGCCAAGGAGAGAAGCCCCAGAAGAAATCAACCCTGCCAATAACTTGATCCCCAAATTTCCAGCATCCAGAATTATGACAGAATACATTTGTGTTGTTTAAACCACCCAGTCTGTTGTACACACCAAGAACACAGTGGACAGAAAAACCATCTGTTCATATGCTAAACGCTGAAACTTGTGGATGTGAATTTATTAAGAAAAAGATCTTTGTAGATATAATAAAATAAGAATATCATCACTACATCATCCCAGATTATCCATGTAGGCCCTAATCTCTTGTGGTTTTGTTGTTGTTGTTGTTTGTTTGTTTGGTTTTTGGTGTTTGGCCAGTGCCAGGTTTGAACCTACCACCTCCGATATATGGGGCTGGCACCCTACTTCTTGAGCCACAGGCGCCACCCTCTATTGTGTTCTTAAAAGAGGACACACAGAGAGGAGTCCTTTGGAAGGCAGAGATGAAGTCTGCAGTTATGTAGCTGTCAGACTTGGTGCCAGGAAAGGCTGGAAAAAGAAAGCAAGGATTCTCCCCTTAAGCCTTCAGGGGAAGTTTGGCCTTGATGAGCCCTGGTTTTGGATCCTCAACTGCAAAAGTATAATTTTATCTTGTTATAAGCAACACAGCTTGTGGTAATTTATTACAGCAGCATTAACAGAAGCCTGAAGTCTTTATCCAAAGAATGTTTCTTACAGATTCTAAAGCCTGAACTCCACCTCACTGGGCTGTCTTTCAATCCATTGTACCAGACTCATTGAAATTCCTGGAGAAAAAAACAGAATTGATTGTCAAATTGTCAAAAGTGATGGTTAGTTTCATAAACGCCCTCAAGTTGGCCGAATAATGATTCCTCTTTGAAAAATAATTTGTGAGCATTTTATTTCCTAATCTGCTCTGTTATTTTAATGAAATCTTGGTATTATAATCTCTCCTATGGCCCCACACGTCTAATTTAGCCTGAACAAGAGATACGCCTGCTGATTATCTGGTTAATTCCTTCCATCATGAACATGACAGCCCTTCTGTTCAGACATGTTTGTATAGCTCTGTGTAGAAGGGTAGCTACTGGTACCCATTCCTTTTCTGAGAAAGAAAGCAAGAGCTTAGGGATTTGAGGTTAGCAAGCAGGTAGCATGGCTCTGTTGGACTAGTTGCTGAAAGTTTGGTGGGATAGCTCCATGTGACTCAGTGCAGTCAGCTTCATGGTCTTGCTTGCTGGAGTGATTCTTAATGGTTCTGTCTCTGAAGGACTACAGTAGTCAAGATCTTATTAATAATTGTTAGTAGAAACAAGAAAAAATTGGCTGTAGTGCCTGGTTTACCACTAATTAATTTGGCAACCAAGGCTTATTTATTTCTTTTTTTGAGCTTTAACCAACTTAAAGATGGTGACAAAAGGTCTCCAAATCCCCACCATCTTTCTCCTAATAGCATCTCTCACTTCCTTAGATTTTCTTGTGTAAGGAAAGGCACACATCATCAGGAGGAAACTGGCGTGCCATAGTTTCAATTAATTGGCTAACGATTGCAAGAACAATGAATAGAAATGTCAGGAAGTGTACACACAATCCAGGTATTTTTTCTTAACTACACAAGAAACGTTTTTATTTCAAAACTTGATAAATGATATCTTGAGAGGTTGATAGCCTTGAGGCAGGAAGTAGGCCCTACTAAGAGCTTTGGTGTAGAAGTCAGCATGGGCAGAGGACAGAGCTGAGCAGAAGGGAGTCAGGCAGCCTTCCTGGGTGCTCACAAGCTTCAACCAGGATGCCAGCCAGGAGGACGGCAGAACTGTTAGCCACCATCAGCTGCATGTGCAGGCCAGTGAAGTTTCCTCCTGTGCTTATCAACCCCTCACCCCTGAGTTTTGATATAGTGAGACTCTGAGTCCTCCATGATTTAATAGATTCATATGGCTCTCTGAGTATTATCTCTGGGCTCATTTGGAACACACATGTTAATACAAGAAAGACCAACTTTAGGGAAATAAATACATATAAAATTGAGATGCTAGAAAGCTAAAGTTCACTTTAATCTTTCACATTTGCTGTTGATGAAATGAGATTCTGAGATTCAGAGAAATTGAACAGCAGAGCCGTGACTAGAATGCATTGATTCGGATACGGGGTTCAGTGTATCCAGACTCACTGAACAGTTGACTCATTGCCAGGCTTACACCACTGAAGCACCTGACTAGGTACAGAGACTAGAATACCTTTACACAAAAAGACATTATTAATACAATGTCCAGAACCTTGGAAACTTTCTGCAGATTGAATATTTCAAATTAAAAAACGTAAGATAACAATCTTTCACAGTCCCAACAGGTAAACAACTAAGATGGCATGAAATCATTTATACTTAAATATAAGCTTTTTTGCTGCTATTACCTCTTTATATTTGAAACATTGGGAAATGTTTTCATTGGAAAAGTAAAAGCTGTGTTTCCTTTTGAAAATAAATTAGCAAAACAGGGAAGATCTAAGTCAAGACTATGAAAGTCATGAATGAAAATGTGCTTTACTTCATTTTTATATCTTCAGTGTTTTAGGGTTCTTTGGTTCTTCGTAGTTTTTATTACTGTTGTTTTTAGTCACAAAGTGTTTTGGCCTCATTTAAATGATTTTCTGATTGACAGACTTATCCATGGTTTAGAGAACACCACACAGCACAGAGCATTGGGGGATTCAATGAGCAGGTGTCAAACCTATTGTAAAGAATATTTTTCTTTATCAACCTCCCATCTTCTGACTTCAGAATTTTTAAACAGATGTTTCAGACAGATTTTTTTTCTACTTTTCATGTTTCCATGGGGTTGTCTCTCACCTGCTTAATTGCTTCTTTGCCCAAGAAAGGAAAACAAAATGAATACAAAACACACATTCTGACTTCCCTTGTGAGAAGAAAGTTTCTTTTAGATTTTCTCTACTTCTGTTCACTTTTTTTCCTTGAGACAGAGTCTCATTCTGTTGCCCCAGGCTACAGTGCAGTGGCATCCAAATTCCTGGTTTAAGGGATCCCCCTGCCTCAGCCTCCAAAGTAGCTAGGACTACAGGCAACTGCCACAACGCCCAGCAAATTTTAATTCTGTTTTTAGTAAAGGTGAGTCTCACTGCCTCTCAGGCTGATCTGGAACTCCTGAGGGCACCTGATCCCCACTGCCCCAGACTACAGAGTTCTAGGATAACAGGTGTGAGACACCACACCTGGCCTGTTCACATTTCCTCAACAGGTAGAGAGTTAGCAATAAACATGAAGTTCACTCCTCTGCATGCTAGGACTCTTGAGTACCTGGATCGCCTCCCTGCTCCCAAAGTTTGGCATTTCCTCCATGTTTACAGCTTTCTGAATGTTCGCGCTCTTTAGCCAATGCCTTTCCTTTCTCCAGTCTGATGACCACATTGTATTTCTGAGTTGAGTCTTTCTGGTTGCAACCAGAATGAAAAGGAAAACATAGGAAATATCAATATGGGGATACTGAAAGCCCAATGTAAGAAGTCGATGGTGTTCACATGAAAAGAGCAAAGAAATGGAGTGCCTAGGACAAAGGAAGCTGCACAGCATGTGTCTGTGTCGGTGGGTTTTTAGTTTGATTTCACATAGAAATCACTTCTCTATGAATATCTGGCACACTGGCCAGGCAGGCTTTCCAGAACATGGTCACTCTCTCTCTCTCTCTCAGTGTGTGTGTGTGCGCACACACACACACACATATATATATATATATAGTGTAATATATATATATATGGTGTAAAATATATATATATATGGTGTAAAAATGTATATACACAAGTGTATAAAGTTTGTAAAGTAATTTATACATATATAAATAAGGACAGGCTGGAATGCTAAATACAACCTTTTATGGATTCTTATGTTCCTAAAGTTGTATTTAATGTATGTAAACATAGAAATATGTTTTTAATAAAGTATATAAAATTTACATATTTTATTTTTATATCATCAGTGTTCCAGGGTTCTTTACACTTTTATGAATATATAGGTGAAGTTTATACACATATAAGTAAATACTTTCTATATGAGCTCATATACATATGTACCTTGATTACTTATATATAAATATAAGTATATAAAAATATGTATATATACATGAATGTGTATATGCACATGCATGCACACACACACACTCTCTGATGAAAGCACTGGAACAGTTATTCTAAGGCCAGAAGTGCCCAAGTGTAATGAGCTTGCAGTCAGTAGGGCTGCCTTAGACAAGAAAGTGGAGTAGTGAGACACAACATAGCATAGTACACAGCATAGTACTATTATCAACTTCCATCCCTGGAAGAAAACCATTTCTCTGTGGGAGAGATGTCTGTGAAATATTCTGTTCAGGGAGCCAAAAAATTCAAGGAAATATGTTTCTTTGAGACTTATTTACTGCAAAGACTTCATACCACCAAGTTGGAAAGAAATAGCTATTTCAGAGGACTTGGACTACCTAAGTCACAATAGCAGTGCCAGATGGATTCATTACAGAAATGCTCACTGGGAATTTTTTAGAGTGTTAGAGAATTTAAATAGCAATTGAGGGTGAAGGTTATTGAAATTTAAATTATATCACAGAGTTGTACAACATCAACCTCAATCTTCTCCCAAAATCTTTTCTCCTCTGAACATTTTGAAATGCTTAATATTACCTATCCCTCAATCCCTTGTCCCTGAAATTTTAAGTAGGCATTCTGCAATGAAGTACAGCACGATGAGAAGGGAAAGGTGAGGCAGAATCTGTCTACTAATAAACACAACAGCGGTGTTCTTGTTTTTCTGAAAGAGCTCAGGATTTGCTATTATTACAGGAATAGCAGTGATTTTTCTGTCCGATATTATATTGTGGGTTTAGTGGTCTGCTTGGTATGAGCTCACTCTTGAATCTGCATCTCCATCTTTTTTATGATACTGCCATCCAACTAATAACTTTTTGCTTAAACTATCTACGCAGGAACAAATTATTGGAAACTGATCCCTGATTAATGTATCAGGAAATTTGAGTTCTTCACAATCTACAAGTCCAGGGATAAGGAAAATCAGCTTTTGTATAGAGCACAGATTTCACAGTGAAGAGAGCATTCAAATAAATAATGAGAAATCAAATGAGGCATGGGCACATTCACACAGGGAGTTTGCATAAGCAGACAAAATTCCTCAGTTTTCTGAATGGAATATTGTCCATGGCTATCTGGAGCATACAATTACTTCTCCTGGCCTCACTTGGGCGGAGGCATTGCGATCCCCAGCACTCATCCTGGGCTGGCACAGTGTCTCCCTGAGAGGCAACTCCTCAGTCTCCTCGACTTCAATGACCCCTCCCCACTGTCTGTCAGCCACTTATGTCACAACCAGCTCTCTTAACCTATCAGACATGTCAATTTAAATTTTAAAATTTCTTCTTCTTTTTTTTCACAATAGACTTTTAGGTCAATTGAGCCTTTGACAACATTCTGGTTTGATTTTAGTTTTAGTTTTAGTTTTTTTTTTTTTTTTCTTTTTTTAACCATTCCTCCTAAGATGTACAGGCCACTCTTCTTCCCTTTCCTCTACTTCCTCTTATTTTTTGGTGTGTATCAGATAATCAGCTGTTTTGACTGCTACATTTCCTGTAGGGAGGACATAATCTCTTTGTTCAGGAAAAGTTGGCCAATCAAACGTGGAAGGAGTATTCATTGCATATTGACAATAATTTTTAATCGACAATGTGGAACAATTAACTTCAAAACTCATCTGAGAAAATATTTTATATATGTCATGGCTGAATATTACTACGATCACCTTCCGAGTACTCCCTTTGTCAATTTTGTGACCATAGCGATAGTCAGCAATGAGGTATGTAGCACTTTTTCTAGGATGTTTGCCAACTTAATTGTCAGACCATGTACGATGACAGCTCTGATGGCCATTCCAGAGAAAGAGTTCCAAAATTGCTTTGAAGGGTGGACTAGGTGCTGGCATTGGTTCCTTCAAATCACTCCAAGATGACCGTAGTGATAATCAGCAATAATCAGCAATGACATCTATAGCTCCTTTTCTAGGATAAGTTCACAAACTTAATTTTCCTGCTGCTTCTATGTGTATCTGACATTAAATACACTCCAATGATGCATTTTATTTTTTGCAAGTCAAGAAAACTCCCATCAGTATTCCCTCCCAAGAGAACATCAGTCTTTCTAGCTCCTTAAGAAGATAAAAAATCTTATGTGACCTTCTCTTCCTAAGTGAAAGTCGATATCATCCCATATTAACGCCTACCTAAAACTAATTTTACATCAGAGTGCACATTTTTTTCTTACTAATCTTCCGGGATCATCTTTCACTGATTACCACCTACCAAAATTCTTATGTATATTTTCATTTATTTGAATTATACTGGGTTTTCCTCCTTTACGTATTTAAACAAGTATAAGAAAAAAGAAAGAAGTGAGAAAAGAAAAAGAATATTTGCTACTCTCACCTTTATAATAAGAAGATGACAGTCTTGAAAGATTACTCTGTAAGTAGCAGGTAGGGTTGGATAAAAGAGCCAGGTCAACAAGACGGCAAAGGTATTTAGGACTCCAGCAAAGGGAATTTGGAAAAGAAGCAAGAATAGGACTGTGTGGAGATATGTGCATGGAAAAAGTAAAGAGAAATTAAAAAAAATATATTCCAGGACAGAGGCTGCCGGATGGTAGAATTAGAGTGTCCTAAGGGACTTCGTTTGATGCTATGTGGTTTAACACTTTGGAGAGAGAGAAAGTTTAAAAATTATTCAGAAATTCTGGTATTGTACTTGTGAGATGATTTCAGGACACTTAAACATTTACATGAAGCCACAGTAAATATCTACATATATTTTTTTCCTATTGGAAATGATATTCATTTTAGACTGGATATATGTTTTGTTAGACATGAGTTTCAAATACTTTATATTTAATATCAACACAAGGGATTCTTACATAATAAAGGTTACAGAGACTGAGTTGACAACATTTTAGAAATTACACTAATTCTAACAATAGTAAAAGAAATTACTATTCTGATTAAAAAAACCACGTTTCTATAAAAATAAATAATAAGATTCAAAAATTACTTGTGTCATAATTTGGATGAGGATAAGAATGTGGATGACAGATGCCTCTTTTCTAAACCACTTGGTTATTAGATAGTATACTTTTACATTAATTATCAGAAGACTATTTAGACAAAGCTGCCACATCCAGATATCTGTTTTGCATCCCAATTTATCAGCTATATTATTTATTAATAAATCTATAAAACTCCAGAGTAGTAGCAAAGCTGATCCTTAATAACGTTTAATGTTCTAAAAAAAAAAGAAAAGTGGCATAATATACATCATGAAACTGGAACTATAGTAAGCCATTTTAATTGAAAGAACAATTTGCATAGTCAAATAGTAATTATGCAAGGTGAAAATTAGTCAAGTCAGTAAGGTCAGCTGAAGGTGCTGACCTTAATATATATTTAAAAACCAAAGTAGCAGCTGACTAATTTAATACCCCAAATACGTGTGGGATGTGTAAATTAACATTTTGTATCAATAATGTGTGACAGAGTAGGTATTTGAGTGACTCTATCTCTTAGAACGTATTCCATTTTAAATATTACATAGCATTTCCTTGAGAACTTCACTGTTATTAAAAAATAAATCCTGGTAATAGGCATTGTTACAAAATCATTTTGATGATATGAGATGGGAAATAAAGATGCAAAATCTCCTCTTGTTTATGTCTTGCTACATCGAGTAATGAAAATTATTTCTCTTTGAAAGAAAGGAATAATATAGCATCTTAAACTGATATTACGAGACGTTGCAAAGCCCTCATTTTTTTTTTATTTTCCTATTTTGCTTTGTATAAAATGGATATCAATGAGATTAAAATAATTTCACACATCAGTATTGGGTACGGCAGAAGATAATGGAGGTTAGAAGGCAAAACTCAGGTTTAATTTTATATAAGTAAAGGTTTTCTTTTTCTAAAGCCTTTTTACCTTAGAATAATGAACACAGCCTCAGAGGTGGATTATGAATGAAAATGTAATCAGCCTGCATTACATTATATCCTGCATTAATTCAGGATATAATTATCTTACTTGTGTAAACATGTTATGATGGTCCAATGTAAACCAGGCTCTGACTGGGCAGGGAGTTTATCCAAAAGGAAATTTGGGATGAAATTGTCATAACAATTATAACAATTTTTAGGAGAACTGACTTCTTGTGAAGAAAAATTTTCTAGAATATTATTTGAACTCATGATTGATTTCAAACATGATATTTTGTTAAATTATTGATAATGAAAATGTATGTGTAATCTAAATGGGCTGCCCATAGCCATCTGGAATGGTACGCTAGTAGAGTGTGGCATCATCAACAAGAAAGTAACTTTCCATAAGTAGTAGTTGTTTCAAGTCAGAGATAGAAAGTATCTATTTTTACACAAAATTTTTAGCATACATGAAATAAATAAATTTCTAGAAATGTTAATGTTAAAATGATTATTAATTACTGATTAAGAACATCTTCATTATTTCACAAGTTATTGAGCAACATCTTTAAATCAACCCATGAGCTAATAGAAAGATACATAAAGTTAGGTAGAAGATTTAAGATTCAATCTCAAGGAATATATATTGTATAGTTTAGACAACTAAATCACAAATGAAAAATGCTTCCCTGAGTTAATAATATCTGTAACACCAGCATGACTATTTTCACATCAAATCCTTTATTTTGATCATCTTCATTGTCAACATTTCTGCCAGTATATATGATAAAATTTTAAAATAAGTTATTAAAATTTATAATTGACACAATAATTATACACATTTATGTGGCACTCTATGATACTTCAGTGTATGTATATATTTGTGTAATGATCAGATCAGGATAATTACCATATCTATAATTTAAACATTTACCCTTTGTGATTATAACATTCAAAATCATCTCGTCTTGCTATCTGGAAATATATACTACTTTGTTATTAGTTATAATAACCCTACTATTTAATAGAAGTCAAGAATTGATATTTTTTCCTGATTAACTGTAACTTTGTAACTTTGTACACATTTACCAATGTCTCCTGGAACCTCCTTTGTCTTATTCTGCCCAGTCCTTGGTAACCACTGTTTTACTATCTACTTCCATGAAATCGACTTCTTAGATTCCACATGTGAGTAAGATTATGTGGTGTCTATCTTTCTATGCACAGCTTATTTCACTATCATATTCTCCTTGGCATTTCATTCAGTTTTATGACCAAATATATTGTGTGTGTGTGTTTGTATAAAAGCATTTTCTTTATCTGTTTATCTGTAAATGGGAATTTAGACTGATTCTTCACCTTGGCTATTGTGCTTCAATAAACATAGCAGTGCAGATCTCTCTTCAATGTACTGATCACTGCCTTAGTGGAGTTACTAGTCATATGGCACTTTTTAATTTTTTGAGGAAACATCATACTATTTTCCATAATGGTTGTACTAATTTGAATTCCTGTCAACAATATTTAAGAGTTTCCCTTACTTTTTTTACATCCCAATCAGCATTTGTTACTTTTTGTGGTTTTGAAAATGGCCAGATGAGGTTGAATTGATATTTTATTGTGGTTTTGATTTGTATTTCCCTGATAATTAGTCATTTTGAGCATGTTTTAATAACTGTTTGCTCTTTGTCTCCTTATAAAATATGTCTACCTTGTATCTATTGCCCATTTTCTAAACAAATTTTAGTTCTTTTTGGCTATTGTGTTAATTTAATTTTCTATACATTCTGCATATTAATCCTTTATTTGATGCTTACTTTGCTAATACTTTCTCCCATTTTGTAGGTGGTATTTTTATTCTACCAATTGTTTTCTGTGCTGTACAAAAAGGTTTTAATTTTGATATAATCTCATTTGTCTATTTTTTCATTATTGCCTTATTATTTTTGTCTTCTTTTTTTACCTCTTATTAAAAAATTCTTGCCTAACCCAGTGACCTGATGTGTTTCCCCTATGTTATCTTCTGTAGTTTTACAGTTTCAGGTCTTATATTTATGTCTTTAGTCCGTTAAGAATCAATTTTAGTATGTGGTGAGAGACATGGATCCAGGTGTTTTTTAATTTTTTTTTTCCCTCTGCACATGAATATCTAGTTTTCCCTGTCCATTTATTGAGGAGAATGTTCTTTCCCCAATTTGCTTTCTTGGCACCTTTATCAAAAATCAGATGGGTATAAATGCATGGATTTATTTCTAAATTCTCTATTCTGTTTAATTTATGTATGTTATTTATTTTTATGCCAGTACCATGGTATTTGGGTGATTATACACTTATACTATACTTTGAAGTCATAGAGTGTGATACCTCCTGCTTCGTTCTTTTCCTCAAGATAGCTTTGGCTAACTGGAATTTTTTATCTTTACATTTAATTTTTTCTATTTCTGTGAATAATGCTATTGATAGAGATTGCATTAAATCTTTACATTGTTTGGAATATTAACAGAGATGTACTGGAAATATTAATTATTCTAATTCATGAACATCTTTCCATATATTTGTGTTCTCTTCAATTTCTTTGATCAGTGCTTTATAGCTGCATTGAAGAGATCTTTCCCCCATTTGCAGAAATTCATTCCTGGGTGTTTATTACCTATTATAAATGGAATTTCTTTCTTGACTTCTTTGTTTCAAATAGTTTGCAATTGTTATCTACAAAGGTACTGATTTTTCTATGTTGACTTTTGTTTCCTATAGTTTTACTAAATTTATTTATTAGTTTTCACAGGTTTTTTGATGGAGTTTTCCGACTATTCTGTATATATGATCATGTTGTCTACAATCAAGAACAATTTGAATTCTCATTTCCAAATGCATGTCCTTCTTTTATTTTCTCTGATTGCTATGGCTAGAACTTCTAGAAATCTGTCAAATAAAAGTGTTTAAAGTGACCATACTTGTCCTATTCCAGATCTTAGAGGATGTTAAAGCTAGAAGATGATTTTAACCCTCTAAGCAAACATAAAGCCAAGGAAAGGGAAGAGACAAGATAAAGAGAAGTTGAATAATGGACAAAAATATATGACTTCATAGAAGAAGCATATATCTTTCATATATCAGTAAGGTGAGAATCGTTCGCAATAATTATTTGTACATTTTAAAATAGCTAGAAAATAATAATTAAAATTTCTCTAGTTGATAGAAAAGGCAAATATTGAGGGTGATGAATATCCCAAGTACACTGATTTGATATGTAAAAATTATGTGAATTCTTAAATTATCAATTCTGATGCCAAACTGCGTACTTCTATTACATAACAATAAAAAAAATTGGAAAACTAAAATAGATGCACTAAATATAATAGTCAGGAATTAAAGCATAGTACCAGAGAAAATCACTTAACCACCAGTAAGATTATAAACAGGAAATAACAGAAGAAAGAAGTTACAAAACAAACAGAAAAGAAGCAACAGAATGGTGGCAGCAAGTCCTTACCTATCAATCATAATATTGAATGAAAATGGACTAAATTCTCCAATTAAAATATACATGCATAAACATTTATGTATGGCATACATAAGACATATTTATGTATTGTTGCTGCATAAATATAAAAAAGACACATATGCTGCCTACAAGAAATTAACTTCATGTATAAAGACATGCATAGAATGAAAGGAATGGAAAAAAATATTTTACATAAATGGACACTGAAAAAAAAGGACAGAAGTAGCTAGACTTACAAAAATAAAGCAAGCTTTTAGTCAAAAATGATTTTTAAAACGACAAATGAAATCAGTTTATAATAATAAGTGGTCAATAATCAACTATAAATACAGAGATTACACCAAAAATGTATCTACATTTTAAGGAAAGAAAAAACTGTCACATTCAACTTCTGCAAATAGAAGAGGTGCTCAGTATGACTTGTATTAATCTTTTGTTATCAGTATATGTTGAGTATTAGAATTTTAATACAGCTTCTTCATTTTTTTAAATATGTATGCATGTATGCATTTTTTAGCACCTTCTGTATATCTACGCACCCAACAGTGGAGCACCTAAATATGTTAAGAAAGTACTAACAGACTTACAGGGAAAGATCACTTGCCAGACAATAATACTAGCTGACTTCAACACCACAATTTCAGCAGTACCGATATAATCCATATAGAAAATCAGCCAAGAAACATAGGAGTTAATGTCATTCTAAACCAAATGGATCTCACATATACTTACAAACATAACATAATGTCATTCTAAACCAAATAGATCTCACATATACTTACAAGCAAAACATTCCACCTAACAGCTGAAGCATACACATTCTTCTCAACACATAAAATGTTCAGCCTAAATTATATGTTAGGCCACAACACAAGTCTTAACAAATATTAAAAACTTAAATTGTACCAAATATTTTTTCTGAGCACAATGAAATGAAACTAGAAACCAACAACAAGAGGGACTTTGGAAATGGAAAAAGTACATGGAAATTAAACCAGATTCTTATGACCAACCAATGATCTAATGATGAAATTCAAAATTTAAAATTTCTTGATGTAATTGAAAATGAAAGCACAACATACCAAAATATAGGGGATACATCCAAAGTGATTTATAGAGACCCATTTCTTTTTTCTTTTTTTCTTTCTTTTTCTTTTTGGCCAGGGCTGGATTTGAACCTACTACCTCTGGCATATGGGGCTGGCACCCTACTCCTTGAGCCACAGGTGCTGCCCTAGAGACCCATTTCTATCTCTATCTATAAATGTCTACATTAAAAAGTAAAGCTATCTCAAATAAACAATCTAGTCTTACACCTCAAGGAACTAGAAAAATAAGAAGAGTTTAAATCTTCAATGAGTAGAAAACAAGAAATATTAAATATTAGAATAGAAATCAATAAAATAGTGATTAAAGTACAATAAAAAGGTAAATGAAAGAGCATGGTTTTTAAGTAACATTTTCTTAAATCATCAAGATAACTTGTAAAAATAGTATTTAAATTATAATTTTGATAAAGGAGCTGAATGTCTGGGAAATTTCAGCACTATGAATCAGTAAGTGATACATTGTAAAACAGAGATTTGACTCGGTTTTTGTTCAAGTGTTCCTTCTTCTATAGAATATTACACATTTGTCAAAATATTAATGAAGTCTTATTGGTTTCTATACTACTCTCAAAATAAAAATAATCTCACTTAGATATCAATTACTTATTTGCCCAAGATTAGGTATAATTACTGCAAATCAAATCAATGATTCTAGATTATTAAGAAAGGCATAGAGTAGGGCATTGCTTGTTTATTTCTTTGTAGTGGGATAAAGTCTAACTTAAACAGCCATTTTATGAGAGTATATTTAGGGACATTTTTTCATATTATGGCAATCTTGACATAAAAATATCTTATTTGGGTGGATAGGTGGCTGAAATCTAAGTTCATATAGTTATACTACAGTCAAAAATAAAGTTATTTTTGAATTATTTAATATTGATCTCTAAATATGAGTTCTAATGACAAAAATTGAGATGGAATTAATTCTGTTGTCACAGAACACAATATATTGTTGAATAACTCAAAACAGCACCTCATATATATTTGTACCCTTTAAATGGAAGCTATTTGTTTTACAGCATGTCAGAATGTTACAGATTCTTTTTCTCCTCTTCTTTATCAAGCCTATTTGATTTGTGTTAATTTTTAGGTTAATAAGAGGGTACATTAATATTATTTAATTTACTTAAAGTATAATCTTACTTAAAAGTGCTTGTTTTCTGTTTATAAAATTAGCTAAATCTAGTAGTTCACAAAATTGTACAGTTAGGTAAGGATTATGAGGAAATAAATACATTTATTAGAGAACAATACAAACGTTTAAACTCCTTATAATATTTTAAAAAGGGATTTTTATTTTATCAATATATAATTATTTAACATCAACACAAAGTGACTGGACTTGTTAAAAAGCTTAAAGTCAGCTTCCAAATCCTATGGTTTCATTTGTGTCAATGTAGAAAGTGCTCAAGTATTTGTAAAAGAATAAAGTCATTCATGTTTGGAATCAAATTATGATGAGATTAGGAAAAATTAAAATTCATATCCTTGGTAAATATAGCAATTCAAGTCTAGCCTTGTAATTAGAATGCTGAATTATTAGATGGAGATTAGATGAGTTTTTCTTGGGTGAATGAATATTCACTATATATCCCAAGACACATTTCAATTTCATCAACATTCTAAACGTGCTCTAATCACTGTGCTCTCCTGATTTATAGTATTTTCCTCAACCACACTTCTTGTGTTTTAACAAACTATATGTCCATCATTTCATTTATTGAAAGTGATGAATTAAGCTCATTTTTTTTCCTAGTTAATTTTAGGCCACACGACACCTCCTTGCTTTAACAACTGGGAAAGGGGTTGGAATCCGAATGTTTTGAATATATGAATATGTTAAGATGCTATTGAAATCACTATTGGTTACTTCCTTTCAAAATAGTTCAGAAGATTTACAACAAACTGTTCAGAATATTTAAACAGTATAAGAGAATGATTTAACTTAAAATTTAATTGAACATACTATGATATAGTGAAAGGATTTGGCAAATCTACACACGTGTATACAAGCAATTAACACTTAAAATCAAATAGATCTACAATTTCTTAATTTCAAGTGTCAGTATTTACTCATTTTAATTTATGGATATGAAGTACCTTATGCAATTTTGACATCAATATATTAGGAGAAAAGAAGAATATCTAGAAGGATCCAAAAAGAGGGCAATGTTTAAAACTTCCTTTAAAATTAGCAAGGTGACATCAATTTATTTTTAATAGCTTTACTATAATCTTTATAAATATATATCCAGGCTAAGTATGCTTTCTGCTGTGTTAGTGGTTTTTTTGATAAATAAATTGTAACATGGCATTGTCAGAATGCATAATTAATAATAAGACATACTATATCATACAGACAGGGTCAGAAAGCCTATATTGCAATCAACGCTCACACTTAGTAGTATATGGACCTTGGTCAGGTCACTTAATGATTCTGTGCCACAGTTTTCTCACATCCTATAGAACAAGGATAATACTGGTGATTCTACTTCAGAAAGCTCTTGTGGGGATTCAATAAGTCGTCATGAAGAATCGAAAACCACACCTTATATATTTGTACCCTTTAAATGAAGCTACTTCTTTTACAGCATTTTGTGATTTTCAAATCATCCTTTTAAAGTTGCATATAGCTGGAGGAGGCCATCTTCTTCCATTGCTCTTTTATTAGGGGAGAATAAATGTTGGAAAAACTTCCACTATATAAAGAAATAAATAATTTTAATCTCAGAAAAGATATTACTGGCACCTTCAGAAGGGAAAACTCAGAGCATGAGTCAAGTTCCACAGTGTTATATAGCAATGAAATTAATTCTAATACAATATTTTAAAATGTAAAATGAACGTTAAAGTTAAATATATCTAACAGTAAAGAAATAAAAATGTTTATCTCAGCTGGAGTCAGTATTTTGTACTACTGAAATACAGAAATATGTTGGTTGTAACAAAAAATTACGCATAACATTTTTTTGACTAAATATTTCATGGAATGGGTTTTATCACAAAGTCTGACTGATTTTTTATATGTGAATTGAATTAGATATCACTTGCCCAACAAATGGAGGTTCTTAGGGAAATTGGCAAACTTCCACAGACATAATTTATAAAAATGCAAATAAGCATGCCTTTCCAGGGAGAAATTTGGAACAATGTATGCTTTTGAGAATCTATCAGGAGAAAATAAGAAAAATCAAAAGTGTGCTTAGGCAAAGCACTAATACAGAACAAGAAGCCAGCGATTCAATGCGGAAGGCCTCACTTTGTCTGGTCCCAGTCCACATAGATTTCTAAGATTTAGTGGTTTACTTACATGGCATCAATCTCCTAATAAGATTCAAATTTTAGCTTCTATGGTATATTAATTGAGCAGTTTCATGAAGTCCAAACGTTGCAGCCATCTTTTCAGTTCAACATTCATTATGTACAACCAGGTGCACATCCTAATGAGCAAATATGTCACTTTTCTCTAAGTCTGCACATCTGTAATTCAGTTTATGCACAAAGAGTAACGCATATAGTTGTGTTGTTTCCTTGCTCTCAGTAATAAACCACAGTGATGTCGAGTAAATAATTGAGAGAAGAAAATGGTTAATAAAAGTGAAAGTGTGCAAAGCAAAAAATGATAACCCTAGTAGTCAAATTTAAATCAAATATAAATGGAGTTATAGAAGAAATATCTGACCATATGCTCCTAGAATGTTAACATTGATGCTGTCCAATGAGTCATACATATGAAGACAGAAAATATTATGAAGACCAATTTATTGCCATAATTACCAAAGAATTTATGTCAAAAAGAGATGAAGATGTCTCACAAGTGACTACAGAAAAAAAAAAAAAGCTTCACATTAAACCACTCTTGGAAATAATGCACAACCCTGAAACACAAAAATAAAATGAAGGAAGATGATTCAAACTTAGGAAGAGTATGAAGGTATAGGCAAGGTGCTCATTCCGTACTTTATGAAATAATAAGGCAAACATTGTTCAAATGATTCTTGAGCAGGTTTTTGCAAAAAAATGCAACAATTAGTTCTCAATTTTCTAATATTGTAAATAACAGTGTATTGAATGAATATTAGATTACCATGTTTTACTTTCTCTGTGCATACAAAAGTAAAATTAAGAAAATTTAATGTTCTTATAAAAATGCTTGCAGGTAATGAAATAATCATAATTTTTCTTTTTGAGTCTTTAAAATCACCTTGCCTGCTTACAGCTTGCCTGGCAATTCTACATTCCTGTAATATCTTGTAAAGTGAGGTGCTTATATTTAATGCTGAGTATTCACAGCTCAGGGATTAATAAAAGTTTCATTTCTGGCAATGAACATACACTACATTTATTAAATGTATGCACATTAATAAAATAATGGAAAGTACCTACATTTATATAGATACGTAGATTGATTTGTTTGCTTTCCAGTTCAATTTTTCTGGCCCCCATATATTCCCATCTCTTATTGATTTTGGGTGGGAAAGAGGTTGATAGATTACTGTGAATATTGTACAGTTTTAAAAGAGAAAAACATAAGTATGAACGCACCTGATGATTTTATTATGAATTTTAGGTTACATAGAGTAATCAATGTTTTTGTTTACTTTTGTTTGTAAACAAAGAAAATTATTATGTCAGACAAGGTCTGAATTTACATTAAATAGAATCGGTCCTGTTTCTCATTGATATTGATGATAAAAGCATTAAGTCAATCTATACTTTTTTATCATTAATACAAAGCAAACAAATGAAGCAACCTCTAATAGCAAAAACAACAAGCTCATGCATATCCCAAGAAAAGTTTCAATCATATCAGTGATTTATGAGAAATTCTAATCCAAATATATCCCAATGATCATGCACCAAGTGTTGCTTCAAATCAGACACAGAATAGGCTTCAATTTATGTGATAATTTTCAAATAGTGTACTTTACTGTGACTCATTAAGGTTATGACAATTGACAAGAAGAAATGTACTTTTTTCCTCTATTTCATTAAACAAATAATCTCCCATAGAAGAGATTCTTATAGAATCTAAAAAAAAAAAAAAAAATTATATAGGGCAGCAAACTTTAGTACTACTACTGGAGAATTTTCCAAGGTACTTGATGTTAGTTTATAGAAATAGAATCTATACTGATAAGATTTCAGGAAGACTGCCAGCTTGCTACACTTAGTTATCAAATCTGAGTCTTATTTATAGATTCCTTAGGAATTTCCTAGTTAATAATTATGTTTCCTGCAAGGTGGATAGCTTTACTTTTTTCCTTTGCAATTTGTATACTTTATTTTATGTTATTTCAACAGTGATTTGAAATGAAGCACATTTTTGTATTGTTTTGAACTTCCAATATTTGGTGAATTTACTTTTCTCGTAGATGAGGGTTTTAATTGGAACATGATTTTACAGAATATGTATGTATATTTTTCTCTACTCAGTTCCAAGGAGAGAGAGAGAGGTTTATTTCTTGTCTTCTTCCGTGCAACTAGATTAATTTACCCTTAAATTAAATGTGCATTTGCGAGATTTCTAGTTTTTTTTTTTTTTTTTTTTTTTTTTTTGCAGTATTGTCCTATTAGTTTCCATGGCATGAGGATCTCGAGATTTTATCCCTTTCCAATATAATCATCTAACAGAAGCCTAATACAACCGAAGTTCAGTGAAGAGCCTCAGGCTGATAATCAGCTTTGGAATCTATTTGCCTTCTAGGATTGCCATTTTCATTTCAGTTAGGGGCAAGGTATGTTTATTGCTTTTATGCTAATTCTTTGATGTATTTAAAAAGATGTTTAAAATCCTCTCTCCACTATACTATGTACAGTTAGAATGGTGAACCAGAGTTTTAATATGTACCCATAATAATTAACAATTTAAGTAACATCCAAACAAAAAGAAAAAACTGAAGAAACACAGGTGGCTAAAAACAAAAAATAACCCCTTACTTTTTGAAGAATTTGGGAAGCATAATTAAATAGGTAAATATATGAAGAACAATGTCTTGGACATTGAAAATTCCATATTTTTTCCTCACAATTTAGAATTTAGACATAGCATGGTATTACAGAGAATTCATGCTAGAGAGAACTCCCATGCATGAACATAAAAGGTTAATAGACAATACATTAATTTAATAAACCCATCTTATCAGAGTAGATATTTGCTAGAATATTTTCTTTTATGAAACTAACTGAAAACATGGTATTTGAATAATGTGAATTTTAACAGTGGATAAAAATGAGAGTAAAAATTAGAAGAAATGTACATTGTCAAGGAAGCTGAGTCAAACGCGTTAGTGAATTGGGTGATGAGGGAACCGATATTCCTTGAGGGCTTAGTATGTGCAGAACACAGCTTTATGAGCTCCTAAAAAATTTTTATGTAATCTGAAAGCTAACCCTGAATATGAGAGTTGATATATATATTGTTAGATGAGGTCTAACCTATCTGTAGTTAGGAATAATTAAATGTCCAAATGAAAATACCTTATAAATAGTGAAGGTATATTTTGAAATGAAGGTTTTTTTTAAATTAATAATCACAGTGTTTTATCACTTCTTCACCTTTAACCTAAAATTAGGTGTCATAAATACAGTGTTTTTTTTTTTTTTAAATCAGGTGGGATCAATAACGCATCTATTATGTTACTAATTTTTAACTATTTTATTAATATAGTAAAAATAAAGTGTTTATTGCTATATCAAAGCTGTCTCATATTTTCTTGTACCAAGTGGGCAATCATCAACAAGGTTAAATGGTTAAAAATAAGGTAGTTGTCAGAAATAATTAAAATTGTATAAAATCCATATAACTACATTAAAAATTGGACATGATACATGAACATTTTTTTTAAATATAATCAAATGACAAAAAATATGTGAAAAAATACTCAACATCTCCAATAATCAAGGAAATGCAAAGTAAATGCCTATTCAGCTACCACCTTGTCCCTGACAGGATGGCCATTAGTAATAAGACAAAAAGTGGTGGATGCTGGTGTGATAGCAGAGAGAAGGGAGTTCTCATACATTGTCGGACTGTAAATTTGTACACCTCTATGCAAAACAGCATAGAGATTTCTCAAGGAAATAAATGTAGAATTACCATTTGACTCAGCAATCCCACACACACACACACACACAAGTTGTTTTATCAAAAAAACCCTGCACTTGCATATTTATTGCAGTGCAATTCAGACTATCAAAGATGTGGAATGATTTCTTCCAATCATGGTAGAAAATGATGGGGAGCTGGAGTATGCAGATATCACACAGAAAGACAGGAGGCAAGAGAGTGATGGTGCCAGACTCCATTCAGTAAGCAGCTCTCATGGGAACCAGTACCGTGGGAACTCGCTACTGAAGACAATGGTACCCAGCCATTCATGAGAGATCTACCCCTATGACCCAAATACCATCCTTGAGGCCCCACCTCCAACACTGGAATCAAATTTCAACATGAAATTTGGAGTGTCAAATATCCAAACCATAGCAATTGTACCATATAAAAGATAAAATTATTTGTAAATTATGCCTCAACTCAAGAGTTGGCTAAGTTATGGAGTATGTCTTCAAAAGTCAGATGGGAAAAGAGGTAATTGGGAAGAAAGTTTGAGTCTTGCTAAAAATCTATACTTTCTCATGCAATGATTATTAGGTATTGGGAGATTTTCATTACATGAAAGAGTAAACGGATGAACTATATGTTATGAAAACAATTTTTGTGTGAGGAAAAAAGTACTAAAGAAGATGTTTAAAGGCAGGAAATTTGATGACAGATACATCCTAGTAGTTTAAACCAGAGGTTTAAGAGCCTGAATTTGGTGTGCAGATCGAGAAAGTGCGGATTGAGAAAGACCAAAAAGTTGGAAATATTTCAGAGATAAGATGTGAAAATGTATTCAATAATGGAAAGTTATAATGTGGAATATAAACTTTACAAATAACGATGTCATCACTTAAATACAATGTGTCTCAATGTCACTGCAGTTATTTCCCAAGTGTTAGGAAAATAAGTCAAAATAACTACAAAGGACTGATTGCAACAGCACACGAATAAAATGAAAGAGTGACATGATTCCCAACGGCTCCTATCGGGTCCTTGGTGGTGGTGTAGTTGATAAAGGTATAGAAAAAAATACATTGACCCTGGAATTTTTCTTTTTTCTTTTTTCTTTTTTTTTAAATTTTCAGTTTTTGGCTGGGGCCAGGTTTAAAGCCACTACCTCCCGTTTATGGGGCCAGCACCCTACTCCTCTGAGCCACAGGCACCTCCTGACCCACGAATTTTTTTAATGAAATAGTACCGAGCACAGCACAGTGTTATCCATTCTAGAGATTAAATGAATGGAACAGGGCCTATAAATGCATGTCAGCTTAAAATCCTGGGCCTGTCTTGACGTACAACTATGTCATCATGTCCAATTCAATACACGTCATTTGAGAGGATTTTGTGCATTTGGGATATGGAAATAGCTGGGAGAAAAATTCTTGTTGAAACTTTTTCAGCTGCTTTGGTCAGTCTCTTTGACAGCTTATTGGAAAATGTAGTTGTTATTGTCTAAATGTTGCGGTGAATATATTTTGTTGATATGATTAGCGTTTATAATCATCTTACTTTAAATAAAACAGATTCCCCTTCACAGTGTGGGTGAGCTTCATCCAATCAGTTGAAGGCTTTGAAGAGTGAAAATTAAGGTTTACTAGAGCAGAAGGAATTCTGCCTCAAGAGTATAATATTGAAATCCTGTCTGAGTCAGCCTGCTCTCTGCCTGCCAATATTGGACTTGCCTATAGCTTCCACAATCCTCTGAGCCAGTCTTAAAATCAAGCAATCTCTCTCTCTCTCCCCCAACTCCATCCCCACATTTTGTTGTGGTTCTCTGGAAAATGCTTATATAATCATATGAAGATACTTTTATATAAACTCTATGTGCAAAATAATGGTATTATTATATAGCTGATGCACCTTTCCTTGATAAGAAAAATCATACTAATAAAATAAACACAAAAAGATTTAAAAAGATAAATAGGGATTGTTAAACTTTTTGTGTCTGACATAAAATAATCATACCCTTTTTAATGTATTTGCTCACTTTACATGGCTTTGTATAATAAATTTATATAACAATAAGCTCATTTCTTTTCTTCATTCTTTTCTGTAAAGTTACAGGGACACCCAATGGCAATAACAGTAGCTCTATGGCTTTTAAACATTATTCATCATTTAAGCACTATGTTCTTTTCATCTTTAAAGTGAGAGAGTTTATGCTGTATGAGGCCTACTCTCTGGTAATGTTTCATGTATTCATATTGAGCCTTGCCACTGAAGTTGAATATATATGAATTCTTACTTCATGTATGCCTGAAAAATGTATTTAATACCCCAGAGAAATAACTTTTGTAGAGCAAGCAATTAAATTTCCCTTTGAAGTCAAGGTAGAAACATTTTTTAAATCATATACAAATATCAATTCATAAATCTCTGGTAACATTTTTCCCTTTATTCCATTTTCATTATTTGAATTAAATGAGTTTTGTTACTTGAATGGAAACCATGGTAGGTTATTTAAGAAATCTTCATTCATACTTATTCTGTATCAAGAAATATAAATTTAATAACAGTAGCCAGAATTAATTTTTTATTTTGTTTCTAATTGAGAATCAAATATCTATGCCATGTTCTTTAAACGCAACAGTTTTTCTTTCTTTGGTTTATTATTTTAAGCAACATTATTAAGCCTTTCATCACTAAGTGCTATATATGTATAGAATAAAAGATCCCAAAATATTAATAAGATAAAAGTGAAAGATAATCCATTTACGTTATCAAAGATTCACAATAGTGTTATTACAAGTTACTAGTTGGACAAAATAGAACTGCATGTTAGAAGAAGCATTATATTTGAAAAAGCTTTTAATGGCCATTACAATAATGGTCTATCATTGTTTCATTATAAACCCAATAAGTGAGATGCATATGATTGATTTTAACCATCCTTCCTTTGAATCTGATTAAACTGGTTAAAAGCTATCAGATACATGCAATATCTTTTCTTCCTCTTCAGAAACATTAGTTGAAGACCAACATTTAAAAAAAAAATTTACTATCATGTATTAGTGATTTTCTAGAGATTTAAAAATAAAAATAGAAAATGTTTTTAAAAGCATAACTTTCTTGTTTGCTAAATTCAGTGAACTTGTTATAAAATGCCGTCGAGAATAAACTGTTCCAGAAAAGGTTCCAGAAAGGTCCTCTCTGTACAGACTTTGTCCTGTAGACAGGTCACAAACAGAAGACCGTGCTTCTCTGTCTTGAGAAGTTACAGAATCATTGAAGCTATGCAATCATGTTGTCAGGCAAAAAAATAAACATTCAAAACTCTAACTGTAAAAGGCATAAGAAAGATTGTTGTTTTGATAAAGAAAAACTTGAAAGATATTCTAATGTCTTTACTTGTTTTGAAGTAAAAGTCTCTGTTAAGGGAGGTATATATTTATTTTCATAGATTCTATTCTTTAACAAGTAACTATGTGTTGCATTAGATCTTCAAATATGTTGCATATTGAAGTTTCCTTTTATAAATTATCATAAATTATATAGCTTTTATGATTATTAGCAATTGCTTAATATAAATTGTTCTGAAGTCAATAGTACAAAACATGAAGAGTATTAAAGAATGGCAGTGAAATAATTATAATGTCAAGTCAGACGGAGTACTCAGGGAGGGTGAATTCACCAAAAATTATCTTCTGAATACTGATTAGGGATTGTAACATTTGTAAGTGACCAGTTTGTTATTTTCCATCAATAGATGAAGTAGAAATTTCATTAGTCTATTATTTTCTATGTAAAGTATCATTAATATTTTTCATCAAATAAGTAATTATATGATGACAGTGATGTATGTAAACAAGTAAAATTTCAAACCAAGAGGCTCAAGAAGCGTTAGGAACGAGGGACACACTGAACGGGTGCAGAGTACACACTGAGAACCACACTTTTGTTGAGGCTTTCGTAAGAGACTAAACACGGGCCAACTCAAATGAGACTATGTTACTTTATTGTAGTTTTACAATTTATTTGGAGACTTGACTTTGGGAAATACAAAATTTTTGAAATAGTAGTATTTTCACCAGCAAAATGAATTTGCTAGATACAATATTTGTAATTAGGGTGCAATGAAATAATTCCGGTATCAAATTTTAGTTCCATTCTGGAAACTTAATACATATTCAGTAAATGCTAGCTGTAATTAAAACTAGTGGGAATTTTAAATGTTCATTCTTTGCATTCGTAGTGCTAACATTTGTCCCATTTTATGGATGTGAACAATGAGAGGATAAGTAAATTGTAGGAAATCATGAAATAGGAGAGCTTTGAGGAATCTGATCAAGAGTAGGAGAAATGTTTTAAAGGAGAACAATAGAATGTCAAACATCTATAAGCCAGAAAAATAAAACTACAAAATATAAAACAATCTGATGTACTATCAGTTTTGGGTGATACTTGAGCCAAGAAACCAAATTGCAATAGCCTTAACACAGTGTATTGAAGGGGCTTTTATAAGGTCAATGTGAAAAGGACACAGAATTTAACTACATTAAAATAAATAATTGTATTTTGTTCTACAACATGAACTAGATTATGTTTAAAAACTTGACAACACACAATAAAAATATGAATAAGAAAATTAAATAATCAGTTCTTTCATCAAAGATTAAAGCTACTAATATCTTCTTATACATACCAATTCTTTGTTTTTTTTTGTTTGTTTGTTTTTTTGCTAAATAATATATTATAAACATTGCTGGGAAATGATTTTCTTGTTTCTCTGACCACATTCAAAGAAGCTTAGTAATATAATAAATATTCTAAAACTCACAGCAGTAACAATCAAATAACAAAGGAATTACACTTAATGATTCCATAGGTTAAATGGTAGCTCGTTGTTATTTAATCTAATTTTGTGCTTCTTAGATTATTAGCAAGACTGGACATTTTTCTTATTTATTAGCCATTTATATCTCTTATCTTGTGGATAGCCTGTCCAGATGTTTTAGTTCTAATCAAACTCCAATAATTACCAGTTACACTCTCAATTTCCAAGGAAATAAATATAACTATATATTTGAACAAACTTAATTTAAACTGGGTTGCATTTTCTTATTGTAAAAATAAGCAATTTTCTCTGTAGAAATTAAAAGACTATAAAACAGAGTGAAAGACAGTAAAGAAGACACACATATCATCTATCTTTGTTTTGACAAAGTAAAATATGTATAATGGTTAAAATGTCATAAATATCTTTTTTGTGTTTTACATATACACATATAAATGCATATTTCTGTTTCTCTGAGAAAAAATACACCAACAGATAAAAGAAATACAGACAACCTCTTATACGTTCCACACACAAATTCTTCAAAGCAAACTCTTAAAATTAGGTTATATTACTTAATCTATTAAGCTCCTCCAAATGTTATATAAGCCTCCCACATACATGATAATGGAAAATTGGTCTTGCCTCTTGAAATCTATAATTTCAATTTTGAAATATATCTTAAGAAACATAAAAGATATGGAGATAAACTTTTATAAGTACAGGCATTGATGAGACTTTTAATACATATCTATTGTCTACTGTATGCCAAAGGCTGTTAGCCACTGAAATTACAGCAGTTAATGGCACTGACAAAATTTCTAACTCTACTGAGACTACCCTCTCATGGGAATGACCATCAATAACAACAGAAAATGTAAATATATACACATATATGCATCTATACTCATGTTGATTACTGCTTTGCACGTGACATTTGTTATATATACAAATATATAAATACGTTCTATAAGTTACAATGAATCAATAACATGGACCAATCTCAAGGTTATTATGCCAAATGAAGGAAGCCAGATAGCAAAAGAAAATATTCAGTATGGTACCATTATTGTAAAATTATACACAATATAATTTATTTTATACAAAATAAACCTTAAGTTGCCTTTAGCTGGAATCAAAAGAATAGATGAATTTCAAAGTTATACAAGGAAACTTTAAAATTGTTCAGTTTCCAAGTATGGTAATGGATACCTTCTAGGTATTCTTCATTATTTTAATTTTTTTTCTAATGGCTTTTGGTGGCACAGAAAATATTGTCTGTTTTTTGCACATTATCCATAAATTTTACCACCTGCTTTATCATCTTTTCCAATAGAGTGTTTTCTTTTCCTTACTGATTTGCAAAGACATCCTCGGATTAATATATATATATATATTACACATATACATATACATCTGTAATACATATTATGAATATTTTCTAAATTATTTTTTACTGTTTATTTAAAGTCTTATAAAGATATTTTACATTTATAAATAATTCAATTCAATTTGTTTATACTGTCAGCAAATTATTTATAAAATACTTGTTAATACTGAATGAATACCTCACTACATTTATTTTAGAATATGAATTTCAAATGTGATCATATAGCCACTTAGAAAAGAACAGTGATTCTAATTATAGGACATGTTCTATTTTTTTTAAATACACAAAATTTCTATCGTGTTATATTTGAGGTGGGTTAGAAAAAACATGAAGTTTATCATACATTTCAAATGTCAAGCATTGACATCAATCACAGTAGTCATCCATCATTTTATAATTTTTAAACAAGCATTTTTATTATTGTACCTTTTGTTAAAGTAACAATTGTAATCATCCTATTGTCTTACCTAAGAATTTTCACATATATCTTTAAAATTGCACTAAGACTTTTATAAACCATGAAAGTATATAATCAAATCCTAGCAAAGTCAGTAGCTTTGGAGACCAGAGTTCCATTTGGAATTATTTTGGAAATGTCAGAGTACACTCAGAATTGTGAGTAGTTGCATTGCCTTTGGAATGCTCACTTGCCTAAGAATGAGAAAATTTGTAAGTAATTGAACAATCATCTCTCTCTAAATTACCACCATGTTCCACCAGCTGAGTTACCAGGCACAATCAATTTGTAGCTGAGATATTGTTCTTGGATTTCCAGCAAATACAGATGGCAATGTTTGGACGAATTCACCAAATTATAAAGAGAACACCTTATAATTTCATTCTCCACTTGTCAATCAATGGCAACTATACGCTCATTCAAATTTCAAAATTTATCATCATTTTATGATATTAAAATAAAACAAATGAATTGCAGTTTAGGATGGTAAGTCAGAGACAGGAAGAATGAGATCAAATTTGGCTGGATATCAAATTAGACACTTGCAAATGAGAGCCAGATGCAAACATATCATGGGCACAATAATCAATAACGGTACGGTCTACAATAATTCATGTGAATCAGTTGTGCCTTCTAGATTAACTATTATTATTTTTCTTTTTGATAGCTTAAAAAAATGTGCTCACTTTCCCACATCCATAAATGATTATAGCATGTGCTCCTAAATTGTTGCAGGTATAGATAACCTTCAATTTGAAAATAAGATATTTTTTATTCAAACATGAATCTATATTTTCTTGTGCAACAGGTTAATTCTACAACTTAATACCCATAGTACATTCCACCAATTTAGCTTTTTATTCTGAAGACAACATGCACACACACAGAAACTGTTAGTGGAGAATTTTGTTTCCATCTATTAAAAAATGATGAGTTAACTTATGGGCAGAGTCAGATATATAATCAATTAGAAGCTATTTTTATATGTACACTTCAGTGCAGGATTGACAGATTGAGCACCGCAAATCAGATGAGGTAAAATTGTTATTCCTTAGAAAATATTGGTATCAATAGCTACATAAAAGTATACAAATATAGAGAGATTCTAATTTTATTAAATGACAGACTTGTTTCAAAATTTCAGATATTCATTTGTTCATTCAGAACAAATATTTTTAAAATCTAGTTCCTCTTAATGTGATAGCGCATATGTCTGCACTTCACAGTATATGACAGTTGCTAGCCACATGTGGAAGCATTTGAAATATGGCCAAAAACAGAATTGTATTTAATTTCAAGTAATTATGTAAGTGATTATAATATTTTATTGGGAAATTTACAAGTATGTTTGTAACACCCTGAGTATATAAATCTAATTTTTGAGGTAAATTTTGTGAAGTCTAAAAGAAGGTCAATTGTTCCTCTATGAGATTTTAACATCTTTATTGAGATGTGCTGTTAAGTGTAAAATGTACACTGTCTCTCAAAGATTCAGTCAAAAAATAATGTAAGACATTTCAATAATAATTTTATAATGATTGCATACTATGTATTAAGTCATAATTTAGATTTTAAGTTTAGCATGCTTAAAATTAGTTTTATTTTCTTTTTGCATTTTAATGTAGATAATAAAAATTGTGAAAGTATAGGTATTAAAAGAGTTAATATTGGTAAAGTCCTAACAATTCCAATCACATAGTTAAATCATTAATATTCATGAATTTCATAAGAATCCATCTTATATTGGAGGCAAGGGAATTTTCTTTTTTTTTTTTTTTTT
>NW_003852404.1:24724749-24868995 GCF_000181295.1 Otolemur garnettii | reverse complement strand
AACCAGTTTTTCTTCCTTTGTTCAGGAGCCTCTGAACAGGGTTGCTACCAGTCGGCCATCTTCCCAGAATTCCCCGGAATTTTCTTTTATAATTTGAAGGTTACCCATGAAAAAACTGTTCAAATGTGTTACCCTTATTCTGGCCTAACCTGGAGCCTGGATTTATTTTTTATAAAGCCTTTAAATAAGAGCAAGAATCTTCTATCAAAATGTATATTCAGAACTACTGTAGTAAGTGTTTTGAAACTCAGTTAAGGGAGTGGTGCTAAGTGTATTTCGTGCATTGTCTTACTCAATTCTTACAAGTCAGTGAGCTGTATGTCACTACGTTACTTTAATACTCAGAGAAAGCAATTAGCATGCCCAAGAGGCACAGGTGCTGGCCATCAACAAATATCTTTTGAGTATCTCTCTTGTGCTTGAGCTGCCAAAAGCACATGAAAATTACCAATGAACAAACATCACAAAGGTCTCTATCCTGTTGAAGTTTTATTTCATAGATAATAAGAATCCAAAGCTAGTTGTGACTTACTAAAATTCTCTTCCTTCCCTGAATAATGCTACTTATGCTAGTTTGGTATTTGGGAGGTTGATTATTTAATCTCTGTGATCTGTATCAACTTAAACTCTAAAATTTAATCTCTGTGATCTGTATCAAACTCTAAATATGGATTAACAACAAACATACTATATGAATGCAGAATTTGGAGTAAAATAACACATGTAAACATTGCTTTATTAACCTATCAATCATATGTTTGCATTTTTAAATGTTCATGTTATTTGAGAACAATGCCAAAGCATAGTTTATTATATTGTGACATTCAAATTGTTGGATATTATTTTACTACTAAGCATATTATATGGTGTTGTTAAGTTAGTTCAGTAAGTTTCTTTGAATGAATTCTCTGTAACTTTGACATTAAGTATTGTTTTGAATTTTGTCCCAATTGTATTTGTTCAAGGCACAAAGTTCTTGAGACCTTTTGCTTAACACATAATACTATCCTAAATGCAATTTTATAGTGTTACAGGATGTCAGAATGAGACCACCATGAACGCTGTATAAATAATGCAACAAAGTGATATTCATTTCATCTAAAACTTTTAAAGTAAAAAGTCAACAAATTCATTCAAAATTCTGTTCCAATTTTTTACATTATTTTACAGTTTGAAAATTGTAAACATTACCAATGTTTGATGTGTTTAAACACTTTGAACATGTTTAAACATGTATTCCAGTGTATAAGGATGGTCACATCAAAACGGATGGACTTGTAAGAACACTTTCATAACATAAACTGTCAAGTTTTAATTCTGTGAAGTGTGAGGATAAAGAAGAAACCATAAGTTTTTCCTGTGAAAGATAATATGAAAAGTAGTATAAATTTTAATGGCTTAAGGTATTAAAATTTTATCAGAAATGTCTAAGATTTTTTATTTTCATTAGGCACGTCAAAAGTATTTTAATTGATTTGCTCTCACATGTAATGTAAGAAAGTCCTTTGGATTACTACTAAATCAGACATCAAACAAAAGTATGTTGAGATCTTCAAAAGCCTGAGGCAGTCTAATTAATTTTTAAAATCTGCTTCATTTTTTAAAAATATACATTTGTCCTACTCAAATACATGCATATTCAAAGTCATAAAATTGAATTTTCAGCCTTTTAGCCCTATTTTAAGAAGTAATAATACCCATGAAGACCAAGAACAAATACTCTTAGGGAATTTTAAAGTCATAATACTTAGAATAACTGTTTAATAAAATGATTGTATTCTTCAAAAGGACTTCATGTTTTTAACCAAACGGCTTATAATGGGCTTAACATTATGTACAAAATGACTTCTCAGGAAGTTCACAAGTAAAAACTAATAATGGCATTTACATTTGGAAAATCAACTCGACATTTAGAAAACAAATGATTGAAGAACTTGCCAACATAATTTGTATATGTGATGAATATTTTCTTAATTAAAAAAATGAGTTGGGCCATGCCTGTGGCTCAAAGGATTGGGGCGCCAGCCCCATATGCTGGAGGTGTGGAATTCAAACCCAGCCCCGGCCAAAAACTGCAAAAAAAAAATTTAAAAAATTAGTTATGGCCTACTTATTTATTGAAACATTACATAATAGTGAGAACTCAGTTATTCTGATGCAGTAGAAAACAAACTTGGGAAAATGGATTCATAAAACCTTCCATAAATGATATCATAAAAGAAATAATTCAAAAGCTAAAGATACTTTTTTTTTTCTATTAATTGAATTCCCTCTTTGATTTAGCCTAATGTTATTTGGCCAAAAGAAACAAATGAGTGGTTGGTTGTGGAAAATTGAAGTTATGGGGCTACTGAGAAATCTTATCACTTCAGGAGTGACTCGTGATAACTTATTAAATCTGAAGAAATAAGTAGAAAAGAATTCCTTTAAGGGCTTTGAGATTTTATTGAAACTGATGGTTTTTCTTAACAAATAGTTTACAGCAATGAGTCACTGAAAATTGTTGCACATTATTTTTGATTTTAACTTCCACAAAGATTTACGTTTCATAAAATTTTGTTCTGATATTGGAAAATGTTATTAACATATCTGAGAATTTTTTTTAACCAAACCTCAATAATATGATGTGTCTATAAGCTTCTTTTTATATATTGCTGTGAGTTGTACTCTGGTTATTAATACAGTTCATTGTAATGTACTAAGCCTTAGTATATGAGCTAATATGATGTATAAAATATTGAAAAGGCTGAGGAAAAAAAGAATAAAAGGAAAACTTTCTTATGTTCTAGAGAGAATAAATTGCTTTCCTTCAAAACATGTCAGAAACTACTACATGTACAAGTCAGATGATTGTATTACAAATGAAAGCTGCTTGTCTTAGAAGACCTTTAGTAGCTACTAAAATCAGTGTCTAACTCTAATAAACGCATAAACACATACCGAATTGTGAAAACAGGCATTAGAGGGTAGCGTGCTCACATAATTTCCACAACAAATGAACTAATTTTTAATTTTTATGAGTTTAAATATTATTTCTTTAAAGTTTTCCCTTATGACAAAGACAAAACATAAATGGAGAAACTCATTTGTTGATCAGAATGGTATTAAGTTGTAGTCAAAATTCTCTGAGATACGATATTAAATTGTCTTTCCTTGTGTAAAGATAAATATTCAATGAATCACATAGAGATGTTTCACAAAGAGTTCTGAATTATTCCCAGTACATATAGAAAAATCATTAAAAGAAACCACAGCCTGACCCTGTGTGCATCTCTGATAGATGTACTAAATTATACTAAAAATGTAATAATATTCTTATATGGATTATAGGAATGGATTCTAGGAAAAACAAAATAAAAAGCAAAACTTTGTATTTGTGAATATTTGGGCTAGTATGAGACAAAAAAACTGTGAACAGAAGAAAAAATATAAGAATTGAATAAATTCAAAATGATAATGAGAGGTTTACTAGGATTCAAAAGTTTACTTACAAATGAACCACATTGTTATGCGGTTCATAACAATTAAATTAAAGGGGGTCACCAATAATATAATCACTTCTAAATGAGGAAGAAGTCTAGGGTTAAATGAGTTGCAGAGCTGACTATCCATGAGGGGAGAGCCCCACAGACAGAAGTGTAGGGCTTATAACCAGTCTTTCCTCATCAAACACTAGCAAGTTAACAGGAAGAGACCATTACATCATTCCTGTTAACACGCCAGTACTTGAATCTAGAGTAAGGTGACCAGATTTTAACATTGGTAAAGTGGGACACCATTGATGGGGGAGGAGGGGTTCTTAATTAAAAATTTGGTCTATATGGAGCAACAAAAAATTTCATAGAATGCAAAAATAGTACTGTAATAAATATTTTTAATGGCAACATAAGTACAATTTACAAATATAATACATTTAAAAAATTCTGTATAGTATTATTTTATTCTTTGGCATATTTCTCATTTGAGTGAACTTTTTTTAGTAGATTGCTATCGTTTAAGAGGTCATGAAATTTTTCACAAGAATTTGTTAAATTATATTTCACACATAAAATGGCTTTCAAAATCTCAACACTTAATTGTGATTTTTCTGATGTCCACACTTTATTTACCCTAGAAAAAAAGCATTCAGTCGCAGTATTAGTTCCTGGTAAGGACAGCGCGTATCCCACAATTTTTAGTGCTTTTTTGCTGATGCCCAAGATTTAACCTTTTCCTTATCAATATTTTTTTTTTAATAATGATACATTGTAAGTGTCACTTTCCAGGCTGGCTAGACTTTTTGCTTCCACTATAAAATATAAATAATACGAGTACTGTCTGCCAAATTCATGAAATAAATAAATTACTTACCTAAATTATCTGAATAGCTAATTTGTTGACATCACTTGTTTAACTAGCACTAGCATGCAGTATGATGTGTATCATCTGAGAGACAGTTACAAAATGTTTTTGTGGTTGCCAATGCCAAAAAATGACATTGTTCATTAAGTCCAAACAATGGTGGTCAAATTCTAACATATGATCAACAATGTGAACTTTGATAAGCAGTTCTCGATAATCAGTTCTCAATAATTATTTGTTATTATTAAAGTTTAACATTATAAAATTAACAAAAATAATATAAACTCATATCCTGGTGAAATAGCCACATGGCAGCCAAAAACCGTCTATTCCCTTCCCATTCTCCCACCATTCCCTAGCTTGTCACGCATTCTTTCCAAAAATCGGGACTTTTTAAAAATGCTGTGGGATGTGGGACAAATTGTTAAAAATCAGGACTGTCCCACCAAAAGATCTGTAAAGATCTCTTAAAGATTTGAGCTTCAATTGCCTGGTGAGAATACTGAGGAGGTGTTTTTGACCCATAGACCCTATGAAAGTTTTGCTTCATAAAATAGAATATACCATATGTTATACAGTTTGCATCACTTATCCCACATTTGTTGTTATTTCAGCAATGGAGCCCTAGGCATTACCACATAATATACTGTGTTCAGGCTGTGTCTGAAGGAAGCAAGTAAACAAGTAAATGAATCAGTTATCAGGTTTTTGCTTTTATTTTATTTAACCAAAAATTGTTAAATTGTTAGCTTTCTTTTTTTTTCTCTCTCTCTCTCTTTCTTTCTCTCTTTCTTTCTTTCTTTTTTTTTTTTTTTAGTGGAGGATGAGTTGGCCAGACATAGTGTCTCATGTCTGTTATTTTACCAGGGGTCCTCAAACTTTTTAAACAGGGGACCAGTTCACTGTCCCTCAGACTGTTGGAGGGCCAGACTGTGGGCGCCTAGGAGGAATCAGTTGCTAAGCAGGACAGGCAGCTGTGGCAAAAACACCTGGCAGGCTGGATAAATGTCCTAAGCGGGCTGCAAGTGGCAAACGGGCTGTAGTTTGAGGATGCCTGCCAGTGGATGGCTTGAGCTCCAGAGTTCAAGACCAGCCTGAGCAAGAGCATGATCCCTAAAAATAGCCAAGCATTGTTGTGGGCAGCTGTAGTCCCAGCTACTTGGGAAGCTGAGACAAGAGGATCACTTGAGTCCAAAAGTTGGAGGTTGCTGTGAGCTATGATGCTATAATACTCTACACTCTACTCAGGGTGACAGAGTGAGACTTCATCTCAAAAATAAAATAAAATAAGATAAGTTATAAGACATTATTTATCAATTCGTAGCCAACCTAAAACTTACATTAGTTTTAAAAGGGGAACAAATAAAGATACCTCATAGGAGGTGAAGTCTTATTTATCATTCCAGATCTGTTTAAAATCTTTATAATTTAAGAAAAAAGGAGATTACTATATATATAAAAATTGAAAAAAGGTCTTACATTTTTTTACTTAATATTATTAGGAAATAAACTCATCAACTTTTCTGCTAAATGAAATTTTTTACATTTCAATTCTTTGTGTTAATAAAAGGAAAACAACGTATTCAAAACAGACAAGGAAAGAAAAAGCCACTCTGATTTAGAGTTACTATAATATGAGGATTATTCAGAAATTGATCAGAAATTATGCCCTTAAAAATGGATAAAATAGGTCTCATAAAGCTTATAGAGGATGCCTTTTTTAAGGAATTGAATACCTGAACTTGAGTACATTCCACACCCAAATTCTACAAAGCAAACTCTTAAAATTAGGTTTTATTACTTAATCTATTTAAATGCTTGCAAATGTTATGTAAACCTTCTGTATGGGGATAGAGGGTCACAGTGTGTGGCACACCTCTTGAGGGTGAGACACAATTATAAGTGGGACTTTATAATCAGTGTAACCTTCTTTGTACCCTTGATGAATCACAAACAATAAAACAAAATTATGAAAAAAAAGATTGAGTACAAAATTCTAATCAACAACAAAATAAAAGTTGACTTGTAATTGAAAGTTGATCATAAAAAAATTTCTCTTTACAGTTTCTAGAACCATCTTTGAAATGTTAACATTAATACATATTGGTCTTTAGTAACCATTTATTTGTTCTGGAAAAACTTACAGAAAAACATTTTATGTATGCCATCCAGAGCCTTGAACTGTTGAGAATTATGGTCTCCAATATGTCATACTTGGTCTGACAAGTTATGGTCTGAAAATTATGGTCTGAAATCTTTGAGTGTATTTTTCTTTGTTATTTGCTTCTTTATATATATATATTTGTGTGCTTGTTCTTTATGGAGTATTTTATTTTACCTTGTTTCTAATATTTTTCCATCCTACATATTGCTAGCAAAAGACAAATAACAGCCTTTATAGTAATGATAATTAAAAAGTCCAGGATCAAAATATTGGTTAAAAAAATGATTCTATCAAAAGATATAACCATTTCCTCTGCACCAAGAAACAAAGTAATTTCTATGTTAAAAATAGAAATATTAAATATTTTGAGTATTTGAGATGTCTTTTCAATTTTACCTACTTTTGTTGACATCTTGTTAATATCTACTAAATATAAGCTACTTTAAGAATAGAACATAGTTCTTAATACTCTTTACATTACTATTTCTGATGACAAAATCATTTATTGCCTCTGGGAATCAACAGTATTTGAAAATGCCAAATGTAAAATAGATTTTGACTGCCCCTCTCTGGTTATTGTCTCTTCTGTCATTTCTAAATCAAGATCTATCTGTTAGTTTGCATTTAATATGCATTAGAATTCAGGTTGGCATTTGGGCCCTTCCTGGAAGCACTGACTGTTCTCTCTCTTCATTCTATTTTATGTTTTTACAGCTAAGATGTTTACTGATTTGGGGGTACTGTAGGTTCAATAAAAATGTTATGAATTTCTCTTTCACTGTCATTGAACCAAATCACTTCATGTACCTTAGATATTTAAGATACATTTTTGAGAATAAAAATTCTCACTTGCCTATACAGTGAACAACACTATAATTTTAAAGGGAGTAAAAACAAAGATAAGATGCTTTGATAAATATTAATTTTTAATATTAACTATTTAATATAAATTAAAAAAAGCTTCTTTAAATTTTATTGGAATGCCTTCTCTACAGTGGTGATGATATAGTGTCAAAAACAGTAATCCTGACCAAAAAAGTTCATTCTGTTATGGATGTAGGCATAAAAAATTATCACAGAGTAAGGTAAAATTTATATTAGAGATCGCATGTGTAACTGGTAATGGGGGAATTCAAAGAAGGAATTCCTATTTTGATCTGAAAAGGTTAGAGAAAACTTCACAGAGAGGGTGACACCTGAGCTTATGAGTTTGACTGGAATACAATATATTGGAGATTAGAAATGCCAAGTAGAATTTCATTGTCATTTCAAAGATTAGAAATTATAAAAATGCATAGCTTATTTATAAGTGTAAGCGGCTCCACTCACCTTGATTATCACCTCTTTTGTGTAGCCTTTCCTGCTCAGCTCAGCCTGAAAACATGCTCTGAGTACCCATTGTCAAACGTTTCACATCCTGCAGTTAGATTTCTGCCTCATGATTGTCTAGGAAATGTGTCTGTTGAAGATATAGATTAAGGTAAATGAGTTAAAATTTGTAAATTTATAAAGTAGTCATTTATTTTGATTTGCAAAAACCAATGGCAAAAAAAAATCTGTTTTAAGGCCAGTGACTGTATAAAAGGAAGCTATCACTGATAAAAATGCAAATTAAGAACATAACATCATGTCATATTCTTAATGTACACAATGAATAACAATTTTTATTATTGTGAAAAGTCACATAAAATGTTTTGCATTTTTTTTCTAAGTCTTCTCATATGTTGGAATTTTCATTTTTTCAGAGATTTTTCTATCTTTTCAAATATTATCTCTACTTTTCCCTTAAAATATTCTTTTGTTGTAAAAGAAAGAGAATAATCTGCCAGTCAGTGCATTGACATAGAAAAGGTCATACATTTTTCCATGAAAATGTTCAGTCATCATGTTCTTTGTTGCTCAGAAGAATCTGAGGAACAATGAATTCACTTAAAACAACTCTAATGCTGTGGATTGGCATAGATCATAACCTTTCAAAGTGTCTGTGTGTTCTTCCTTAAGTTCACCTAATTTAGCATATTTTAATGGTATCACACAAAGGAATATTCTTGGTGTTAAAAAAGTATGCTCTGCCCTGCCAATTACATTACAAAAATAAACAAGAAGTGTGGCCTTTCAAGACAGACAGACAGACATCAGCTGAGTGAATCACATACAAATAGATCAAGAATGATGGGATAAATATACAAAGTGACATATCAACCTTAAACATTTATCATGTTGACATCATGGTTCACCTTTATTTCTTCAGGTATATTATTAAAGAAAATTTCTATCACTGAATGAGTTGTACAATCTAAGTCTTTTTTTTTTAATTAACAAAAGGATAAGGGAAAAAAACAGCATAAAGGTATTAACTTCAAAATGAGTATCTTTTCATTAGTGGATTATTTTGCTTTGATAATGCCATTTATTTCTCTCTTATTGCTGGTGAAAGATAATCTTTATTCAGGATCCAGTGTGTTCATCATAAACTACTAGATTATTTGGAAATAACTAGAGCTCTAGAGCATGATTGAAATATTATGAATATAGTTTTATTGCTTTAAGTGCTTGGTACATTCTTTTTATTATATAAATGTTTTGCATCATAATATTTTTAATTTTTAATGAAAATCATAACTGTATACGTTTATGGGCTACAATGTGGGATGATTTGATATGCAATGTGGAATGCTTAAATCGAACTGATTAATATCACCATTACCTCACTTACTTATTTTTTGTGGTAAGAAATTTTAAATTTATACAATAAATTTCCATTAGAAATTATACTTCTGAAATTTTGTAGTTATAAAATTTTATATGCGTGAAGTTCTAATGACATTAGTTTTTCTATGGTTGTAAGTGACAATCCAATATTATAGAATTTTGAAAAATTAAAACGAAACCTGTTTTGGTAAACTTGCCAGCAAAATCTAAAATTATAGTTTTGGTAGTTATTTGTCAAATTTTGCATATGCTGGTATACATTTTGATGTGCAAAAAAAGATCATGTAAGTGTGTTATATTTGATTATACTCCTGTTTTATTTTGTTTTTTTCACTATGATTACTCAGCAATAAGCATATTTCTTCTTCCAGCTTCACTCCCCACCCCATCCTATTTTGAACTATTTACTTGGAATTGATTCTTTGAGGTAAAATTTGGTGGGTGTTGCTATATGGAAGAAATAATCACAACATTGAAAGCAGGGCTGTCAGTTCCTATGAAACTTTTGATAATGTTCCTATGTATTGATATAGCTGTGAGGACATTTCATTTATTATATTTTTCTATTTATCCATTTATCTTGCCTATCTGACAAGAGGTTACTAAGAGATAGTATCCATCTCATTGTTCTTATGATTTTTATCTGAAATGTAGCAGATTCTCATTTACTTTAATAGTGTCATAGAAGTCAACCAATCTTTACAGTTTTTGTCTGATAAGTCAAAAATGGCTATTTGTGATTATAGAACAAATTTCCTATTATTCTATTTGCTAAATAGTCCTTAAAATTGATAATTATCCATTTGAATAAAATTCATGAGTCAGTTTAATTTTTAAAAGTACTTTAAAGCCTATGGATTTGGGGTCATGGTAAGTAGGTAGAGACTAAACTGTTCCCACCATAGGTAATTTCCATTACATTTCTGCAAGTAAATTGTCACATTCCATTTTTATTAAAATAAATAGCTTTATAAATAGTGTTGCTTATGAGTTGCATTCTATTCCCTTAAAAGATATATGAAGTTCCAACTTTTGGTACTTCATGATATGAACTTATTTGGAAATAGAGTCATTATACATAGATAATTCCTTAAGAGTGGGTTAGACCAAAGGGGTGGTGTGCTTACAAGAGGTGAGATAGAGGTAAGCATGTTGGTTCTGGGCACCGTGTGACAACAAGGGCAGAGACTGAATGCTGCAGTTAGTTACAGTCAGAGGATGCGTAGAGTACCTTGCAAAACCCAGAAGCTAGAAAAGGAGAACACTGGAGATTTCAAAGGGAGTGTGGTGCTACTGACACCTTCATTGTAGACTTTCAGCCTCCAAAACTGTGGAACAATAAATTTCTGTTGTTTTAAGACACCAGTCTTCAGTAATTTGTTATGGTACCCCTAGGAAAATAAATTAACAAAGACTACAAAATCTTACAGATTGCAAGTACTGGCAAGATGTTACAGGGGATACTGATGTGTAGCAGATGAATGATGGGAGAAGCTAAAAATGTGCTTTATTCTCCTTCCCGAGTCTCCTTCCACATCCTTTTAAGGATTAATGAACAATAATTCAAATTCTTACTGTCATGTTGCAAAGCAACTGGCACAGATATGAAAGTAAATGTGAACCGAAGGACTCACCAGCAACAGTACGATTTTTTTCTTTGATTTTGTATTTTTGAAAAGATTTTTGTTTTAAATTCAAGTTATCATCAGATAACAATTTAAATGTTGAATTTACATTTAGATGGCCTGGCTGATGATAGGCATGATGACTGACTTTGGAAACATTCACTCCCTGCAGTGTGTGGGGTATTGTGTATAAAGTAAACTATCAGGAAGGCGGGAGAACATATAATAACAAGCTGAGGCAGTTCAGTTAGCACGGTGACAGTATTTGTAAAAGAGGCATCTTTTGCATGATGCTATTTGCCATGCATATGTCTGATGCAGTCGGGAGCACATGAACATGACTCATGAGCTGGCCAAGTCCCTTTGTTTGCAGAGTAGTGAAGCGTGACAACCCACGTGCTATCTCACCCTTCTGTTATCTTTAATGACAGTAACACAAAGCATGTCTAGGTTCAACCATTCCCCTAAAGAAGGAAGGGCTGAGTGGTCGTGATGCCTTTCCAATTTTCCACCAACCAATTCTTTGGCAACTTGAGATTACTTTTATTACTTTTATTAACTTTTATTAAAAAAGTTTTCTCCATTTGTTTAATTCTCCCAAACTGTGTCCAACTTTCTGAATTCAGCAAAATTGATGGAATGCAGTCCTGTACATAGTACAGTACACTACTTTGTAAGATATCCTTAAAAGCTTCTTCAGCACTTAAGGAAAATCAATACTGCTTGATGTGCTTCTGTGGTTTTCAGTCTTTTAAACAATAAATTCAACTTGATCCATTGCTATCAGTAGTTTAGAGCTGTGGTTCTGCCGTCTAGAAAGGTAACTTGGTCCATCACCTGTCATAAATTCACCCATATGGACAAGGTGAATGTGTTTTAAACTTATATAGTTCTTTTACAAATAAATAACAAATATCTAAACAGTGCTCCATTTTATGTATCCATGATATTATAAGGTGCAAAGCTAGTGTATTTATTAACAAAGCCTGTATTATAAGAATTTTCCTCCAAAACATGAAGGGGTTTGAGGTCACCAGAAGAGGGGGTCTTGGTGCTAGGAATGAAGAGGCTTGCCACAAAGTCTGTGTTGAGAGACTGAGGAACTCTGGGGGGAACCTTCCCAAGCTAGTTAAACTTGGGCTGTATTTATTACCATAAAGTAGGAAAAGGTAGTTAAAACTTACTTATCAGACATCAGCGCTAAAAAGGAGGAACGTGGAAAATGTAAGAAAGAATGTCTCCTATTTGTTTTTGCAAAATTTCAGACTTAAGCAAGACCCCTGCCTCTGTCCTCAAGAGAACTTTGGACTCTAAAGCATCTTCACCATAACCAATAGGCCTGGTATTGCCGCACCTCACACATACGTCTTCTCCAGGAGTTTTCTGATCTGCACGCACACAACTCACGTGCCTTTCCCATGATTCTCCAGGTCTCTCAAGCAGGAAGCGAGTCTTATGCTAAAGATCAGGGCTCAGTTTCACCTACAGAAACATAACCAACAGGATGTGTATATACATATATAGAGATCAAGATTTACTTACAAAGAATTCGTTCACCCTGTTATGAACTCCAAAAATTTTCAAAGCTGTGGGTTGGTCAGCAGTCTGGAGACCCCGGAAAAGCCCATGTTCCAATCCTGATTAAAAATCAGTGAGACTCAGAACCTACAGGGCCGATGCTGCGGATGCAGCCCAAATGCCGATGCGGGACTTCTCCTTTGCCCTGGGATGCTCATTCTCTTTCTTCTACTCTGACTTTCAACGGACTGGATGAAGCCCACCCACATGATGGAGGGCGCTCTTCTCTATTCAAAGTCCTCTGATTTAGATATTAATCCTATACAAAAACAACCTCACATAAACACCTCGAATGAGGTTTTGCCAAATATCCGAGGACTCTGTGGTTCAGCCAAGCTTACACAGAGACTTAACCATTGCTGAGACCATTTAGAGGGAATTTAAATTAACACAAATACAAATATGTGGCCTGGTCATTAGTGAAATGTACACAAATGTAGACTCTCATGAAAGGGTAACCACCTTGCATCGCAGGCTCCAGACGTTGGTAGACATAACACTCTATGACTGAGGCTAGGAAAGTCAATTGGCAAAAAACCAACCGGCTGTCTGATTATCAAAAAATAAAACATTTATTCAAAGAGATAAAAAAATTAAAAATGGTTACTATAATTCACAAATAACCCTGTAATATTTTGTATGAGAAAGGATAAAGCTTCTGAGTATAATGAGATGTATATATACTCTGAAATTGAGTGAAAGGTTTATTTTTAGGAAACTATGGCACAAAAATAGTCTCCTCTAATGTTCCCAATGTAGTAAAAGATTGAAGTAAAAAATTGATATTTCCGTAGCATTGCTGGGGATAAAGACATTGAAATCCACTAAAATAATATCTCACAAAGGGATTTCTGAACGGTGGACTGGTGGAGCCCAGAGCTGGGACCTGAAGTGGAGACGCTTGGATTATTGAAAGCCACTGTCACTCACCTGCCTGGCAGGGCAAAAATGACATCTGTGCCTAGGGGCAGTTAGAGACCTCTTTTATATGGGGGCCAAGAGGTGAGAAAATTCCACAGCTTGCCCTGATGGCTTTGGTGGGTTAGGGTCCTATAGTGTGAATTTCGGGGTGGGTCTAACTAGGTCTTTATGTCCTATGTCTTAGGAGAAGAGGAGGAGGAAGAGAGGGAGGGGTTTGTGCTGCATCACATTAGGCCAGCAACATTCATTAAAAGGAAAACCTAGTTCTGTCTGGACTTCTCTTGAGTAAGAATCTGTTAGTTTACTGAAAACATCACTGCTTTGGGCTTTTTTTTTTTTTTTTTTTTTGAGACGGAGCCTCAAGCTGTCCCCCTGGGTAGAGTGCCATGGCATCACGCTCACAGCAACCTCCAACTCCTGGGCTCAAGCGAGTCTCCTGCCTCAGCCTCCCAAGTAGCTGGGACTACAGGCGCCTGCCACAACGCCTGGCCAACTTTGGGCTCTTTTAAGCTTATGTGAAGGCAATAACAATATTCTTTCCAAGTTTATCACTAAGTCTCCCTGAGAGCCCAGTGTGCAGGTCTCAGTGTGGAATAAATAGAGGTAGGCAGAACAGCAGTGGAACTTGCTAGGAGAACATTTGTTCATCACACCCAGGATGCAGCAGCGTTGAACTCATTAATGATTGCATCTTATCTTTGGGTATGTTACTCAAAGACTCAGATCTAAAGCATGGACATATATAATAAAGTTATACATTTTTAATCATGTTGTTAATATAATGGAATACTTTATGACCACTAACATGTAACAAAATATATGTACATATTTATATATGGACATGAAACCATCTCCAGGACATATCGGTTACTTGAGTGAAAATGGAGAAGTGAATATCAATCCAATTCCACCTATATTCAAAAAGCCACAGACTACTAAAGTCTGGGAAAATTCAAGTTATACATTAAGGCTAGTTTGTGCCTTTTGCTTCTCAGTTTTTAGCTAACTATATTATGTTTGGAGCTTGGAAGAAAATTAGTGTGTGGATGAACCTAAAAATTATAAAGGCAGAAATAATAATAATTTAAAATGTATGCTTGGCTTGAGGAACTACAACTATAAAATCCTAAAGAAGACATGATTCAAAATCATTTTAATACCAATTTTATGAGATATAATCTCGCAGAAATAAATATATAAATAATTAATGTTACACAATTTAGGATTTGAAAACCAGATTTCAAAATATTTAGTACATCAAGATACTATTCATTAGTAATCAATTGGCTGGACAGTTTTCTTTTATCAAAATAAGAAGTAAATAAGCTTTACTTGAACAGTTCCTAAGTACTTGATAGATTTATGAATAAACAGATATAGAAGTTTAATATTTAAAACTTATGTAGGTATTTCTAAAATTAAAACATCTACTTTTAATAGGTTGAACTTTTCAAGTAGAAATTTAATATGAATTATGCTAAAATTTTTAGACATAGAGAACATTAAATAGCACTTACTAATCACCCAAGTTTATGCAGTCATTTGTATCAATTCCCAGACATGCACAATATGTTATTAATCTTCATTATTGTACTCATGGAATAGAACATAGACATCTGTATTTTTAAACTTTTGTGTTTCTTCTGATGTATATAATTGAGTATCTTGCCTAACTGCTTTAACTGCCAATCAACTGATCTTTAAAAATAAGAAAAATATTATCTTTCGTGTGTATCTCTGGATTTTGTGAGTACTTTAAATAATTGTGAAGAGTTACAACAATAAAAACCTTTATTCTTAGTAAGAACTGAAAATTAAAAATTTTGTAGACTCCAATGTGTATTATGTACTATAATGCATTACATGCATTATAAACTATATATAGATACAGATATAGAGAGAGAACATTTCTTAAATGTGCCAAGCTTTAGACCTATCAACTCATTTAATCCTCCCAAGAATCTCATCTTGTAAATATAATTATTCCTTCAGATTATAGATTAGAAAACTTACCTGAAACAAGATGCAGAATAAACAAATGCCTAATCTATTACCTTCAGGAAACAAAAACATCAAGATTGAATTACACGTATTTCATGAAAATCAGTGAAGAAGGATTTCTCAATAGCACCCTTTTAAATATATAACTTCGAAATACTTTAAAGACATTTTAGGAGTTAATTTCTATAACTGACCCTTAAATTACACAAGAACTACTATTGTTAAAGAAGATTTAATTTGTAAATATGTTTACTGAAAACCTACTAGGAAGACACGATGGAAGGTATAAGATAAATGGTTTATAATTTCTGCTGACAAAAGTGTCTGCTTTACAACTTATAACCACTATGTTCACTAAAGGCAGTTGTTACCATCTCAAAATCTTTAGAGTAAGCTATATAGTTGCTTATATTTTTATTTTGTTATTGTTTTAGAGGTTTTATCAGAAAAGTACTTATCTAATCTTTTTAATCGATATTCTTAATTTAATTTTTCCATGTATTTGTTATATAATATCTTACTTATTAGAAAGTCCCCTGTAAAAATAATTATGATTCTCTTTTAATTATTTAAAATACTTTCTCTAAAACATTATACTTGGGAGCGCTAATACATATGTTATTTTTGAAAAAGTAATCCTACTTGAGTCATAAGCATAGAGGATATCTTTTTGTCTTCACTCTTTTAAAAGTTAACTACAAGAATGAATATCAAAATGTATTTCTTCATATACCTCAGTTTTGATGTATTTTAAAAAAAGGAAGAAAACATGCCAAGGACATAAGTAATGGTTGTTCAATTTATAAGGCTGATTGAGATCCCTCAGGATATTGATTAATATCAGGCAATCTGTATTTTAATCCAGGGCTACAAAGCATCGTCAAATCCAGAATATTTTGTTCCTATGTACATGTGTTTTCTTTATACAAAGACGGTTTTCTGTTTAATAAATTATTTTCAGATTTGTGTATTCACTGAATCTGATCATGGACACAGCTATTGTAGAAATTTCAAGGCATCACTTTGCTTGTTGTTAGTGAGAAATAACATGAAAGTGGTACCTAGCAAGGGAAGGAGGACACAACACATAAACTGCTCCATGCCTGCCTCGCTGTGCTGGGACGGTTCTGTAGTTACTGTGTTACAGCCCTTTATTCTCTGTATTCTCAAATTTTCTTAACTTGCCATTTTCTTGATTCTCTTTTTGACATACCTCTCTTTCTACCTGCATATTAGTGTATATCCTATGAGTCTATTTGACTACTGCTTCACATAGTCTACATAATATTGGTAATCCCTACAAGTACAGATTTAAAGAATGTAATATTTATTTTATTGCTTAAATATAAATCAAAATTATCTTCTCCTTATAAGTATACTATTTTAAATCTTAATCTTTATTCATAAATGCCATTCGTTATGCTAATCAGAGGACAGATCAATGTATTCCAATAAATCTTAGGCTATAGTGACATACTTTGAGAAACACTTTTCATTAACAAGACCACAAATAAACAATATGTTTTCAACTTAGATATTTAATATTGCCATATTGAAGAAATTTTATTCATTTTATTGTTAGACCTTATACAGTAATACAGAACCGCATTGACAAATTTATTCTTACTTTTTGGTAAATATTGTTACTGATCCATGAATTTAAGAATAAAAACAAATCAGAAGAATATATATTGAAAATAACCACAAAATAATAGGAAAAGTTATTTAGCAATCAGCTCACTTATCCTCTGTACAAATGTCCATAACTACTGTGATGACAGTAGTCAAGAATGACTTGTCTGTGGAAGAATGACAATGTTTTTCATCCATTCCCGAAACTTGGAAAGCAAATTAAGTCAAATATTCACAAGTGCCAACTTCAAAGCAAATTTTCCATGGTAACTGTACCTCAGAAGACCATGTTTGCAGATTTTTGCCAATTAGCAACTCCAAAGGGTGCTATTAGTTCCCTCAAAAACATAAGGGACGTGGTTTCATCTGTGGTTACTATTCCTTTTTTATAGCATGCTGTGACAAAAGATGGAATACACAACAGAATAGCGTTTAGTTCTTGCTCATAATCGTCTAAGTGGTTCATATAAAGAACAAGACGTATTATGGAGGAGTAGTTTTCAGTAAAGAATAATTGCCCCAGTTAAATCATCAGCCCTAACTCAGAAGATTGCGCTGTACCAACATCCAAAACCTAAATCACAGTTAGCTTCTAGATTATGCACTCACAATGTCTATCATCTGGGCTGTAAGCTAAGAATAACTGACACATACATAATAGAATTCTTTACTACAAGGACCACGGCAACTTGGGATAGTATAAAAATTATTCTTCACAATTAAATACTGACTGCATCTTTAGATTGCAATCACATGAACACTCAATTTACATTTTTAAATTTCTATTACTTTTCGAGAAATCTCATCACTCTCTCCTACCAATGTTGTCCTATATTGTTTAGAAACCCAACAGGAATTATAAAAGTATTATTATCTTAATGTTTTAGCTGATGATTTTATGAAGCTACATCAAACAATATAAACTTTTAAAACTTTAGAAATATTCTTCTATGTTATTATAAAAAATTACAAATTTGTTCTTCTATTATTGGCAAAATATTTCCATCCAGTTGAATTAGAAGAAAGGGGACACTGATACAGGAATAGCATTGTTCATTTCCAAATATCCTTCGAGTGGTTTGGACAAGTCTGCCACAATAGCGACTAAGTGTACAGAATATTACGGTTATTAGAATGATGGCTCACTCTGATGCAGTTCTAAAACTGAGAAGTAAATGATTCCCATGCAATACTACCTACTGTAGATATTCAAAATCACTCAAGGAGAACAAAAATCCCCGAATAATACTGTTTACAATCTCTTTCAAAAAGTGGACCTCTTGTCCTTAACAAAAAAGTATTTCTCTGCTAAACCACTTCAAAAAATAACGTCAACACTAATTATGAAGAAGCTCTCAACAAGAGATTGCAACCCAATAAAATGTCACACATAGAATACTTGGAAAAGCCTCTGAGTTTTCAAGTTCTACTTTAATTAATAAAAAAGAAGCATTTTAATCACATACAAGAAAAACAAAATTCAGGAGTGGCTTTTTTTTTTAAGAGTTTGCCACTTTTTAAAAGTTAGAAATAATTCTGGTACCAGGATAGAATTTATATTGCTTCTGTCTGGGTTATCCATGTGCCCATCACCAAAATAGTGTTCACTGTCCCCAAACAGCTAGGTTTTCACTCCTCCTCTCCATCTCTCCTTAATTTCTAGTCATCTTTACATCTCTTTGTGTCCATAATGCCCATCAATTAGTTCTCAACTATTAGAGTTCATGTGATGTTTATTATCTTAGCATTTTAGACTCTAATGGATGCATATAACTATGGAGAACTTATTCATTTCTATTTTCTTAGAAGTATGTTATAATAGAAATTACACTTAAAATTAGAAATTACACAAAAAATTAAAATTAAAATTTTATCTTAGATTAGTGATCCATTACATGTATAACAGAGATCTGTGAAGGAAAAATAAAAGATACCAAAAATGTAAGAAAAAATGCTGTAAAAAATAAAATTTCTAAGGAATACCACATGTCAAAAGTAAAGTTGAGTAATGATTGTTGAAGCTGTAAAATACAAAATACACTATTTTGTTTATAAAAAACTAAATTGTTTGAATAATTTTGATCATTTAAAAATTTTCTTTGCTGTAACAACTTTCAAAGGGAAAGAGCATAGTTTTTATTATATTCACAAGTAAAAAGTATATATGTGTGTGGCATAAAAAAATGATACTGAATTATATATATATATGTACACATTGTAGAATGGTTAAATCAATATATCTAACATATGTGCTACCATATATACCTATTTTTTTGTGACAGAATTTAAAATCTAATCTTTTAGCCATTTTGAAATATACAGTATATTGTTTTAACTGTAGTTACCATTATGTAAACTAGATCTCTTAAACTTGTTCCTCTTTTATAATGACTAAAATTTTATGTCCTTTGACCAAAGCCTGTCCAATCTTGAAAGAGCATAGTTTTAAAGAGGATCTCCCTACGAAGATGATAAAATTTTGTATGGATTACAAAATGTATATTAACGTACCACTAGGAGATCCATGTCTATTTGACTTTAAAAAGAAAAAGACAGATATTTTCAGTGATGGGCCTTATCAAATATTCTGCCAAATATTTTGGTTGTTTGGTACATCGATCTCCACCAATCATAAAAATATTCACATCAAATCTCATACCTTATTAGATTTACTTCTATTATATTATTTCTAGAGGCATTTCCTATTAAAAAGAGATTTTTTTTTTTTTTTTTTTTTTTACCAAAAGGCAACAGTAAATTTTGGAAGAGATGTTAGTATGTTTTGTCCACTTAAAATAAAGGGAATAAAAATTTAGAAACATTATTTGAAAACTTGTTGGAAATATTAACTAACCAAAAACTTTTATTTTCAAAAACTACTGCTTTTATAATGAAAGTTTCTTTTACTCTTATGTTATTTAACTTAGCCTTTCATTTGTCTTAGTCTTCCTCAGTGTCCAATCACCACACAATGAATATTTAGAATTAACTTATTTCTTTCATTCCCCCATGTATCTTTCCCACTTTAAAATGTTTAAAAATATTTTATTTTGCAAGTATAATCTGAAGAGCCTCAGGCTGAAAAATAATGTAGAAATACTCCAAGGGGAAATCCCACTGACAATTCTGTGACTGTTTCATTCTCCCTCCCTTCTGTTTTTTGGTTCTGACTCGATGTTTTCCTTGGTACTCTGTAGCAGTGATAATTTTTTATCATAATTGGTAGTTTTATTTACTTTACAGACAGTAGTGTACATTCAGAGTCTGCAAAAGACTATGCCAGATGCTTGAGACACAACTAGGGACTTGACAGATGTGATCACGCTCCGTGTGGAATTATCAAGGCAAAGAAAAAGATTTAAACACATAATTGCAAGTATTAAAAAGGAAGTGTAGAACATCCTAAGAGCACTTAGGGATAGAAGTTAAACAAATCTGCTGGGTCAGGGAAGATCTCTCTTAGGCAAAGATGTTTCCGTTAAACCCGGAAGGAGAAAGAGAATTTAGCATAAAGTACAAGGAAAGGGAATATTGGCAGAAAGAAAAGCAGTTGACATTTTGACATTTCGGTGGCCGAGAAGAGATCTTGCTGCCATTCTGTTACTCTAAACAATGATAGGTATATGGTTATTTCTGGGGCACTGAGTAATGCAGGAATTAATGGGGTAAGAGAATAAGTAGATTACCAATCATATGGGACCTTATAAGTCATGAAAGTTTTCAGAATTTATCTTAAGTATAATGGTAAATAAAAGAACTAATACAAAAAATCACTTAGGTGTCCATTTTACTACAGTGTCCAGAATGTCTAGGTAAGTCTGAGTGGAGGGTACCAATTCAAACAGATAATCCAATTAGGTGAAGATTAGCATCAACTAGATGGCGGTGTCTCAATAAGGGACCACCATACGTTTGACTAAGTACGTGACATTATGGAAGGAGATAAAGTGATAAATGCAAGAGAGGTTTATGTGATGGTTAATTTTAAGTGTCAAATTGACTGGGAGGCATTTCTGTGAGGTGTTTCCATAAACAAAAACTGGCCTTTGAGTCAGTAGCCTGAAGATCTGTCATTTCCATTATGGGACAATATCATCCACTCCACTGTGGGCCAGGATAGTGCAAAAAGGCAGAAAAAACAATCTGCTCTCTCACATCTTAAGATGAAATGTACATCTTCTAATGCCTTTGACATTGGAGCTCTTGTTTCTTGGAGCTCCAGACTGTGGGACTTACACCAGTGGGACCCCTCTACTGGTCCCCGAGCCTTCCGACTTAGATGGAATAACACCAACTGATTCCTGGTTCTCCAGCTTGCCAAGAGCTGATGGTGGGACTTCTCAGCCCCCATTATCTTAGCAACCAATACTCATAATAAATATACATATATAAACATACATGTATGTGTCTGTACAAATAAATATATACATGTGTACATATGTATATGCATTTATATATCTGATTGATTTGGTTTCTCTCTGGATAATTTTAAAACAGTCTGTGAATTAGGTACAATAGAATTGAATATTAATTAAATTAGGAGGTAAAAATGAGAGGACAAGCCAAATGTATGATCCTAGTTATCTATCAATTAAAAGTAGGTGGTCCTGCTATTTACTAAGATAAACATTTTCCGAGATCAGGAAACTAAGGGGAAAAAAGAAATTTTTGTTTGCACCTGCTGAATTTAAGTTTCTTATGAGTCACCTCACTGGAAATATAAATCGCAATAAAAACATAAATTTGGAATTTGTGTGTTACTTGTGAGCTGGGTGTGAGTAGAGCTGGAAGGAAATTTTGCTAATAAAGTGAATGGAAGATACTATTTTTTGAGGTAAATTTCTATAGAAGATGCATAAAATCATGTTAATAAGCCAAAAAATGTGTTCTTACTGAAACTAGCCTCTCTGATTAAGTAATAGAGAATATGTTGTAGACCATTTCTCAGTCAAGTTAGCAAAAGCCATAATGAAATACAATAAGGCATAAATAATGAAAATGGAAGAAAAATGTTGCCAATAACTGTAAAGGAACTTGGAATCTGTATGTATTTCAGCCTTTGCTAGTTTTGTTAACAAGTTGGAAGCCTATAATTCACGGTACAACATTCATAAAACTTGGACACCTTATGTAAATGAAAGAAGCTGCACATACAGAAAAGCACATGTGCGTGATTCCATTCCTATGAAATGTCCAGAGGAGGGAACTCTAGAATGACAAAAATAGCTTGGTTATTATGCAGGGATGGGGCAAAGGTACAGAATGGGAGTGACTGCAACAGGGTAGAGACATTTTCTGAGATGAGGAAAATATTGCAAATTTAGCTTGTGGTGATGGTGGTGCAATTCTGAATATACTAAAACAATGTATGTCCTTTAAATGGGTAATTTTTTATATGATATGGTATATGGATAATATCACAATATAAATGTCTTAAAATGTGAATAAATTGAAAAAGGAGGGACAGGAAAGGGAAGACGAGGCAGGAGTTTAGGGAAGTTCAGTAGAGTAGACTTTGATGTATATTGCACATTGAGCAAGTTATTAACTTTCCTCTGATCCTCTTTTTTAAAATTTAAGACAATAGTATATATTTCATAGTGTTTTCCCCCTAAGAATTGAAAGCACTTTGTACTGCTTTTAATGTAAGGTAACTGATAAACATTTTTATTGGAATCACAGATCAACCTCTCAAAACATTGACTCTCAGGTCTTCTTTCTTATTTCCTCATGTGGACTACAGGAATAATAGCTGACTAATTGAACTGTTGGCAGATTAATTAAATTCAATCTCAAATTCATCTTGAAGTGGGCAAACTATGAGTCCAATACCACACCCATTCAGGGAATGATACTCAAATTTATTAAAAGTTTAGTAGATGCAGGTATCTGTGCTAAATATTTTACAAGGGATCATCACCCAGGTTTATAGGCAGAATCCTCTTAGCTACCATGACAGATGTGTGCTTCTGAGAAAACAAAGATTAAAAAAAACCCACCTTTTCAAGTCAAATAAGTAATCATATGTGGGCAGATGTAAGGAGTCAAAAACATTTTCTTTTATCCAGAAAAATCATTCATAAATTATAAATAGCCTACTGCTAAAAATGATTTAGGAATATTTATTGAAAGTAGCCCAGGATTTAAAGACAAATATTCTGACTTCATGGTTCTCCTTATATCTGTTGGTCAAGTTATTCTTTGAGCCTTAGTTTCCTCATTTCTAAATGGAATCTGATGATAGGAATATTGACCATATTAAATGATGGTTATGAAACTTTAATGAAATTATGTATGTGACTCCTCTGCATCGGACAAGTCACTGTCTATATTAGTCATAGTAGTTGTTTTGTACTAACATGATAGTGATAGTACACATAATTTAAGTAAGTCTTGAAATAAAAATGTAAAATAAACTTCAAACTTATACAACTCGAAAGATAATAAAATGGAATATAATATTAGATTTAGTTTAGTTACCAGGCTCCCTCATAACCATATTAAAACAACAACAACAACAACACTTATTCTCAATAATAAAATTCAATATAGGAAACTATTTTCAGACACTACACTCAGTGTACTTTTTGTGGATCTCTAAACTGGAGTTAATGAAAATTCAACATAAAAAACAATGTCTTCAACTATAGTTCTTAAAAGGATACCAAAGTCTAATGAATTAATAAAAATAGATGTCTAAACATGAAAATGCAACTTCATGAAACCATTTCTCTGAGTACTAAACCACTGAGATTTAGGAACGTACTCTTCTGGTGAGGAAACTTAACTTTGTTTTACTGAGCTCCTCTGGTGCATGAGAAATGGGGCCAGGATATGCATACATTATCTTTAATCTTCATGACAGATTGCAAGTTTATTCCCTTTACTAAAGTTAGTAGGTGTGATGAAATATCACATCCTTTTCATTGAATGAGAGAATCTTAAACTTGATGGATGGATTAGCTTTAAATGAGTGACCATCATGATCCTTAGCCTGTTTTCAAATATCTTTGATTTTAGTCAGCCTTGGGAGAAAAGTTACAGGAAAGGAAATGTGATGTTCAGCATCCTGGTGAGAATCTAGCGCTTACATACTCTCCTCCAATTGAAAAGAAATTCCATAGCTTCTTTTTATCTTCAGTCTTACTCAACGTTTTGGGCCTGAGAAGACCCTATGCTTGGTCTGATGTTCTGCTATTGTTGTCTTAACATTCTCAATTTTTGAACAAAAGGTCTCCCATTTCCATTTTTCTCTTGGATTTACTGATGCTAAACTCTATAATATTGAAAACTACTGTACAGTTCTACATATGGAGCAAATCAAGATATCAACTAAGAGTTAGGAGTATTGAAAGGTTCTCTTTTAACTCAGTTGATATTAGAGAAAACAGAGTTTGAAACAGAAAGTACCCACAGAGAGAATGTTAAATCTCAACCCTAACATCAGACCAAGCATAGGGTCCTGTCAGGCTATAAGCCTGGGCAGCCAGACCCAATGTCTCTTGTAGACCATGTTTCCTAAAAGCAGAGTGTGAGACTGGGAATCAGAGTCAAATGATTGAGTAGGAGAGAGAGTCCATGGCGAAGGGTGTTTGAGGGAAACAATGTAGTCTTGTTTGAATACGAAGTTCTAACTGATCTCATGCAGAAAGACTTGGATCACAAATAATGTATTTTCAGAGTTTCTCACATTTTGGAGAAAGAGAGACAGGATTTTCTGGCCACATGTACCTGATTATGAATATTATTCAGAAAAGGGAGTAACACTCAGGTCAGCCAAGGATAGGGTGGAAAAGTTGGTAAATGGGACCTGGAGTGCCTCCCTCTAATTCCACGGTATTCACAGTCTGTTCAATCAGCATATCTCCAGCAGACTAAAGCACAGTGCCCCCAAGAAACGTAACAGCTTAGCTGTATATCTTTGTCTAGTGGGAATAGTATAGGTCAGAGTTTTTCAGCCTTTTTTATCTCACGGCACACTTGAATCTATAGTTAAACAACCACAGCAAACTTTTACACACACACACTCACACAAAGATTAAAAAAAAAAGAATATACTTACTGTGCTTTGAACTTCTTTTGAAAATAATTTAATGATCTTCACCCATTTTGGTGGCACACCTAAGATCCTCTCCTGGCACAGCAGTGTTCTGCTCAGTGGTCCAGGTGCTCACCCAAATTCATTTTATTATAGAGTAGTTTTAAAAATTGTATCTCCCAATACTCCCTCTTTTTTCCTAGTAATTCTCTCTGGAATTCAAATGATGTAAAATCTTCAATAAATCAGCAAGTTTGCATGTGGCTTTTTGTTTGATTATAAAACACCTGAATCTAAAGATAGATTAGTGCTTTCTAACATGCTTTATCAACGTGAAATTCATCACAGTCTGCTGGAATTTCTGAAATCGCAAATTGCTTCTGAGAATCCATCTCCTCTCTGCCTATTACCTTTCTTAGAGGGGTATAGCCCTTGTTTTAAGGTATATTGCCTCTAATTCAAGCGTGGGCTTTTAAGCAGCCATTGTGGCAGTTACATGCTATAAGCAGATTCATTGAAATTTCAGAAGGACACACAAATATGGAGTAGATATGACTATCAATCCATCAGAGTGTGAGGAATGGAGCACTTGTTACCTTCCAAAGATGAAACATGGTTTCTATTTGCAGCTCCAGTTCCAGTGAATGGCTATAATTAATTTCAGTCAATTCAAGATAACTTCTGTCAAAGAAATCTTCCCTTCCTCAACCTACTTTCCCCACATGGAAGGGAGGAGACAAGTGACCTTTACTTAATTTGTGTTACAGGATCAACTAATGGGAAATCCTTGCTTAGAGAAAATCTCAATAGCCAGTTCCAAGTAGATCATTGTTCCATGCTCCTCTTCTCAAATACAAAGCTTCCTGCAGACAACAGCTACATTATATGTCTCCAGCTCCACTTTTTCCCAAACTCCATTTTAGCAGATATGCCCAAACCACATTGTTTTGACCTGCACTTGTCTGATTACAAAGAAGACATGGAGCTCTTTCAACTTCCCTTCCGATTTCTTGACTGTAAACATTTACCTCTTCCTCTCTTCCTTCTCCACTAACCTGTCTTGGCCATTTCCCACAGCCCTGAGCTTACACAACATAAGGGACAGAAATCCATGCACCCTTAATTTTCTAGTGGCAATAATCAAGAAATTATTATTAAAGAATTAATACCTTTAATTAAACAAGTGTCCATGTATAAATGACCCGGTCTCGTACCTTTCCGAATGGTAATTCTGAGGTGCCTCTCACCTGGTTCCTTCCTGCGCTAACCGAGACCAGGGCCATAGGAGCCTGATGGGTAGTGACATTTTGGCATAAGTCGACAGGATATAGCAGGACACAACAGGACGCCAGGGACGTGGACCAAAGGAGACAACACCCGGATGTAGGTGAGGCCTTTGGTAGACAGTGGAAGGAAGTTCCAAAGGAAACTCCACTCAGGGAAAGTGGGACCTTTGGCCAATTTAGAAATTAAGAAACCGCTCTCAGAATAAGTAAAGCATCTGATAAACTAAGCAAAGACATGGGTAACTTTCTGTTTGGGAAGTCACGGGAAGTAGAAACTGAGGAGGAAAGCGATGTTCAATCAGTATATGAAAGCGAGGATAGTGAGGTTCAGTGGGAAACCGGACCTAAGAAAAATTGGGAAGTGAAAGCATATGATATGAATGAGCAAGTAATCACCACTATGACCACTATGGCTGAACAAATTAAACAATTGGGAGATCAGATAAATAGTCTCACTGTCAGAAATGCTAACTCAGAGCACCCCATTTTGCCCTCAGCACCTCCCTATGTAAACGAACCACCTGTAACTTCTGTTATGCAGGCTGTATTAGAAGGGCGTAATACTGGTAACTTTGAGTGGGAAAACACTTTGGGGCTTTTTCCGGTTACGGTCACTGGTATTCCTCCTGATCTGCAACACCCTCAAGGGGGCCAGCGTTTTGACCACCATATGATCACCTTTTCAGTTCTGAAAGATTTGAAACAGGCCGTAGCACAGTATGGTAGGCTGTCCCCATTTTACAGAGGTCTGTTGCAGGGGCTTGCACAGGAATAGCAGCTCATTCCCTATGACTGGGATATGATAGCCAGAACTGTTCTTGAATCTGGACAATATTTACAGTTTCAAACATGGTGGAAGGAAGAGGCTGACCTAATGAGTCGCCAAAACCAACAGAGAGGGATCCCAATAACATCTGAACAGTTCACTGGGTCTGGGCAGTGGCTGGGGAGTCCCAATCAGCTTCAATACAATAACCTAGCCGTAGTCCAGACAAGACTGTGTTGTCTTAGGGGCTGGGAAAAGGTTCAGGCTCCTGGAGATGTCTCTAAATCTTTCATTAAAATAATGCAGTCAGGAAATGAACCTTTTCTGACTGTAAACATTATACTGACTTTCTAGCCCGACTAAAAACTGCAGTCGATAAGGCTGTTGCCCAGCCAGAGCTGAGAGACGTGCTTTTCCAAACTTTAGCGTTTGAAAATTCCAACTCGGAGTGTCAAAAGGCCCTGCGACCTTTGACAGCACAAAACGCTCCCTTAGAGGAGTATATACAGGCATGTGCTGACATAGGAACGGAATCCTATAAGGCTAATTTACTGGCTACCGCTTTAAAAGGAAGGGGTCAGTTCGTATCCTCCCCTTACATAATAGTCCTAGGTTTCTGCTCACTAAAGCTCTTTTCACTCTTAACTTTCTCAATCTCAGCAATGATGAAAAGACAGCTGCAGAACGCCATTGGACATCTCTCATTCATGCACCAGCCTCTCCAGTACTACAACCTATCTTTTATAAAAAACCTGATATGACAGAGTGGAAGCCAGGTTACGTGCTGCATTGGGGTCGAGGCTTTGCCCATATTATTACAGAATATCAAGAAGAGCAGTGGCTACCAGCCCGCTGGATTAAGCCTCAACATGAGCAGGAAAGTTTACTAGCACCTTAAATAAGTTTATTTTCACTAACCTTTCTTCCTCAGGACCTTAGCTTAGGCGATTTCATAGTAGAGAAATCCTGGATCAATCTCCTCTGTGGGAACTTGAGCTGCCTCTCCCGTGTCGCCGCCCAGCCTCAGCAGAAAGCAGTTAAGAGCAGTCAGCACTCCTTTTCCCTGAAGAGGCAGCAGGAGCTTCTATGCAGAGTGGGAGGATTGATATAGGATTTCATTTTTTGGGGCTGTATATTAAGCCCCAGGCAAGTTTAGGATGCATCATCTAAACCTTAGAAAATTAAGACTACAAAGACCTTGAACAACAGGCTTTAAGGTAAAGGTTATTATGGTATCGGCAGGGTAAGAGAATTTCACTTGTTGGGTTTGTTTCTATTTCAGTTGGGCACCTGATCTTTCTTAAAGTTATACTGCTTTTTGGAAAGGGTCTGAGTTTGCAGCCCTTTCTCTACTTAAGCTTTGGGTGATGCTTTATACTTCCCATGGAAGAGTCATGAGCCCTATGGGTCAGCCCATAGCACATAGTTGAGTGGTGATTAGCACATAGGGGACAAGTTTTCCCCCATGCCTAGTTTGGCTAAAATGAGTTTCCTTTATGTCCGAATTAGCTCTGATGGTGTATTTTTGTTATTCTTCTGTGCCCTTTTGTTTCTTTTACTCAACAGAAAGCTGCTCGATGAGGAGAACAGCAGAAACAACAGACCTTCTCCCTTGCCTCTTCAGAAATGTCTTTAATACACTAGAGGGGGGAAATGTAGGCGACGCCAAGAGCCAGATGACATCTGAGCAAGGTGATCTGCAGCTGAGGCGTGGACCTCAGGCCATTCGTCCCCAGGAGTTCCTTGTGGAAGAAGAGCCTGTGCCCTCAGCCCATAGTCATTGTTAATTACTCCCCTCACCTGTATCATTCCCTTTCAATAAAAGGCTGGTGCGGAGGTTGCTCAGGACTACCCAGAAAGTAAGGGCTGGCCCGCCTTCCACAAGCTTGTACTTCTAATCCGCCTCTCGCCTGGTTCCTTCCTGCACTAACCCAGACCAGGGCCATAGGATCCCGATAGGTCACGACAGTCATTCAATGACTAAATGTTCCCATTTCCTATATTTCTGTTTCCTGAAGCGTATTATGTAGGTTTTTCAGAGAGCTCTAGCCTCACCTAGAAAGTCTAACTCACCAACAAAACTTTCCTAACTTTACCTAATTTCCTTTTCGATTTCTTCTTTGGGCTATGATTATTCAAAGAAGCAATCTTTGCTCAGGTCCTTGAATTTGGTTCTGTGTTGGTAGAAATTAAATAGCTCAGAAATAACATATATCTCAATGTAAGTTATCTTTACAAAAGAATGTCACCAACACTACATTCTACCAGATATGTCGTTTCAAACCTTCAGTATAAACTGATTTGTCCCGAAGTAGTCAGAATCAAATGTGTTGTCAAAATTAGAATGGTTTTGAAGGACCCACTGGAGTAACGAAATTGTCTGCAGTTGTTTAGGGTAATGGTTGTACAACTCATAAATTACTAATAATCATTGAACTATGGGTGAATGGTATGGAACAGAAATTGGATTCCAACACAATAGTTAATAACCAAACAAAAGCCCTTAAAGGAGAACAAAAAAGGAAAGCCTACCAGATGTACCATCAGAACAGGAATTCTCCCTGATTTTCCCCTCCAGGGTCCTTGTTATATTAGAGCAGGTTTCTAAACTGAGATCACAGGACCTCACTGGGTTTTCACCATATTCTTGCCCCAAGGCCAATGTCATTAAGGTCTGGGAGATTTTCTTCATTATCTCTGCTGTTCAACCTGGAGAAAAAAAATAAAAGAAAAATATCTCTATTTTGGCTTATGCAGGCAGACACAAAATAATGCAGAAGCTCAACTATAGAACCCCTGCAACCTTCATTCCCCGAGTTATGAGAACAACCCAGATCCTAGCCCAACAGCAAATGCAAGGTCCCAGGTTCAGAGAGGGTCTTAGTGCAGAACCACTCAGAGTCAGGTGTGGTTTGCAAACTAGAATAACCTTTGTGAGGGTTCTAAATTTTAGTTATTGGACATTTCTATCTTACTGTGATTAAAAACATCAAATAGGCTGGTTTCCAGAGAGAAAAGTTATCCTAAATCTGAGGCAAATATCATAGGGGCATTTATGTACACTGTAATTTTATTGTACATAAAGTTTAATACATTTTTTATAATTGTATAATATTTGAAAACAAAAGGAAATTAACTAATTTAATAAAAAAACTGTTTAGGATGAATAACTCAAAAGTTACTTCATTATGTAACCTAATTCTGAAAATCACTGTGCAACTGAGTATGCCTTGGTATTCATGTGTCCGGGTCATTAGCGCTGCCTGCTGTAGCAAACCTCCATGTCTCAGTGACTTTTGCAGTAAAAGTTTAAGTTTTAATTGTGCAGAGAAAAAGCTAATGTACTATTCATGCCCAGTGACTTTGACCAAAATGATTACCTAGAGATAAGTATTCCTTTCATGCCATCTTTGAATATGTGGCTTTAGGATTCCCTTGGGAACATATTGCTATCCCATGAAGGGGGAGGGAAATTAAGGAGGATCATATAGGATGTTTAAATAATAAGGCCTGGAAGTGACAAACATCTTTATAATGCAAATTTCATTGATCTAAATTTAATCAGAGAGCTCTACCTAACTGCAGAGGAGGCAAAAAAACAGCTGAGCTGTGTACTCAGCAGGAAAATGAAACAAAGTTGGTGATCACATATACTTTTCTCTACACAGTCTGGCTATTCTGGGTTCACTGTCCTACCCGCAGAAACCCTCAAGGTGAAAATCCTAGAAATGCATGTTCAGAAGAGCATGGCACATTCTTCCACCCCGCCACAAGGTTACTGAGATTATACAGGGTCTCCTGAGATTGAAATTCCTAGAACTGCCTCCAATCTGCAATGGCGTCTGGTAATTGCTCTATAAAGTCCTGTTAGAATTTTCTTAGGCGTCCATTTGAATGTGTGTCTTTATATTAAAAGCACACAATTTGAAGTTATTTACATTAGTCTCCATCCTTTATTAACAAAATTTCTAATGTAAACCTTCTGGATCAGTCCTCATCTCTCCCTCTGGACTATTCAACTGTAATTATCATGAACATGTTAAAGGCAACACATATAAACGAAAATCGCCTATTTTTCCCTCACCTAAACTAACTCCCTTTTAGGTTTTACTGGGTTTTGTTGTTGTTGTTGTTGTTTGTTTATTATTTTTTTTCTTGAGATGGAGTCTCACTCTGTTGCCCTGGGTAGAGTGCCATTGTATCATAGTTTACACCAACCTCAAACTTAGAGACTAAAGAGATCCTCTTGCCTCAGCATCCTTATATCAGGGCTATAGGCACCTGACACAACACCAAAGTTAATTTTTCCTTTCTTTCTTTCTTTTCCTTTTCTTTTTTTTTATGTAGAGATGGGGTCTCGCCCTTGCTCAAGCTTCGAATGAACTCCTGAGCTTAAGCAATATACCTGCTGCGGCTTGTCAAAGTGCTAGGTGAAACTTTGTCAGGTTTTAAATATTTTTCAACAGCAAAATCTTCTAAACTACATGTACCAGATACCAAATTCCACTGATTCACCCTCTTTTAAGACGACTGTCCACATCTTACATCTGCTTGTCTGCCTTTGTTTCTAATCCCTGATCATTTGCTTCAACTTGATAATCATACCTTTGGTGCTTACTCTATGAAAATTGTCCTCCCCGTTAAATCTGTTCTCTACCCTGTATAGATTCATTCTATTGACTGATGAAAATATGTAAACCATTATGTAAGTGTCCAGCTAAAAATACCAATGCTCATTTGCTTGGAATTAATTACCTTTCAGGATGAAGTCGGGTATCACTTCTATTGTCTTTTGTTCTCTTAAATTAATTCTATATTCCTCTCAAATTGATATAGACTTCTGTTTATTGACATCTTCATGTTATGTTTTCAATGCACTACCTCCAAAATTCAGGTGATGCCAATGTGATAGTATCAAAAGATGTATTTAAGATTTAATTAGTCTCTCCTTCATGAAGGGAACTCAACCTTTATAAAAGAGGCTTTGAGCCATATTCCTCTATCTTGCCCTTCTGCCATGTCAGGAGGACACAGGGCTCCTTCCCTTTGGAGGAGGGTGAAAAAGTGAGGCACCACCTGGGAAGCAGAGAAGCCCTCTTCATACAACCAAAGCACCCAGCACATTGATCTTGGACTTCCCAGCCTCCAGACATATAAGAAAATAAATTTCTGACATCTATAAATCCCTCAACTCAGATATTTTGTTATAGCAGCACAGAATATGGAGTCTACTTCATGTCATAATTTTACATTGCCTTTTTTTTTTATTTTTATTTTTTATTGTTGGGGATTCATTGAGGGTACAAAGAACCAGGTTACACTGATGGCATTTGTCAAGTAAAATTCCTTTTATAATTGTGTCCCATCCCCAAAGGTGCATCACACACTGTCACCCACCACCCCCTCCCTCCTTCCCCCTCTTTCCTCTTCCTTTCCCCCACCCGCCTCCTTCCTTTCCTCTCTCTGCTCTCCCCTTCACCCCCACCAGTGCGAACTAGGTCATGAATAGTACTCATATGAGAATTGAGTACATAAGATACTAGCTTCTCCATTCTTGTGATGCTTTACTAAGAATAATGTGTTCCACTTCCATCCAGGCTAATGCAAAGGATGTAAAGTCTCCATCTTCTTTAATGGCTGAAAGTATTCCATGGTATACAAGTACCACTGTGGGTTAATCTATTCCTGGGTTATTGGGCATTTAGGCTGTTTCCACGTTTTGGAGATTGTAAATTGAGCTACAATGAACAGTCTAGTGCAAGTGTCCTTATGGTAAAAGGTTTGTTTGTTTGTTTGTTTGTTTGTTTGTTTTTTCCTTTTGGATAGATGCCCAGTGATGGGATTGCAGGATCAAATGGAAGGTCTAGCTTAAGTTCATTGAAGTTTCTCCCTCAAAGAGGGAGAAAAAGTTGTATTAGTTTGCAGTCCCACCAGCAGTGTAAAAGTGTTCCCTTCACTCCACATCCATGCTAGCATCTGCAGTTTTGAGATTTTGTTATGTGGGCCATTCTTGCTGGGGTTAAGTCATATCTCAGGATGATTTTGATTTGCATTTCTCTAATAATTAGGGACGCTAAGCATTTTTTCATGTTTGTTAGATGTTCGTCTGTCTTCCTTAGAGAAGGTTCTATTCATGTCTCTTCCCAATTGATACATGGGGTTATTGGCTTTTTTCACATGGATTAATTAGAATTCTCTATAGATCCTAGTTATTAAGCTTTGGTCTGATTCAAAATATGCAAATATCCTTTCCCATTGGGTAGGTTGTCTATTTGCTTTGGTTGTTGTCTCCTTAGCTGTACAGAAGATTTTCAGTTTCATTAAGTCTCATTTGTTTATTTTGGTTATTATTGCGATTACCATGGCAGTCTTCATCACAAAGTCTTTCCCCAGGCTGATATCTTCCAGTGTTTTTTCCTATTCTTTCTTTGATGATTTTTTTTGTTTTATGCATTAAATTTAGGTCTTTTATCCTTGTTGAATCAATTTTTGTGAGTGGAGAAAGGTGTGGTTCCAGTTTCAGTCTTTTACATGTGGATGTCCAATTCTCCCAGCACTATGTATTGAATAGATATTCTATCCCCCAGTGTATGTTTCTATTTGGTTTATCAAAAATTAGGTAGCTGTAAGATGTTAGTTTCATTTCATGGTTTTCTATTCCATTCCAAATTTCTATTTCTCTAGACCATGCTGCTTTGACCACTATCGCCTTGTAGTACAGCCTAAATTCTGGAATGCTGATGTCCCCAGCTTTATTTTTATTAGTAAGAACTGCCTTAGCTATCAGGGTTTTTTTCTGATTCCATAAAAAACAAATAATTATTTTTTCCAAGTCTTGAAAGTATGATGTTGGTATTTTAATAGGGATGGCATTGATCAGTAGATTGCTTGGGAAGTATAGACATTTTCACAATGTTGTTTCTTCCCAGCCATGAGCATGGTATGTTCTTCCATTTGTTAATAACCTCTGCTATTTCTTTTCTTAGGGTTTCATAATTTTCTTCATATTGCTTTCTTCATTATGACTTTCTTTATTCAGCTTCAGACAAGTTTTAACATCTTTCTCTTCTGAAATGTGATTTATTTTTGATTTTCCAAAAATACTGGTGGTATTATTGCTTTGAAGGTATTTTTGTCCATAGTTAACTCTCCTTCCATTTAGTTCTAATAACATTTTGTTTTAATGGTGACTTGAAACCAAAAGACATTTTAAAAAATTGCTGCATATTACTTAATGTGTATAAAGTGAATAAGTGGCCTCACTGGGCTGATAAATGATTTCACAAAGAAAAAATTAATATAGTTTCAATTAATAATTGGTTGGAAGATGCAATTCTCTGTTACATATACTTTGATTAACATCACTTTATACACTTGCAGCATCTTCACATGGCATATATTCCTCTTTCATTCAAATATATCAATCAGATCATTCCTGCTCTAACTTTTTATTTATAATACAAATTAAACTAATATACCTCAACTATGGTTTGCATTTGAAAGAAGTAATCCAGGATATCAAATGTAAACAATAAATAAAAAGGAGATAAGGCATAGTAGAAATTCAGGATCATCAATATCTATTTCACTTAAACGTTTTTAAGAATTATTCTCAAGAACTCCACAAAGATCACATTTACTAATTATGTTCTCTTTCTTCAAAATATAAGCATTCACTTGATATTAACACATTTTTCCATTAAATTATATTTATTTTGCTTGAGTATATGTTTCGTAATAGTAGTTTCTCACTATGGTTCACTGCAAATATGAATTATTTTGGAGTCATTATGAATTCAATAGAGTTTGACAGGTGAATTTGTAAAGGTGTTTATCAAATCTGAGTATTTTGGGGGGAAAATGCATTATAAATTTAAAATAATTGATCTGTAAATAAACTTTGGGAATAAAATATTTCTTGTGAACAGAAATCAATTTTCTCTGCTTTATTAAAATGATAATTTTATAATATTTAAATACATACGGTATATATTAATCTTTCTGTAAGTGACCTTTACTTACACATCAAGAATAACACGAGAATGTGTGTGAATTTATTTCATCATTGTTAAGTGTTTAAGGCTCTATGAAAATAGCTATTGTATAATTATGAGAAATGTTAATAGGAAGTAAGTTTATTTGTTCATATTTCTCCAGTAGAAATTTAAGACACCAACACTTTTAACAAATACAAAACAAGTTGTCATAAATTAATAAATTATTACTTTGTATTCCTAGATGCTTATAATATTCTTTAATTCTTCAATGAAATAGAGCACATATTCTTTCTTCAACATAGATAGGAAAGTGCTTAAAAATGAAAATACAAATGGTTTGTCTAACTATACAATAATAATATGAAAGAATCTTCAAATTTTAAATTATTTTCATAGCCAGGCACGGTGGCTCACAGCTGTAATCCCAGCACCGTTGGGGGCCAAGGCAGGTAGTTTACTTGAGACCAGCCTGAGCAAGAGCGAGACCCTGTCTGTACTAAAAATAGAAAAACTAGTAGGGCCGGTTACAGGGTCCTCAGCTGCTTGCGAGGCTGAAGCAAGAAGATCAGTCAAGCCCACAGAGTTCAAAGTTGCTGTGAGGTATGACGCCGCAGAGCCCCACCCAGGGTGACTGAGACACTGTCTCCAAAAATAAATGAATGAATAAATAAATAAATAAATAAAGTCATTTGTCAATTTATGGTTTTGATAATGTAGTATAAATTTGTGAAATTTTACTATTGGAGGAAATGGGGTAAGTGGGATGGTGTTTACCCAGTACCTCCTTCTACTGTTTTTGCCACTCCCTGTGAGTCTACAGTTATTTCAAAGTATTTTTTAGTGTTATTTATAAGACTATTGTGTTTTTCTCTACAATGCTATTGTAAATCAATTGTTGTGAAATGAATCTTTATATGTGAACTTATAAAAGTTCATGATTTGGGGAGTATTCAAACATGAGGGGTCTGTATTTTAGTAGAAGAGAAAGAAATGATCAGTTGCTAGTTACGCTTTTTAGCATGGACTTATTTCCCTGAATTGTCTCTCTCAGTTTCCAAAGCTGTTTATGCAGATAGCCTTTTATGACTGACCTGATGATCTGTTAAGAGTATCATGCCAGGTTTGAGGGCAGAAATGCCATTTTCATTCCCATAGTTTTCCTAGCCATGCTGTAAATCACTCTCCTCTCTCCCATGCAGCACAGTTGCCTGCTGTGTAAGTGACAGGGGAAAGGCCCTGTGGGGGAATTACACCTCTGTCCTGAGATGCCTTGGTCCTCTGCTAAGAGAACTCACCTGTAGGTAGGAAGTGATGTATTTACTGCTGTATCTCAAATCCTGCTAACACTTCTTGAATCCTTTTTTTCACATTTAGGGGAACATACTATTAACAGGGATCTTGTCAGAAAGCATTAAAGCACAGTCACATGGGTGAGTAAAATTGAATGTAAAATTGATTTATAGAGTGTAAGGCCCCCTGTGATCATGGCAGCTTTCATCATCTGTGACTTCCACAGGCCTCCTGGCAAGGGATTTAATTTCTTACTGCCATTGTTTGTAACTGATGCTCAAAGAGTCAAATCACCACATTAAATAAGAAATGTTAAAATAAGTGTTTAAAAATAGGAAAAGTAAAAGCAGTAGAAATGCAAACTCGCTTTAAATTGCTGAGGTTTTAATCTGAAAAATATACCCCATTTATTTCATAGTTTTTGTGTCTATTTGGTTCCCATTCCATAAGAAATTGTTATATTTCCAGACAAAAGCATGTGCTTGTTAGTTACCCTAATAATCTCATAAATATATCACATTTAAAGTGAATGCCATGTGCTGAAGTCTATTGTTTATTTCAATATTGTATTAATAAAAATAGATAAATGTTTAATACTTTGCCTGAAGATATTTACTCAGTGTATACCCTTCTCAGGGATTCTAATGAATGGTAATTTTATTGAATTCCCAGCAGCCATGCCGATACCATTACACAGAGATGATGCTAATTTAGAGTAAGTATGTTAGCATGCTGGAATCCTTATCTCTGAAATGACCAGGAACTGACCAGGAAGAAGATTCTGAAGGAAAATGTTAGCTATTAAACTCTCCATATTTGAAATTTTAAAATTCTGAAAATTTCTCCCTCTCCCTCCATCTCTTTACCTGTTCTCTCTCATCTTTGTTTCTTTTCTTTCTTAGCTGTCCTGCATAACTGAGATTTTTGCTTCACATTTCACAACATTAAAGCTTTTTTTGAATATAGCAAATTCACCTGCCTAAGGGGCCTTAGGGAATATGCCCTTAAAAACTATGCAAATCTTCTAGAAAGAGAAAAATCAAATTAAAAAACTTATGGATACTCCCTATAGACTTTTGAGTGGTTGTATTAGTACTTATTGATATACTCAGGAAACATAAAACTGTCAAAATTTTCTTCTTTAAAATGGTAAATAAGTAAGATCTGACTATCCTTATAAGCGTATCAAAATCATTATTTGCAGATAATCCAGTGAGTACTCAACATCATGATCATAGAATTACGTGTGTGTGTCTGTATGTGTGTGAACTTCTATTTTACAGGCATTGCTTTAGGGACCACGTTCCTGGTTGTTGTTTATGAGTATTGACTCAATGTTTTCTCTTAATCCAGTATCTAATGAAATATTAGTATAATGTCTCTGCATGGTAATTGTGTTTCAACAGTTTAAAGCCTAATTATCATATTGGAGTTATTCATTGAATAAATGCCTACTTTTAATTGCTAATTTTAGCTAAAATTATTCATAGATACCAGTGTAAATATCATTAAAGCAAGATACATATTAGATTATACTATATCCTATCTTTTATGTACTTCAGTTTTGATCATTAGAGCTAATAAGTTAGTATTTACCATTTTTAGGCACTATCTGAGCATCTTCTGTATGCTATTTGTCTTAAAAACCTCAGACATTGATACTAGTATGCTTTTGTGGAGATGAAGATTTATAACTAAATGATCTGCCCAAGATTATTTAGATAGTAAATTACAGATTGAGCTTTCCTGTAGAAGGGCCTCCAGTATCCATGTGTTTAAAAACAAAACATACCTCTAAAAAAATTAAATGATCACATTAATACCCTTTACCCAACATTTACTGAAAAATAACTATAGAGAATAATTAATGATCACATTAGTACCCTTTATTCAACATTTACTGGGAAATAACTATAGAGAAGAATAATTGCTCAGAATTATGTGCAAAATTTTCTCATGTCCTTCTCACTACAAATTGATGGAGTAAGTTCAGATATTAAGTTAATTGTACAATTAGAAAAGTAGAGGATTATGGAGATTTTGCAATTATGTGAACTCTCTCCTTAAGTTCAGCTTTTCTCTACTGTTATGATGCTTAACCACTGTGTTATAATACTTTCACATAATCATAAATTAAGTCATTAATTCAGCCAGTTCATGTTAAACATTAAAGGTAAACATCGAAAATAAAATGATGAATAAAGAACAGTCCCTGATTCAAATGCTTATTTGTCTTCTCAGTCATTGTCTTTTTAACAATTAGTTCTGTATAGAAATGATACACTATGGATGAACAAAGAAAGGGGTAATTTGTTTTACTAATGAGATCAGGAATTTCTTCTGCAAGAGAAGAGAGCTGATGTGGATTTCTGGATGTGAATATGGCTGAGAGGATGATTAGGTGTTAATTGCCAGTGCAAGCAACGAGAGGATGTTAGCATGGACCAGAGGATGACAGTACACCAAGTATGTAGATAATGAAAATGAGGTTTCTTGAGGTTATAGACTAAAGTTGGAGATATGTAATGGAAATAAGGCTAGAAAGGCAGACAGGAACCAACGTACACAACCTTTCAGCTATGATAGGCAACAGTTAGCTGTGTGTGATAACCAATAGGGAAGCATTAAAAATAAAAAAAAATATATATATATATACACACATATATATATTTATATGTGTATATATATATATTTGTATATGCACATATATATACACACATAAATATATATGTGTGTATATATATATATTTTTTATATATATTTATTATTTTTTTCTGAATAGAATAATACAATCCCAATTGTCAGTCTAAGAGATAAACTGCACATTATCAGATCAGTGGAAAGGAAGAATAGTATAAGCTAGGATGAAATAGGATTGTCTTTAAAAGTTTCCCTGACATGGGGTGGCACCTGTGGCTCAAAGGAGTGGGGCGCCAGTGCCATATGTTGGAGGTAGTGGGTTCAAACCCAGCCCTGGTCAAAAACTGCAAAAAAACAAAAAAAAATCATAAAAGTTTGCCTGGCATGAAGAGAGGAGTTCACGAGGGTTTTTCTTAATAGACTGTATTTATTTGTATATTATTAAAGTTTGAGAATTATTGCCAAGACATTCGATTCTAAATAAATATGCATTCAATGATTGACCACCAGCCTCTGTGCCAACCCTATCCCTGCTTCTTAAACCAGGAATATTCAATCATCTTAGTTGTATGTCTTTATTTTTATTAAGAAATTGAGATGTATTATTGAAAACAAGTTTTTTAATTTGAAATGTATGATTATATTTTCATATTTGTGCTTTCTTTATTTACTGAAACTCCATTACACACATATGTAAAAATATGTTTGTATTCTTAATATATGAAATAGTTTAACAATTTACACTGTCCTTAGCTGATGAGCCAATAATCTCAGGTCTAGGGTCCACATATACAGTAGTAATTTTTAACCATCCTACAGTGTCATATTATTGCTAATACAGCTCTTACAATAAAGAACACTGCTCAATGTTCTGCTTGTGTCATTTTTCTTCTGATTATCTCATTCAATTATTAATCTTAGTAATTTGCATTGCAAACATTTGCATATAGTATGATGAGTTGTCCAGTATACTCAAGAAGACCAGTGAGGTTAGGAAAGGCTTCATTCACCTCCTTGTGGTTTAGCTGGATTGGCTTTTATAATATTCTAGAGAATCTAGAAATGATCTGTGAAAAAAATAATTGTTTGCAGACCTGTTATTTATTTTGTTAATGAAGTACTGGTTTTGAAAATTGGTTTATATTTATTTATCTCTCCCTAAAATATCATCTTATGGTGAAAATTTGTTGCAAGAATTGGTGTGTCTGAGCCTAAGTATCAAGGATCATACATCCAATGCACTTAACCTAAGGGTGATGTTTTAAAAACCAAAATTTGCATGTACTTATATATAAGAATAGGGATACAATCCATGTCAGTTTTGTTCTCTGTAATGAAATACTTAAATTGGATGTCTTATTGTATTGTCAAGATTCACAAGAGACACAGAGCCAATAGGATATGTATACAGATGTACACATAAGAGTAGATTTATAATAGGAATTGGCTCATATGATCAGAGAAGCCAAGAGGCCAGGACGTCCAAAGATATGTAATCTGCAAGCTGGAGATCCCAGAAACGTGGGGGTAGAATTTAGTCTGGGTCCAAAGCCAAGAATTAAGAGTTCTGATGTGCAAGAGTGGGAGAAGAAGGATATTCCAACTCAAAGAGAGATGGAGAGAGGAAGGCGGTGAGAGAGAGAGAGAACGTGAATTTTTCTTTTTGCTGCTCATCTGCCTTTTTCCTTTTTTTCCTTTTTCTTTTTTTTTAAGGGCCTCAGTGGATTGGATAATGCCCTACCACATAGGTGATAGGCAATATGGTAGCCATCCAGTGTTTCAAATGCTAGTATCTTTCAGTCACATTCTTCTAGACACCACACCCAGAAATGTTTCAACAGGCATCTTGGCAGTCTTTAGTCGAGCCAAACAGAGAGAAAATTAACCATCACTCCTACACAGAGAGAAATTTACTTTTCACCACTCTGGAGGATGGCATTCTGGATCAGGGAGCCAGCATGGTCTCATTAGCGCCCCCTTCTGGGTTGAGGACTACCAACTTCTTGTCTCATATGGCAGAGAGCAGAGAGAGGTCACTTCACCCTAAGAAGATACTTTGGGACTAGATTAAGGTGACCAGATTTTAACACTGGTAAAGCAGGACACCATTGATGGGGGTGGGGATGGGGGGGTGTTCTTAATTAAAAATTTGGTCTATATGGAGCAACAAAAACTTTCATAGAATGCAAAAATAGTATTGTAATATATATATATATATATTTTTTAATTTCAACATAAGTACAATTTACAAATATAATACATTAAAAAAAATTATGTACAGGGCAGAGCCTGTGGCTCAAAGGAGTAGGGCACTGGTTCGCCTGGGCAACTTTGCCCAGGAGGGGAGTAGGGAGTTTACATTAGTCTTTTCATTTCCAAATGAAGTTACATTAACCTCTTCATTCCCAAATGGAGTTACATTAACCTTTTCAGCAGCAGAAAAATGTATATTCCCTTCCCGTTGCCCCTCCGTTCCCTAGCTTGGCATGCATTTTTCCCTCAAATCTGGACTTTTTAAAACTGCCATGGAACGCAGGACAGATTGTTAAAAAATTGGGACTGTCCTGCCAAAAGCAGGACATCTGGTCACCTTAGAATAGATAAATAAACAGAAGACAATTTTCAAGCCAGATTTCAGCACCAGTATTTCATTAACAAAATAAATAACAGGTCTGAAAATATTTATTTTTTTACAAATCACTTACAGTTTTTATAAGGCCTCTAAATCCATTAAACAAGAGTTCCATCTTTATGATCCAATTCCATTCCAAATGCCCCATCTCCTAGTCCCATTACCTTAAGATCTCAAAAAACCGGAGTTTTATGGGAACACAAACTTTCTGGCCATAATAAATATATGTTTATATTTTTAATTTTTAAGAATTAAAAATTGGTAAGTTATTGAACGTATGCATATTCAGCAAAGATAAAATGCATTTATAGAGTTTCAAAATTAAGATCAACTGTCCAGATATCTATTTATCTGCTGCATTTTTGTGGTCAAAAAGACTGAACACAAATGTAGAGAAAAGTTCACCCAGAACAAACCGTCATAGCAGGATAGATTTAGAAAGTGGTGCGGAATCTCCCCAGTCACAGCTCTGTCTACACTCAGTCTTGCCACACTGACTCCATCATTCCAAGAATCTAGGCACTTTAATGCAGGGGATGGTTCCAAGTTTGTGGAACGTTTGAAGGGGTAAAAGGGAAAGGTATCAAAAATAAAATGTGGCTTTAACACAAGGTCAATAATCTACCAATACTTTTGTTCAGAAACCCTAAGGCAATGCCTTCTGATTTTCTGCAGGAGACTGGCAATACCACTGACATGATATGGCAGGGGAGTCTAAAACCATTGAAAAGATACCACCGCTGTATGTGGAACAAAAGACAACTATGCCTTCTGCCAGGACTCCCGTCCCAGGCACACATCTCTCCCTGACAGCCTGTGAAGTAACTGGGGAAAGCTTCCTACTTCTCCCACAGAAGCAGAATTGACGCTTCATTCTCCTGTCTTCCAGTCTTCTCACTATTAGCAGAAATATTTAGAAAGTCTGGGAAAATTTTGTTTCATAGTAATAATACGGAAGAGAGCACAAAAGGCTGGGTCTTTGAAATGACAGATGTGTATCTGCCACGGGGTGTAGTGGCCTTTCACATAGGTCTGCACACACCACCACCAACAACTTCATGCTTCTGCCCAATATAATATGACTGTATGACATACAAAGATTTTCACCATATGTGCAAAAGACGATGAACGCTCCAGTCATGCTGTTCATCACTGCTGATTGTTTTATACGTAAGTTACAATACTAACTGGAAAATCTGTACCCTAGAGATGATATCCTAAAGTTGATACTAACAATACCCCCAATAAAAATAAGGAGCATAAAATATATAATTCACAACCAAGAAAAATATTTATATATGTTTAAATCCTTCTTGCTGTGACTAATCAGGAGATCTGAATTGACATTTGTAAATTCCTCTAACCATGAGCAGTTAGCCTCAGCCAGCGTTTGGCTGGATGAGTTTCTTACCTGATGGGTCGAGTTTGAATGCATAATGACACTTGCATTATTTCATTGTCAGTTGCTTTACTTTTTTACTATTGAAATGAAATTTTTAAGAGAAACTTCCAGATAATTCTATGACTTACAAAAGGGCCTTCCTATCCTATCAGGTAGCAACAACCTAATTTTCTCTTGATAATCAGCATCAATTGTTCCAATAATTATTTCTTTTCTCTAATGTTTCAGTAGGAGGAAGATACTAAATGGTTAGATAATAGTCTTAACTCGCAGCCCAGGGAAACAAATGTTCAAATTCAAACTTCTGGAAATTTGGTATTATAGGAAAATCAGTTCTACAAAATACTGTTATCACTTGAGCCTATATATTATAATTTAATTGAAAGAACACTAAGTTTAAAAAAGTAAAAATTACAGTAAGATGATACCTTAACTGTAACAAATTCTCAGAAGGTGATTCCAGCATTGTATCTGGCTTGTCCCTTTTGATCGATGGGAGCTCATGATAAAGACAAAAAATTCTGCAAGCTGTACCTTTTTGATACACTTTTCTGGCTAAATAAATCCTGTAATAAGAAGAAATGCAGTTTGTTTTGCCATGATCATTAATAAGAAATTTGATTAATCCACTGAGGATGAGGAGCAAATACTTATTACATGAAAGTAAAGTAAATTCATACCCTAAACTATTATTTGTTAAATGAGAATGCATTGATGCTTCTTCCTTGATAAAAGTGTCCCATTGTAATCAGCCTACCACCTGTTTGACCAGGAAATGATGTCATATTAATGGCTCAATAATAGCCAAAATTCAGGTATGCTGAATTTTGTCAAATGTCTCTCAATTGAGAGAATCATATGGTCTTTGTCTTTTATTTTAATTATGTGGTTATTTACATTTATAGGATTATATATGTTGAACCAAATTGAATCCCTGGGATAAAACCCTCTGGATCATGTTGTATCATTTTTTTAAGTGTACCTGCATTCTGTTTGCTAAGATCTTATTAAATAATTTTGCATCATACTCATCAATGATATTAGCCCATAGTTTTCCTTTTTTGTTGGGTCCTTTCCTGGTTGAGGCAGCCCCCAGTGGGGTGGAGCCTTTGGGTTTCTGGGAACATAGCAGAAAGAAAATGCAGAAGGTCAGTGTAATATAACTATACAACCGAGAGTCCTGGGGGGCCAGATGCTGTCAGTGTGGCAGGGCAGTGGCTACTCCAGGTTCCTACAGATATTTGGTGAGATTCAAACAAAGATTTAAGGAAACAGTTGCAAGAAAAATGTTACAATAAATGCTAACACTGCAACACTGTTACACTGTGTAGCAGGATACACAGATGTGCAGACTGACTGTTTTTCTGGGCTGATGTATCTTAATATGGGGAACACGTGCTTTGACACCTGCTCTTATTGGTCTGACTAGTATCTGCTTAGCTATTTCTGCCTAGCGAAGTAATTTTGTTGTGCATATGGTTGTAGCTGTGGCTGCTAACACATGTGTCCTACTTCTCACTGTGCATGTGACTGAAACTTTGTTACAGTCACCTGCCTAGCTAATGTCAAAGGTCAACAGCTTTTGCTACTGCCCTGGACATCCTGCTCCCTATGCATATCTTGAGATGTCTTTGTTACAAATTTCCAACACGTATACTTTATGGCTAGTGATGTTGTACATTATTTCAGTCATAGTCTCACAGCAAGCAAATAACTAAAAAAGTTAGGAACAATGAGAGTTGCAGTGATCACACATTTCTCCACAATCATTGATTAACATCATTTCATAAAAGACAGCTGGAATTTGTTCTCCCACACCTGGTTTTGGAATGAGGGTGATGTTTGCTTCATAGAATGTGTTGGTGGAGGATTCCTTCTTTGTTTTGGAATCGACTATACAATATAGGTACTACCTCCTCTTTGAAGCTTTGGTAGAATTCTGGTCAGATATCATCTGGTCAAGAGTTTTTTTTCTTTTCCGGAACAATTTGTATTGTTAATGCAGTCTTGGTGCTTGATCTAGGTCTATTCAAAATTTCTAATTCTTTCTGGTTGAGTTTAGGAAGGTGATGTTGATTCAGGGCAGGTGGCACCACAGTGAGCCCTGCCAAGCCAAGAGGAGGATCTGTGGTCTTCTCTCTAGGGTGTTACTGTGGCATCCAGCAGAGGAACTAGTGGGTTAGAGGGTTGGGAGTGGCCCCAGGAGGGTCCAGTGACTCAAGGGGCCAGACAACAACAACTGCTGGGGGGACACTTGTAGGTTGCCATCTCAGTGAGTGTAGTGGTGTCTCTGCCCCTGGCCTCTGTCTCCCTCCCCTTGCACTTGTGCCTGAACATGGAACACCCATTTCCCAGGTCTGTCCAGTTTTATGTAAATTTCCTAGGCCTGGACAATTCCATGATTCCACTATATCCATTCATTAATGCATTCATTTACCTTGCCCAGAAGAGGGGACTGTATCCATTCATTGATACACTCATTCATCTTGCCCCAGCAGAAGGGACTGTATCCATTCATTTGTTACCATGTCTCCGCCAGATGTAACTACAAAGGACCCATGTGACTATATATACCCTAAACAGAGAAGCCAGGCACAGGGAGATTTTCTGACTTAAACCTTTCCCTCTGCCAGAAGCTCTATTTTATTTTGTTTTTGTTTTCTGTATTATTTTCTGTAAAATAAATTCAGTCTTACCACGGATACATTCTTTGAATTCCAGAGATCAAGGACCTACTGAAGGAGAAATTCTGGTATCAGAATACCTGTGTTTCCAGGTATTGGTTCATTTTTTCTATTTTCAAATTTCTGGGTATAGAGTTTTTTAGAGTAATCATTAAATTCCTTTTGTATTTCTGTGGTATTTGTTATTATTTTCTCCTTTTCATTTCTGATTGAAGTCAATACAGATCTTACTTTTCTTTTTCTGGTTAGTCTGGCCAAGGTAAACCCTCAAACTACATGTTCCTTTCCAGAGATCCATCTCTGTTCCTCTTCATGGTACTTTTTTTTTTTTAATCAATCCCCCAATCCTCTTTCTCATATTCCTTGACCATTTGACAAATTATTAAGTATTTACCATTAATTATTGGATATTGATAGCCTGGGCCATCTCCCCATGATATATAAGATAATCATTATGCACTGCTCAAAAATTCTGCACACCGGGATGATTTGTATTCTCCACTATTTTTTTCAGGGTCACTAGACTAGGAACATAATGCTGTAGCATTTCCAAGTTTGGCTGGTGCCACCATCATCTGCAGAATTATCCATAAATTAGGCCTAAGCATTTTCTTAGCGTAATCTTTCTTTCTTTACTCAGCCAATTGGTTAAAAACACTTCCCCAAAGTCTGGCGTTTATGTGAAATGATAGGTGGCATTGCACCAGATTTGCTATGCCACTTACTCATGAATGCGTAACAGACTAGTGTCTGATCTTGGTTATCTCTGTTCTGTACAAGGATGAGGTGCAGCTTCGTATAACATATAGCTTGGCAGATAACTACAGATAGCTCAAGTTAGAAGATCAGTTGTTTCAATGGTAAGTCTGCATGAGATTCCTGTAGCCAATCAAGATCTCTTTCTCAACAGAAACTATTTGGGAGAAGACACTATATAAGTTTTACCATAAACACAGCTCTTTGCTCCAATTATCCTATGGCCAGGGATGACTAAGAGCATCTTTTTTGTCCCAGAGGATTTTGAGGAGCATCACAATCATAGGGCATAATGGATACCTCGCAGACAAGTTTGTTATGCTGTCAATGATATAGGGCAGGTGTACCCCAGGTTGGTCAGTGCCAGCCTCCAGGAGGACCTGCCATGCCTTCTGCATCTCTGTACTGGCTTGGTTGTATTGGCGCAGCGCACCAGGGGAAGCAGAGCTGGAGAACCAAGTGTGGCAGAGAAGGCAAGCTCAGTGGAAGCTTGCAGGTCCCTGGTTAGTTGAGGGAGACCTGCTGGCGCTAATGCTGGTGTCAATCCCAGAACCACCAATTGAACCTAGAAAATTCTCCTCTGGCTTCACTACTCACCTGTGATCATTTCACAGGCCTAAGGATTATACAAGGTTCCCATATTCAGGGATGAACAGCAACCCCTAATTTCCTAGGCCTGGGAAATTTTTTTAATGGACTGTATCCATTCTTTAATGCACTCATTCACCTTGCCCCAGCAGAAGGGACTGTATCCATTCATTTGTAACCAAGACCTGGCCAAGCATAATTATAAAGTACCTGTGAGACTATAAATACACCCCTGGACAAAGAGCCCAGGCAGAGAGGAGATATTTTCAGACCTGAGTTTTTCCTTCTGCCAGGAGCTCTGGCGTTTTTTTCCTCTGTATTCTTTTCTATAAAATAAATCCTGTCTTACCAGTGAACTGTAGTCCATGGATTCAGCCCTAGAATCCCCAAGATCAAGGACCTAATGAAGAAGAAGAAATTCCAGTAACACCCAGATCTGCTGTAGAGCCTTTTTCTTGCTCCAACTGTCTCACGTGTAATTAAGATGAACTTGTTGCAGGTAGACTTGTAGGGTAAAGAATGCAGGCCTTCCTGTAAGTTATAACCCAATGTTCTTTTTAAATTGTGCCCATTCATTCAAACGTGCTATAATAAAATAATATAGTTATGTTGATTTAATCACAGTTTTCTAGGCATTCAATTTTCTCTAATAATTTACTGAGTCAAACATGTAAAGAGCTATTCCGGGGGCTCTGTAGCTTCAAAGAAGTATAATATAAACTATTCACATTCAATCTATCATAACAAATAAATCAAGTATACGAATAAATAAAAAGATAGCAGAACAAACTAAGGAAAATGAAAACAAGTTTACTTTAATATTGTAAGAATTCAGAAAACAGAGGCAACTTTGGGGAGAAAGGGAGAAAAGCTTTATAAAGGAACCTAATATTTATTGTTTGTGAACAATTTATCTTTTCTCTTCCTTACAAAACAGTAGAAAACAGTACATTACTCCTTTCGTGACCCTGCTAGTAATTCTTGTGGTATTTACACAGTATTTGATTCAGCTTAGGTATTGGTAGACATAACTTAATTGGAGATTTTTGAAAAGAAGCTGTTAATATTCTAGACCTTAAAGGGTAATAGTCATGTAAATGTCAGACAGCACAGCTCTCCTCTGTCTTTTTGTTTACAAAGGAAGCTGTGGATGAATTTCTTATAGGTAGCAGATAATTGTAACTTGTGATTTTAAGATTCTTCTCTAACTTGTCTACACAGAATTACATCTTGGATAATATCCATTAATAATAATTAATGCAAAATAAAATATTCATTAAATAAATTAATCATAAATGTTTAGACTAGATGATATCTGTTAGGTTAATAATATCAAGAGATACACTCACCACAATTTTTTTTTTTTTTTTTTTTTGAGACAGAGTCTCACTTTGCTGCCCTTAGTAGAGTGCCATGGCTTCAGAGCTCATAGCACCCTCAAACTCTTGGGTTCAAGTGGTCCTCTTGCCTTAGCCTCCAAGTAGCTGGGACTACAGGCACCCACCACAATGCCCAGTTATTTTTAGAAACAAAGTCTGGCTCAGGATCAGGCTGATCATCAAGCTTTTAGCTCAGGCAATCACCCACCTAGGCCTCCCTGAGTGCTTAGACTACAGGGGTGAGCCACCATGCCCTGCCACCACCACAAATTTTTAAAATAAACGCTTCCAAGTTATTTTTTTTATTGTTGTTGCTCTTTGTTTTATTTTACTATGTTAGATTTATAGTGTATTGAGGTAAATAATAGATATTCTGTATTTAACATTTTAAAAATCATACAAGTTATCATTCAAAACTAAACCTTTTTAATTAGTTCTGTGCTTTCTGGAAAATTGCATAATTAAATTTCAAAATTTAGCTGAATTTCCCCTTGCTAGAATAACCTATGCAACACAATAGATATTAGGAGTTTACAAATTAAAATGATGAACTTAGATAATTTATAGAATTAATATGATATATTTAGATAATGAGTACATTCAAGGATATTATGTTTATGCTAATTTATGTCTGAGGCATAAATTAGCCTACATTATTACATTTATTGCATTTCCTGTGAGCTACTATACATAATCTACAAAGATACATATTCTCAAATAACTTAAAGACAGAATATAATTTTAGAACCCATAAATTACCACCACAGAATTGGTTCTGGCAGTTTGAGTTGCTAAATGATGGTTTCCTCAGGTTTTACTTACTTGCTTGACTCTTCCAAATTTACAGTTGCTTCTAACAGTAACAATAGCAAGGAAGGTTAATAGGTAGATGTATTTTTTGTTTAATTAATTTTAGGTTGGCCAGGAGATTAATGATGAAGGCTTAGTTGTCTCTCATTCACTGTATATTTAAAAAAATTAATAGCAGTTCCATTTAAGCTTACAGACTGATCCAAATAAAATGTTTTTTAAAAACTATGTTTTGGGGCTGGGTCTGTGGCCCAAAGGAGTAGGGCCCCGGCCCCATATACTGGAGGTGGTGGGTTCAAACCCGGCCCTAGTCAGAAACTGCAAAAAACAAACAACAAAAAATATTATGTTTTTTTTCATTTAGTAAAACATTATGCATAATCTTAGAAATTTATGTTACATATTATTAACATGTAATATTAACATGTATCTTTTCTTAAAGAGTAACTAAACCAGTGATTTTCAACCCATGTGCCATGAGAGGACCTTAGGTGTGACACAAAAAGTTTTCAAGATAATTAATTAAATTTTTTTGAAAGAAGTTCAAGCCACAGTAAGTATATTCTTTTTTTTTTAACTCTTTTTTTTTATTTTGATCATCATAATTTAAGTGTGCTGTGGAAGTTTAACTATATGTTCTAGTGTATCATAAGAGAAAAAAGATTGAGAAACACTGAACTACACCATGATAATTATTTTAGCTCATGTAATATGGTAAAAATAATCCCAATACATCAATATATGTGAATTGATTTTAGAAGGAATTTCTTTGCATTGAATATATCCATGAGTCATAACAATTTGTAAAAATGTTACTCAGTAAATGGGTTATAGGCTGTATTTCTGCAGGTCCAATGTCTTTATATCAAATTCATCTATACTTTTATTTATCCATTTATATATTGATCTGTTAAAATATTTTGGTACCAATGAGTTCATAGAACTTACCTTCTTAATTAGAATAATTTACCAGGTACTGTGAGAGACATTAATAGGTATTATAATGATAGTGAAGACCTAAATATTGATTTAATTGGGAGAGAAGCTAAAATTTCTGATCAAATTTATTCAGTGTTCCTTCTTTGAAAGATTACAAGCACAGATTTTGTTTTAGAGTGTTTCATCGAGCTCTTTATTAAATCCAAAAAGTGAAAATAGGCAGATTTTGGATGAGCAGCAGGCTAAGAGAAAGTCCATGCTGAACCATACTAAAACAGTGCTGAAGACAATTTCCAATGTTTATTGCAATCAGAATGAGTCTCTTTATGTCATCACAATTTATTTTCCTTCTTCAAAGTAAACATTTGCTTCTCATATATAATGACTCCATGACAGCAGGGGAAAAAATGTATAATAAAATTGATTTATCCTCCCCATATTTTTTCTTTAAAAGTATTTCTTACTGGAGGAGACATTGCAAAAAGTAAAATCATAGCATTTTAGGTTGTACAGTTAATTGCTAGTATGTCATAAAGAGAAAAATAAAGTGAATAATTTCTGAGTAGAATAGGTTTCTTTGAAGTAGCATTCAACATAGACTTTTTTCCCCACCTAAATCTTCCACCACAAGAGAGAACAACCCAGTAGCTTAACTAAAAGAACTTCATAAACTATGTATTAAAGACAAGAAAGGGACTCACATTTATCAAGGCATTCATATGGGTCAGGCAGAATGCCAAGTATCTTATATGGTTTATTTCAGAAGAACACCATTTAAAATTTCAACACATCCCTCAATCCACACCTCTGGTTTTTGCCTTTCTTCATGCCTTTCACTATCATTAGATGGTCTTTAATTGTTCATGTCCAATTCACTTTTCAAACAAGTTGAATCTGCGTTCTGCTTACTTTATCGCATTGGTATAAGTCACTGCCTTTAATCTGTCTAGTCATTGTTAATAATGGCATTCATACAGCTAAATAAAGCACCGTGTTTATTGTCTAACCTTACATTTTGCAGCCTCAGGCTACCATAGCTGCATTTGGTTGCTACTCTCAGTGGAAAACTGGCAATTCTCGCCTCCTTGATTCTAGGTTGTCTTGGTTTTTCTCCTCCAGTTCTACTGTAACATGTTATTCATAGTCTATTGCTATGTAGCGTAATTCATCCAGTATTTAAGCAATAGAATCCCAGGGCCCTCGTCTTAAGACAAGCTAACCTTTTTCATAACTTTAAATATCTTCTAGAAATCTCTTCTGAGATCCAGAGAAACCTATTCAATAATTTTATTTAATTATATCGCAATCTCAAAATTGAGGCAGAATCTATATATTTTACTACAAACATATATTTTAATCCCATTCACCTCTCTGTGTTCCCTGTAACCACTCCTGTCCTCACTAGGATGGTGTCACTACCCAAGCATCTTTTTCCTGAGATAATAAAATAATCTCTTAACTGGTGACTCCCTTCCTTCTTCTATTTCTCATTCAATGAACCAAGACTATTTGATTTTAAATGAATTAATGCCACTCTTTCCTCCCTAACACCCATTGATCTTACAATGTCAGTTCCTCTCTTGGCTTAATGGTGTCTAACTATCCATTCCCCGAAAACTCCTCATGACTCATGCCTTGTCACACACCTTATCGCAGTTTCTCAGGTGAGTCACAGTCACTTTTTCTTTTCCTATTTCTAGGATCATAATATTTCTTCTGCTGAAATACTCTTCCCCTCTGCCTTTCTTGTTCTTGTGGTTCATTAGTTCTCTCACACTTCAGTTTTCAGTTCTCAGAAACACATGTGGCTGTTGTGACGTGCTTCCCATCCCATTTCCCTCCCTTCCCTTCCCCTCACCCCCAGAGTCTACTCTGGGAACAAGGCAAGTCCTTCCACCCCCCAGGGTGGCAGAGAACATGCTTCCCAGCCACGTTCCTAGGCTCCCTCCCTCCCCCTAGGGTTGCCAAAACCAAGCTTCAGAACAAGGAAGAAAAGTCCCAAGTTTCACAAAACCCCCAAGTTCTCAGTACATGAACAGTGGTGGAAAACTCACCTAGACTTGATTCATTACTGTTGTATAACCATAACCATTGTGATATGAGACATATCCATTGTCAACCAAAGCTGTATTAATCATTGTTACATTACTGTAACCATTGCTGTATCCATGACTACCCGAGTTGTAACTCCCCTTAACCAGACACATTTTGCTTCTGTAATATGCTTGCACAAAACCTACAAAAAGCAACCCACCCCCCTACTTCGCTGCTGACTGTCTCTCGAAGCAGCAGCCCCTATAGTAGGTAAAATAAATTACCAATTAATTACATCTAAGTGGGGGTCTGTCTCTATCTTTTTAGGTCATGGGGGTACCACAGGCCTCTAGAAGGCTGCTGCACATCAGCCCATGTGAATTAGATTCCCCCACATTATTCTCTTTCTTAGCAGCCCACTCATTTCTGCTTTATAACACACTGATTTTATACAGGTGTTCATAAAGTTCATGTGCAATTTAATATGTTAAACTATTTTAAATTGAAGGTGAACTTTATGTCTACCCTGTATGTATATAAATATATATTATAATTATTTTTATATATTAATTATTTGCTGTTATCTGCTGCTGTTTTTTAAAGGTGACTTATACACAGTGGGAATATATATTTGATATTTATCCTGACGCTAATTTGCCTTTGGAGGAGTTGCATTTCTATACAATCCTTTTGCCAGGTGCCACTGATTACTAGCCAAACCTGTGACTTGTTTCAAATCAACAGAAGAGGCAGAGTGATGGGATGTCACTCCCATGTTATGTAACATTGTATAAAACTATCTTGGAAGACTTGAGAGAGAGATCATCTTCTCTCAAGAAAGAAAATAGCTACCAGTGGAAAGAGGCCAGGCATAGAAGCTCACACCTGTAATCCTAGCACTCTGGGAGGCCAAGATAAGTGGATTGCTTGAGTTTGGGAGTTTGAGACCAGCCTGATATAGAGGGAGACCTGGTCTGGTCTCTAGAAATAGCCAGGTATTGTGGCAGGTACCTGTAGTCCCAGCTACCTTGTAGGGTAAGGCAAGAGGATCACTTGAGCCTGAGAGTTTGAGGTTACTGTGAGCTATGATACAATGGCATTCTACCTAGAGTTATAAAGTAAAACTTTAAAAAAATCAAACAAACAAACAAAACTGCCTCTGGAAAAGTCTATAGTACAGAATAGTGTTGAGTTTGCCTCTAGGATCTTGACCCCAGCCAATAGACAGTTAAAATCCTATGTTTTCATTTTCTCAATCTTACAGCTATAAGGAAGTAAATTCAGCTAATTCTATTTGTGAGCTCAGATGTGAATTATTTCCTTGTCAGGACTCCAGATCCAGTAGCAGCTGATCTGGCACCTTCATGCAGTATCCTGAGACTCTGACAAGAGACCTGCTCTCCAAAGCTGTGAGATAACGATAGATTTTTTTTTTTTTTTAAGCTAGGGGATGTGTGGTAATTTTCTATACAGGAGTAGTAAACTACCATAATCAGAATATACCATGATTTACCTTTAAACCAATGTAGACTAGGAAGCTATGAATGGGTTTCCACTCTTTGTTATTACCATGTTGTTTCACTCATGGTGTTTTAATCTTATTCTTAAAAAAGGAATATTACAGACATAATCTTAACCATTTTTTTATATACCATTTATACTAAATAAACATTTTGGGTGATATCATAACATCATCAATAACTTAAAATAAGATTCCATGTGTAATGATATCGTATATTTGGCAACTAACTGCAAAGAAAGTGATAAAATGGGTTTTATCAGTTATGAACTAGAATCTGAAAATCAATGTTATTATTTCTATACATTGTGTCTGGATATAGAGCTGTTTCTCCATAGAAAATCAATTTTGTAATGTTTATACCAATTCATTACATTTTATCATGAATCAAATGTTACATTTCAAGTGCTATAAATAATAATCTCTTAATAAATGAATTTATGCTTAATTCAAAATGAAGATTTATTTAAGTGAAGTCAGTGGAAAATAAAAGTTAATTGAAGAAATAGCTATTTGGTTACTTTGTTTTCAATTCTCAACCTTTCAAATTTTTTGTAGACCTATTAAAAAATAAGTAAAATAATTACATTACAGTAATATTTTAGAAAAGCTTTTTGGAGTATTAAGATGAGTAAACCAACCATCTTTATTCAACAGACTAAGCATTTCTCTCTCTAAAGTTAATTGCTCTCAGATCAGAATACTCAAAACGGAAAGCAGATTGCCAACTTGACACTTAGAACTCAGCTCAGAAAGAACTAAGATGTTCAAAGTGAACCAGAAAATGAGAATGAGTGAAGGGGCGCGTCTATTGATCTCAGAGAACACATTATATTGGCTGCGTTAGCTTTGAAATTCCTCTCAACATTGATTGCATGATTTTGTTGTGGTCAGAAAGAAAAGATAAAGACTAAAAAATTACAACCATCATTTATTTTCTCTTATGTGTATAAGATTCAGTCTCAAGAAAATAAAAATTATAAAAGAGAACTTTGAATATTAAAAAAGGAAACTGTGTAGTATAAATAATTTCCAAAAAGCCTAAAAAATAACATAAAAGACATTTGCTGTTAAGATGAAGACATTGCTGTCATTATTGTAGAAAGAAGGATTTTTACATTTATAAAATCTGCATTGGTAGCATAGGGGGAAAGGTAGAATATTGAAATATAATTTTCATACTGCAAATTTTTCAAATGCTACTTCCAACTGCACTCACTTCATGAAATTTCATGGCTAGAGTGCTCTCTCTTAATAATTCCGTCTGCCAAATTTTTGTGGCTTTTTTTTTTTAAATAAAACCTTGGATAGAAACAAGATGTAAAACAGGTAAAAATGACACTACTTTGCTTGAAACATTGATGCTTAAATAAAGTGATTGACAGAAGTTTTTGATCTCCAAAGCAACTTACTTTTAAAACTCTGTGCAGTATATTCATAAATGGTTCTGCAGCCCTGTAGTTTACCCCATACTATTTAACAATAGTTTTCTCTTTGCATTTATTTCATTTCTATAGTTGTATTGTAAATTTCCTACCAACAAGATCTAAGTCTTTATGTACAATACCCAGAGAATCTGAAATCTGGGTGGAACATTCCTCCTAAGCCGTGAGTGTACATTGACGGGATTTGATTCTCAAATTCCTGGAAATGAACAATTATGGAGGAAAAGGTACTATTACATTACACCAAGTGGAAATTGGCACCATCAAGGTGATTCAACATATTCATGCCTTTCCCCAGCTATCTCCTTCATCCTTTTTGTTTTTTTTTTGAGACAGTCTCACTTTATTGCCCTTGGTAGAGTGCTGTGGCATCACACAGCTCACAGCAACCTCCATCTCCTGGGCTTAGGGGATTCTCTTGTCTCAGCCTCCTGAGTAGCTGGGACTATAGGCACCCGCCACAACGCCAGGCTATGTTTTTGTTGAAGTATGATTGGGGCTGGATTTGAACCCACCACCCTCAGTATATGGGACCAGCGCCCTACTCACTGAGCCACAGGAGCCACCCATATCTCCTTCATCCTTATGATCCATAATCACCACCCATGTTATGCACCTTACAGTACAAATCTTTCAATGCACAATTCACCTCTCTATTTGTGATGGTTTACTTTAGGTGTGGACTTCAGTTGGCCATGAGTTACCCAGATTAAACATTGTTGCTAGGTATGTGAGGGTGTTTCCACTTAAGTGCATTACACTTCCCCATGTGGTTGGACATTACCCAAACCTTCCAGGTTCTGAATAGAAAAAGTCAGAGGAAGAAAGACTTTGACCCATTTTGCATCCTGGCTGCCTTCTTGCTTGAGCTGGGACATTAGCATTTTGCAATCTTTGACTGAGATTTACACCATCATCTCCCTGGTTCTCAGGGCTTTGACTTTATATTGAGACTTGAATTATACCAACTGGCTTTCCTGGTTCCCCAGACTTCTCAGCCTACATAATAAAGTTAGCCAATTCCTTATACTGAATTTCTTCATATATGTATACATACAGAATATCTTCAAGTGAACTCTCTTTATTTCTTTGTGTATGTGTGTGTATCATGTCATATCGGTTCTGCATTTTTGGAGAATCCTGACTAATACAGAATTCCTTGATCCATTGAACTGTATCTTCCATGCCCCTTTTACTTATAGACTGTATACACAATAACTTGTTGACCATGTATTTATTTATGTAAATAAAAATTTAGTGACACAGTTGTAAATATTTTAGATAAGAATGTTTTATTTAATGTTTCAATAGATGATTCTATATCTAAAATATTAATTTCATCTTAAGTTTTAAGTTATTGCTTTAAATACAAGTATGTCTAAGTAATATCGGGAAACATGAAACTGTTGTAGGAGAATGAGATGACCGCAGCTGTTACAACAGTGTTGGAACGAGGCACCGATGTAATTAGCATGTTGAAAATGAAAGTCATAGAATGAGAAAGGTCAATTCTTGTTTTTTATGATGTCATTGGGTTGCTGACTTATTCATCATACTATTTCAAAACTTATCATATGTCACATTATTTTTTCTGAAAATTCAAATGCTGATTTAATATCTGTTTTTTTTTTCTAAATGACTTCAGTGGAAATATTTTTGTTTTTTATTTTTTGGATTAAATTTCAATATACAAATATCCATTGTATACCTTTTTTTTTTTCTTTTTAGAGACACAGTCTTGCTTTATTACCCTAGGTAGAGTGCTGTGGTGTCACAGCTCACAGCAACCTCCCACTCCTGGGCTTAGGCGATTCTCTTGCCTTGGCCTCCCAAGTAGCTGGGACTACAGGTGCCCACCATAGCACCTGGCTATTTTTTTGTTGCAGTTTGGCCAGGGCCAGGTTCAAACCCATCACCCTGGGTATATGGGGCTAGCACCCTACCCACTGAGCCACAGACATCACCTTGTTGTATACCATTAACAGAGAATAAAAGTTAACATGACAACACAAAATATGAAATAAAATATGAAATATTTAGAAATAATTCTTCATATATATAGTATTTCTACATGGGAAATATCTAATTATTATTGAAAACATAAAAAAGTGAATCTGTATATACGGCAAAATTGTTATTAATGATTTTTTTTGTTGTTTTTTGTTTTCTCTCATTATCTGCTTTGTGTAAGTGAAATCATACCAACAGGTTAAAAATGTCGACTAGACATGCTGATGAATTATTTTTTTAGAAACAATAATGCAAATGCAGTAAAAGTTATGATACTGGCTGACCTTAAATTATTTAGTTTGCCAAATGAATGCTTGGATAATATGGGAAGAATATTATTTTGTTTCTAAAAAATAACATAGCTCAAGAAATAAAATGCATTTATTTTAAAGATACTGCTTATCATCCTGAATCCAAGGAAAAGTCACATGAAAATTATTACCACCCTCTACGTAAATTATTTAAGAGTTTGAAGAATCAGTCTTTATCTCTGCCATTTAGCCATATGATTTAAGTCTTAGCCATAATCATTACGATTTTATTTTAACTTTCCATGTGAGGCAGAGCTGAATTCACCAATACTGAGTCAATTACTCTAATTACTATGGACAGAAATTCACACTCAGCAATTTTTCAATGATCTATGATGGCAGCAATTTAACTTATAGCAAGCTAAGAAATTCAAGGTCAAATTTCTTCACATATGTATACATATAGAAGGCTGTACATATTAAGGCTTTCCTTACAAATTTTTTTTCCTACAAAACTATACTATCAAACACTTCAGCTATACATGAAAGAAAGAAAATGAATAAAATGACAATAAAGGAAACATTCAAAATCATTTAAAATACTCCCTGGGTAAAATTTCAAAATTTTCAGCATGTGGCATATTATGAAAGTAAATAAAACCATGAAGTTGCAACAGTATATTTAATAAGCTAATGATGTGAGAACAATGAAATTGATTTTTTTCTTAAAGTATGTTTCTACCTATTACCAGATTGGTATTTCCAAAGTCTTAGAAATGTAAATCCTCCTGTGTTTAGAGCACTGCAAAGAGTAAGGGACAAACTCCTCTGCAGACGCTGAGGGAGAGGTTATGGTTTTGAATTTGCTTTCCTCTCTAGACTCAGGTTTTTCTTTTTTTTTTTTTTTTTTTTGAGACAAAGTCTCAAGCTCATGGCGACCTAGCTCACAACAACCTCAAACTCATGGGCATAAGTGATTCTCTTGCCTCAGCCTCCCAAGTACGTGAGACTACAGGCGCCTGCCACAATGCCCAGTTATTTTTTTGTTGTTGTTGTAGTCGTCATTATTGTTCTAACTGGCCCAGGAGGGTCAGAACCAGCCAGCCTCAACTTTCACTATGAGGGACCCCGAATTTCATACTGCAGCTGTGGTAGATGGTAGACGGCTTCCTGACTCTCTTCCTAATTTCATTTTTCTGGTTTTTCTCTTTTTTAATTTCTCCTTCTGTTTTCCATTTTCTGATTTCCTCATACTCCTATAACACCCAGAAAACCTGACACCGTAGTGATATTTCCATGTTATAACTGTGTATTTCTTGTCTTCAATGCAGACTGTATGCTCAGTAAGGGTCAAATCATGTATGTTCAGTTGAAAATGTTCTTTAAGCACGAGCAGATTCCCTGTTATATATAGGAAACCCTAAATCTTAATCCCAATATATATTTGGATTTTTTCTTACTTTGTAAAACAACTTTTTATTTGTAAACAATTTCAAACTTAAAGTTGAAAAATAGTACAAAAACACAGGTGTACATATCTTTTAAAAACTATAGTAAGAACATTTAATATGATATCTAGCTTACTCATCTCCTGTAACTGAAGTTTTATGTAATAAAATAATATCAAAATTAATATAATAATAAAATAATATGTAATAGGCTTCATTTGTAAATGTGAGTTGAATGTAGGTCAGAAGTTTGTAACTCAGGTACTTCCAAGTATTCAGAAGTTTTTTCAATTGATCTAAGATATATTTTAATATCCTTTATGAGGTAGCTTTTCTCATTTGAACTCAGATATGGACCCTAGAAGAATTTTATGAACTCTTCATTGCCAATTCCCACTAGTATTATAATTGCTATAATTGAAGAGGATGTGTTGGGAGCTCCTGTTCCCCCGGTTTTCCCTGCCCTACGGGCAAGCACCTGCCCTCTCCAATTCCCCTACTCCTCCACCCTACAGGCCTTCCTAGCCCATTCCCATGCTCTCCAGAATTCAAGAGGCATGGAAAGTCCCAAGTTTCACAAAACCCCCAAGTTCTCAGTAGATGAACAATGGTGGAAAACTCACCGAGGCTTGATTAATTACTGTTGTATAACCATAACCATTGTAAGATATATCCATTGATTGATTATTGTTATATAATCATAACCATTGTGATATGAGACGTATCCATTGACAACCAAGCTGTAACCCTGACACTGGCAACGTTCCTTGTCACCTCCTGCTTGCTTAAGCTACGCAGAGAAAAAAAAGATATAAAAGGCAAAAAGTCCTGCACTTTGGGGCTGCTGGTCTCAGAACAACTGCCTCCTGTGCAGGTGTGAATAAATCACCAATTAATAGCATCTGAGTGGGCCCGCATTTATTTTTTCCTTACCCCAACATTATTTCAGATGTTGCATAATAAACAAGGGCTCAGAGAGTGAAAGCTGTCATAATTTTGCAGGGAAGAGCTATTTGTTATCATTTGGCTAACAGGCCTTACATTTCCAAGGAGTCATAGATGAGAGAGAAAAACAGTATGTACAGGCTGTCACAGAGATACAAAGTACATTCAAAAACACTGTACATAGGAGCATACCTTAGTTTTGAAATTTTGGTTAACTTTTCAATAACTTTTTGTTGTTGGAGATTCATTGAGGGTACAAGAAACCAGGTTACACTGATTGCATTTATTAGGTAAAGACCCTCTTACAATCATGAAACTTTTCAATAGCTCTTTATTGCTTCTGCACTAACTCTCACAATTCAATCAGCAGAGACTCTTTTGTTGGTCACTACTACAATGGAAAAATTGAGTAGGATGGAATTTCTTCTTTTAGGAAGGGGAGTAAAGATAATGAAAGGAATTTTTCTTAAAAACACATTTTTGGTTCATGAATTTTATTACAGTCCTCTGTTTATTTTTTAAATAGCTATTGAGTATATATTGTGTGATTGTAATTGGGATAAAAAATCTCCACCCTCAAGGTGATCACTGTCTGCATGGCAAAGTTGTAGCTACGGATCTTCAGATTAATTGGAAATATCAATGATATTTGATTGTGCAATAATTTGTATTTGTCTACTTATTTTTCAATTTTATGGGTACAGAACAGTTTCATACATTTATTCAATGTTTTGATATAGACATGGAAAGTAAAACAATCAAGTCAGGGTAATCATCATTATGATTTCTTTGTGTAAGGAAAATTATAATTGTCCTCTTTTAGTGATTTTAAAATATACAATAAATTTGATGGTATATTGTGCTACTGAATACAAGATCTTATTCCATCCATGTACAATTTGTACCGTCTTTTCTCTTTTTATAATTTTTGTCTTTAATCTATTTTATATGATATCAGTACAGGTACTTCTGCTGTTTTCTTGGTTTCCATTTGCATGAAATATCTTCTTCCATCTCTCTAAACCTTCATTTTCAGTCAGTGTGTGTCTTTATAGTTGAAGTGAATGTTGATAGGTGACATATAATTGGTATTATTTTGCTATCAGTTCAGTTAATAGATTTATTTACCTTTTCTCCTGATAATCTGCCTCTTGTAAGATTATTTCATAGACTAACATAGTGAACCTTCCAAGTAGTCTTTCATCTCCCACACTCACATATTATCATCATGTGGAATTATCTTAAGAGAAATAATATAAAGGCAATAAGGAATCATGGTTAACACTAAACAAGCAACTCATAACCAAATGTCTCATTTAGAGAGTTGTTATAAGGTGATTATCAATAGAGATAAAGCAATTATGTTTTGTTTATTATGACAATATAAAATAATATAATTTTCTTTGTGGTGGTTTATTGCAAATTAGCACAAATTACACTTGCTAACTTCATTCTTTCTTAGTACTTTACTTGGAATATTAATTATCACTAATATACATTGTAATTTATCCAGTCTCCAAATAACTTCCACACTTAGAAGTAGATGAGTCAGTGCTAATCAGAAAAAAATACAGCTACTGATTATTCTAAATAGTTCATTATTCTGATAAAACAGGCTCTGAGTGGCTCGGCGCCTATAGCTCAACCGGCTAAGGCGCCAGCCACATACACCTAAGGTGGCGGGTTCGAATCCCCAGCCCGGACCCACCAAACAACAATGATGGCTGCAACCAAAAAATAGCTGGGCGTTGTGATGGGCGCCTGTGGTCCCAGCTACTTGGGAGGCGGAGGCAGGAGACTCGCTTGAGCCCAGGAGTTGGAGGTTGCTGTGAGCTGTAATGCCATGGCATTCTACCCAGGGGGACAGCTTAAGGCTCTATCTCAAAAAAAAAAAACCAGGCTCTGAGTGACCTATATAAGATGTTTATATACATAAAACCTGAGCAAGAATACTGAATGTCATCCTTCACATAATCAGGATGGTAACTCAGAAATTATTGGTGATGAAATAATAGGGGTTTAATATTGCAAAGAGGGAAAAATAGTTGGATTGTTATATTTTAGAACTTGCTCCAACCCTCAGATTACCTGCTAGTGGTTTTCAAACTAATGAGAGTCTCCTTCAAAAGAGCATTTAAAAACTAGAAAGGAAAATGTTTCATTGTCAACATGACACATGGGTCTGATAGAAATTGAGTGCCCAGGTGGCTGTGTCTAAGTGCCTGCAATGTATAAGAATTTACCTAGCAACTAAGAATATCTGACTCAAAAGACAACCAATAAAACACAAATTTAGAAACCAAAAACCCAGCAATACAAAGGCTATTTTCTTAATGTTTGTGTTTTCCCAAAATTTATATGTTAAAATCGAGTGATCAGTATTATATTAGGGAGGGGGACATTTGGGAGGTCATTAGGATATGAGAGCAGACCCCTCGGGAATGGGACTATTACACTTGTAAAGAGGCCCACAGAGCTTCCCTGCCTCTCCTACAATGCGACAACACCCTAGAAAACAGTCTGTGAACCAGAGAGTGGATCCTCAACACCCCTGGAAGATGGTCCATGAACCAGAGAGGGGATCCTCAACACCCTTAGAAGATGGTCCATGAACCAGGGAGTGGATCCTCAACACCCCTAGAAGACAGCCTGTGAACCAGAGAGGGGATTCTCAGCACCCCTAGAAGATGGTCCGTGAACCGGAGAGTGGATCTTCACCTGCCACTGTATTTGCCAGTAACTTGATCTTGGAATTCTCAGCCTCCAGAACTGAGGAAAACCAATTTCTGTTGTTTATAAAATATGCATTTTATAGTATTTTTTATAGCAGCCCAAATGAATGAGGACCAGAAGCAGAGTAAATGGTAAAAGCAGGATTGGAATTGTCTTCTTCCTATTCAGTATTTTTAAAAATCTTATAAATTTTCTGAATGTGTAAGAACCAAATCAGAATATCATTAGCTTCATATGAAAATTTTAAGTAGCAATAGAAACAGAAATTTTGGATTCCGCTAGTCTCCTTGTTTTCATCTTCTCCTAACTTCTCCCTTCCCTATGGACTCTTTCTTCAAGAGGGTCTTTGTGCTACAGCCCCTTTCAGCTGTAATTGCTGGTATCATACCAGAGCCTTGGTAGTGTGGTGGTGAGATTTGGAGGCTGTGGCTTAGAGCTGTTAAAAAGATCTCTGGATGGAGCTGGAACATGTTCTTCTTAGCAAAGTATCTCAAAAATGGAAAGAAAATATCCAATATACTCAGCCCTACTATGAAACCAATTTATAGCTCTCATATGAAAGCTATAACCCCATTACAACCCAAGAATATGGAAAAAGGGAAGAAAGAGGGAAGGTGGGGGGACGATGGGTAGAGGGAGGGTAATTGGTGGAGCCATGCCTAGGGTGCATCTTACAAGGGTACATGTGAAATTTACTAAATGTAGAATATAAATGTCTTAACACAATAACTAAGAAAATCCCATAAACTTCTTTGTTAACCAGTTTGATGGAAGTATTTCAAACTGTATATAAAACCCGCACATTCTACCCCACAATTGCATTAATGTACACAGCTATGATTTAAATTAAAAAAATAAAAAATATCTCTGGAAAGGAAAAATAGAAAAACTATGTGTGTGTGTGTGTGTACGCGCGCGCGCATCTATGTATTAAATTTATTGAATTAAATTGGTGAGCTTGGATCATTAAATTTTAAAATATTTTGAGGTTTGGTTCCCCAGGGTATTACTTTCTAGTTTGTCCTCTCCCAGTGTGGTCATGTGCTCTCATTTTGTATCTTTGTTTTCTCATTTCCCTTCACCTTTCTGTACCAAATTTTCACAACAGCCTAAGAGCAGGGTAATACTTTATTCACCCTAGGAGCAGGGTAGTTATTTATTCATTTTATTTCCATACGTCAGGCTCCCATTCTGTAGTGAAGACAGAAGTAAAATTTCCTTTTTCACCTCCCTAAATCAAATGGCTGCTGATTTCCTCCCTAACTTTGAAAGACTATAAACAATATTAGGGCCCTTTTCAAGCTTTTCTTTATGCCTGGAAGGTTCATGGACAAAGTGCTTATAAGAAAGTAAAAAATTCCCCAATTTCTACTGCATTCAGAGTTGTATTCTGTTTGGCCAGCCCACACTCCATGTTCACCAATGTGCTGTGTTTTCCAGCTCATCCTTATTTGCTCGTTCCCTGAAGTAACTATCTGTCTTTAAATCTGGGGCCAGTTGGTCATTTGTAAACTCAGTTCATCTGGGGCTTGGAAAAAATGTTATGAACTTGAATTCACTTTGCTTCTTACATTTTTCTCACTGCAGGACTAACTTTGTTTACAGCACTATATATTCTAGGACATAGCCTGAGACTGAAACACCTTTTTTTTTTATTATGAGTATCTTGTGCATCTTTCCATATCTATAACCATAATTCTACTTTATTTTTACTATATAGTGCTATATAGTATTTCTTAGTACGTATTTAGAGTATGTAATGTAACCCATTTCCTAATTGAAGAACACAAATTATTCTTAGATTTTAATCAAGCATTACTTCTATAGATGTCCTTTGAAATATATTTGTGTGATTATTTCAGAAGGATAAATACATAGAACTTTGTGTTAGTATAAACAGTCCAAGTTGTTGTCCCAAAATACAAATTTATGTATGTGTCTCCTATAGTCCTTTGATGTTTTTCTCTATAGTTAAATAAAAATACTTTACTCCTTCATTATTTACCTTCGACCTAATCTTCTCTCATAGAATCGCCACATCCTATTCTACCTATATTTTTACTTTATCAACAATATGAACATACTCAATGGTTCTTTTTAACATGAAAAGCTTTTTAAGCCTACATTGTAATAATTTTGATCCCACAGAGATTTCCTCATAGATAATTGATTCTACATTTATGTTTACTGCTTTTATTTTGAATAGACATAAGAGACAACCAAATGTTAAATTAAACTAATATATTCTGACACTGATATTGAAAGCATATCCATTAGGTTGTTCAAAAACATTTACATAATGATTTTTCTTTACATTTAGAGCTAGGGAAATTTTTTTCCATCTCCTTATGAGTTTATTTACTTACTTTTATTAGATGATGAGAGCATTATAGCTGATTTATTTTCCATTTCTATGTTGATTTACAGGAAGCCTTAGTCAAACTTCACGTTCCAAGTTATAATGCCAGCCTAGATTTCGTTGGTACTCTTTCAATGAGATTATTGACCAACTAAAATATTCAAAACACTATTCTAAATCACTTTCCTAGGTGGACTATAATTACAAGTATTTCTCAAATCTTTTGTTCTTCTGGTGCTTACTTATAGCAAGCTTGGAGGAAAAAAAATGACCAAAAATTTTGAAGTAAATGGATGTAACATAATTCATTAGAATTCAAGAAGATGGGTTACTATAATTTGGAAGAAATTTCAAAAAAATCTTTATTTTTCATTGTGTATGTACATTAAAGAGAGCAGTCAGGATTAGGAGTACGAAGAATGAGGTTATGACCATCTGCAAGGAGTGTTTGAAAGAAAACAAGAAGAATTTTTATTCTAATAAATCAAAAAATTTAAGAAGAAAGTGGGCTTTGTTTAAAATTACTAAAACTAACTGTTTATGATGATAAAACTTTAAAGATCATCTTTTTGTAAAGGCAAATGGTATAAATTGTTAAAGCACTGGGCTAAAAATTATCAGTAAGATAATGTAGACATAGTTATAGCACATTTGTACTCTAATTTAGATTTTACATAAGAGATTAAAATGTCCACTGTTTGAGGATTTTGCTTTAAATAGATCCTAAGCTAGATGCTGAAACACAGAAATAAAACAAATTCTAGGTTTTGGTCACTTGTGAGGTCATAGAATTAAAGAGATTGTGTAAATCCAATATCAGGGCTGCACCAGCACAAAGTGTTAGGTGCACTCTGGGAGCTTATTATTCATAAATAATGGGGTGGTTTGAGGGGTTGGTTCTAGGTGAGGATTTTCAGAAAGGTTTCACAGAGAAAATCATCTTCGAAATATCTGGAAGAACAACTATTTGTAAAATGATAAGGAAAGAAAAAAGAGTGATTTCAGATGAAAGAATACTATCATTCCCTGACACATTGGTGACAAATTCACAATGATTAAAGGCCAGGTTGATATTGCACCTAACATATAGTAAGATTGTTGAAAAACAAGATAATCAATTTGAAAATTTTTCTATTTACTAAATAACAGCAATAGTCTGGTAATAAGGGATTATTTTCCCAAGCATTAAAATTCTATTCAATTTCTTGATTGCTTTAAAATTTCTCAAACTCATTCAAATAGTCTTTTAAAGGATAAAAAACTTCTGAACATAAGCCAAATTCTTTCTCTCTACTTTCTTAAAAGGATGTTGTCCTGTCTCTTCAAAAGTTATACCTTAACCACTACACACATAGAATTTTCAAGGTTTAATAGAATTCTTATTTTAAAAGCATGGTAAAGAAGAAACATGACAATTTAGAAAATATTTCAGAAGTCTATTGTACTCTCATCTATCTTCTGTATATTAAGATAAGTTTCAGTTTGCAAAGCGATGCGTTTTATAGGCCTTCTCCCCCTTGCTTCTTTCTGGAGGTAAGTCACATTAATATAAAAAAGCTGAAAGCCGCCTTCTACTTGTTTATTTATTTTGAAAAGCAATAGTTTTCTTTTAGTTACATTGAAATTCATTATATGGTTATACTACAAGATTTGGCAAAGCTAATGTCAGTAATTTATTTGGCTGAATTTTATTTAAAAAATTGCTATGCTTTGGCTCAGAAATGACATTTTATGTATGATTTAGTTTGGAATGAGAACTATGGGACATATTGTGTGAAAAAAAAAATTAATGCCATCAAGTGTTTTCAATGAAAAAAATTTAGTGTCATGCTTTTTCTCTCTTAATCTGTTGATTCCTAATTCTCTCTCTCTTTGTCTCTGTCTCTCTGTTTCTCTTTGCCTCTCTCTGCCCCCCCATTTTGCTCCTGTAAGCATTTTCTCTCTCTTTCTCTCTCTCACTGTCTTTCTCTTTTTCTCTCTATTAAGATGTGAATCTTAAAATGAGAAAAATTTAATTATGCTTCAAGTTTTCCTTTGCCTTTGAAAAAAATTAATTACAAGTTAATGAGTTAAAAACTGCTAATTATTTCAAAACATTAGAATTGGGGGAATTCAAAACACTTCTGGATACATTAACTTTCTGATGTCTGATTTGTACATGCCTATCTTATTCATCGAAGCAAATATATCCAATATAAAGATGGAAAATGAAAAGCTAAATATTGTAAGGAGTAACTGAGGTGATTCTAGAAATGGAAGTTGAATATAAAGTTTAAGAAGAAGCAACATTGAAATACTAAGTTCTCTTTATTCATTTATACCATCTGTTGAGTTCTTGGTGCATGTGAGATGCAGCTTTAGATTTTAGCAATGTATATAATAATAGGCATAATTTTTAAACTCACAGAGCTTATGATCAAATGGCAAGACCACCTAGCAAGTGTGACACATACGAAAATGATATCAAATCTCCCCCTTGCTCAAGGGACCTCAGACCTACAACGCTCTAAAGCCTACATTTGGTGTTCTATTTTCTTCAGTTTTTTGAAATGGTCATCCTATGGAAATACTGTATTCAGTCACTCAGATACTGCTCAACTGGACAATTACAGTATATAGAATATATTTGTGGCAATAGAGGAGGTTCCCAAGGAAGTAACAAAATGTTGCAAAATAATGAGGAATTATTTTTGTGACAAATGGACAGGAAGGCATGGCGGGAATAAGTTAGCTTTGGAGAAGATCCTGAATAAAATGGATAACTGTGTTTTGGAAGAATTGATAGAAGATAATACTGATGAAAGAGAAAATTAGGCAAGAGACAGATAATAGGTCATGCTATATATGTATATAACATACGTGTAATATATATGCAAATAAGATGCCTGTAATATACCCATAGCATATAGCATACACATATATGTATAAAACATACACACATAATATACACATATAAACGCACGTATAATATACATGTTCCATACACATGTAACCTATAGGTCTATAGCATACATGTATATAACATATATGTGCATAACCTTTACATTTACATAGGTAACAAGAATTAAATGTAATCTAGAGTAAAAAAGTTTTGCTTAAAATAATGAATATTGTCACTTAGAAAAAATATTAAATGAATATGATTCTGTGTTGCTAGCTGTAGTACATTTCCTACTAATAAATAACCTGGGTGTGTTACCTAGTTGTGAAGTTGAACACACTATTAAAGGGAAGATGAAGAACAACAACAAAAAAAAAAACTCCAGAGGATCCATACACCACACACACATATACACTTTGTTGTTTTGTCTCTAGATTATCTGATTATCGGACAGTAAATAAAAATATTCTCCAATATTGAGGTGACTTTTCAGGACAAACAGAAAAAGCCAACCACATAGAAACCGGTAGCAAAGTATATTTTATATTATCTATAACGATGTTAGCATTACAATATTGACTGTTCTATTCCACTTCCTTCAGCCACGTGCCATATCATGTCTATACCTTATCTATTTTTCTACCCTTGATGCCCAACAAACTCCTGAACACACAAATATGGAATGTCAACTAAGGTCTGTCTGAATGGCGAATAACTTGTCTAAGGTCATGAGGCTAAGAAGATTTTAAAAAAAAAAAAAAAAGCAAACACGCTGTTTGTCTCTTTTCTCTTAGTGTAATATTCGTTCTGAAGACCTCAGCCCTGTATCCTTAGAGCAACATGTTCTTCACCTTCCCCTTCAGTCAACACCTACTATTATTGGCAGATTCCTGGGAACCTCTGGAAAATTTAGAAACTATTTCTTGGAATGTGAGGTTGGCTGGGTTTACCTTACTTCAAACTGGTTCTTCTTCTCCTATGGTGCTCATCTCACTTCCTCTAACCACTGGTTCATTTATGCCACCAAGAATCTGAATCTGAAGGTTAATCTTTATAGTTACCAAGTGTTGAAAGTTCAGTGTTTTTCCATAGCTCCTTTCACTAGAGTTTGGTTCTATTGCTCAGATGTCCCCACAGTCTGATTTTGCCCAGATCTTGGGTATACTCTGGAGCTAGTCAATGTGTTCAATTGCCCTCCTCTCTCTGCTACATTTTTGTCCCTGCCTCAGAAATGGAATGTCCATTGTGACTGTCCAGAATAAGCTAAAGTAGAATTAGTAATAATGGTGATGATTAAGTTAGGAATCACTCGAATAAAAGAATGAAGAACAATAATCCTTGTAGAAACCTGAAAAAGAAAATATTCAAGTTAAAATCTATAGCCTGCCTCCCTTAATTTATGAAGTGAAAATACATGATATTTGTCATTCTTTCAAGAAGCAACAAGTTTTCTTTTTGTAGAACGTAATCCCCTACTCTAAGATTCTTCACATAAATCCATCTCTTATTTTGAGATCTGTTTTTGTTTTTAGTTACTGATTAGTACCTGCTGAGATCTTAACCTGTCGATAAAGTATAAATTAGTAATGTCTAGGAGTAGGACTAATCCAGAAATATTTGAATTTAAAAAGAAAACATTCAATTTTAATGAATGAAGTCAGGGACTGGAGTTTGGGGTCCAATAGGCTATAATTTTTAGGTAGAGAGAAATGTTATCACTTTTCCTTAGAGTCTATGTGAGCATTTTTGGCTTAACTAGAAAGTAGTTTTGTTTGTTTGTTTTGCTGTGTTTCAACTTGCTTTGTTTTGTTATGGGAGATGGATTAGGGTAATGTTAGACTTTTTAGAGATATACCTGCAGGTTACACTGAAAAGTTTTAGAAAGAGACTAACACGGTATCTAGAAAGAGACAATCTCTGAAATGCTGTTAATATTTATGTGATAATATTTTATTTATGAATCATTCCTGTAGGGGGAAAATGTAAATCCACAAATAAAAACTTGATGTATGACAGTAGTTCTGTCCTCCTGGTAAAAATGTTTAATAAATGTAGTTAGTTGATGACAAAGAGAAATCGATTCCATTCTTTTATATGTTAGCTTGAATATGCTACGTTGTTTTAGGTGATTATAAAATTTTGTACCACATCTTTCATATTTCTCAAAGAAAAAAGATATTTTAAATCAATAATGTTAAGATTTTTTAGGTTAAAAGTCCTGATTACCCTGAGCACTATTTCAAACATATAAATGTTAGAGTCATTTCATTATCTTTTCTAGTTTTAAGTTTTAATTAATTAATTAATTTTTTTAGAGACAGGGTCTCTATGTGTCAGCCAGGCTGGGATGTAGAGGAGTGATCAGTACCTTGAACTCTTGCACTCAAGTGATCCTCCTACCTCCACCTCTGGAAGTACTGGGATTGTAGGCCTGAGCCATTATGCCTTTCATTCATTATCTTTTATAATATAATGAGAATGGATCCAACATCAATTTTCTGTCTCTAATGTAACACTTGCTATTCCATCCCTTACTCACCACACCATCCTATGGGTCATGAGAGTGCTTTGTAAAATGATGTCATTGTGCCCAGTCAGTCATATTTCTCGGTGACCTTCAACCCTCACCAGGATACCCTGAACTCACACCACTCTACTACACCTTTACATTTTGTCCGTCAGTCTGTAGTGCCATCATGATATCAATTCCACTTTATTTGAAGAAACTAGGTCTGTAACTCCCAGCCCAGATCAAAATGAGACAGGTAAAACCTGAGTCATAATAAATAAATAAATGAAGTCTTCCACTGCTGCTCAATGACTGCTGGTCTCCCCAAGCTGGAAGACCTAACACAGAAGCTTACATCTAACACAAACTCTTAGAAAATGAGGCTATCACATCAGTAATCATATCCTATACATTTGTCTATTTTTTTGATGGAATGGTCATAGCATTGTACTTTTTATACACCTGACACTACCTATAATAATGATTACATGTTTTTGATACATTGCTACTGATCATCTAGAATATGCAAATTATTTTAAAACACTTAATCCAATATAATTATCTGCTTTCCACCTTTCTACCTTTCCATCTTAGGTAGATGCTAAACTCCAAGATGAATTAAGAGACATAAAATATTCTCCTTTTGCTTATGAAGAAAAATGTTTTATTTGAAAGGAATACAAATATAGAAGAGAAATAGTTCATAACAATGTTTCATATTCTTGAAAAATTGTGAGAGAGTAGATATGAAGTGTTCTCACCACTACAATGGTAAGCGTGGGAGGTAATATATATGTTAATTAGTTAGAGTTAGACATTCCATGATGTATACATGGTTTAAAACATCACAGTGTACATGATAAACACATATAATTTTATATATCAATTAAAAATAAAAATTGTATAAAAGAAGAAAATTGTAAAATTTAAAAAAATAGAAACAAGAAATAGAGACTACTATAATGTTAGGATTTATTTCATGAGAGCTATCAATTTACTTAGAAAATACTCTCAGAAATATTATTTCATTTGATTTAAAAATTACTCTAATATAAATCATTTGCAGTTAATTTTATAAATTAAGAGCAATTTTTTAAATTGAGTAACTTTAATATTCATAAAATATTTTTAATTTAAAGAAAATTTTCCTTTTTTGTGATACAGAAATTATAATCTTAAAGGGATTAATTTATGCTAGACTTGGTCTTAAGATATAAATAATTTAAGGATATACATACGCATTTATTCATTTTCCAGGATTCAAATTCTACTATCCCCATGATACCTTGCTTGAGTAGTTAATTATTATCAGGTATAAGCATTTTTTCTTCTTTCTGTGTAATTAGCACTGCTGCAGCAACTTATTATAATTTTACCCTTGTCATGACCTTTATAAATTTAGAAAAACATGGTCAATGTGATTCATATAATTAAGCTTAGTACACTTGAAAACAGATATCAATTATCCCCTTAACCTTTACTTTCCAGTTCTAAAAATATAGCCATAGATGTTCTACACTTTTATAGAATTTTTTTATCTTTTTAATTATCTCAGTTACTTTCTTACTTATGTGAAGTAGAGAAAACATTACTGAAATAAATATAAAATATATTAGAAACGTACTTGAGTTTACCACTCTATTGTAATACCTACTTAAAGAAAATGCTACTTTATATTTTTATAGTATGTGTGTTAGACGAAAATGTTTAGAAGCAAACAAACAAAATTTGACCAATACCTACGAAACACCTGCTATGCTCACAACACTGTCCTATGGGTCCTGAGAGTGCTTGTACAATTTAGATGCTTTTTTGCTCTCAAAGTGTTTATACTTCAGTTCTGGTGACATGGAGGAAAGAAATTAAAAAGTAAATTAAATACAAATATAGAGTAAAAAGATAAAAGGACACGATGGGAGAGAAGGAAGGAAAGTGGAATAAAAGCCAACAGAGCAGTGCAGATTTCTTGCCAAATCAGTGACCTTGGCAAAGCACTTTAACAGTTCAGAGTGGAGACTTTTCTGGATGGGACTATATTAAAAGTTTTTGTTTAAACGTTACAAAAGTATTTATTCAACTCTGTGTTTTTCTAATTACTCAAGACCCACCTAAGTAATAATGAAAATAGTAAATATACTCTGTACAGAATGGGAGAAAATATTCATAAATCATATGCCTGACAGGGGAATAATATCTAGATTCTACAAAGAACTCAAACAACCCAGCAAAGAAAGAAAAGCAAAACCAAACTCACCATTAAGAAGTGTGCAAATGACATGAACAGACATTTTTCAAAAAAAGATATACAAATAGCCAACAAACCTACCAAAGAACCCTCAACAACATTAACACTCCTTTGCAGCAAATTCAATGGAAGGAACTGAGGCAATTTTCCTAAGCAATCTAACTCAGGAAAAGAAAAGTAAAGGCCTCATATTCTCACTTATAAATGGGAACCAAATTACGGCTACATGAGCGTACACAGAGTCTTACAATGGACATTGGCTACTCATAGAGGGAGTGGGGAAAGAGTGAGGGATTAAACATTACTTATGGGGTACAATGTACACTGTCAGAATTCCAGGCTCTACCACTGTACAATATATATCTGTCATGAAATTCACCTTTTATTCTCTAAGTCTATTAAAATAAAAATGAATATAATTGAACAATAAAAAGAAACTAAATACCAATTTTAAGCATAAAGGAATAAATAAATGAAATCTCCCCCCGCCCCAAAGACCCAACTGTTTAGTGAAGCTTTTTAGACTAACCTTCCTCTGACTTCATTCTGGTATCACCTTCCTTTCCACTCCATCTTCCACTCACATTACCCTCTTTCCCCTTCCAGACACCATCCCCACCTCAACTCTTTGCTATGCTGAAACTCTGCCTGGAACACATCCGTTCAAGATCCTCACATAGTTTGACCTTTCTTGTTACCCAAGTTACTGCTAAGATTTCATTTCCTTAGAATCCTTTCCTTGAGCACTCTAATTTTGTCAGCCTTACCCTTACCACTGTTATTTTGCAAGTATTTTAATAAACAAAGGAAAATCCAAAGTAGCATTTTTTGAAATTTTATTTTAAAATAAACTAAAATTGACTCCCAATAAAACTTACTTAATTTCTGTCTGTTCTTTTGGCAAACATTCCATAGATTTTTATACATCGTTAGATTTGTGCACCTACAAGTAGAGTTAGGATGGAAAATGATTCCAAAATGCCATAACATTTCCTTATGCTTTTTATTCCTTTACAATCACACACTGTCCCCATCCCGAAACACAGGCGTTCACTGACAAGTCATCATCAGTCTCATTCTCTACAATAATTTGGTCTAGATGAAATCAAATTTATGGAAATCAGATTCTCCAGTGTAACACTGGGAGACTGTTTTGTTTGCTTAGCATACTCTATTTGAGATCCATTCTTACGTCTTCCTTGGTAAAGTGTCTACTCAAGTCTTTTGAATATTTTCATTGATTTTCTTGTTTCCTCATATTGTGAGAATAGTCCTTATGCATTCTGGAAAAGTCTCCATCAATTATGGGATTTGAAAATATTTTCTCTCAGCATGTATTTCCTATTTCATTCTCTTCAAAGTTATTCGTTCTTATTCTGTCCAAATTCTCATAATACTACAAAGTTTAGGAAATTGTTTTATTCATGTACAGTGTTACTCATGTACAGTGTATACTCCACCAAAAGTGTAAGTTTCATGCTTTCAGGTGACTTATTTATCCTTACAGTTATGGAATAAGCTAGAATTATGAAAAATGAATTCATGCAGGGTGGTGCCTGTGGCTCAAATGAATAGGGTGCCAGCCCCATATGCCAGAGGTGCTATGTTCAAACCTAGCCCTGGCAAAAAAAAAAAAAAAAAATATATATATATATATATATATATATGAATTCAAGGACATACCCTCACTTCTGTGACAAATTATCACTGACTTGTAGTTTAAAATAAAACGTACTTATTCTGCCACACTTCTTAAAGTGAGAAATCTCAAATCAATTTCACTGGGTCAAAGTTAAGTTACTGGCAGAGCTTCACTCCTTGAAAGGTTCTGGGAGAATCCGTTTCCTTGCTTTTTTCTAGGAGGCTGTCCTTATTTTGTGGCTCATGGCCCTCACCCCTCATGTTGCCCCTTTGTTCTTGTGTGCATTGTCACATTTTTCCTATCCTGTAGTCACATCTCCCTCTACCTTACCGTTGAAAAGAGATTTATAATTACATTTAGAGACAACCCAGATAATCCAGGATAATCTGCCCATCCTTCCAAAAATTCATAACTTAGTCACATCTGCAAAGTTCCTTTTGCCATACAAAGCAGCATTTGTATATTCCAGACAATAACCTGGATATTATTGGAAGCCATTAGTAACCTCATCACATAACCAAATGATGATGATCCTGCCATGTGGCTGAATTGTTGTTTTCTCTCTAATCAGATCAAAAATCTCTTCAGAACCAAGTTTGTGACTGCTACCTTTCTAATAGTCAATGAAGTAAATTCTTGTTGAATTCATGCATCATTTGTCAGACAGTACATTAACAATCTGTGAGTACCAAGCCCCTGAATCATCAGTAATGCCAGTGCCTATCTCGGATTTCAAATCTTCCAGGCTCCAACCTGCTGGGTCAAATCAATTTTTTCAACAAATTTGTTTTCCCACCTAGAGTCTTCTTTCTATAATCTTCTATTTTTTTTCTTTATTTCTTTTTCTTCCTTATTTTTTTTTCTCATATATGAACTCTATAAAAGGCAAATTCTAGTTACTATAATATACTTTATTCATTAGAATTCACTTGAAATTGATTGATTTTTTTGACCCAAGAAATAAAAGAAAATAGTTAAAAAGAAGGAATGTATATCCTTTTTCCTGAGAAAATTGGATTTCAACTTTATCAAGTGTCTCACTGTCTCCCTAAAATAAAGTGTGAATAGAAACAAACAAAAAAATGCTTGGCTTATATCTTTCATCCTTCTGACTATTTTTTCAGGTGTCAGAGAAAGGAAGGATATTAGTTTACATAAATATTGTGTAGTCTATTTATCTGTGTCATCTTCTGAACTTCTTGGAAGAGATGGTAGATATATTTTTGAAAAATAACACAATATGACATTTAAATTGAGTAGATATTTCATACATCTTTAATGTAGCCATAAGTTCAGGCTCCCCGTGTCAATAACCTATGAATTTGGTTTCCACATTTATGGCACTTCCTATGCCTGTATAAAAAAATAAAAGTGAAGTAAACCTAAAACAAAGTTATGGTTTCCTCTTTTGTTCAAAAGAAACTCTCTTGCTTTTAAATTTATTTTAAAAAAATTATTATTGTTCTCGGTTACTGCCAAGCTCAGAAGACAGGAGAGGTTTTGTTTTTAACAACAATTTACATTCTAATGCTTATATGCCTTTAAAGTGAAAATATAGCACCTTGAATTTGAAGATGTATCCTAGAATATTGTCATCCTATGTAGGATTATAACCCATAAATATTTTATTCTATATAAAAGTTTGAAAAAATCAAATGAACCAGCTTTTTAAATGGGGATAAGACATAATCAAATCAAAATACAATGTGTTTAATCCTTTTTTTTCAATTTTCTATTGTTTCTGTTTTCACAGAACACAGTCAGATACATTATATCTGGGATAATGTTTCTTAAATATTGGCACACATGGTTTTATTTTAAATGTTTCAATCACATAATCCAAAATATACAAGTGTGAATTTCATATTTTTTCCCAATAAATAGGAATCCATGATTAAACTTTAACTAAAATTATAAATTCAGGTACTTCAAAGTATTATTTGAGTAATTTATGCCCAGTTTTTATAACAAGTTAGAGAAAATGTCCCATTATAAATTTATAGAACTGACTTCTTGAGTAATGAACACAACCACCTCAGCAGATAAAACAGTAAATAAAATTTAATTTTCTTAAAAATTGCTTTCGGGATGACGTTAGCAGATTTTATTATTCTTCAACATTTAGAGCTGAAATATAGATTTAGATATAAAAGTAGATTTATGTATCTATGGTGTTCCAGAGTAAATTTATAATCCCTAAAACACTAGGGAAAATCAAAAATATGCTAATGAATTTCTTTAAGAGAAAAGGAATTATCACTAATAAATTATAGTTATGAAAGCAATGTTTGAGATTTTCTATGAAGCGTACAGTCAAGGGGAAAGTAGAAAATCTTCTTGTTTACATAAATTTATTAAGTATCCTATGCACTTATTATAGAAATGTATTCTTTAATGGTTAAGGAATATCAATATTTATATTCATTACTATCATAGCTAAAAAATGTTGGAATGAATGAATACTAAATAATTATTGAGAGCCTGAATCTTGAACAGTGCTATGATTTCATTCAACACTATATTAAGACTTTTTAAAACTGTATATTACTGTAAGGATATTACTGCAAAGAGTATTAAATTATAAGCAAAAAAACTAGTAAACAAGGTAAATCCAGAATAGAGAGTTTAAATTAATATTCTTTAAACTGAAGTTATGGAAGGCCAAAGAATTGATTATTCATAAGTTAGTCATAGTGGAATGGGTGCCTTTATCTCCAACGGCAGTTACTAGAAGATTGATTAATTCACTACATGTGAGATATGTATCCAAGTGTTGAGGAGACAGATAGTTGAGCTATGTCAATAATATGTAACATGTACTATAGATGCCAGGGGACGGCAACCGCATCTTTCAATTTTGCATCTTCAGGACCTCTTAGAGCAGAAAAAGGGCTGTCAGGAGAGTGAAGAACAACATACCAAGAGACTTAGTTCAGCTGCAAGAATCAGTTGTGATAGAGAAGGGCAGTAGGCAGGGCTGTGATTCAATCTTAGGGAGGAAGAAACTGGAACCCAGGGATTTGGTGTAGAATTTCCAGGTTCCAGAAATCTGGGTTACCACTGGCAGTATACAGCCTGCTTCAAGGGTAATTTAATGTTGACTCAGTAGATAACAATATTCTCAGTGATTGAAACCAGAATCAATCACTTAGTCTGAATGAAATGAAGCTTAATCTATACCTTTAATTCACTTGAATGAATATATGAATTTACCATGAGCAAAAGTCAAAAAATAATAAATAAAAAACAGCAGCATGTTTGATAAAAACCAATTTTTGAAGTCCAAAACTGGTTGTATCAGAGTGCCAAAGAAGCAATCAGCCTTAAGTAAGTTATTTCTATTTTATTTTAATCTCCATTTCTTTATTCTTCACAATTCATTTATAAAGCAGATATAAGTCAGAATTCTTTTAGGACCAACCTCTCTACTCAACGTGACTTAAACATAATAGTAAAATGTTAATGGGGCTGGTGGAGGGTGGGGCATAAATAATCTGTTAAATCACTTGGCGAGGAGAAAGTTGTGCAATTCCTCATGATAATGAAAAACCTAGTACCACCAACTGAAATGATGCTTTGTATTTTTTCCTCTAATACAAACATTGACATTTTAGTTACATGCTTAAGATGTAGATTTGCCAATACAAAACAATAAAGAAAAACAAGCCTATGACATTGAACACTTTTACATTATTTTCTCTCCCCTTCCATTAACAATGTAAAAAACTAACAATAAACTCTGAATTGACAATGCTTTCTGAAAAATAAAGATTTCATAACTCAAGGCATAATCGAAGAATGTAACATGTCTAATAGATGTTAAACAATTGTACTTTTCTATAGCACAAAATTCTTTATTCCTAATAAGTTCTGCTTTTGCTACTGCAAGGTACAATAAAGAAAAAAAGAAAATTGCTTTCACACATGATAAAATCAAGGAAGCTTGCAGGAGTGATAAGTGTTTCTGTTTGTTTTTCGATTGTTGTCTTTTTGGCCTCTCTCAAAGTAAAATAAGAAAAAGGATGGGACTTGACCTATTGTACAGGAAAATTTCCCACAATAGATTTTTTGGTGTGTAATAATTGTTCATTGGTATTAAAATGTTATGATTAAATCTCATGCAATGTTACAAAACATTCAGTGATACTTCAGAAGAATCTATAAATCAACTTTTTAATTTTATTGTCAAAAGACATGCACAGAAATGTTTGTGTGTGTGTGTCTGTGTGTGTGAAGAAAAAAAAAGGGAAAGACAAAGAGTAAGGAAAGGAAAGAGAAAAACAGAAGACAAACAAGCACAGAGAGAAGAAGCTAAAAGATAAGTTGACTAGAAAATAAAAGGAAATATAATTATCAAGAAATAAGAAAATCAATTAAGACTTAGGAAACCTGATCGCAGAAATGAATTCAGTACTTCTAATTTTAAAATTAGTTGATTAAAATTCTGTAACTGAAATCTTTGAAATAAAAATCACCTCTTAAGCTATAAATCCTTATTGATTTTTCTTTACTTATATTAAAACCTTGAATTCCAGTGTTTGTTTTGTTGAGAAAGGATCTCACTCTGCTGCCCAGGCTGGACTGCTGTGACTTGATCACAGCTCACTGCTGTTTGAATTCCTCGGCTCAAGTTCCTCCTCTCTTAGCCTCCCATGTAGGTAGGATTACAGACACGTATACAACCTGGCTAAATTTTTTCTTACATTTGTGCAGATGTGTCTCATTTTATTGCCCAGGATTACTGTGGATTCCTGACCTCAAATTACCCTCTTAACTCAGCCTCACAAAGTTCTGAGACTATAGTTGTAATCTCCCAGCCCTCACTGATTTTTCATTACAATAATATGGTTCATTAAAATAGAATATTCCTTTATAGACACATATTTTAAAATTAGTTAACATTATGAAATGAGTAATTACTAATTCTTGTCTTCTGAGCAGGAAAACAGATATATTAACTGGAAAAAATGTAAGCATTTTTGGAGATAGATGTTAAATTGAAAACTATACTATTAGATCAAATACCTCCTATTTCTCAGTAAAATATTCACGGAGATGCAAAGAAAAATGTATTTCCATAATATGATGAAATTTTGGCTACTTCAACTTTGCTTAACTAATTTTCATATATATGTTTTTATTATATAAAAGCTTTTATTTTATGTAAGTTTTGAATTATATGTAATAAGTTTTTCCATATATACATATATATATAAAAAAGTTTTTTGAGTACTACTAATAAAAGTGATGTGATGATAAATTGGGAGAAAAAGAAAACTGCCCAGGCTTCTGCATATCACGTGTCTGCGTTTTGCTTCATGAGCCTTAGATAACTTGAAAAAAGTCAGGAAGACATTTGATTCTTACTTGATCAATTATAATCTCAGAGAAAAAAAAACCTCAATGTCCAGAGAACTAAACAGCCATTCTTTTGGAGGGGCTGGGGGGTGGGGAGGAGGCATCATTTCATGATGCCTTTCTGTGTTCCATATTACTAAATGTAAGAAAACAATTCTTTAGTATCAAATAATTTTATCTTTCAGCAGCATTTAATGCATTTAGCTCTCTCTCTCTTAATTTCTTGGCTCTTTTGATAAACACAAAGTTAAACAACCTCTGTCTCTTTTTCTGTGACTCCCTCAATTAACGTAGTCTCAAAATACTTAAATACCCAAAGATTTGTCTCAAACTTTCTCCTCTTTTCTTTTCTCTTTTGCCTTGATGACCTAATTTCACATTTTGACTCCAACTACCGTTGTAAGCCCATTGCTCCTATGTTTCTTTAGTATCCCCTGCAATAACTGCAAAATACCAACCACAAAACCCACCAAGTATTGATTTCTCCAGTGAATCTGCACGTAGCTGTAATTCTTCTTGAACCAGTTTGACTTGTGTCATTATTCAGGCTTGCTCCACATACTCTTCTCTCTCCTTGAACTGTTGGACTGATGGCAATGCAAAGTATTATCTACTGAGGGATGATTGCAAGGTAACAACTTCAACCAGGAAAGCATTTAATTTCATCACCTGCTTTAATTTTCAATTGGCCACACCAGAGTAAAAATAAGATCATTCCTGAAAATGATTTACTACAGAATACAAAATAAAGCCTAGGAAACTCTTTACACCTCTGTTATACCGGAAAAATATGTGGGTTTTATGAACGATAAAAAGTAAATAATAAAGCGAAGGCAGCATGGAAATAATGGATATGATATAACTTAAATTGATGAGTAAAGAAAGCCAAGAATAAGTTAAATGTAGGAAGAGAGTTGAAACTCAAAACAAAGTGGTAAATCTATGGTAAGGAAGAGCAAAACCAGCATAGATCAGGAAACTTGCGAAATTTTCCCAAAGTGCAGAGAAGGTAGAAAAAAGTACAGTGATGAAAATGGTGAGTAACATGGAAGGCACAGCGGACAAAAGACTGGCTAAATGGTATGCAGAACGTAAGTGTACTTAGTAAGATTTCAATCTAATGGCATCATAGATATAGCCAAGATATAGACAGAAAATAGATGTAGAAGTCAGTTACCAATTAAATTACTTGCTGCATGCAAGTAATCCCTCAAGCCGTGATTACATCAATCCAGCCTTTGTAACTCCATATCAAATTCCATGTTGATGTGGAGTCCTGTATTAAAGCCTTATCATGGCTCCCTGTGGTTTGGTGAACGAAGTTGGGTAGTAGGGTGTATTTTCTATTCTTTTTTTCTGTTTGTTTTTAGAATTAAGTACGTGAGCAGCACATTGTAGTCAGAATGAACAGGATGATTTGTATGAAACAACTGCACAGTATCTGACACAAATGTATTTTTATGTTATTTTTATGTTATTTCTCTAAAACTGGCCCATTCTTATTGCTGCTGTTAACTACAGTTAAGAAATTTCTGCTTGGTTTGCTCCTAGGTTTTGGTACCTTGGTACCAAAAAAAAAAAAAAAAAAAAAAAAAAGAGAGAGAAAGTTTTGCTCATTCAATTTTAAATAAGCAAATAATCCACTTTTTAAAAATCATAATATTGTAAGAAAGTTGCAATGTTTCCTTTGCTTCCAGGCAGGTGCCTATTCCTGACAATCCTGAAAGATCGCTACTCCTCTTATCACAAACGTAAATAACGTGATGTGAAAACAAGAGTCATAGGTTCTGGATTTGATATGTGGTAAATAGAGAGCTGAAGTGTTTCATCAAAATTGTCTTCATTTATATTGAATAAAATAATTATTTTTAGTTCCATTATATATTATTTCTTTTTTTAAGAATGAAATATATACTGTTATTTAAAATAGGAGTTAGCAAACTGTCTGTAAAAGGTGAAGTAGTAAATATTTTAGGCTTTGTGGAGACATGGGACCTCTCCAGCACAGCCTTTCTTTGCTTGTTTTTATTTTTTAATTTTATGTAAATAAACCTCTTAAAACATAACAATCTCTTTTTGCTCTAAGGTTTGTACAAAAACCATATCCTACTCCATATTTGGCTTCCTGGCATTAATTTTCTGTTCCCTAGTTTAAATAAATAGCCTCCAACCACTATACTTCTCATTTCCCATTTATGAGATCTTCATGGTTTTCATTGTAAAAATAAAATGAAACAGTGACTATCATTTTTTAAAAGCCTTTATAAGCAATGAGTTTTCTTTTTATACTAGCAAAACAGAAATTAGAGAGAGATGATGCAAACAAAATATTCCATTCATTGCTCTGAATGTGGAAACAACATGTTTTAAGTGACCTTTGGTTGAATCTCATAACTGCAAAAAACTAGCTTCTGCCAACAATAATGAACTTGTGAGCCATTTTTCTTCTGGGCCTCCAAATAAGAACCCAGATAAGCTCATATGTCCATTTTATGAGGAACCAGCCAACTGAGTTATATTCAATAGTTTTCCAAAGATTAAACCAAGGTTCACATACGCAGTCACCAAGTTTCTTATTTCCCCCAAGTGGTCTGTACTAATATAAGTGAATAATTAAGTGATGTTTACTAAGCAAATATTCCATGAAGAAGGATTCCAGATAATTTATGTAGATACTCTCAACGACACGGAACATAACATGGCTCCTGAAGTGTGGACTAGACATTCCATTATTGTCACAACGTGGACTATACAGTGTGTACCTGTGGACGGGTCGTGGAAAAAGTGACACACACTTCTTCACTTCAGCCAGGTGATGAAACTCAGTTTCATCAGTGATATGTTATATTGATGTTATCCACCAGTGATGTGCAAAGATGTGGAATTACTTTACCTGTGTGAAATGTCTTCCTTAAATCTATAACCTTAGTCTAATAGTAGTTATTAGAAATCATAATTATCTCATTTGAGGGATTCTATAGTGTTCCACAGAATTGTAAAAGCAATTAAAAACAAGATGAGTCTGAGAAACTACTGCACCAAAGAGGAACCTCAAGAAAGATGATTACTAAGTGTAGAGTGGGTGATATCCTAAAGAAGATGCTAGAGCTGGAACAGCGTTAGGGACCATGGAAGGAAATTGGAATCTAGTGTGGGGAATGCATACATTAATAATATGTATTAATATTAGTTGGTTAATTATGAAAAGTGCAACTATTACATAAGCTGTTAATAGCAGGGGAAACTGGATGTGAGATATCTGGAAATCTCTGTGCTAGCTCTCAACTCTTCTGTAAATAAAACCTTTTCTAAGTGGTAAGTTTTATTTTAAAATTACAGTAAGATTTCCAGTGTAGTAACAGCATTGTGATACTACCTTTCAACCCCCCACTGTTTCATTTCTGTAACCCTGTGGACACAGCTTCAGCACCTCTGTTCAGAATTCTTCCATCCTCGGTTTTATACTTCTTCCAATTTCCAGCTATTAAGATAACTGATTGCAATCTTAATAGGAACAAAGTTTTAAATTGCCTTGTCTGTATTAACTTTATCATAAAATCTTTTGATTAAAAAAATGCATAAACCACATGTTTTGGTGATGGCTATGATCTGTTCAGCCAAAAGAATCAAAGAAAGAGTACAAACAGAAAAAATAACCATCTATTTTTTTCTAGAGGGAGTGAATAAAGTCTTAAAATATAACCATTGAGTAGCATGTTCTGTGGTGCCTGGTTCTAGTCTCTGGATGCTTAGAGATTGAAAACTTAATGGGAGAGTGCTATTTAAATAAAATCGCAAACAAGAAGCTGAATGAAAATAATGCATTACCTTTAAAAAGGTGTTATAGACCGACTAAAGGTTTCATTCATTTTTTTCTACTTTCTTTTTCAATACAAAGTATTTAAGCTCAAAATGGTGATGCTAGTTATTTTTTTATTAATGATAAACTCTACTGATCAGTTTTGCATGCATTTGATTAATGACAAATTAAATTGTACATAAAATGTAGTTTAATTGAAATACCAGATTCATCAGGGAAGATAACTGTGATTCTATATTTTGGTAGGATGGTTTATACTAGAAGCTAATACTGACTGAAATATGAAGATCTGCAACAATCTGTTAAACTAGTGTTGGCTGTTTTAAAAATACTTTAGATACAATTTTTATGAATGTATTAAGTACTTACGAGCATGTTAAAGGCTTTATCGGGAATAAAAATCAGCAATGTCAAATCTCCCTGCCTTCAAATACTTGTTAGTTTAACAGTGAAGACGCGAGGTGGTGAGAGATGAAAGGCAAACAAAACCGTGACTATGAACTAGTGTCATCATGACACGTAACATACAACAGGCATCGAGAGGATGAAAGCAAAGAAATCTCCACAGATCAAGCGGCATCATTTACACAGCTCATGTAAAGGCAGACATGGAAAAAGAGGAAATAACGTAAAGAATGAATTGGTGAGCAAAATTCCTGAAGTTAAAGAATTAAAGTTCTCATTGTCCATAAAGGATGTGAGAGGCTTGGTGCCTGTAGCACAGTGGTTACAGCACTGGCCACGTACACTGAGGGTGGTGGGTTTGAACCTGGCCCGGACAACTAAATAACTGCAACAGAAAAAATAGCCAGGCATTGTGGCAGGTGCCTATAGTCTCAGCTACTTGGGAGGTTCAGGCAAGAGAATAGACTAAGCCCAAGAGTTGGAGGTTGCTGTGAGCTGTGATGGCATAGCACTCTACCAAGGGTGACATACTGAGACTCTGTCTCAAAATAATATTAAAAAAACAAACAACAACAACAACAACAACAAAACATAAAGGATATGCGAAAGAGGGCAGGTCCATTGCAACAAAGAATGAGAAAGGATAAGAAACATGTGGCAGAGTGTATGTAGATTAACAGACTGGTTGGGGAAGTTGGGAAGCAGATTTGATGGAGAAGACATGTTGGGGGTAGGTTTTAATGTTTGAACTAGAATTTGCCAGTATGCAATAGAGTTGAATAGTATGAACAGAGAAACAAGAAGTTTCTCCAGTGTCTTAGCAATGCAGAAAATTTTGCATTGGGTATATTAGTGACATGATGGAGATAGCAATGAAATGTTAGTGGAAGAAAGGTTTCGGAAGTCTGTGAGAAGGTGCACAAGAACGCTGGCTCAGTTTCAAATATAGACGAGAATAGAGAAAAGCAACTCAGGGTGTACTTACTCACAATTTTTTTTTTAAATAACACACTCAAAAACAAGCTATCCAAAGTATACTGACAAGGTCAAGACTGTAAATGAGTCTATTAGGCCCTTATTATTGTCTCCTTTGTTTCATGAGACAACTACCAATGCAAATTACTAATGAAACGTTTATAGAGCGAGGAATGTGTCAAAGCCAAGGAACCCAGAATCCATTAAACTAAAGGGTTGGCCCCCTCAGAAACAAGGGTTTATCTAATAACCATGTGGCATTTTGCTCATTGGGCCGCTGTTAAATTTATTTTAGTTCTATTTTTTAGTACACTTTTGGGACTCATACAGTAGGCTGCTATATCCCCCCAGAGGACATGAGGCCAATTTAAGACATATAAATATTATTTGAAATCTATCATCAGAACAATATAATACAATTTAATCAGGTAGAGATACAGTTGCATGGCCAATTTTATCTTCTGGTAAGACCATGCAGTGTGATCTACTAATTAGAAATGGAACAGGGGACTAGAACTATGGCAGTAAAGAGATGTTGTAATCAGCAAACTAATTAATGGAAAGATATGAATTAAGACAGTGGAAATGGGGATGAAGAAGTTGGATGTGAATGTCATATGTGCACAAATCAGAGACTTTAATGATCATGTGGATAAAAAGGAAGAGAAAAATCTTTCTACTTTAAGGAAATGGTTGGCAAAAATCAACTAGACATTGGCCTTGGCAAATAATTTTGAAACTAATAACTCAAAGGCTATCGCTACAACAAAACTAAATAAATTAGGTGTAATTAAAATGAAGATTCTGCACATCAAAGGAAATAACCACCAGAGTTAAAAAGGCAATCTACAGAATGGAAGAAAATATTCACAAATTATTCCTCCAACAATCAGCTAATATCCAGAATCTACAAAAACCTCAAATCACCAAGAAATTCTTTAAAAAATAAAAAGCGTGTAAAACACATGAAAATTCTGTAAAAAGAAGATAGATGAAGAGCAAAGAAAAATATGAAAAATTCTTAACATCACTAATCATCAGAGAAATGAGCATTAAAATCACAAAATTACCTATTACCTATGTCTGTCAACATAGCAGAAATAGCAGACGTTATTAACATCACTAATCATCAGAGAAATGAGCATTAAAATCACAAAACCACCGATTACCTATGTCTGTCAACATAGCAGAAATAGCAGACGTTATTAAAAAGTCATCAACAAACAGATGTCGGTGGGAATGATGAGAGAAAAGAACATCTATACACTGAAAATTAGTACAACCTCTTTGAAAAACTGTCTGTAGATTCCTCAAAGAAATAAATGTAGACTTACCATGTGATCCAGCAATGCCACGAACATATATGTGACCAAAGGAAGTTATTTTATCAGAAATATACCTGCACAAAATGTTTATCACAGCATAATTCACAAGTGCAGAAATGTGAACTCAACCTAAGTGCCCTTCAATTCACGAGTGGATAAAGGAAATATGATATAGAGTAATATGTGCCCCGGAGTATTACTCAGATGTGAGGAGGAATGACATTAGGTCTTTTGTAGCAATGTGGATGAAACTGGAGAAGTTAAGCATCTCAGGATGGAAAAAGCAAATACCACCTGTACCCTGTAGGAATTTGAAGGTAAATGGCGCTAACACATGGGCACAAAGAGATGTAAAGGACCTCGGAAATTATGAAAGGAGGGAGGTGTGAAGGGATAAGGGGTAAAAACTTACTTGTCTGATAAAATGAACACTATTTTGATGATGGACACAGTAAATGTCTCCATGTAAGCAATATACACGGTATCCATGTGACAATACTTTTCATACCATATGAACGTTTTGAAATAAAATAATGATAAATAAAGAAGTAAACAAAATACTGTAGCTTTTGTTTCATAGGTGAGAAAAAATACCCATAAGATTGAAATAAATTATACAAGTAAAAAGTCATAATCAGTGAGAAATAAAGGATCAAGGAGAAACTGTTAGAAAACACATTGGTGGGCATTCTGAATATTTATTTGAACATCACACTGAACAAATTATATCCTAAAATTTGGATCAATGACTTAAAACACATGCATTGATATGGATAGATTTTGCTTATATTATGCAACTCATATTACACAGAATAATCATAGTAAATACTAAATGCTTTCCACACCTAAAAATAAGTAAAAGTTAATATTTGGTCCTTTGAATAGTCTTAATTAGCAATGTCTAATTCTCTTCTTTCATTTTTTTCGAGTCTTAAAATAAACAAGCCTGTTAAGATCATCACACTGAAAATCTTTAAAAAAATAATCACTTCATTAGGAATATTCAGCCATTCATGAAGTATTGAAATATGGATAATGACTGGAAGATGTCACTGAAATGATCATGTCTCCAATTAATACTGATATATTACAGTGGGGAGGTCTTTTAATGATCACATTACTGGGAAATTATTGCTCCTCATATAATTTGTCCTTATAATCATGTATTTATCAAAGAAACAAAAGATAAGCGTCCCAGGAGGCTTATTATGATCCTTATTCTCTTGATTTTTAATTGGTAAAGCAGATAGTTCTTCAACTTTTTTTTTTTCTGAAAAACCTACTGGGTTGTCATCAACAGAAGTATCATTTAAAATTATGTAAGTTTCATAGACATCAATCTCCATTTTTACAGAGAAGAAATCATACGCCAACATGAAGAACCACTTATCAGCACTATTTCTGCTCTGTGAAGTCATAATCAAATCAAATACAAATTATTTATTAAACATCAGTAGGTGTAAGGGGTTTGATGTTTGGTGCTATTTACCACTAAATTTAAATAACGCTAAAATAATAAAATAAAGGCCTGTAATACTAGGAAACAAGTTATATGCATTCCTTTTATTTTCTTTAGAAGTATTTGTATAAACTGAAGTCACTCTAAATTATAACTTTTAGATAATGTATTTTTAATTCCATAGTTATTTTATTACTTTATCCTCCCCCAAATGACAAAACCTTTAGCAAGACATAACCTTAAAATACATCATTTTACAAGTTATTCCAGGCACCCAGTCTCCATTCTAATAACCATCTTTACTTTGTGACTAGGCTATGCCCGCAAACTTAACACCTTGCTCACGGTAACTTTCAGACACTGTTCCAGGTTGGTGGAGTAAAGTCACTCCCTCTTCTCTCTACTACTTCTCACCTTTCACTCCCCACACTTTGAAAGTCACTATACCCAGCCCCTGAGGAAGCGGTGAACAGATTTATACTTCCCCAACTTGAGGATGGAGTATTTGTATATATTATTTGGAATATATTTGCATGGAAAATGTATCTTTTACTTTCAACTTATTAATTTACTCCCTGGTTCATTAACCTTCATATGGGCCAATGGAATTTCTTTTACGCTTTTTGTCATAATACTGTTTTAAAATTGCTCTGTTGTTCATCAGTGGCTGGATATTGGGGGCTCACTCAGTTGACTCCTTCACAGATGCTTTTTTCACACCTGTCAGCCTGTGCCATTGGTTACGTGTGTACATTTGGGCATCTTATTACTTTCTAGCAGTACCAGATGCTCATCTTGTATATTGTCGGCACTCATAGACTCAGCAGTTTCTGCAGCAAGTCCTACTTCCTTGTGTTGGAGAGTGGTGTGAGAAAATAAGAATGGAACATGAGAAGTGTTCATTGCTACTGGGATGTTATTAGAGCTGTGGTTTTGCTGGCCTTGCTTTTGGCCTTCTCAGCTAACAGAACCAACTTTATGTAGGGAAAGGATTTCAAGATGCCTGATTGGAGGTATCTGACACTTGCCTCCTTCATAAAGAAGAACCAGAATTGCTATTCTAATATAGAATGCTGGAATTATAGAAAGAAGTGACAAGAAGCCCCCAAGGCACAGAGGGCAAACGAAGGTGTGCAGTCAGCTTAGGCTGGATCTTCTGAGAGCCCAGAGAGGTTCAAGGGGTAAGAAAAGAGTGACCACATTCTACTGCAGACTCACATAACACTAGCTATAGCAAAGCCTCTTGACACTCATGGGTGTGAGACTACCCTACATAGTGGCCTTGAGACCAAGTGGTGACATTGCTCCAGAAAGTGAGCTTAATCTGGGTCCCAGCCCTCCCCAAGTGCTAAGGAGGGACAGCATGGTGCCATTTTGAAAGCTCAGCCCCAACCACATAACATCTGTCCTGGGGTTCAACAGTTTTTGTATCTTCACAGCCCTGGGGCCCCAATAACACCCTCCTATGTCCACCCAAAGTGCTTCATCAGAACAATGTTAATGAAATCCAGCCGAGCCGCAGGGTTTCCAGCACTCTCCCACTCCTCGGCCTTCACTTGGGAAATGGCCTGGACAGAGCGCCCAGCTGGTAGCACCTGGGTAAAGGGAGCCACTGTGTATGCTCCCCAGGGCTAGAACCCAGCTGCCGGGGCTGCTGCCTCTGACGGCAACACTGTTCTCCCTACCAGGGGACCCCAAACTTTTTAAATAGGGGGCCAGTTCACTGTTCCTCAGACTGCTGGAGGGCTAGACTGCAGGCCCCAGGACGAGTCGGCTGCTAAGCAGGACAGGCAGCTGCGGCAAAAACACTAGGCGGGCCGGATAAATGCCCTAGGCTGGCCTCATGTGGCCCGCCGGCCGTAGTTTGAGGCGCCTGCTAAACAGAGCCACAGCACACACTCAGGTGTCCTGAGGCCTGACTCCTTTCACCTGCAGCCACTCCTGCTGCTGTGGCCAGGAGCTCACACGTGGACTATGGGCAGCGGCCCGGCACCCAGCGCGGAGCTGACACACCCTCTCATGCATTCTGAGACCTGGCTCTTGCTGCAGCCTGTGCTGCCACTATCATAGCAGCTACCTCTGAGACCAAAGACACGCTCCTCAGCCTGAGAGCTGCTGCAGCCAACAGCAAGCTTGCCATCAATAGCAACAGGCCACAGTGCACTGTACACAATCTGAGGACAGGCCATTAGTGCTCACCACTGGCACTACCATCAGCACTGGGATACTCACACAGGAAACCTGGGAACTACTCGGCCCTTCCCAGCCCAGCCTGGACTTCCTGGGTGATCACCAAGAAGCCTAAGAACAGGCCCACTGAGCTTGGTGTCACTTTCCTCAGTGCCCCAGGATAGCACTTGGGACCCTGATGATGCTCTGTCCTATCTGTCACCACTGGACCTTCCAGGGGCCTGGCCATGGGCACAGCCAACCTTCATCTACTATCACAGTCAGCAACCACCATTACGCAACACTTGGGGGTCTGGGGACTAACCCTCAAGTCCATCTGCTGTGTTAACACAAGCACATGCTTCTCAGGAGCCCAAAGGTTGCCCTGCCATGGCTGTGATCACAAGCACCCCAGACACACTGCTCAGGGGCCTGAGCCCCTCCTCCTCCTGCTGCCACTGCCGGCACCTAAGCAAGGTGCCTGGAGGTACAAGAATCGGCCCCCTGGGTCCCTCTAAACCAGTGCCTGTGTACATTGCCTGGGAGCACAAAAAAGGCATGCTCAGCCTGTCACTGCCACCAGTGGGGTCCAAGGACTCTGCACAGGGTGCACCCATCCCCAGAAACACCTCAGCACAGCCTCCACTAACACCATAGCTTGAGGCACTGAGAAAATCACAGGCACGACTGATAATATTTATCTCCAAGGAAATCACATGGAAACTGCTGTTGCGTGCATACAAAACTGAACCTCAGTGTCAGGTCCAGCCAACACCACAGACATACTTTAGAAAGAATTCTTTTCCTGCAAAAGGCAATACAAAAAATAACAATAGTAACTGTTACAGGAGGAACTCAACAACTAAAACAATCCTGTCAAAAACTGGGCAAAGCATCAGAATAGTCTTTTCTTAAAATATATAGTTGTAGTTCAATGTCACTAATCATAACAGAAATGAAAATCAAAACTCTATCAGATATCACCTCACCCCAAGTAGAATGGTTAATAAAAAAAAAAAAATTCAAATGCTGGTAAGCATGTGGAGAAAAGGGATCACCCATCCATCGTTAGTGGGACTGTAAATTAATGCAGCTGTTAAGGAAAACGGCATGGAGTTTCCTCAAAGGCATTTTATTTTTAAATGACTATGCCAGCGTCTTAAAGCAGGAAAGGAAGTTGAATACAGTCAGAAGTAATGAGCAAGGAATCTAGGAGTGAGCTAGAGCCAGCAACAGCTGGAAAATTAGTTATTTGCTTACCCCTGGAAATTCATGGGATAGCAATTAACTTCTTAACATGTTGTCTGGATAGAAGCTTGAAATTGAAAAATTTAACTTGGATGTTAAACAAACCTTAACAACAGAAATCTGGAGAATTTGAGGACCATCCCTTAGGTAAACAACTCCCAGGTTGAGTCAATAATAAATAAAAAGTCAAGATTGACTTTAAAAGCAAACATTTCTGAGACATTTTTCCAGAACCTGTTGATTTCTTCTAGAAATACTATGATTTCTGTTGCTATTTATACAATGTAAGAATAAAAAACAATCTATTTCTTTCCTATGTGTACTGTGCTTCCCTAAAATCATAAGACTTCTTTACATTTATTGAATTCTTTCAATGTGAATTGATAGTTTGATTGACAGATTGGCTGTCTAACTGTAGTAATAGTGTAAACTATTATCTTTTTTTTAATCCTTAGGTATGGACCTTTGAGATATTGAAGTGTAGCTGAATGTATGTATCTGAAAATCTTTTAGATAAAACAAAAGTCTGATGAAGTCAAAAGCACCTTTATTAAATGATTTAAAAATTGTTTTCTTTTTGCTGAACTGCTTAGATTACAACCCTGTCTTTCTCTCTTCCTTCATATTTGAAATCTGACATGTTACTTAAATTTTCCAAACCTTGAATTATTTTATTCTAAAAGAAATTTAACAATAGTACCTATCTCATAAAAGTGCTGCAAGGATTACACAAAACAGTACACAGAAAAGATCACTAGAATCCTCTGCAAGGTAGCAAAAACTCATGAGTGTTAGCTATGATTGTTATTCATATTGTGTTTAATTATTATATCAAAAGATAATGAGATTGAAAGCAAATGTAATGCACACACAAAAGTTTGCCAAACCATTATCCACAATTGCCCAAGTAAAGACAAAGATGAGGTTACAAACCTGCTGATAGGTCATTTCTACATTAATTCAGAAGTGAGCCTATACCCAAGACTGTACCTCTTACCCCTCCAAAAAACAAACTGCTCTTAAATTTATAAATTAAATAAATAAGAAAGAAAGAAGTTGCTTTCCTCTCTTGGTTTGCAAGTTGAAAGTATTTGAATTTGGGAGTTCAGTTTGTCAAGTTCTCTTGGTTTCGTGAAGTAAATAATCCTACAGAGGATAGAGATAAAGAAACAGGAGACAGAGGGTGATAAAGAGCTCACCGATATCTTTTAGCTGATGGATCCATCCTTCCTGACATATGTAGACTTTCATACAAAACATATAATAAATATTCTCTTTGCTTAATCTAGTGTGAGTTTGAATTGTTGTTATACGCAACAATACTCCTATTTATGCTCCTAATTTAGAATTAAATTAATGATAATTACAAAGGATTAACACCCACTTCAAAAAAAGAATAGTAATTCCAAAGTTTCTACTTAAAAGTAAATAGAATAGAATTTATATCATGCGGTATAAAATAAATACATACTAACGGTATGTTACTAACCATGGACTATTCATCATACTACTTATATCTATAGAAGATGAGACTTCTAGAAAGATGGAGACTTTCTTTAATCCATGAAGTGGGAAAGAGATAACGGATATATTACTGCAAATACATATATACATACATTATTAAGAACAACAAGACTTTGAAATTAAAATGCATTAAATAACAGTATGTAGGCAAACCAAACATTTATACCTGGAACCATGCTATTTCTGAATAAACAAGTGAATCAAAATTGGGCTTAAATTTTATCTTGTTGCCTTTATATAATCTAACAACTCTGATCATTATCAGCCAAATGCTTCTAAAATAAATAAAATTAACAAATAAAAAGACATTATTAATGTCATTACTTTTCTAGAGACAAGCCATTTCAGGAAATGGTAAAGTCAAACTGAATTTGGACAAATATTTTCCGGTACATTTTTTCTTGCAGTTATGCCTCAGTTGAGTAACTCTCAAAGGGTATGGCAATATGATTGATTACCCATTTGGGGACATCATATTTTCAAATTATAATTAAAGTCAGAAAATTCTCCTGAGAAATTCTACTTTTCTGGATTGCTTATATCTTCAAATCACTAGAAATTCCTAGAACTGGAAGAATAAATTTATATGACTAAGGATCACCTGTCTATATTGGTAAAGGAAAGAAGAGCAATGAAACGACTAAAAATCATCAAATTATTTTAATGTATTCCAACTCCAACATCAAAAGCAAATAGACAGTTTGATCTACACAGGAGAAAATGACTGGTCCCTACAGAGACTAATTGATGTCTATAGGGTCAATATAAAGTTTTGCTGAGCAATTATTTTTGAAACTACACACATATGTACACACACTTGCACACTCCCCAGACTGTGACATTATTATAGTGTGAGTTTGGGAGGCGGTAGAACACAACTTCACTTTTACATTTTGTAGAACACTGTAGTTTTCCCTTAAGCAGATTTTGTGGCACTAAAACTCCAGTTACTTTCATCAATTGGGTTGGGTCCAAGTGTGTGTTCTCCTTCCCTCTAGTGTCTCAGTGTGCTAGTTCACTGTTCAAAGTTTACTTTGTTATGACTAACAAAAAAATGTCATGGAAGAAACTGGTGTCTATTGGCAGCTTAGCTGGTGTTTTTTTTGGAATTCAAAACCCGCAAGTGAAACTATCTACACTTAAACATTTAAATGCATATATCTTAAATATTAAAATTTTAGAAGGATTAATGTGCTATTAAAATGAAAAAAACCTCTATAGTGTAATTTGCTAAATTTCTACTATAATAAAAATCTAATTTAACATAGAAAAATAAATCAGGTATGGAGTTTATCTAAAGCAAATACCAATTATCTAATGTAGGTGGTAGCCCATTACTCACAGTTTGCTGCTCATAGAAGTAAATGTAGAAGAATTTTAGTTCAATTTGAAGTAAAATTAGAGTAGCTCTTTGGTTCCACTTATTCAGAATACTATATTCTTAAGAGCTGACCTGAGGTCTCCTTTGGACCCTAACCAGACAGAATTCATGCCTGTAGGTGGTTTAAAACTTTACCTTTCCAGATTTGTGTTTTATCAGGTTACTCCTCTGCATGTTTATGAGAAGCAGAGTTCCACATAAATATTTTGAACATTATAATAGGCCAAAAGAAAAATGTTTTGAGTTAGCAGTTTTCTGCATTCCTTAAAGTATGTAAGTGATAGGTTATTCAAACAACTCTTAACTCGGTGCCCTGTGTAATAAAGGGATGAATATTTAAAAGAAAAATAAAACCTATGTAAAATATACATGTATATATTTATATGCATAATTCTGTATAATAATTCTGATGGGCCTAATTGGAAAAAAAAATAAACTAGGACTTGGAAACATGTAACTGTTAAAGGAACACGTTTAGCTAAAGGATAAAGGAAAAAGTGTCAAGGTTAGTAAAGAAAATAAATTTACACACATACTCAGAGATAGGTAGTGAGTTCTTGTCAAATACACAAAGGTATAGTCAACTTGTGATGATCTTGGTTGTTATAGAAGGCAGTCAAATTTGGAAAAGTTATATCAAGTGATTAATTCAGAAGTTGAAAAATTATCAACAATGAAAGATGATTAGTTCATGGCGAGAGGTGTCAATATGAAGAAGTGGGGTACTACCAGCAATATACACAACTGGAAAGGCAAGCTAAAAACAGAACAGCTATCTATTATCTGAAGCTCAGAGAACAATTCTCTCCTCATATTTTCGATGAGGCTAGGAAAGTATATGGAGAATCTACATAAATGAAAAATCAAGCCTGAAATGGATGCAAACTCTTCTGATAGAAAGTGGGAGATTTGGAACCACACAGGCATTTCAAAGTGCTCCAGATCAGGAATAACCTCAATCGTTGAGATGCTAAATCAGGTCATTTGGAAATGTATTGCCTGTCTCAATAATGATTTTTATTATTTTCTTTTCAACAAATATCACATACTTGTTTATGAGCACTGTGCTAAGTTCTAAGAGTACTTTGGGTGAGCCTGAGAGAACGAATGCTACTCCCTTAGGAGGGTTCAGGCAACATGGGAACGAAAAACTGATAAATAAACAAGGCAGATTAGAAATATTTAGTATCAAATACAGGCAATATGTTTAAAGTATGAGAAAATAATTTTTATTTTGTGGTTTATAAATGTAAACAATTCTGAACACCTCACATTTCAGCAGAAAAGTGAAAATAAAAATGATAAAAGTACTTTATTATACCTAGAGCCAAGATGAAGTGTACTTCGGACTAAGGAGGAGCAAATGAAGAAACTCAGACTTGGAACATACGTGTGTCCTGGATGAAAAAAATAATCAGTATGTTTATAGAGAAATGTTCATCATGTAGGGTAATGATAGGCCCTTTGGTTAGACAGTAGAGATTTAAAGATGGGAAGGGAAAAGCCTAAACAAAGAACCTAACTGGGCAAATATTTTCAGTAGTTCTGATAAACAGGATTTATGTCACAGCACTGAAGATACAAAAGAGAAGGTGGATATATAAATTGATAGAAAAATGGCAATATTTGTTGAATACTTTGATGTGAGTAATAACGAGAAAAGGGGTAATAAGAATGACATTTAAAATTTTGGTTTGAGCTACTGAGTATATAATATTACAAATAAGTTAAGATAGAAAGTCTCAACAAGACAGTAGTTTATAAAAGTGTACCGCAAATCAATAATTCTATTTTGGTAATATTAAATATAATATGTTTATTAGGTATTATTTTATCTGATAGTTTATGGTATGAGATTTAAGCTCAGGGGAGATACTGAGACCAGAATGGTAAATAAGAATAAGCTTAGAGGTGGCATGTAAAGTTTGGGGTCTGAACAAAATCAACAGAGCAAAGAGAATAAAGATCTGGCCTGGTGTGGTGTCTGTAATCCTAGCACACTGGGAGGCTGAGGCAGGTGGATTGCTTGTGCTCAGGAGTTCAAGATTAGCCTAAGCAAGAGCAAGACTTCCATCTCTACTAAAAAATAGAAAAATTAGACAGGCATCATAGCAGGCACCTGTAATGCCAGCTACTTGAGAGGCTGAGGTAAGAGGATCATTTGAGCTCATGAGTTTGAGGTTGCTGTGAGCTGTAATGTTGCCATGGCTCTCTACCCAGAATGGCAGAATGAGACTGTCTCAAAAAAAAAAAAAAAAAAAAGAAAAGAAAAGAAAGAAAGATCTGTCCTATACAGTTGCCTCTGCTTACCAATGATTTCAATCTGTGAAATGTCAGTCATCAATAGTAAACCACAGATCAAAAACACCATATTCCAGAAATTAATAAGCCCTAAGTTTTTTTAAATTGTACAACATTACCGAGAAGCATGACAAAGTCACGCACCCCACGGGTGAGAATCACCCATTGTTTAACATATCCATGTGGTACATGATCCCTGTTCATTAGTCACCAGTAGTCCTCTTAATGATCAGACTGACTGGTGTGGTATGCAGAGTTTGTGTTCAAGCACACTTGTTTTATACAGTTGTCCCAAACCTGAAGTGTTTGCTTTAAGTGAAAAGATAGAAGTTTTTGATTTAATAAAAAAGGAAAAAAGTGATATGCTGAGTTTGCTAAGATCTGTAGTAAGAATGAATCATCTATACATGGGACAGTTAAGAAGACAAATTTATGTATGATATATGCTATGTAGGATTTGGTACTAGTCACGGTGTAAGTATCCATTGGGGGTCTTGGAATGTATTGAATGGTAAACTATTGTACTTAATTATACACAAGAGATAGATGGAGTGTAAAGGAGATTCTTAGGGGAAAACCATAAAAGTTACTGGAGAAGTTATGAAGAAATGACAAGAAGCAGGGAAAGTGATTTGATTTAATAACAATGAAGAAAGTGTTGCTACCTGGCCATACTGCGACACTCACAGGAGAGGTTTATGCTAATAATCCAAATTTTAGGTCAGTGAACCAGAGCAGGCTTGACTTACAATTTTACATAATTATGAGGGGCAGCAAGGAGTTAGATTGGAAAAGCAGAAGGAACTATTCTGAATGACTTAAACACATCGCATGATTTTTAAAAGAGAGTGAAGTATATTAAAAAGAAAGAAAGAGAAATGGGTAGCTAGCAGAAATAGAAAACAGGAAGGATCCTGATTACAATTACCACAACTAAACCAAATATGCCTGCAGAAAATGATGAAATCTGTTTCAGGCCTGACACAGGGACTCACGTCCATAATCCTGGCAATTTCAGAGGCTGAGGCAGGAGGATCATTTGAGATCAGGAGTTTGAGGTTAGCCTGAGCAACATAGACAAATCTTATGTTACATACTGAAAAAAAAAAGAAAAAGAAAAGGTCATTGTGGGGTATGCCTGTAGTGTAGCTTATCAGAATGCTGAGTTATAAGGAGGACATGAACCCTGAAGTTTAAGTTTGCAGTGAACTATGATGATGCACAGGCATCAAACAGACAAAAAATATATATATATATATTTTTTTTTTTTAAAGAAATTCCCAGAGGATATTTTCATTCAAAATAAGTTTGAACCCAAAGCAATCTGCAGTCCTCATCAAAATAACAATGACATTCTTCACAGAAATAGAAAAATTTCCTAAAGCTTACATGAAACCACAAAATGCCAAAAGTGACCAGAGCCTTTCTGAGCAAAAAGACCCAAACTGGAGGAATTGCATCACATGACTTCAGATTATACTACAGGGCTTCAGGAAACAAAACAGCATAGTATTGGCATAAGAACAGACACATGGACCAATGGGACAGGTTAGAGAACTCAAATAAAACTATACATGTATAATGAACTCTCCATTGACAGTCTCTTCCATGCATGGTGCTGGGAAAACAAGATATCCACATGCAGTAGGAAAGCAGATCCTAATCTCTCCTTATATACAACAATCAGATAAGACTGTATCAAAGACTTAAATCTAAGACCTAAATCTATGAAATTACTAAAAAAAATGCTTTTAGTGGGGAAATACTTCAGGACATTGGTCTGGGCCAGGATTTCTTTAGCAATATCGCTAAAGCCTGGGACTTCAATCAAAATTGGATAAATGGGATAACATCAAGCTAAAAAGCTTCTCCACAGTAAAGGAAATGCCCACAGAATGGGAGAAAACATTGGGAAACTATTTTCTGACAAGGGATATTAATAAGGAAGAATAACAAGGACCTCCAATGGGTTGCTAGAAAAATATCAAGTGATGTGATTATAAAAGGGGCAATGGATGTGAAAAGACATTTCTCAAACAGAGACATACACAGAGCAAACAGGAATGTGAGAAACATGTTCATCATGATTAGTCATCAGGGAACTGCAAATAGAAACAGTGATATGTCACCTCACCTCCATTCAAATGGTTTCTATAAAAATATAAGCAATAATGAATTTTGGTAAGGATATGGAGAAAGAGGAGCTGGCTTACACTGCTGGGGGGACATAAATTAGGGAAACCAGTATGACAAACAGAGGTTCTTCAAAATCCAAAAATCAAACTACCTTAGAAACCAGTAGTCCCGCTGCTAGTTATCTATCCAGGGGAGGGGAATTCAGTATATTGCAAAGGTGTGGGCACTCTCACATTTACTGCAGCACTATTCACAGCGGCCATGATATGAAGCAACCTAAGTATCTGTGAATGGATAAAAAAATTGTGGTATGTATACACAAGGCAAAATTACATTGCCACAAAGAGAATGAAATCCTGCCCTTTGCAACAACATGGAAGGAACTGGAGAATATTAAGTGAAATAGGCAAAACACCAAAAGACAAATCTTGCATGTTTCCACTTATGTGTGGGGAGCTAAATAATAAAAATGAGTGGACCACATGAAGGTAGAGAGCAGAATGATGGCTACCGGAGCCTGGGAAGGATAGCGGGGAGAGGGGGATAAGGTGGGGATTGTTAATGGGTGTAAAAAACATGGTTAGATAGAATGAACAATATTGAGGGCACAACAAGGTAACTATAAACAACAAGTTAGGGCATACATTAAACTAACTAGAAAAAGTAGGATTGGAATTTTCCTAACACAAAGAAATGTTAAATGCCTGAGATGATGGATACCTCAATACCCTGATTTGATTGATTCACTTTTTAGGTTTATATCAACCATCACATATGCATCTCTGTGTGTATACCTACCAAAAATATCCACATAATCATCCCATAATCGTAATAATTAAAAATAAAAGTAGAAATAAATTTAGAAATAAAATAGGTTTTGAATATTTTTTCATACTAAAATCTTTTGTTGCTCTGGCAATTTTGAAAACATGGATACTGAAAAACATTGTATCCATATTTAGTTCAGTTGAATTTAACTTGTTTGTGGAATGGAAACCTTATACCATATATAATATAAAAAAAAGCTTATCCCGTATATAATATAAAAAAACTATACCATAAAATTCGACGCTTCAACATTTTATCATTACCTATGAGAAAAGAGGTAAAAATAATTACTGATAAGCCCATGAAGAATAGTCTTTTCATCTAGATGTTATACTAATATGAAATTCAGAAATTCATTGCATTCTGTATTTATACAATCATACGCTGTTACCGAATTAATTACTATTTGTTATGAAGTTGAATCTGAAGACACTGCCTTATCTTTTCCTGTAACTATAGTAATAGATGAATTACTATAGTAATTTCTAGGTAGCTTTTCTAAGATAGTCATCTATATAAAGATTGAACAAAGAAAAAAAATGTTCCTACAGGGACAATATTATCCTCTTCAAGACCACTTTTATTTCATTAAACACACATTTGTGCAGAAAAGTAAAGATATTTACTTTATACTAAATTGTATGGCACACACACAAAGAAATTGTTACTGGTTAAAACATGTCCTATAAAAAACTATCAGTGTCATTGCAATTATTTCTGCTTTTACCTTTGTGCATTTTTACAAAAGGGTAGGCAGAAGAGGAACTGAATTTGTTTGAGGAATAATACAAATTAATGTCATCAAATAAAACATACACAATATTTGACTTTTTTAAGTCACATTGGGGTTTATTTCAGACAGATTTATATAAAGCCGTTATTTTCTTTATGCAGTATTTCTAATTTGTGGTATTATCATGAGATGAATTAAGATTTTTCAAAAAGATGGAACTACGCAGACATTGAGATTTTTCCAGACTCTGATTGACATTTGAAGTTCCTCTGCTTAATTGACAATCAGAAGTTTGTGGCTGAGCACCAATTAAAGACTTTGAAATCTGATGGCATGTAGTGTACTGCCATTGATTGAAATTGTTCTCAGCTGGACATCTAATTCTCTGTGGCATTTAAGGACATCTACTAAGTCAACTCATTTATCTGTTCTGAGGGTAATACAAGTCTTGTTAAAAAATCATATATTTGCCTGTGTTTCATCGGTCAAGCAATAATGAAACTTACTGATCTTTGAGTAAGAGTTAAAGTTCCTCTAATTTAAAAAACCAGTAAAATAACCTAAGACCTATGGCTCAAGGAATAACTGAAATGCACTTTCTTCTTTAAAAAAATCTACATTTTAGATGAGGGATTCAATTTCTGAAAGTAAATTAAATTTCTGCTCTTTTTTAAACTTTTGTATTTATTATCAAAATGTATAGCCCTAAGTAGCAAAATGACTTTCTTGCCTAGCTAGAAAAATATGCTTGGTCACCATATTTTGAAATTTAACATAGATATTGTGCCAACCTCCTATGAGTTTAAGCTGAACATGTTGTTAATAATGTAAGGAATGAGGGCATGTACTGTATGGTTGAGGTCCTAATTTAAATATAAGTTAGCAAAAGAAAAGTTAAAAGCATGTTCTATAAGATTTCTTCTCTGGTATAAAACCAACAAAACTACAGACTTATCTTTCTAAGAAATAAAAAGTACTGTCTTGAAATTAGGAGGTTCATAATAGAATATTATTATCATAGTTTAACATTATAAATTTATAAATTAACATTAGAAACTATGCCATTTCCATGATTTTAAAATTGTACAAGGTTTTGTTTCTTCAGGTACATTTTCACTGAGATTTTATGTTAAAATCTGGCATTTCAATTAGCATAAACTTTTTAATTCTAGGTTGACTCTTAACCTCTACAAGTCCAAAAAGAAAATGAGGTCATTGCAGTGAAGGCCACTCATTCTTAAATGGAAATGCTTCAAATTGTGGAAGAGAGAAAGAGGCAGTGGGTCTTTGATATCACAGCAATAATCCAAGATTAACTTATCGCATAAATTAGTTGATACTTTAAAAAAATTGAGAGGGGTACAATTATAATTTTGACTCAAACTGAACAAAAGCAATTCATGTAATCAAACATTTGTACCCCCATAATATTCTGCAATTAAAAAATGTTTTAAAAAAGACTACAGAGAATGAGAAATAACTGTTATTCCTTTAGAGGACTAAAGTAAACAATTAGAGAGGGATAATGTACATGGCTAAAAAAGTAAAACACTGAGCATATATGAATTTTTCTTTCAGAGATGAAGATAAAAGGAAATTATATGAAAAGTGGGAAAAAATGTTCACTACATCTTTTCATTCTCTTAAGGATATCGCTGAAGTTAGAGGATTTGGAAGTAATGGATATCTACATTTTATGATTCACAGTTAAGAATCTTCAGTGTTCTGCTCAGGATCAGTCATCATAAAACTATTGCAAATAGACAAATTTTCCCTTATCTTCTATTTCTTTGATAATTATCAACTGGTGTATTGGAATAATAATCTCAGATATAAACAAATCTTTTGATTTATCTAAGAGATAAAAAGTACTGTCTTGAAATTAGGAGGTTTATAATAGAATGCTATTATCATTTATTTATTTTAGTTTTACTGGTTTTTTAAAAAACTTTTGGATAGAATTAAGTTCATAACCTTGACTATAAATCAGTCAAGCAGTATTTATTGACTTCTTACTCTTTGGTTCCAAGCTCAATCATTCAGCTCAGCATTCAGTAGTATGTATAATTTATCATCACATCTAGTACCCCATGCTATATGAAGATATGCTAGGCATACTTCTTGATGTATTTCCATTTTTAATCCCACAAACAGTACCAGTGAATTTTTCTAATGTTATTGAAAATATATTAAAATGTTATTTCAGAATTCTCTGTGATTTTTTTTTTTTTGGTTGAAAGTTTCATGTAATAGTCTAATTTAGGCTTTTGTTTTTATTAATGTGAAATCTGACATCTACAATAAGAACACACTTCCAAAAACTAGTAAATTGGAAGTTCCTGCTTTTCACTTGTATTTAACTCAATGCACATGTAAGTAAAATTTTGATTTGTTTTTTGAAATACTGTTTAACTCCTTTAAATTAAGCATTGGCTTTTATGCATTGGGGAACATGTTAATATAATCCAAAAAACAAATACCTCACAGAAACACTCAAGATAGGTTTGGATCAAATTTCTGGACACCACGGCCTACCCCAATTGACACATGTAATTTACGTTTATAACATATCTCTGACAAAGGTTTTTAATCCAAATACACAAGAGACTTGGCAACTCAATGAGAAGACATATAGCCGAGTTTTTGTATAAGTGAAAAATCTGTCACGTCTACAGTGAAGACACAGCAATGCCAGCATACATGCTCATGATGCTTGAGATAGTGTTCAAGGAAGGGTAAATGTAAGCAGCAATTAGATATAACTACATGATCATTAGAATGTTTACAATGAATACCAACTACTGTTAAAAATATGAAACAACTGGAACTCTTATATATTGCTGATGAGAATATAAAATTGTAAGACCTCTCTGGTGTACATTCTGGATGAATGGTGAATCAAATTATACACTGAACATATGACCCAGCTATTCTACACCTAGATGAATTAAAACATAAGCCCACAAAAATAATTATACACAAATGTTTCTCAAGGAGAATATTCTTGAGTGTTCTCCTAATACTCAAGAATAGAAATAACCCACATTGTTAACATTAGGTGAATAGATAAATAAATAATACATTTAAACAAATAAATAAACTCACAAATAAATAAACTCACAAATAAATAAACTCACAAATAAAAAGAAATTGAACAATGATCAGGCAATAACATGACTATCTTATATATTTAAGCTGAGCTAAAAAAAAAAAACCATGTACAAAAGAACGCATAAAATATTATGCTGTCACTGATATGAACTTCTAAAACAACCAGATTAAAAATAAACAAATGTAATTCACAGTGGAAGAAAGATAGTAGAATCCTCACCTGAGACAGGTGGGGTGTTGCGACCCGTCGGGCTCCTGTGGCCCTGGTCTTGGTTAGCACAGGAGGGAACCAGGCGAGAGGCAGATTAGAAGTACAAGCTGGTGGAAGGCAGGCTAGCCCTTACTTTCCGGGTAGCCCCGAGCAACCTCCGCACCAGCCTTTTATTGAAAGGGAATGATACAGGTGAGGGGAGTAATTAACAATGACTATGGGCTGAGGGCACAGGCTCTTCTTCCACAAGGAACTCCTGGGGACCAATGGCCTGAGGTCCACGCCTCAGCTGCAGATCACCTTGCTCAGATGTCATCTGGCTCTTGGCGTGGCCTACATTTCCCCCCTCTAGTGTATTAAAGACATTTCTGAAGAGGCAAGGGAGAAGGTCTGTTGTTTCTGCTGTTCTCCTCATCGAGCAGCTTTCTGTTGAGTAAAAGAAACAAAAGGGCACAGAAGAATAACAAAAATACACCATCAGAGCTAATTCGGACATAAAGGAAACTCATTTTAGCCAAACTAGGCATGGGGGAAAACTTGTCCCCTATGTGCTAATCACCACTCAACTATGTGCTATGGGCTGACCCATAGGGCTCATGACTCTTCCATGGGAAGTATAAAGCATCACCCAAAGCTTAAGTAGAGAAAGGGCTGCAAACTCAGACCCTTTCCAAAAAGCAGTATAACTTTAAGAAAGATCAGGTGCCCAACTGAAATAGAAACAAACCCAACAAGTGAAATTCTCTTACCCTGCCGATACCAGAATAACCTTTACCTTAAAGCCTGTTGTTCAAGGTCTTTGTAGTCTTAATTTTCTAAGGTTTAGATGATGCATCCTAAGCTTGCCTGGGGCTTAATATACAGCCCCAAATAATGAAATCCTATATCAATCCTCCCACTCTGCATAGAAGCTCCTGCTGCCTCTTCAGGGAAAAGGAGCGCTGACTGCTCTTAACTGCTTTCTGCTGAGGCTGGGCGGCGACACGGGAGAGGCAGCTCGAGTTCCCACAGAGGAGATTGATCCAGGATTTCTCTACTATGAAATCGCCTAAGCTAAGGTCCTGTAGAAGAAAGATTAGTGAAAACAAACTTGTTTAAGGTGCTGGTAAACTTTCCTGCTCATGTTGAGGCTTAATCCAGCGGGCTGGTAGCCACTGCTCTTCTTGATATTCTGTAATAATATGGGCAAAGCCTCGACCCCATTGCAGCACATAACCAGGCTTCCACTCTGTCATATCAGGTTTTTTATAAAAGATAGGTTGTAGTACTGGAAAGAATGGTGCATGAGTGAGAGATGTCCAATGGCGTTCTGCAGCTGTCTTTTCATCATTGCTGAGATTGAGAAAATTAAGAGCGAAAAGAGCTTTAGTGAGCAAAAGCCTAGGACTATTATGTAAAGGGAGGAAGTGAACTGACCCCTTCTTTTAAAGCGGTAGCCAGTAAATTAGCCTTAGAGGATTCCGTTCCTGTGTCAGCACATGCCCGTATATACTCCTCTAAGGGAGCATTTTGTGCTCTCAAAGGTCGCACGGCTTTTTGACACTCCCATTTGGAATTTTCAAATGCCAAAGTTTGGAAAAGCATGTCTCTCAGCTCTGGCTGGGCAACAGCCTTATAGACTGCAGTTTTTAGTTGGGCTAGAAACTCAGTATAAGGTTCATTTCCTGACTGTATCATTTTAATGAAAGATTTAGAGACATCTCCAGGAGTCTGAATCTTTTCCCAGGCCCTAAGACAACAGTCTTTTCTGGACTATGGCTAGGTCATTGTATTGAAGCTGATTGAGAATCCCCAGCCACTGCCCAGACCCAGTGAGCTGTTCGGATGTTATTAGGATGCCTCTCTGTTGGTTCTGGCAACTCATTAGGTCAGCCTCCTGCTTCCACCAGGTTTTAAACTGTAAATACTGTCCAGATTCAAGAACAGTTCTGGCTATCATATCCCAGTCGTAGGGAATGAGCCGCAGTTCCTGTGCAAGCCCCTGCAACAGACCTCTGGAAAATGGGGACTGCATACCATACTGTGCTATGGCCTGTTTCAAATCTTTCAGAACTGAAAAGGGGATCATATGATGGTCAGAACACTGGCCCCCTTCAGGGTGTTGTGGATCAGGAGGAATACCAGTGACCGTAACCGGAAAAAGCCCCAGAGTGTTTTCCCACTCAAAGTCACCAGTATTATGCCCTTCTAATAAAGCCTGCATAACAGAAGTTACAGGTGGTTTGTTTACATAGGGAAGTGCTGAGGGCAAAATGGGGTGCTCTGAGTTAGCATTTCTGACAGTGAGACTATTTATCTGATCTCCCAATTGTTTAATTTGTTCAGCCATAGTGGTCATAGAGGTGACTACTTGCTCATTCATATCAAATGCTCTCACTTCCCAATTTTTCTTAGGTCCAATTTCCACTGAACCTCACTATCGTGAGCTTTCAGACATTGATTGAACTTTGCTTTCTTCCTCAGTTTCTACTTTCCGTGACTTCTCAAACAGAAAGTTACCCATGTCTTTGCTTATTTTATCAGACACCTTACTTATTCTGAGCGCAGTTTCTTAATTTCTAAATTGGCCAAAGGTCCCACTTTCCCTGAGTGGAGTTTCCCTTTGGACTTCCTTTCACTGTCTACCAAAGGCTTCACCTACATCTGGGTGTTGTCTCCTTTGGTCCACGTCCCTGGTGTCCTGTCCTGTCCTGCTATATCCTGTCAACTTACGCCAAAATGTTGTGACCTGTCCGGCTTCTAGGGCCCTGGTCTTGGTTAGCGCAGGAAGGAACCAGGCAAGAGGCAGATTAGAAGTACAAGCTTGTGAAAGGCAGGCTAGCCCTTACTTTCTGGGTAGCCCTGAGCAACCTCCGCAGCAGCCTTTTATTGAGCCAGAACAATACAGGTGAGCGGAGTAATTAACATTGAGTAGGTGCTGAGGGCATGGGCTCTTTCTCCACAAGGAACTGTGGACAAATGGCCTGAGGTCCACACCTCAGCTGCAGATCATCTTGCTCGGATGTCATCTGGCTCTTGGTGTCTCCTACAATGGGGTATGGAACCTTAAACAGCAAAAGACACAGGTAACATTTCCAAGTGAGGGGAATGTTCTATATTTTCATTGTTGTGGCACTGATACCTAAAATTGTCCAAACTTTTGTTTTCCTCCTTCTTGGACTTGCAGGTTACCTCAGCAGAGATGGTGTGCACTTCTTTTCCGTGTTTAGCTCCTCGCCTTTGTCTTCACTGACTCCTCTTCTGTCTAATACATTTCCATCTGGACATGAGCCTCTAGCAAAAGCTGCTTCTAGTCAGCCATCTTGACTCCCTCTTCCTGTCAAAACTTCTGTATGTGTGTACTTAAAATCATTGCATTTAATTTTATTTACAGAATACTTCAATAAAACCAAAAACAGATGAACACAGAGAGAGAATTATAGTAGAAATTCTGTAAATTAACCACCTATAGGTTTGTAATAAACTGGTCAACATAAAGAACTAGGCCTATTGTATTGATATGTACTTGTGGTGCATATTTGATCTATGACAATTAGGTCAACTTAAGGAGGTGGTCAATGTAGGGAGGTGGTCAACTATGGAAATTCTACTGTATATATTGTGCATCATTTTGATTATTAAGATTGCCTGGCTAGGTGTGATGGCTTACATCTATAATCTCAGCACTTTGGGAGGGCAAGGAGAGAGGATTATTTGAGGACAGGTGCTAAAGACCAGTCTTGACACATAGGAAGATGTCATCTCTACATAAATATCTATTTTTTTAATGAGATAGGTACAATGGTGCACATTTGTAGTTCTAGCAACTCAAGAGGCTAAGGTGGGAGGATTGTTTGGGCAAAGGAGTTAGATGTTGCCATGAGTTATGACCATACCATTTCGCTCTATCCTGAGCAATTGAGAGAGCCAAAACAAAATAACCAGCCCCAAAAGGAAGAAAGTCATGAGATAAAATACATTTTAAAGACTTATAAAAATTTTAAAGTAGCAATTATTTGAAAATAAAAAAATCAACCAAAGTAGGAATTAGAAAAGAATCATAATGGAGGTAGGGCCATGACTAGGTAACCAGGCCAGACATTATTGATAGTAGATGTCTTTTGCTAGAACCACTGAAAAATAGAAACAGACATCAAGTTCAGTGAATTTACTCATAATAGTTAGAATGAAATGTATTTCTAGTCCAAATTGTATTCCCAAATTTCAGAGCTTTATTTTCTTATAAACAAGAAAAACTGAGAAAACTCTTTCTAGCTAGCATGAAGCAAAATGTAGAATTGCAGAGTTGGGCTGAGAACTAGTTTTCTCAAGTAAGTGGATCTGTGATAGAGAGGGAATGGAGAGTGAAACAGGCTTTTATAGTTTTGATTTTTCTGTCTATATTTTTCATAGTACACAGCTACAATGTGAATATACTTCTGAGTAGTTCAGTGAAAGGGAGGAGGTGAATGGTTTGCTTCAAAGAATGGATATTAAAGTAATATGTCCATAGCATTATATAATGTGGGAAAAAACTATGGACTCCTGAATGTTTGATGAAAACTAATGGAATTTTCACAATTACTTCCTGAGATGACAGAAACATTCGCTCTTTTGGAAGATGTTCCAGGATATATGTTACAAACATAGAGGGAATGCATCTCCTGAAAACCTATTCGATGTTTCTGATATATTTAGTAGACGAGTGAAGTGAGCAATAGTCTTAGCAAAAGCCCTTGAAGCAGCCGCCTGGACTCTCAGACTTACTGGAGTCAGAGTTGTTGTATTGGATGTTATTCCTTGTTTTAAATATCATTAAAATTCATTATTGAATTGAGCTAATTCATTATTCAATTAGTTTAACAAAGATGGGTACTTGGCAATCTGTGTCTTATATTTTAAGCCCTGTACACCTTCAGAGATGCCATATAAAACCACCATAGTATTTACAGAAACCCTATGGTCTTTCCATGGCTCTGCTCCTTCTGTGGAGTGAGGGTTTGCTTAAGTCGGAAAGCCTGTTCAAACAGCAGAGTAATGAATATCACATACACAGGAAAAGTTATTTTATAAATGCTACGCCATTTTAGATCATTTTGAAGTTAAATACTTTAAATCTTTGATCCATTTTAACCACTCTGGTTCAAGGGCTGGTCCTGCATACGTCATGGACATTTCAAGGATTTGGAAAGATAACCATAGCTCTGGGGGTAAGCCTGGTTGTGTTTTATGATCTGTGACTACGATAGCATATTAACCATAAAAATACTGGTGCATTGTTTAATGTCGATGAGATTCTAAGACAGCTTCTTTTTTGCAGTCTTGATTTATGCTCCTAAAGAAAAGATGAATGTCCTGCTTAAACATTTTATTGCACTCATGCATGTATGATCTTGTCTTAGGAAGGAATAAGAATTATGGGGAAAAAGTGTGCAGGACAAATAATTTCATGCTCTACTGATACAGAAGGTCAGCATCTACTTTAGTGAGTCTGCAATATTTCGACTTTAGGTTCAACTGCAGTAGTGTAACTTTCCTGGTGATAAATATGTACCTGCTATGTAGATAACTTTGTATTTTTTAAGTTAATTCCAATTCATGTTGCATGATTACAAATTAAGTTTTAACCTCTCGTACATGAAAAGTTTACCATAATTAAATTTTGTTTTATTCTACTTAAATTGATTTATTCTGATATTGAATTATTAGAATGTTGCATGATTACAATTAAGTTTTAACCTCTCATACATGAAAAGTTTACCGTGATTAATTTTTTTATTCTAGTTAAATTGTTTTATTCCAATATTAAATTTCTAGTTATCTTTATGCATTGTGGAGGGTTATGATTTAAAACAAAGAATAAAAGGATATCATCTTTGCTTTATTTCTATTAAAGAAAAAGTAAATTGTTTCCATCTTTTTTGAAAAAAACATGAATGGGCACTTTCGAACTCAAAATTAATTTTACATTTTATTTTAAAATGCAGAGTATAAAATAGGAGAACTAATTTCAATTTAATTAATATAGACATCCAAGTTATGAGTTTTGTTTTGTTTTGTTTAACCTGGATTGAGTTGGAACACGTTCTTCTTAGTAAAGCATCACAAAAATGGAGAAGCAAGAATCCAATGTACTCAATTCTCACATAAAGGCAAGGCCGTAGATAATCTGATACAAGGTGGGGTGTGGTAGGGGAAGGAGGGAGCTGGTTGAGGGGAGTGGGGAGTGAGATAGGGGCTCAGGGTATATGGCACACCTCTTTGGGGTGGGACACAATTATAAGAAGAATTTACGTAACAAATGCAATTGGTGTAACCCAATTATTTGTACCCTCCATGAAATTCCAACAATAAAAAAAGTAAAGCTGAATGCAGAGAAAGCACTATTTTTATAAATTTACCTGAAAATCCATTACTACTTAGGAAATAGACTGGAGGAAGAGACAATTTATGACAATATTCCTAGTGTGGTAACTTTCTATTGTGAACTTTGAAGTCCTTTATCCAGTTGTATTTTTCATTTTCTTCTTTTTCTTCATTTAGCTTTAAAGTAATATTTTATAGGTTCATTCTTTTAACTAGAGACATTAATAGAAATTCTATTAAGTAGAGCTTACCGTTTAATAGGTAAATTTTTATAATGCCAAGATAATGACATTACATTGATAATGATCAATGAAATATATGGCATACTGAAATGTGTAAATAAAATGGGAATATCTATGAAAATATCATGGCCCTCAGCACTCTGATCAAAAAGATCTAGTTTTCACGAGTGAAAATGAAGAAAAAAATGTTTTAAAAAAGATTAGTAAATCCAAAAGTTTTACATTATATTTGTTAAGTCAAGAAAGTACTATATTTATGTATATCTTTAGGTAATCTGAGAAATAATACATCATAGAGTGTATAATCCTGAATTTTTGTAAGAGGATTATTTCCTGGTATACGGAAAATAATAACTTAAGGTCCTGCTTCTTACTTCTCTTAGTTGTCTATGTTGCATATCGAATTAGCTCAATCTTTAGTAGGTTAAACTATAATTAGTATTTATTATTCCACACTTCCTCTGAGTTGGGAATTTGGGAGTGGCCTCCATGTTTCTCATGTGTTGGGGACAGCTGTCAGCCTTGTTGCAGTCAAATTAAGGATTAACTGGCCAGTGGGAGTGGTGGCTCAGACCTGTAAACCCAGCACTTTGGGAGGCTGAGGTGGTTGGATTGCTTGAGCCCAGGAATTCAAGACCAGCCTGAGCGAGAGAGAGACTTATTAAAAATAGAAAAAGGAGCCAGGAATAGTGGTTCAGGCATATAGTCCTCGCTAATCTGGCAGCTGGGAGCCTGAGGTGAAAGAATCATTTGAGCCCAAGCCTTGTGTTTGAACTATGGCACTCTACTCAGGGTGACATCCTACTCAGGGTGACACAGTGAGACTTCCTCTCAACAACAACAGATTAACTGGGCCTAGAGGATCTGCTTCCAACCTGACTTACTTACACAGCTTGGCTAACAAGCTGGTGCTATGCTAGCTGTTGCTAGAGACCATCCATTTCTGGTAGCATGGATCCCTCTTTGTGCTGTTTGTGTGTTTGCATTTCATCATAAGGAAACTGTTGATTCATCCCAAGCTAGTGATCTGTGATATGCATGTTGGAAACTGCAATGTCTTTTGTGACTGTGCTGCAGAAGTCACATGCCTTGACTTTTGCCATATTATATTTATCGCGTAGATTGACAATCCTAAAGTGAGGAGGAGACCTTCATAAATATTTGAATAAAAAAAGATGAGGTTCATTGGAAGCTATCTGGGAGGTCGAGTACCTTATGATCCAGACCAACAGGAGATATCTTTATCTACATCTATATATATTTACATATATACATATGTGTGTGTCTATATACATAATATATATATAAAATATATGTGTGTGTATATATATATATATATATATATATATATATATAGATGTATGATGAGAATTCATTCATGTAATTATGGAGAAAAGAATTCCTCCATTTGCTGTCTACAAGCTGGAGAACCAGGAAAGCCTGTAGTATAATTCATCTGAAGACCTGATGAACGCCAATGTTCAAAGGCAGGAGAAGATGGATACTTCAGCTTAAGAGACAAGGTGGGGAGAGAGAAAGAGAGAGAGCGAGAGGAGGGTAAGGAAGAGAGAGAGATAAGAGAGAAAGAGAATTCAGCCTTCCACTGCATTTTTATTCTATTAGCTCTCTCAACAGACTGGATGATTCACACACACATTGGATTGGTGAGGGCAGATCTTCCTTACCCAGTCTACTGATTATTATGAAATCTTTTCTAGAAACTCCTACTGACACATCAAGAAACAAAGTTTACCAGCTATTTTAGCATCATCATTTGAAGCTTCGAATGAACTATGGCATTATATATCTTTTTTAATTTGCTTCTCATCCTATAATAACATTAAAAACAACAAAATCCCCTCTTATTAAGAGTCTGTGTTGCTCAAGGATCCTCCATTGTAAAACAATTATAATTTTGCCCTGCTTGCTGACGTTTCAATCAATGTTGGACCTCATATATGATAATGGTTCAATAATTTTATAATACTATATTTTTACTGTACCTGTTTTAATGTTTAGATGTTCAGATATGCAAATGTAATTGTGTTGCAATTGCCTATGGTATTCACAGTCCAGTCCAGTCACGTGCTGTATGTGTTGTAGCATGGAGTGATAAGCTATACCATGTAGCCCAGGTGTGTACTAGACTGTACCATCTATGTTGGTGTGAGTACACTCTGTAATATTCCCACCAAAATGGAATTGCCTAAAAACATACTTCTTGAAAGCGTGTCCCAGTTGTTAACTGATGTATGACTATAGTTTTAATTATTCAGAAAACTGATGGGAAAGTATGTTTCTGTGAAATAGTAAACTATACTATAATCAGTTTTATCAACACTAGCATGACTTAAAAATATTGCCTTAATCTTTGGTAATAAAAGAACAAATTATCAAAGAGAATCTTTGAATCTTAAACCATGTGATGTCAAAATCAAGAAATAAATAAAAAATGAGAGTTTGAACTACATCTGCTATACAAATTTGCTGAGTCCCACTTACATAAACTGTGTTATTAAGTGTACATAAATATATCCAATAAGGAGAGATACCAAATGCCTCAAGTTTTTTAATCATTTCAAAAATGTGGTTAGTTCACAAGTATCTAGAGAAAACAGAATTCCATAAGTACACGAAAAACTTATAGGCACATTTACTATAGATAGACATACCAGGGGGAAAGACCAAAATAATAACCCTTAGTATAAATCAAAATAGAAATGGAAAAGATGATGTATAATATTATCTAGCATCTATCTCTTCTCTGATATACTAAGCTACTTAAATAAATCATTTTAACTTATTTTATACACTTGAACATTGAAATCAGCATGTTGTGAATACTGTCACTTTTGCCTTGTGATTTAGAATATAAAACTTCTTCAGAATCTATTTAAATGTATTCTCGCCACTAATTTTGATACAGAAATTGTTACTTTCACTTCATCAGTGAGGACATTCACACCCTGGATGGGTACCTGGCTTGCTCATTGTTTCAGAGAGCAGAAATGAGAGTTTTAGGCTTGATGTCTTGTCTTTTTTTTTTTATTCCAAATCAAAGCCTTTCTAGTAAACCAGATTACATTTTTATATTTATTATGTATTATAAAACAGCAAGTCCTTGATCTTATTCTTTTAAAATGATACAATGCTTGGAATTATAAAGAGAGGCGATCATGATTGGGTATTGGAATATCAATGTAACAATTTTAGGTGAAACAGCACTCTTCTATAGAACTACTCTTTTGCAGGAATCTAGGACCCATGGAAAGAAAGCGGACAGAGTCATCAGAACATCAGTGATAGAAGAGGAAGGGTTTTATTCCAGCCAGCTGAGGTGCCCTGATTAGAATCCAAAATGGCCAAGCTCCCTGTTTAACTCTGTCCCTATCTTTTTTTTGGACTCACAAGTAGACAGACAAAGGAATTACCATTTTATCTCTCACTGGAGGTGTCAAATCACGTGCAAGGCTGACAGAAGAGGAAGCAAGCGGCAAGCATTAGTTTCAAGGACCCAGGAAGCTAAATTTTATAAATTCTTAAGAGCTGGGTTACCATGGAGAGGACCTTGCAGGTGTGCTCTTGGGCTTCTCTGAGAAACTCTTTGTTCTCCCAGACTTTACTTTTCCTGGTATCCTCTCTCAGCTCATCAACAAAAATTAAAAGAAGGTTATGATGCTATTTGCCTATCAAATGAGGTCATCATGGTTCATATTACCACAAATCACAAAATGGGATACAAATGGATAATCAATTATGATCAAGTGAATTTTTGTGCTATTATTATTATATGAGTTATAGTCTAGGTGCCTGGAGCATGAACATATACATGTTACAGTTGAAAGCTAATTTTTGTTCTCTAAGAGAATATATTCATTTTATTGTGACACAATTCAGAATGAGACATATATTTTATCATATACTTGGTTTCATATTCACATCTATGAAAATATAAAATTGATTAATGTTGTCATAGTAAATAGAAGAGTTTTGAATTTCCTTGATGTTTCTGAAGTACTGAGGAAGTGTTATGCAATTCACACCTACTTTATTCTCAATTATTTAGAGTAATGGAGAAAAAGTATGGAATGGCATTTCTCACATCACAGCTAGCTGACAGAATATACAATTAGGCTTGATTCATAGCATTTATTAAAATTTCCATTTAATTGCTAATTAGTCTGTATAGATTCGTAAATGTAGGAACTGGCACTTGCATATTTTTTTTCTTCCTAATGCTCAACTCATGAAAGAGCATTGAAATTTCTGTGGAGTAGAATCACAGCAATTCTTCATTGTGCCCTGTGGTCGTCATGAAAATAATTATGGATTCACTAGTTCATTTATTTTCTTAACATGCTTTGTGTTGATTTCTTAACTCCCCCTCCCCCTACCTTCAACATGATATGTAGAGTAAATCATAAACCATAGGCGTAGAGCTTAAAACATAATGTAAGTCAATCTCCTTATTTTACATAGATCAATATCAAGGGAAACTAACTTCTATACATTCTGCACTATTTCACATCCAAGTCATCAACAGAATTTAAACTAAAATGAATCCTGATTTCATTTTATAGCTGCTGTTGTTAATAAGTTGCCTGATTTATTTGCTCTTTGATCTCAGTTAATTGACCAAAGACTGATATTCAGAACAGTTAGAGCTAGTTCAGCAGACATGGAGATATTTGGATATTTTCTTTCCCTTCCTTCCTTTCTTCCTCCTTTGCTCCCTCCCTCCCTGTTTTCCTTCCTACCTTCCTTCTTTGTTTTCCTTTCTTTCTTCTTTCCTTTTCAAAATTTCAGAATTTTTGAAGAATTGAATTCTACCACCTGGTCTTTCAAATTTAAGATCTTTGATTCATTAAAGAATAAGAACAAATTCCTGAAGATATCTAAATGCCATGACCAAACCTTGAATGTCTAAAAATTAACAAATTTTGGATACTTCATATGATTTACTCATTCTTGTCAGCACGGGTAAGGAAGGTAATGTGATTAAGACCATGGGTTTTGGAAACTGAAAGGATGTGTGTGGTTATAATTACAGCTCTATTCTCACTATTTGTGATGGTGAATAAATAATAAAATCCATGTATCCTCAGTTTACTAATCTGGAAAGTAAGTGAAAGCAAGAGCATTTTTCTCATAAAACTGTTAGGATATTCAAGTAGGATACCTTATTCAAAACCTTACCATACTATATGAAACATAATATCCTACCATATATCTGTAACATGTTTAATGGTTTTATCAGAATCTGAATTTCACCCAAAATTGGCCAATTCTATAGGTTTACTTTTCAGAATGCCAGATAAATGTGATAAAAAGAATGAAGCCTTTTTTAACTTTTGTCCTTCACTTTGCAATATTCCCTTAAGATTCATGTGTGTTTTGAATGGTTGGATAGTTCATTGACTTTATAGGTGATATTCTTAATTATACAGTAGTTACATACCATAGTACAGATACTCATTCACCCTACGAAGGACATTGGTTGTTTTTCAACTTTTGCCAATGATAAAATAAACTTCTAAAAATCTCTGCAGGCAGATTTTTATGCAGACATGTATTTTTAAATAACTTAGGTAAATACCTTGGACCACCATTTCTAGATATATTTTGCCTATGCTAACTCTCTAGGAAACTTTCATACTATCTTTCAAATCGTCAATTTTCCATTCCTACCAGCAATGAAGGAGAGTCCCTGTGGGTCTGCATTTTTGCCAGCAATAGTTTTGTCTACTTTGTTTTGCTTTTGTATGTTAACCATTATTTTTGTGTTTAATTTTTTTTTATTTTAGAGTATTACAGGGACGCACACATTTTGTTACATAATTAGCAATTGCACGTGTGAAAATGCTGTTATGAGTGTGCCCCTCTCCCAGACTATGTATATTGTATCCTCTAGGTGTGCGTTAATGCTACCTCTCATCCCTCTCCCCCCAGTAGCCTTCATAGTTTTCCTTCCATATATGCATATAGGTGATAATCAACTAGTTCCAATTAGTGTTGAGCACATGTGTTGTTTGTCTTTCCATTCTTAGGATACTTCATTAGAAGAATGATCTCTAGTTCCATCCAGATTTCCAATATCTCACTGTGCAGTAATATGCAATTCTTTCAATTTTTATTCCTGATGGTAAATGATGACCAGCATATCTTCATATATCATTTTTGTCATCTGCATATCTTCTTTGAAGAGATGTTTATTCAGAACTTTATTGCCATTTTCAATTTCACTGCTTGTTTTCTTTTTGTTTAGTTTTAAAATTCTGTAAATACTTTCAATGCAGTCCTTTATCATGTAAATAATTTGAAAATATTCTAGGCTAATCTATGGTTCGCCATCATTTTACCAGAATCATTTATAGAGCAAACTTTTTTTTTAATTTTAGTAAAACATAATTTATCAATTTATTCTCTTCATGAATTGAGGTTTTGGTGTTATATGTGAAAAGTCATTATGAAAGCCAGTGTCATGTACATTTTATCCTATGTCTTCTTTTTGAAATGTTACAGTTCTATGTTTTACACTCAGGTATATGATCTATTTTTTACTTAACTTTTGTGTAAGGTGTAAAAACTCTGTTTAGGTACAATTCTTTCCTATTCAGCTTCTATCATTCCATCACCATTTTTGGAAGACTGATTTTACCCTTCAATTGCCTTTGGGCTTTTATCAAAATTAAAATGTGTGTATTTTGTATGTTTCCTGGATAGTCTTTCTTACTGTAGATGATATTTGTCGGGGGTTAGGGGATCCCAGTTGCCTGAACCTAGTTGGCCTAGTTTGCTTACTTGGTTGAGTAGAAAGTTCAACAGAGGCACAATGGTAATTAAAAAGGAATGGAAACTGGAATTAATACTGGAGAAGCACAGGCAGTGTGGATAGAAAGCAAAAGTGCCTATAGAATATAAGAAGAACAAAGAGAGAGTTTAGAGCACTTCCAAACACAGCTGGAAGTGGGTCTTTCTCTTGAAGGAGAGCAAAGGCCTTGCAGGGGTCTCAATTCTTTCTCCAGTTGAAATTGGTTGCATATCTTTTACTGGCCTCTCTGCACCTCCAGGCAATATTGCCCTTTTTTATGGGTCATTGGTTACCTAGGTTATTTCATACCCACATTCTGATAGGGCCTCCAGACTTCCTGGTTCAGCAGGCCAGGCTTTCCTCCGACCCACCTTGAAGCTCCTTTCTTAGTGTCTCTTCTTAATATTTATTTTATTTAAAACTCCAATTGCTTATTGCTGGTATATGAGAAAACAATTGACCCTTGGTTAATTACCTTGTATTATATAACCTCACTACTGTTTAAAAATTTCAGGAGTTGTTATCAATTCTTTGAGACTATCCTTGTTTTGTTCTCAATCTTTTGAGGAAAGTTTTTAGTCTGTAATATTAATTATAATGTTAGTTTTATACTTTTACACTTTTTCTGTATTAGGTTAGGAAATTTTTCTTTTCTGTTCCTTGTTTCTGAGAGCTTTTATCATGACTGTCTGAATCCCTTTAAATTGCATTTTACTATTATCTTACTGGATCCCATGAGGAGGTGCTGTGTATGGACACGGGAAGCCTTCTGGGGCCCTAAGTCTCTCTGTTAGTGGGACTTTCTCAGGACTATTCCTTTCCCTACTGTTCCAGACCTTCCTCCAATTGTAAAATCATTTTACTCTTTCCCTTGCTATCTTCCCTGGCTGCAATCTATTATCTCAAATTCCTGTTGACTGCTAATTATGTCACTGACCTTCTCTTTACATATCTCAGGAACACTGAAAAGAATTGGAATGAGGAAAAATTCCTTTCTCCTAGCTAGATAAAGTTTTACACTATGCTTTGCAGAGTTCTTTGGAGAGTAGAACTTTGTAATGGAAAGGGATTCAGGCATATTTTGTGATAGATACTCTTCCCTGTCTCTGTGACATTCAGAAGGGGATCTTACTCCTCATTTTTAATATAAGAACCTAATGGAGTTCTATAGGAAAAACTCATAACAGTGTAGGACATGAAAGGAAGTTGAAACTGAAGCTTCTAGAGTTTTTAAATTCACTCAAGTTTACACATAACCCCAAAAAACTATATTCAGTTATTTCTACTTGTTTACGGGCCTAGTGGGCTCTGCTCCAGATAAGCAAATCTCAGCTATGATTCTCTGGATTTTTTAATTTTTCCTGTAACCTCAGTTATTTGATGTCCAAAATACTCCAAATGAACCATAACTATGGGTAACTCTTTTAAAAGGATATTTATTGCAAATATTTAATTGCATATAATGTGCATTTGATAATTTGTGTAAGTAGTTTTTGGCTACCATATAAAAACAATGACCAAATGTATTCCATTATTACATATATATTTTCATTTAGAATCTGCGATATAAGTGGGAAAATATGGCCTAGTAGGTAGTATCAGGAACTTTGAAGTCAGAAAGAACTGAATTTCAAAACTGAATAAAAACTTCAGGTAGATATTTCATTGTAAAACAGAAATAATAATAACTATTTTGTAAGATCTTTATAAAAAGTAAAAGAGATAATATAGGTATGTTTACTACAGTGTCTTGTTTGTAAGAAATGCTCAATTAATTATAATTTAATAATACCAATTTCCAGATTGGAAACATAAAAGAAATTGAGAACTTTCAGGAAATTATAGCATTTTCACAGATGTATCCAGGATAGCTATGTAAAGGAAGCTATTGTCAGTGGATTTTTGTGCAGAAAAACAGCAAATCATACAGAATATCTGGAAAACAGCATTCATGCTGATGAGTATGAAAAGTCTAAATGAAATTTAGGTTTTCTATGTAGATGAAATAGGTTCTGTTTTTGTATGGAAAATGATATCATAAAATGCCTAAGCATCTTTTAAAACGTGCATCGTATTTTTCTTACACAGATTTAAATTCAATATTCACTTGTGAAGAGAGAAGAAAAGTAAATAAACTGAGAAAGACCAGGTGCAGTGGTTTACACCTGCAAGCCGGCATGTTGGGAGGTAGAGGCAGGAGGATTGCTTGAGCCGGGAGTTCAAGCCTGCAGTGAGCTATGACTATGCCATGTGTAACAGCCTGGGAAACAAGCAAGACCTTGTCTCGAAATGAATAAATAAATAAATAATCTAAGAAAGGGGGTAATGTAACCAGTGAAACAAAAGTGCAAACATTATGGAAGAAAAGGTAAACAGATAAATAAATTGGCAAAGAGTTATAAAAAATTAAGGAAAATATCAGTAAAGTATATATATATATGTTGGCTAGAAAACTAAGAGCTTCTTGCTATTAAATGTCTACTTTGATTTTCTTTGCCAAATCATTTATGATTAGGTGTGAGGCCAAAAATACATAGAAATTTTAAAGGAAATGTAATAATAGCACAAACTTGATTTATATTTTATAGCATCATATAACTAAATAGTTATAAAAATCACAACAGTGCTATCTACTTCTTGAGAAAATAAGCATTAGAAGTTGTTGGCAGAAATAAAATTAAATATTTGTTATAAATTTAATTAATTGCTGTAGTTTTTTTTGGGGGGAGGGTAGTATTGTTGAGACTGAGTCTTACTCTGTCACCCTGGGTAGAGTACCATGGTGTTAGCCTAGTTCCTGGCAACCTCAAACTCTTGGGCTCAAGTGATCCTCTTCTCTTAGCCTCCTAAGTAGCTGGGACTACATGTGCACACCACCATACCTGGCTATTTTTTATTTTTAGCAGAGACTGGCTCTCACTCTAGTTCAAAGTAGTCTTAAACCCCTGAACTCAAGCAATCTGTACACCATGGCCTCCCACAGTCCTAAGATTACAGGTATGATCGGCTGTGCCCAGCCCAATTCTGTAGTTTGAGGTTCCTAAATTGATTCTTGGAAACAGATGCAAAGGACAGCATGAGAACTTCCTAATTGTGAATATCCATGGTAGTCATTAGGGTCTTTTTGTTGTTGTTGTTTTTTTTTTTTTTTTTTTGGAGACAAAGCCTCAAGCTGTCCCCCTGGGTAGAGTGTCATGGCATCACGCTCACAGCAACCTCCAACTCCTGGGCTCAAGCGAGTCTCCTGCCTCCGCCTCCCAAGTAGCTGGGACCACAGGCGCCCGCCACAACGCCCGGCTATTTTTTTTTGGTTGCAGCCTCATTGTTATTTTGGCGGGTCCGGGCTGGGGATTCGAACCCGCCACCTTAGGTGTACGTGGCTGGCGCCCTAGCCGGTTGAGCTAGGTGCCGAGCCAGTCATTAGGTATTTTAATATAATCAGTAAAAAAAAAAAAAAAAACTTTAAAAGGACATAAAATTTTAAAGATATATTTTATAATTCCTCACCTAATGAGTTATGTGGATTTTTTGTGTGTCAAAATTAAAGACACTTTAATAATGCTTCTCACGACTCTCTCTCACTTCTCAGAGTAGCAAACTGGAAATAATGATTCAAAAAATTGTTTGAATTTCATTAGGATATAATTATATACTTATGTCAAGGAAGAAATTCAAAAGAATAAGCAAATGGTTGTTAGGAACAAAGCCTCAGCTGAAAGAACTAACCCCCAACAGTATGTCCCCCTGTATGTGCACTGCGTGAGAGATTTCATTCATTCCTTCAAGAAATATTTCTTGAAATTTTGATTACAAAACACATAACAAAATCATCACCTTATCCATTTTTAAGAATATACTTCAGTTAGTGTTGCCTATATTCACACTGTTGTATAATAAAGCTCCAGAACTTTTTCATCTTTTAAAAAGAAATTGATCTTCCCGTGAGCAGTGATGACTGCGTGTCCTATCTAGGAATCATTTGGAGCAGTTTTCCAAACTGTGGGGACATCTTTTCATGAGACGTATATTTCGGAAGAAAAACAAAGCCAAACGAGGGAATAGATAAGCATAAGCTGCATTGTTAATTATTTTTTCAAATCATGCTCAGGGTTAAATATTTTCTCAACTAAAGCACGTTTTAAATAAAATTTGAGTGTTTCTTCAATTGTGCTACTGACCAAATTTTATGAAATAGAACAAGAATCTATATTGTTTGGGGCAATCAACATAAGGGTTAAAGGAAAATTACCAAATGGATTCATAAAGAGGCTACTTTTACCACAGCTCAGTAAACACGATTGCTGCTGTCTAGGCCAAGATTCATTTTGTTTTGACTCTGGCTTTCTTTGCCAGTGGGGAAAACTAAGTAATGCTGCTGTCTTTTCCGTCAGCCTTATCATAAACGATCACTGCGTGGCATGTGTTAATTATTCCAGCCGTCTCCTTTTCTCTCTATTAGATTAATAGTTGCCAATTATATATCCTCTCGCCTGCGCTGCTATTGTGTACACATTTTCTAATTCTCTTCATTACACCAGTGAGTATCTATAATTATGGTTATAAGTTATCCATCTATCTTTCCAAGGACAGTGAGCAATATAACACTGCAGAGCCCAGAGTCTGTGTGTGTGTGTGTGTGTGTGTGTGTGTGTATTTGTGCACGCCGTGCACATCAGGGGGGGGGAGAGGAGAGAAAGAGAACATTTTGAATAAATATAAACTGTGGGAATTTGAAAATCACAGATGAAACTTGCACATATATGAATATCTTTATTTTATTTATGAAAAGATAGAATATAAACAAGCAAAAATAAATCAATAAAAGCCCAGCCTTCTTGTAAGCCCTTGTGTGACCCCTGAGGGAACACGTTGTCACCCTGCTGCTCAAATATTGTTCCCAACCTGAAGATGGAAACTCTTCATTCTTCTTCAACTTCTGAAGAATGAATATCCCACAATTAGTGCCAAGGCTAAACTCTCAAAGATTTATGATGTCGTAGCAACCAAAATTCACAGTAGATGTCAGGATTTTATTGTCTTAATCGCCAAGTTGGTTGACAAAAAATGGAGAAAGAACTTGCACAAGGCAACAGAGCCAGTTACCCTGAGGAGGAGAAGTGACGGTGATGATTTCTTAAGACGCCCATTTTCTATCCCCCCAAATGATTTCACTATTAAGCTTTTCCAAGAGATATATCATGATTAGAAATTAGAATGTATATGAAGATGTAGGAAAAAGATATTCTTTAATGTTCATATTTCTTCCCTAAAATATTAAAAAATATTTTTGAAACAAACTAAATAAAACCCATTCAGTATTCTCAGGTCAAAAACCTGTGTATTTGAGGCATGAAGCAGTTCTTTGTCTTTACTTAATTTTCTCTTCTTCTCGTATATGAGAGAAGTGCCCAGTGAGCCTCTAGACCCACAGGTTCTCCTGTAAATCATCACTCTTTGTCATTGGGGGTTCTCAGCCAAATATTCCTGAGGAAAGAAAAGAGAATGATCTTCATTCTTAATCTTTGCAACCTCTGAACTCTTCCTATTTATGTAAATCCTCATTTCTACCCAGTTTTTGTAAGTCCTCATTTCTACACAGTCTCCTTAGCCAAAGCATTGCCTCATGCATTTCTGCATCACTCTTTGCCTTCTGTATATCTTAATAGCATGTTGTAAGTGCTTATTTCTGTACTTCTGATTCTATCACTAGAAAATGCACTACTAGAGATTAGAATCCTACTAAGATAATTTATAACTTCAGTTTATACCATGAGTCCTGGATCACAGCTGTTAAGTGTCTTCCAAATATAGTCATGTCCCCCATAATCTGTCAATCAACAATGGAATGCATGTGTAATGGTGGTCTCATAAGATTATTATGTGGAGTTGAAGAATTCTTATTGCCTAGAGATGTCAAGCTATTGTAACATACTACAGTGAATTACTCAAATGTTGTGGTGTTGCTAGTATAAAAAAACCTACTGTGCTGCCAGTTCTAGCTCATATGGTTTTGTCCAGTACAAAATATTTGGTAATTATTATAAATGACTATGTTACTGGTTCACATATTTACTCCTTATTCCCTAATAAGGGAATACTCCTTATTATTGTACTCCATAATACTCCTTATTATTGTACTTATTATCAATAATTTATAGTATACTACTTCTACTTATTAAAAAAAAAAAGTTAACTGTAAAAAAGCATTAGGCAGGGCCTTCAGGAAATACACCAGAAGAAGGCATTGTTATCATAGAAATTGACAGCTCCATGGTCGTTATTGGCCCTGAGGAGGTTCTAGGGAGACCAGATAATGAAAGTGGAAGACGGCGATCCTGATGATCCCGACCTGTGTAGGCCGAGGCTAATGTGCTTGCTTCTATTTTAGCTTTTAATAAAATAGATTGAAAATAAAAAACAAGATTAGAAGCTCATATAATAAAGATATAAAAATCTTGTGTTGCAAAGAAATCATCCTTTAAGGATCAAGGCTAGGTATGTTAATGGCGTAGCATTCCCTTTTTAACAATTATACAATAAAATATTAGCGTGTTTTAAAATTAAATCATTAAAATAATACATATATATATATGAACTACATTGAATTTATAAAAAACAAAAATAACTTTTAAAAATTAATTTCCCACTCGTGAATGAGATTTGGGACTAGTTAAGGGAGACTTTAATTTTGTTGATTGTATAATACTTACTTTGTATGGGACACAAAAATATATCTTCCCAACAGTCTCTACTGGTTTTCTATTTCTGTGTAATATATCACCATAGAGTCTGTGGCTTAAAAAAAAAAAAAACACATTATTATCTCTCAATTACAATTCACATGTCCGGGTACTACTTAGATGGATCCTTTGCTTGAGGTCTTCATCAGGAGACTTGAATAGAAAAAGAGGCTACTCACTCAGTTTGTTGGCAAAATTAGCTCCATTTAGTTCTAGGAGTGGTGATCATGGACTAAACTTTTAGAGGCTGCCAGTGAGCCTCATTATATGCCTTTATGCTTCTTCAGCATCTGCAAGGGAGTAAGTCTCTCTCAAGAGACTTCTAGCGAGACTGTGTCTTATACCATGTGATAAGCTCAAGTGACAACCCATCATCATTGCCATATTGTATTGGTTAATACAAATGCACAGGTTCGGCCAGCATTCAGGAAGAAAGGATTGCACAAAAGTGTGAGCATCAGGAGATGGGGCCACAAGAGATCGTTAAGAGTCTTTTTATCACACATCTTATAGAATAGATCATCATTTTATTACAAAGATGCTGAGGATGCTGAGATTAGATATAACTAGTCTGAAATTCCACCCCTGGTAATTGTCAGAGCTGGAATTCTAGCACAAGCTCTCTGATTATAATTTTTTTCACCTCTTTATATGGTATATCTCTTCAATGTAAATGCCACAAGGGATTGCTTTACATGATCTGAGTCTCCATTGTCACTCCTAAAAGTGGTTAGACACAGAGCTAGTCTCAAATGGAATGAGATGGAACCTATGTTCGAGAAAATCTGGAGAATTCTCTGCCATGTTCAGCTGCAGGTTTGGCAGTGAATATATACTACATTGAATGTTTGTACACAAACCTCTGTGTATACAAGAGGTTTGGCGCCTGTGGCTCAAGTGGCTAAGACACCAGCCACATACACCTGAGCTGGTGGGTTCGAATCCAGCCTGGGCCCACCAAAGAACAATGATGGCTGCAACCAAAAAAATAGCTAGGTGTTGTGGCAGATGCCTGTAGTCCCAGCTACTTGGGAGGTGGAGGCAGGAAAATCGCTTGAGCCCAGGAGTTGGAGGTTGCTGTGAACTATAATGCCACAGCACTCAGGGTGATAGCTTGAGGTCTCAAAAAAAAAAAAAAAAATCAAAAAAAAAACCACCATAAGAACATTAATACTATTGGCTAAAATGACAAAGATTCTTTAAATTTAAGTAACATAGTATAGTACACACAGGAAAGTAACAAAGGATGTATTTGGATCTTGGAAGATATTAGGTCCTCTCTGTGAAGGCAAACTTTAAATTTACTGTTCTCCATAGTGTTAGGATAAGACATGATAAACTCACAATGTATTTACTGGCTGCTCCAGCAGCCAATCAGATTTCAAGGAGAACGATGATTCAATTATATCCTTCTAAGGAAACTCACTAGTGTAACCAAAAATTATCACTAAATTGAGGATTCCTTGACAGCTATTTGAGACTGAGGCAGTTGCTTTCCTTCCCATCCATTAGTTTAGAAGGGGGTGCTCTATTTGATCAACAAGGGATTTTCCCAGAGGAAAAGACAACAGCAATAAGACAGATGTGAAAATTTGAAATAAAGTTAACACTAATTGATCATGAATGAATTAATGATGAGATTAAAATAACAAAGATGGTTATTAAACATCTGTGTGTTTCCTGATTGGATGGATAATTTTAAAAACAGAAACAGAAAGACAGAAACAAGACTTAGGAAATCAGAATTCAAATCTTGATTCAAAACAATGGCACTTATTTCTAATGGATTTAAGGCAAACCACTTAAATTTTCTCTGCCTTCTGTTTTATTATCTATCAAAATAACATGATAATACTTTTTCCAGGGTCTGTACTGGGAGTGAAGATATGAACATGAGCAGTATTGTGTGTAGCACTGTAAAATTATTATTGGTAGCAGAAGGTGCATATTTTTACCCAGCGTCTTTAGTCTTTATATATTAAATACCAATAATTTATGGGATAAACTTATATTTTAAAAATCAACCCTAATTTATATATTTAATATAATCTAACTTTTCAACTATATACAAATATTGAAGATGAATAAGTGATTTACCATTGCAGACTATTTTAAAAAGAAAATTTGGGTCATATTGCTGAAGGCATCATACGTCATTCTTGAAATAGGTCTTTTCCTCATTTAACTTAATGGGAAAGATGATGACTTTTTACTTTCCAGGTGTGATTTGATGCCTTCAGACATCTTCTCTCTGTTCACATTCCAATTAAATTAAATTAAATTGTTCCTATGGATACAATTAACTCATTTGGTTTATAGCACGAAACTCATTATTAAGTCAGCAGGCTAAGAATCCAGGTGCTTTTTCCTTTTGCCTGATTTCTTTCCACTTTCCAAATGTTAATTCCAGAGAGTTAAAAGGAAAAGTTTATTCTGCAAGGCTATCATTTGCCCCTTGCAGAGCTTGAAGGAGCACATGAAGAATGAAGTGGTTAAAAGCATGGGAATCTACCCATCTCCACAAGCAGAGGGAAGGATGAACAGAATCCAAAATGAGAAAGAAGAGGGAATAGAGTGACTCGTTGAGGCAACCTCCTTCTCAAGAAACAGGCTTGTGGCAATATTTAAATGAAAGATTTAAGTTCTTTGCTCCAGGTTACACAACAGATCTGTAATAAACTGGAGGAAACTTCAGGAGCTCTAAACTTCTGTTCTAATTTTGAAATGAGACAGTGCTTTTTATTTCAGTGTTATACTACCTGGCTAGTCCGCACACTACTGTGCAAAGCAAAGGTAGATTGTGTGTGTGTGTGTGTGTGTGTGTGTGCGCGTAGTAAAGAGGTTTTATTTATTTTATTTTTAGTTCTCACCCTATGGAGTGTATGTAGATCTACAAACCACTTTGTTGTTCAGGAGGTTCAGTGAATCCTACCACATAAACATAGAAAATATTTAGTGGTATAGGGAATAGTTAACCTTTGTTTAGCTAGAAGACTTCATTTCTCCCAAACTTTTGAGTTGAGTTTAGACAGTGGTTCTCAACCTGTGGGTCACGACCCCTTTGTAACAATGAAAATACATCCTGCATATCAGATATTTCCATTATGAGTCATAACAGTAGCAAAATTACAGTTATGAAGTAGCAACGAAAATAATTTTATGGTTGGGGGTCACCACAACATGAGGAAGTATATCAAAGGGTAGCAGCATTAGGAAAGTTGAGAACCACTGGTTTAAAAGAAAGAATTTGGTTTACTCTATGGTTTAACCTATTTTTTTCCAACTAGTTATGAAAGCCAGCATGGTTGGTTAAAATGGGGAAAAAGTAAGCAATCAAGATATCTGGCTTTGAATCTCAAGAATATAAATAACATCTTTGTTTTTCATAAGTTAATGAATCTCTCTAATTTCAGTGGCTTCTAACATCCAATTATAATACATCGTATACCTACATTGCAGAAATTTTGATAATCTTCCATCCGATGTGACAACACATTTAACAATGAAGAACTTCTAATGGTCTACCAAAAGGCTTTTATTTCTGACTGAGCTACTTTGCTTTAGATTTTCATGTTTTGTACCATTCTGCTGCTCCAAAAGTATATCAATGGAGGTATATATTTTTAAAGCCAATTTTAGATTTATTTAAAAAAATACAACTTTGGAGATGACAAATAAAAAAGATAGTAAAGTGGGTGAGCAGAACTGAAACCCTTCACTTGATTAGCATAGGTCCAAAGGTGTATGAGAGTGGCTGTGCCCACATGCTTCTGCAGAATGAGCAATGAAATTGCACCACAAGAGTCAGAGAGCGGGAGCAGGAATTGACGCTGAAAAACAGGGACTGATGTAGGAATCTCCCAGATCCCATAAGGAAAATAAATGATGGGGCAAAAAGCCTGGGAGGTGAGAAGACGTGGACACAAACTTGAGATCAGAACCTGAACTAATTCTGTTGTCAGTGATGCTTTCTCTTTTATTTTCAATATTGCCTCTATTATTTATGTTCTTCCTGAATGATATTGTTTACTCTTTTAATTTTTAGTATTTTCTCAATGTTGATAACTTCAAAATTATATCTCCATACCCCAATTATTTTCTGAAATTCATCCAAGTTTCCAAGTGCCTAGTAGATTATCTCTATCTGGAGGCCCCCTAGACTTCTAATTCAAAGTTTGTAAACTTTTACTGGAAACAAAAGATTAGAGAATTCTAGCTATTGAGTTTAAAAATATTTTACATGATGAATTAACCAGGTGTGATGCAAATTGTCAACAGGTAGTCATTGCTGATTCATCAAACAACACTGGAATATTATTTTATATAAATTGACAGATCTAAAGCTCAAATCTAAACTTTTTTAATATTTTCATATAGTAAGATTATTTTATAACTAACATTTTTTGAATGTAGTTCAGTAAGAAGGTTTCAAGACAGACTGTCATGGTTCATTATTTCACTTCCAAGGAACATAGTTGATCATCCTTTCTGATTCACCTGTGCGAGTTTCGACTTGCTGAGCTTATTGGTGTTGGTGGGAGGGCTTCATTTATTTTCTTCAGTGCAGATTTTACATTTCTCGATTTTTGTGCATCTAGAAACTTTAATAATTTTCATGTATAGGTTCATTAATGACCATTATTTAACACTCTAACATTGTGTATATGGAGTTATATACATAATACACAAAAGAAAACATATAAAACTATAAAAAATATAAAAATATAAAAAAAGTTATAGACTTTTGTTCTTCAAAAGATCCATATCGGAAGATTTACAAATGGCTTTTAAGTTCTGGCACCTGCACAGCTTCAGGTGAGAACTTCCTTTCACTTCACAACATTGTGGAGGAGTGGAAGAGGAAGCACACATGTGCAAAGAGGCAGGGGACCAAGAAGGCTCATGGAAATAATATAATTGGTTATTACGAAAGTTCAAATTAAAACTTCAAAGACACAGCTATATGCATAATGAAATGGCCCTAATCCAAATACCTGACAATTCAAAGTGTTGACAAGGACATGAAAGAAATTAAACTCTTCATCCATTGTTGGTTGAGATACAATACAATTTCTGCTATAGGAACACAAAATAGACTAAGCTAATTGTCATTTTCTTTGAAAAATTTAAACATATGCTCATCATGTGACTCAGCAACTTCACTTCTAGGTACTTACCCCAAACAATTGCAAATATATGTGTAAATGAAGAATTGTATTCAAATGCTAACAGCCAAATAATAAAAGCCAAACATTGAAAATAATCCAAATGTCTATGATTGTGATTATAATGTATTATTATTCTACCTTATTCTTTTGGCTTTTTAATATCATGACAATATTTCAAATTTATTTTTAAAATATAATATTATCTTTTCCAAAGAAGAAACCACACTGAATATTGACAACTCTTTTTAGCAAGAATAAAAAATAGTCAACATCTCTTCCAGTTAGAGAGTTAGGAAGGGTGTCTCCTTATGAAGAGGTTGTTAATATAGGGGGGGCTTAAGTTAGTCCTTAAATGGTTTTTAATTAAAGGGGCTTGAGTTTGTTCACAATATGTCTGACAGTTATGCATATTTTATAAATATACACATATATTTTTCTGAAAGTACAGTTGGATCTTTGTATTCATGGAAATACAGGTGGCTCTTTATATCCATGGAAGTGAGATTGTCCCTTCCACATCTATGAATTCAACAAACCAGAGATAAAAAATATTCTGGAAAAGTATGGTTGCTACCATACTGAATGTGTAAAGGCCTGCTTTTCTTGCAGTTATTCACTAAAGAATATAGTATAACAACTATTTATATAATATTTACATTATTTTATGTATTAGAAGTAATCTAACATGGTTTAAAGTACATAAGAGGATGTCCATAATTTATATGCAAATACCATTGGAATTTATTCATTTATTTATTTTTTGAGACAGTTTTTACTATGTCACCCTCCATAGAGTGCGGTCGCATCACAGCTCACAGCTCACAACAACCTCCAACTCTTGGGCTTAGGTGATTCTCTTGCCTCAGTCTCCCAAATAGCTGGGACTACAAGCACCTGCTGCAATGCCCAGCTATTTTTTGGTTGCAGTTGCCATTGTTGTTTTAGCAGGCCTGGGTTGGGCTCTAACCCACCAGCTTCAGTGGCTGGTGCCCTATTCCCTGAGCTAAGGCACCAAACCAGTACTCTAGGATTTTAGACAGGGTCCTTGAGTATCTGTGGATTCTTTTCTTCCTGTTTATTAAAATTATCCTTCTCTTGATTATGTTTTTTTTTTATATTTCATCTCATTCATTAGTAGTTATGTACTAAACAATGAGAGGATGCATGACAATCATTTATACCAATATTATTTATTAGCAAGACACGTCATCTCATTGTCATTAACAGTTTTTTAATGGGCCAAACGTGAGGGCAAACTCACAACTAGAAGTGAGATCAGGGACACGTTAATCCAAGTTTATGGGGATCATCCCATGAAGAAAATGGCAGTGTACAGATGGATTACATGACTTTTTGGAGGAAAACGTCACTGATGGAGAGAGGCCAGTAACAAGCAGAAATGACAAAAACAATGAAAAATTAGTCAAATTGTGTGTCAAAATTGTTGGCTCACTATGAGGACTATAGCAGACCAAGTAAACATTGACAGAGAAACAGTTAGGAAAATCTTAACTGAAAATCTTGGCATGAGAAAGGTATGTGCAAAAATAGTCCCAGTGGAACCCCCCAATGAACAAAAGCAGAGGAGAGTCAAAGTTTGCCAAGGCCTTTTGGAGAGGCAAGGTGATGTTTTGGGCTACGTGATGGAACATGAGTGTACCAGTACAACCATGAAACAAAGTGTCACAGTACACAGTGGAAGTCAGCCAGTTCTCCATGACTAAAAAAGTTTTCTCCAGTCCAAATCAAGAGTCAAAACTATGTTGCTAACCTTTTCTGATGTCAGAAGGATTGTTCATGAACTTAATATTGAAACCTCACATGTATATCAAAACATCATGCTGTACACTTTAAATAAGGATGACTGTATCTGTACATACATACATATACACATAACTAAAGTCTACAATGAACATTGATATACTCTTCCTGAGTGGAAAGTTACTTAAATTGTTCTTATTGTAAAGATGAGCACAAACTTTTGAGCTTGACTGAGGTTTTTCCCTCTGCAAGATTTAGCACAAACTTTAGTTAAAAATAAAATAAAATAAAACAACTGACAGGCAATTTGTAATGATTGTTTTATTTAGTATTTCTGTATTTCTGTTCCATAATGATTAAAAATATATGTGAAAGTTTAATATGAAGGTAGCACTGGGGTATAATATATATGGCAGTGTGTCTTTTTATTTTTACAACAGATTTGTTTTTAAGTGCATCTCTGGATAAAAATTTGGAGCCCTTTGATACCAGGCTTTCCCTTAAGCATTATTGCTCTAATTCTTTTATGGAGCTTGCTGATGTACTTAATGTTCTTTGTTCCCGCAGTGCACATTACAAGTGGTTCATGTCTATTTTGTTTATTCTAATTAAAGAAGAAATGTGCAGGAAAATCATCACCCAAGACATGAGGTCAAGAGAGTTGGCATCATCTCCACAATTGGGATAATTCTGACAGCACAGTCAGAATTTGATTGTTTATATCCTCTAGCCCACTGGGTTTCCAAAGTCTATAATTAGTTTTGTAAGTATTTTTTGAAAGACACTATCTAGTATCACAAATAATATTCACTTAATTCTATAACAAATCAAGGATAGAAGAAATTTCAAAATTTATCTTTAGCTATTAAAATAAATATGCTTTGGTTCACTCTCCTTCTAAGAAAACTGTCATATGAAAATGATGGCGATCATTCACACATATTGATGAATGTTTCACCCAATTAAAGTTACAAGATAACTAAAGTCATAAAGCCTCTTTTACTGTTTTCTTATTGCCCTAGAATAGACTAATTTGTGTTAACACAGATTTTAAAGTGGTGGACTAGTGACTTCCAGGTAAACTATCTTGCAAGGATTTGATCATCGACCATTTTTTTCCCATGAAGATATTTTTTGTAACATAGACAATGAATATTGTCTATTACTTGAAATGGAAAAAATTAAAATAGTTATCTGCAACATACACAGGCTAGGTTCCACTTTTCAAGGCTGATATTTACTTACTGACACAGGAATTCATATTTATTTCCATTACTATTTTAGCCTACTCATTTGTGTAGAAGAGTACAAAATGGTGCCGTGAACAGTTAATGTGTTCTCTGGAATACTCATTTTTAAAAGGCATGCTGTAAATCATAAAGAATAAGGACAGAGCCTAAAGGAATATCTATGGCAGTGAGAGAAGTGGGAGTAATTGTTATTCATATAATTATTTTGGGTCTTTGAGGCATGAGATGAATCTGATTCTATGTATCCCATGTATGCCTACAAAGCTACTCCATGCCAATAGCAGTTGCTGAACAAATATTTATCAAAGGCATAATGAAATTTATGCATAGAAAAAAGCATTAGTATGCCAAACCCTAAGGATTTATCTAATACTAATATAATTATGTTCAAAGCTGCTACCATCATTTTTTGAAGCTACCATAGGAAACTTAACTAGTTCCCCCTATTTTGAAGTTACATTTTGTATCACAGCATTCCAAGAAATGAAGAGTTCTCTATGTTCCAGCTTCTTTTTCAGAAAAGTATTGGATAAAAGAGGGTTGTTCTCAGGTGCAATCATATGTACGTCTTTAAACCAAAAGCTGTGTCCAGGAGAACAGACCATGTAAAAAGATAGAATCACCCATTTATAGTTCCTAATAGAGTGAAGGTTCTGGCGGGAGGAGCCGCTTCCCAAGGGTAACAGTATTAGCTTGGACATCAACCCTGGGGCTCCAGCTCCATTTTGTATATTGTATAGATTAAAGCATTTGTGCTTCAACCACGGTGGAAACTTACTGATATTTTCCCTGTCCTTTACCCAGTATCTTGTGGAGAATGGCAAAACAATATTCATGTCTGAGGGATTAAAAGGCAAAAGTACATACTTCATTTGTACGATTAAAGCAAATTTTAGCTGGTTTTTCTATTTGTATTCTCATTTCCATTTTGCATTAATATATCTAAAATACAGTCTTTTTTCCATATTATTTCCCTTGCTCAGAGTAAAGCCAGTGATTCCCTGTGGGTTAAAAGTCGTAACCCCACAGCTATATCGGGATATCAGGATGGGGTGAAAATATTTGCAAAGTGAACACCTTCCCCAGTCCATTTTGATATTTTCCCCCTCATACACAATTGAAGACAGAGCTTCTCTTCAAGTTTTGCCCTCATAGTCTTTTTTCCAGAAGTCTTCTTGGCCACTGTTAGCATGTCCCTCTTATGAGATCCATGTCCCTCGCCATGCTTTATATAACAGCACACTTTGTATACCAGTTGGAAAACTCCTGAGAAACAGGATTCCTGTCTAATCAGGCCTGGTGCAGCATAGTCACCCACTAAACTCTTCAAAGTCAGATCATCAGTCTCTATCATGAAACTTTCCTGATTTCTCCTGCCTCCTATTGTAACACATGTTACAACTTCAATTCTTCAACATAGGCTAGTCTTTTGGCAAGATTAAATTTCAACTCCTTCAGGGCAGCATCTTGCAAAATTAATTTGTATGTGTTTCAGATTAAGTGATACTAGTAGCTAGGGTACGACTAACAGCCATACGTATTTGGAAGAGAAAGTTCACTCTCTGACTACATGAGATCAACTGTTACAAAAATGGAAAGGCTTTGTGTACCATTGGAAAGGCATAGCATATAATTTTGTGAATAAAATGCTTCCTTTCAAAAAAATTTGTTATCTACTGTACAATTCAAACTTGTATGCACAATGTTTAAGCTCCTTTACAATCTAGCTTGCACTGGGTTTTTCAAATATGTCTCTATATAAAACTTCCACCGCAGTGAAACTGACCCAAACAAGCTAGTGCTACTCTGATTCTGTGCTTTTGGTTTCTCTTTCTGTAAACTTCACCTAGACCAAACTTCTTTCTAAGTGCCATTCATTCTTAAAGCCTTTCTACCACCACCTCAAAACATTCTTGACCAGTCTAGATCACAGACGTCTCTCTTTCCAGTGATATCACAACAACATTATTGTAAGACCTAAACATTGCACATTCAATCAATTATTCTCCTATGAAAAATTCTTAGGAGAATTCTTAAAGAGAGTATTGATCACTTTGAAACAATGTTAAAAATTTATTAGCAATGTTAGTTCACTTTTTATATGCATATTATTTCCTCCCAAATATTAAAATGACTTGAAAACAAAGATGTCTTTACATCTGGACATGACTAACACTTTTATACAGAGTAGGTACTCAATAAATGACTATTGACTAATCAAGAAATGCATGCAACAGCACTTTAAACAATATAAAACTACACAAAGACCTCATGTCATAAAAATTTTACCATCGTGTTGAAAGACTTTTTTTTATCTCCATGATTCTATGGTATGTGTTCTTTTTATTTGTGTCATGAATATCTTTATTATCAGCATATTGTATGGCAGTGACCCGTTCATGGTCATTTTAAATGCATCTATGTATTCAAAGGTCCCAATTAATGAAGTAACACAATTCATTTTTTTTTTTTTACAAAACTTACCCTGACATTTTCTTATGTACTTTTACTTTTGGTATTCTACACATGGGAATTAGTTCTACCTAATTAGAACTAAGCATACCAATTAAAGAGAGTATTGATCACTTTGAAACATATGATAGACTGCCCTAATGTGGTAAAGGATAGGAAGAGTGGGAAAAAATCTATACCAAAGGCAGAGTACTTAATTTCATATAAAAATCAAAATTTGGTGTGATTTTCTATAAATAAAGCCATTATCATTATAAACGTTGATCAAAGAGTTGCTATATAGCAAAGTTTTTAATAAGTTAGAACCCTCTGGCTGCATTAAAATTTTTGAAAAAATATCTCCTGAGTTTAAGAATTATTTGTTTGAGATGATTATATTGGTATAGTTTTTTATTGGCACACAAGGAATCCAATTTCCAGGTTCATTACCCAAACAACACAGAAATTTGAAACAAGAAAATATCTTAGTGCTTGAACTATAGATCAAACTATAATTCATACACCTCATTCCCTTGTGGATCATTACGATAAGAAGAAAGAAGAAGAAAAAAGGCAATTTTTCTGCCCACTTGATCGATGTTCCATTTGACCTCTGTAATGCCCTCTTGCCATAACCTTTTAAATACCATCTGCTCTTTTTGTGAAGAGTGTGATGGGAAGGAGTCACTTCCAGACAGCAATTGATTATAAGAACATTAATCAAGGGCATGGATTATCTGCAGCATGACACTATGTGCTGTAGTTAAGCAATCTGGCCTTCAATATGATTGGAAAGGCTAATCCTTATGTGGAAACCTCAAACAGACTTGCCATCATATGTTTAAGGAGAACAGAGCAAATAATGCGTGAACATTTATTGGAATCTATGATAAATTTCAGCAATTTTAGGGCTAATTTGTTTACCCAGTCTAATGGGATTGGATTGATTATAATATGCGCTCATAAAATACTACACATAGCTCATGTTTGTTCCAATCACAAAGCACAGAAAAAGCTATGCAGCCTTTACTTAGGACTAGGAAAAATGTGGCACGTTCTTGTGTGGTTTCAATAACACACATATCTGAATTCTCCATTTATTTTCTTCAGTAATTAAATACATTCTTAAATAAGCTTTAGCAAAAGGACTGATAAAAATTTGAGAAAATATTCTCTGAATATTTTATGTGGATAAGAAGAAAACCTCTCTTTTGTTAAATTATAGATATAAATAATAGAGAACCGGGGCTTTTTAATTTCCATATAACTTTCTTGACTAATAAGTCTACATTAGTGTTTAATATTATAAAAATTCTTCACTAAATATCCATAAGAATTACAAAGAAATGCTACATGTGTGTAGTTGTGTGTGTTCGTGTGCTGTGGAGTCCGGTGAGGTGGGTAAAGAGAGAGATTGTTTAAGTCTAAACACTTGAATCATTTCCCTACCACTTCATCAGGCCTGTCCAGGGCAGAGAATTGTGTTAATTACACAAAGAACTTCTAGGGAAAAATATCACACTATCTCTAAAAGAGAGGAGACAAGTTATCGCAGCAAAAAAATGATAGAACAGTACAATTATTAAAAGAGTGACCATTTAAACCCTGAACAAAGCACACAACTAAAATAAAGATATTTTACAAAATCATGAAAAAAATTCACTTAACCTATTTTTAAAATGCATACTATTTGTAACTGCATTGCTGCAAATCATGAGTTAGATTAGAGGAAAAGCACAAATCTAGAAAAGACAAACAAAGGAACTATAGACAGGGTCATGAAGCAAAACAGTTCATTCAAAGTAATATAATTTCCTTCTACCATTTAGCGCATGGGTGTTGGTGGGCAGAACTGCTGCTACCTATGGAGGTCGCTCCATGAATGGACACTGACCATCCTCAGCTAAACACCCATTCACACTCTAGAAGGCAACACTTAGGAAAGGGAAGAAGCATCTGGCCTCTCAGCTTCAGTCCCACGGCCCTTCCTTTACTCTGCCTTGATTTGGAACTGTTATTAGATCATTTTTTATACTCTCAGGTAATTTTACTAATACATTTTTAAATTATCCTTTCTACCTCTTCTGTAGTATTTCTGGGACATTTCTTTGGCTTTGAACTATGATGGGTTTTTATAATTTTTATAGTGATTATAGAATTTTTTTAAATTCTAAAATATTCTGTGGTGGTTGTTGTCTTCCTGGCCAAGCACTCTGTTCTTAGTGGTTTCTACCCACTCCTGTGACATGACCAGGGGAAGTACTGTATGCTAGGATGTTGTTTATTACCTAGTGGACTTGATATTGGTGATTGTCTAATGAAAAGGCCACTCTGTTAGAGAATTCCCATAATGTCAGTTTGTGCAAGCCATTATGTAGACATATTCCTTTCCTTCAAGATGGATTCCGCATTCTCTGACACTGTGGATCCTGGCCCTACCTGCTAGGATTCTAGGAGCAGGGCAAGGCTGGTCAGCTGGCTAACATTCTGAGAGGACAGAATTTTTAGCCCTTCCCTGCTATCCTCTATATGTGTTAGGAGCCCAGGAAATCATTGTCTTGTCCATTCATTGTCTCTAGAAAATAAGCCTCCTGTGTTCTTCCTGAAACTATAGTTAATACGCTGTGTAGAGGATTACTTTTTTTTCAAATGCTTCATCCTGTCTACTTGTTCTGCAGTTTCCATTGCCTAACTGCCCAGATTTTCTCTGGAATTCTTCAGAAGTATTTAGTTTTTTTCACAGGGTTGCCTCATCCTGCACATCCTTCATGATTTTGCAGACCAATAATCTAGCAACTCTCTATAATAAGCAACTCTCTATCAGTTCACACTCTTCTGAAATATTTTTAAAATCTTTTTCTTTGATATTGGTCTTAAGTATATTTTCATCCTAGTCTATGAATTACTTTGCAAGAACAAAATTAATTGCTTAAAAAGATTATATTTATATATTTGGGCTAGGTTAAGGAAGACATCAAGATAAGTTGCAGTACCTCAGGGCTAGCAACAACTTGGAGAGGGTACCATTCTAGAACTCTGGTAAGTAGAATAATGGAGCCCAAAAGAGGCCCCTGTCCTAATGTCCAGAAATGTTTGCCTAACATGGTCAAATGGTATTTGCAAAAATGATTAGTTTAAGGATCTTAAAATGTGGACAGCATCCTGGATTGCAAAGATGGACCCAGTCTAGTCACATGGATCTCTACAGCAGGTAAACTTTCTCAGCTATGGGTAGAGGGAGACATGACTCTGGTAGAATATTCACAGAGACGAAACAGGGTTGAAGATGGTTAAAGGAAGATCTGTGACCTCATAAGATTGCCCAACATTTTATTCTAGTTTATTATTTGTTTTTTTCCGCACATTGGAAAATGAAGTGTTGTGTTGGGCCACAAATTAAATGCACAAACACCAATGAAAGCTTATGAGAAAAAAAAGTCTGTGCATAATTTTCATAATATTCAACAGCACAGTTAAACAAAACAGGTCTCAAATATCAGAGAGGAAAAAAGAAAAAAAACGAAAGGTTGGGCACCTCTGTGAGAGTCTCTGAGGAAAGAAAAAACCATGACAATGACAACAACAATCACAACAAAACCCTATTACCAACTTGATGTTAGCCCAGTGAGATGAGTGTCAGATTTCTGATCTAACATGTTTGTGTCATTTAATGTCACTAACTTTGTGGTAATTTGTTGCAGCAGCAAAGGAAAACTATATATAAGACAGAATGGGCAAAGGAAGAGAGAAATTTCTAGAACCTGGAAAAAACATTTCTATAGAGAATGCCCCAACAGAAGCTATAACCTTCATTGAACTTGCTAACTCATAGTTACAGCATGAAGGAGAATTAAAAATAATACTCAACCTCATTCTTCTTTATTTCAAAGTTTTTTTTTTTTTTTTTAAGGCAATCAAGGTATACAAGTATGTGATTCAAAGGTGTAATGGAGAGTGGTGTGTAGCAAGGGAAAGACAAACGGAAGATGCCTGACATTTGTCTGCATTTGTTTTCTTTGTTATTATCTTTAATTCAGTCTCATAAACACATTGTCAGCATTACATTGCAGTCTTTATGTCTTGAGAAACGGTAAGCAAATGCCTTATTCTAAAATGCTTTGTTATACTAATATAATATCTAATGTTCACTGAACACTTATATTTGCCAAACACATTTGCAGACACTTTCCATTTATTACTTCACTTAAGGGTCAATGCAGACTTTTGAAGGAGTTACTGTTCTTATTGTTCCTCTTCTCTTGTTTTAGAAGAGGAAATTCAGACAAAGAAAGTAAAGTTACTTCTTAATAAGTGGTGAAGTCAGGATTTAAATCCAGTCTGTTTGCAATCACTTCCATGTTGAAGAGGGCTTTAGTTCAATATGCTGCATCAGTATATTAAATAAATCCTGATATTTGATGATCCATACAAAGTAGTCCATCATTCATAATAGAAGAAAAGGAAATTAAAGTTCAATGTTAAAGACAATGAATATGCAGGTTTTTTGTAGCCCTCATTCTTTGCCTTGACTATGCAAGTGGTTTTTTTTTTCCCTTGTCTCTTAACATTTGGCTTGTGTGGGTGTGTTTGTAATTACCAAAAAGTAATTATTTTACCTAAAGCTCTTAAGCAGACAGTCAGGAATGCTTATTGACTTTCCTTGGGTGTAAAGTTGCTGTACCAGAAACTGAGATTAGTGAAAAAGAAAAGTCCTCACAGATAAGTAAACAAACAATTACAAAGCAAGGTGATAAGCATAATGAACACAGGAGTCGGGAAGGAAAAGGCCACTGCTCATGGCAAGGCGGGCAGCCCAGGCAGTCCTGCAGAAGGTGCTGACCTCAGGGGTAAAGGCCACTGCTCACATGGGAAGGAGGCAGCCCAGGCAGTCCTGCAGAGGGTGCTGACCTCAGGGGTAAAGTATACTGCTCATTGCTGACCTCAGGGGTAAAGTATACTGCTCATTGCAAGGTGGGCAGCCGAGGCAGAGGGTGCTGGCCTCAGGGGTAAAGGACACTGCTCACATGGAAAGGCGGCAGCCCAGGTAGTCCTGCAGAGGGTGCTGACTTCAGGGGTAAAGGTACTGATCACCACCCCAGAAGAAACTGATTAAGGTGATTGTTCCATTAAGAGAGAACACCTTGTCCAAAGAGAATTGAACCAATTCTCTACAGTCTGTAGCTAGAGCCTTGTAATATTTCCATTTGAATGAAGCATAGGGCGGGGAATAAAACACTGAATTGGCATTCAATGATTTTTATAACCTTTTGAAGTCTGAAAAAAACAGCTTGATATTTCCAATAATTCCCATCACAAATTTAGACCCAATCTGTAGGAGCATTATGCTGAACTTGATGAATATTTTTTCTGCATCTATTTTTATTTCCTTTCCTCGACTCTGTCTTCGTAACCTGGCACTCTCTCTCCCTTGTCTTCTCAGTAACCAGCATTGGATCGTCTATCAAAGAAAGCAGGTCACAGGTAATGGCCATAGCTGCTCTTTTTTAAAGAACTTTTATTATTCTAGAAGTAAGATTTTACATATTATCATTTCCATCTCTTCTGTCCTCATCTGTTAAGCTTTCTGTGCCTATCAATCTTTCTCTCTGTGCTATTGTAGAGATAATGCATATATCAAGCAATTTAATAATTGATACATAATGAATAGTTGCATATTTTTGCTAGTTCTCTCATATAAGTTTTCCAGTTACTTACATGAGCTCACATTTGCCTTGTGAGCATGAATTTGAGTAACTAGCTCACTCCTGAAGTTCTTGTTTGAATTAATTTTACAATGTAAGGGCTTCTTCAGTGCTAAGATAGGTATTCTAGTATTTATCTCAGAGGGAACTCAGTACGAACAGTCCATCATTATCCTTTCTGGTACCAAATGGCATCATACCTTTAAGTGTGACCATGCACAGCCCCTTGCCCAAAGGCTAGAGATTCTTGTTAGTCTGCAGAATGCCAGCCAGGATTGGATCTGAACAGTCAGATTTTAAACATTCCTTGACTAATGTTGAGAAGTGTATCCATTTATTCCCAAAGCTCAAACACTGTGTTAGGTTGGTTAGGTGCAGCAGGTTCCATCACCCCAAACTTCCCAAACTCTAGCCCTGAATGCAGCTATGCCTCAAAAAAACAGTACAGTTCACATTCAAATTGGCTTAATTCCTTTTCTTTTTTGTTGCAATTTCCAGCTGGGGCCAGGCTTGAACCCACCACCTCCAGTACTCTGGTATACAAGGCCAGCACCCTACTCCTTGAGCCAAAGGCACCGTCCTGGGCTTCATTCCTTTACTACAGGTACAGGTAGGCTACCTTCTTTGATCACATGTATGTAAGCTCCAGGATTTGTTGACAAGGGCTATTGTGTGTGCTGTAAGATGATTAACAGCATTTCTTGGTCTCTACCCGCTAGATTTTAATAGTATCATGCAAAGGGAAATTATTCAAATGTTCCTTGTCAGGGCCCAGGACTGGCCAGGTCTCGGGCCCAGCTTAGGTAGGTTCTGGACACGGACCACTAAGCTACCTTGCTCAGGAACAGTTTCTGGTAGGTGCTTGAGGGCTATCTACTTTAGCTGGAGAGAGAGAGACAGAGTATCCTAGAGAAAGTAAAGGTCTTCTTAGAACAGATAGCTCTTAGTCTTTAGCAGAGCTTAGTAATCTTCAGCAGAGAGACACCATGCTGGCGTTCTACAGGCAGGAGAGGAGACAGAGTCAGAGTAAGTGGATCCGTGATAGAACGCGCATGCCTCTTGACTGCCTTCTCCTCCAGCCTAATATAAGGCTGAGCTCCTGCTGCTCAACACCACAGGTATAGAGACTGCCAATTCACCAATGCTCTCATCTCGCGAGCTCAAAAAACAATAATCTCTTACATCAATGGGCAAAAGAGTTGAATAGAACCTCTCTAAAGAAGACAGATGAATGGCTAACAAACATGAAAAAATTCTCATCCTACCTAATTATCAGAGAAATGCAAATCAAAGCCACCCTGAGATATCACCTAACCCCAGTGAGAATGGCCCACATCACAAAAATCTCAAAGTTGCAGATGCTGGTGTGGATGTGGAGAGAAGTGAACACTTTCACATTCCTGGTGGGACTGCAAACTAATACAACCTTTTTGGAAGGAAGTATGGAGACTCCTCAACGAACTCAAACTAAACTTCATATTTGATTGTGCAACCCCATTACTGCACATCTACCCAGGAGAAAAAAAAATCATTTTATCATAAGGACATTTGCATTAGACTGTTTATGACACCTCAATTTACAATTGCCAAACTGTGGAAACAACCTAAATGCCCACTAATCGAGGAATGGATTAACAAGCTGTGGCATATGGAATACTATTCAGCCACTAAAAAAGACAGAGACTTTACTTACATCTTTTTATTAACCTGGATGGAGTTGAACTATTCTCCTTAGTAAGGCATCACAGGAATGGAGAAGCAACATACCAATGTACTCAATTCTGATATGAAGACAATTTATGACCTAGTAAGTACATGGTGGGAGGTATGGGGGAGTTGGGAGAGGGAAGGAGGGACAGGGGTGTGGAGTCATGGTGTGTGGCACACCTCTTGGAGGCAGAACACAATTATAAGAGGGACTTTATCGAACAAATGCAATCAGTGTAACGGGGTTCTCTGTACCCTCAGTGAATCTCCAACTATCTATCTATCTATCTATCTATCTATCTATCTATATAATTTTTTAAAGGTGAAAAGAGACTGACAAAATCATTCATAAAGCATAGTTTTATAAACTACTACTGTTTCACCACACAGAGTGACTCACTCCTCTAATTCTAGCACTTGGAAGGCCAAGGTAGGTGGATTGCCAGAGCTCACAGGTTGGAGACCAGCCCAAGCCAGAGTGAGGCCTCGACTCTAAAAATAGCTGAGTGAGTGTTGTGGTATGCACCTGTAGTCTCAGCTACTCAGGAGGCTGAGGCAAGAGGATCACTTGAACCCAAGAGTCTGAGGTTGCTGTGAGCTGTGACACCAGGGTACTCTACTAGGGGTGATTAAGTGAGACTCTGTCTTGGAAAAAAAAAAAAAAGAAAAAAACCTACTATCATTTCGATGAGGAGATATATATATACCTTTTAAATTTCTCTGGTTAACCTATTGAAAAGTTTCTAAGGACATGTAGGTAAGTGAAAAATGTTTGATGTGATTATTGCTTATGTGAGTTATTTATTTTAATGGCATATAAATGGGTATTTTCTAGTACATCATATTTTTTCTTTATTTGGAGAATGTTAATATTCACCAGTTCTAAGAAGATAGGCACTTTTTGCTACAATTCTTACAATAAACTATTTCTAGTAAAGAGATACATTTTAACATATCTTGTTAAAAACCCTCATTAACAAACACTGTAATTAGATATTGAATATACTGGAAAACATATATATCATATAAACAGATTTATAAACAGGAAAATTATGGAGTTAATTTAAAAGCAAAAAGCATTGAGCAGTCATAAAGAACTGTAAACTCATTACATTGGTTTTTTCTTCAGTCTTCATTTAACTTCTCCTATTCAATAAAATGCTTTGCAGCTTTCTTTGGTCTAAATGGATTCTTTGCTTTTTTATATACTGTCATCAGTGTAAACTTAAGATACATTAATTTAGAAAGCATGACTTACACTGGTTATAACATGTATTGCAAATTGAGATTCTATCTGACAGCAACTTACACTGTCTCATCCCAGTTAATTATCACATATTTTGATGGAGTATGTAGAATCACTGTAGAGGGTAATTAAAAGATGAGTTAAAATTAAAAAAAAAAACAGAAAAAAAATCAAAACTCATGATTTGACTTTATAGATGTCTTTCAAAAGAACATTTCAAGTACTAGATAATTAATTGCACTACAAACATATGACAAAAGTGATTCTGAATTAAATGATGTTAAAAATCAAATGCAAAATGGATTTAGAATAGCTTATTTATGAACTTAATAAAATGAATTCGTTTTTTACACAGGTAAGATTTTTCTCATTTTAAGGTAGCTAATGATCATGAATCCATTTTAGTAATATTAATTTGATTTTTCATTTGATTTTTTTCTATACCTTAATTTCCTATTTCAAAGTAATAATCAGGATCTAAGTTGATAATGGCACTGTATTACTCTAAAATTAAATATTATAGTTCTCCCAAGAGTGCTGGATGAAATTTCATTTCTAGAACTGCCCAGAGGGGACATTTTAGGTATATATCTTAGTCAACATACTGAAAGAAAACACAATTGCTCCTGCCTATCCAAATTTACTAAAGTGTCCATCTGGTATTTCTGTGTTCTCAGTTATTAGTACAAACGTATACTCAGAAAATACTACCACTTGGCTAGTTAAAATAGTGGCTGTTTTAGAAACGGTAGTACCTACATATGCATTAAAGAATGAGAGTTTAATGTTTAATTTTTCCTCCTCTGGGTCTTGTGAATGTATTCTACAGTAACTTTCATGTGTTGCTAACTCATAGAATTATTTTGTTTAATTGGGTACTGTGTATAATTTGTGTACTTCTCTGAACACCTTACCCTAATATATATTCAGTAGTTTTTAAATGATATACAGCATCTAAGAAATCTCAGTGTTGCAATGATGACGAAAGGGACAGCTCTGACACATAAACAGTGATGACTTCAACAGGTCAGTGAACCACATTTTAAAGGATGACTAAAGATAGTGGCGATAGGACATTTTGTTATCATTGTTTCTAATAAATAAATAATAGGGTTATTACGTGTTCTGATTCTAGTTCTAGAAGAGCTACTGGCATTATTTTATGCTATAGCCACATGGACAAACAGGATCACAGGAAATTAATTGCGGTTCTTCATTTTCCCTAATATAACCAATGTTATTGAGAATTATGTTATGTATGTGGAATTTTCCCAAACTTGACTTCACAAAAGCTTTTAGGAAGAAATTAGTTTGTGAACCTAGGGCTATCATTACATTATTTATTTCTTACTCCTGCATTTTTACTGTTAAATTTGTTCACTTGCCTTTCTGAATATAATGTACACAATGATTCAAAACCAAAAAGTACCATACAAGAATCAAAGTTAAAACTGTTCTCCAATGACACATGGGTCAGAGATGAGATCAAGAGGGAAATTACCAAATTCCTAGAACACAATGACAATGGAGACACGAGTTGTCAGAACCTTTGGGACACTGCAAAGGCAGTCCTAAGAGGGAAATTTATAGCTCTGCAAGCCTTCCTCAAGAGAACGGAAAGAGAGGAAGTTAACAAC
>NW_003852404.1:24523087-24721693 GCF_000181295.1 Otolemur garnettii | reverse complement strand
AAAAAAAAAAAACTGTTCTCCAATTACTTTTCTATCCTCCATTTTCCCATACCTTTCCCTCAAAACAACTACTGTTTGTGATTTCTACCTGTCTTTTTAGAATATGTTCATATATATATAAAACAGTCCCAGTCTTTTTGGCAGCAGGGACTGGTTTCATGGAAGACCATGTTTCCACAGACTGGGAAGAGGGGGAATTAGATTCTCACAGGGCGCACACAGCCAGGATCGCTTGCACGGGCAGTTTACAGCAGTGCGCACATTTCCAGGAGAATCTACTTCTGCAGCTGATGTGACTCAGGCAGAGCTGAGTGTTGATGTGAGTGACACGGAGCAGCTGTAACGGAGGTTCACTTCTCCTGCCTCCCACTTCCTGCTGTCGGGCCCAGTTCCTAACAGGCCACAGACTGTAATCTGTCCATAGTGTGAGATTTAGGGACTGCTGATGCAAAAGCCAAAACAAATACATTATTTTCTAATATTTTTTTTGTTATCTATACCTTTGTACTTATGTGTTCTGCATCAATGGATTCAAATAAGAATTGAATATATTTGGAAAATTTAAAAAAACTGGATGCTTGAGTCTGTACTGATAATGTGGAGCCTTTATTCTGATGTAAGTTTTCCCCAAAGTATACAATATAACAACTGTTTCCATGGTATTACACTGCAGTAGGTGTTACAACTAATCTGGAGATAAAGAACATGGGCTAATGGCGTAGGTTATATATAAATACTATGTATTAAACCATTTGTAACAGTGGACTTGAGCACCCTTTAATTTTGGTGTCTCTTGGATCCAAAACCAATCTCCTAAGGATTTCAAGGAATGACTGTATAACATTCACACCATTCTGTACTTTTAAATTTATTTCTACATCAACACATACAAAACTTCACCATATACTTACATCATTAGATAGGTATAAAGAATTGATGTATTTATGTTGATTCCAGTCTTACTGTATTACAATGAGCTGAATAAACTTGACAATGCATCATTTCATATATGAATATTATAAACATACATTCCTATATGTAAAATTGCTCTTCCAAGGTATACATTTTTAATTGATTGATATTAAATAGAAAAATTTTATAAATTTTGACATTAGTTAGTAATTATACTGGCAGTATTGTACCAGACTCATTGATAAAATATGTTGTCATATTATAGAGATTTATTTCTCTCTGTATCTCAAAAATATCTGATGAAAGTTTGCACTAATAGAACGTCTCTGATGATGTTGTTTCTTCTGGGATTTGCTTCACCTTCCTTGAACACTGCTATGTTCTGGAAAAAAATTACGAACCCCAATTGCATTTCTCCCTCAAAGAACTGTGATTTCCTTCTTTAGCCAAATGGTCTTCCCTCTCATTAATTCTTTTTAATTGTATGTTTGATTACTACTGATATTACATATGTCTAAATTGCATTCTATGACATTATTTTGACTTGTTTGTACACTCCAATTATACATGTGCTATCCACTTTTGCCTGCATTCCAAAACTATCATTTATTTTCTTATATTGTTTAACTTTTATTTTCATTTCCTTCTGCTTTTATTTCATTTCCTTCTATCGTTTATTTTCGTATATTATTTAACTTCTATTTTATTTTCATTTCCTTCTGCTTGATTTTTTTCCTGTCCACTCTGCCTTCTACTGTGTTTTCTAAGGGCCCTTCCCCTGGTGCTTCTTCCCAGTTTGCCTTCATCGCTGTAAGCTGTGGTGACATTTTTTCCACTTTTCCATTCACTTCTCTCTGTATTCCTGTTTATGGCCTCCATTTTTATCATACTCTTATTTTGCCTTTTGTTTCTGTATGATGGTCTCCCTTTACCAAAATGATTGTTTTACTAAAATCTTAATTCATTGCAAATATATGGCCAAAATTTGAATTTTGTCTGTGGTACTATTTGTCTCTGGTTATCTTGTCTGTTGGTGGGATTCTGTGTTCTTTTTCTTCTTTTTGTTTGACTTACATTTCTTTATGATTGTAGCATGTCTTTTCCTTTATGATATTATTAAATAGACATTTTTATTCATTTTCTTTATATGGGAAGTGGCCCGGTAATCTACTCGGCAGGGAAGTTTCTATATACTAAAGACTGAACTTCACCTCTGCTGCTACAGGCAGTGACTGAATGAATTGTTGGTGATTCACTGCACAGCTCTAAGTCCTGAGCCAACGCACTTGCATGAGAGCTTCCTCTGCCTTTCACTCACCCAAGCTCTCACATTTTGTTGTTGTTGAAAACAAGAGATACGCATTTAGAAAATTTATTTTTCTTGTAATTGTTACTGCCCATCTAGGTTGATTGCCACTACTCAAGAAAAAGCTAATTCACTGAGACAGCAGATGTTGCAGCAGAGAAAGTGTTTGATATCACAAACGTTGTGTGAGGGGATGGGAGGGATTTATTAAATCCATCACCCTAAAAATTTGGATGAAGGACTTTTAAAGATAATTTGGCAGACAAAAGGATAGGCTATTGAGTATTCTAACTGGTGGGGTTCAGGATAGAATCATGGGCAGTAAAAATTGTCTTCTTTACTGAGTCACTTCTTGGGTGGAGGTTGCAATACCAGTCATTTTGTCTGTGTGGGCCACTGGGGTGGGTGGGGCAGCCGTTCCACTGGAATGCAGGGCCTAGAAGATGTCTCAGAATCCTGTCTTAGGTTCTACAAGAGTGATGTCATCAATGGGGAACATTAAGAATCTTTATGACCATCAGCTGTGTGACTCCTGAATCGCAATTATAGAACAAAGAACTAGGGAACAGTGGCTGGTCATTATCATTATTTTTCCACATCTTTGCAAAGGTAAAGGGAAGTTTCATAATTTTATAAAATAATGGTCACTTGCCCTTACTGTCATTATTTATGCTTCTCTCCCTATTCGCTCACATAGTTTTTCCCCAATCATAAATATTGTGATAGGATTCAGACATAATTCGTTGTCTGTGCATTAAATTTGATTCCTATTTCATGTACAACTGAATGTGTATGTTTTCATTTCAAAGGAATTGCATGAGAAACGGTGGAAAATACAAACATAGTCATACTATGCTCGAGATCCAACCTATATTTCTATTTTAAGACTTCTACTCTATTCATAAACCTATCACAGCCTCTTCCTAACATTATATGCACTCACTTTGATAGATATTTTCAAAGACTACTTCAAAAAGGAAATTTAAACAATCATTAGAATGGATATACCAATATTCTATTTACTATAAATAGACACCAGATATGAGCTTTCACAATCATCATGAAGAACAAAAGCTACTGCCGCATTCTCCATTCTTTATGTTTATAATATACTAAACTTTTTGCATTAAAATTATTAATTCTCCTTTATAAAAAAATTATTACATTAATATGAGGGTACAAATAATTAGGTTATAATATGTGTGTTTGGTAACTGAAGTCCTTGTTGTAGTTTTGCCCTCACCCAGGAAGGTTGCCTCCTACCCTTACATTGTGTCCATTAGCTGGGAGCTCACCAATCCACCCTCCTCCTTTCTCCTCCCTCTCTTCCCTTTCCCCCAACTTGAATTAAGTTGATTTTTTCTCTTATGTGGGCATGTATTCATTTGTCTACTATCTTCATGTTAGTATTTAATATGTTGGATATTTTCTTTTCCTTTCTTGTGATACTTTGAGAATGTTCTCCAACTCTATCCAGGTTCATACAAAAGATGTAAAGTCTCCATATTTTTATGACTGAATAGTATTCCATGAAATGCATATACCACTGAGTAGGAAATATTAATTATTCTTCTAAAATGTATGCAACCGTTCCCTTTCTACTTCAGCCTTTTATTTAGCATTTAATTCAATTTTCCCTCCCCTTCAGAGCCAATTTTCCACCAGAGTTATTTACATTTGAAAATTCACATCTTCATTTTAGTCTCCTATTTATGCTTTCTCTCACTTGAATCTAGCTTCTGCTCAAAGTACATGAGTTAGTTAGTAGATATAGTCATGTATGGCTTAACCACAGAGATACATTCTGAATGATTTATCCTTAGATGATTTTTGTCATTGTGAAAAAAATTGTAGAAAGTACTTACGTACAAAGTATAGACTCCTACACACTTAGGGTTATATGGTGTGACATGTCACTCCTATGCTGCAAACTTGTACAGCATGTTATTGAATTGAACATTATAGGGGGCTGTAACACAATATGTTACATTATTATTTCATTATTATAACTGATGAATCATTTTGGTGTACATTTTTATATATTTGTTACTAATACTAGAGTGTATTTGCCTAACTAATGATTGCAAAATAATTCATTTCATGACCTTTAAGTGTTTATGTATCTAAACATATGTACACACAGAAAAGGCACAGTAAAATATGGTATAAAAGATAAAAAATGGTACACCTGGGTCGAGCATTTACCATGACCTTGTGAGACTGGAAGTTGATCTGAATGAATCAGTGAGTGGTAAGTGAAGGTGGAGGCCTTATTACTGAACACTAATGAGGATCTCATAAGTTAATGAATCAAATCAGATTATGCTAGTCAGCTTTGTTTGGATCAATGATTTTTTCTTAATCAAAAATAGATGGCATGCTTTACTAGCAACCACTAAAATAAGCAAATGAAAATAAAACCCAAAGCCTGTATTAGTTGTTAACTGATTAAGGAACTATTGATACATATAAAGTACCTACATTTACATGTAAAGGCACACAGTAAAGGAAAACAGGCCCCAGATGTGAAAAAGGGACACTTCAATCTTTCATCTTGGCATATTTTTCTGTAGGAATAATTACAATTTTATGTTAGCAAATAGAGAATTTGAGGTCTATGTCTTGTTTACAAAGGTAGAGATGCTTTAAAATGTTTGAGAGTAAATGTAGTTTCAAATTATTTGTCAATCATCACATTACCATTTTTCAGTAACACCTACTTATTAATTAGTATTTTTCTGACATATTAAGAAATCTAGTTTATATTGTTTTTTTTCATTTCAATTTGATGACAATAGACTTTCTTCAGAGATCAGGTATATAGCTTAACCAATAATCATCTTTTGTACATTCTCTTTATATACAGAATGCTATTTCCTGCATATTTTTGCTGGATAATTGTTCAATATCCTTAAACATTGAGTTGGATTTTCCTTCTTCAAAGAAATGCTCTCTTACTGCCAAATCTAGGTTAAATCCTCCTGTGATAATCTCTTTTCAACCTTGCCTTTGTTCTTAGAGCTAATTGCAATTTGCAATCACAAACACGTGTTATATGCTCAATAACTCCCTAATAGAATAAAACACACCAAAGAATAGAAAGTTATAAATTGTATTCAATAGCAGATTGAAAGTGGGGCATTGGACAGTAGACATTCTTTTCCTGGAATTTATCATACAGCTACTAAGTCATGCTTTCTTGCAAGTAAGATGGTGGCATTATGTAGATATTGAGACTTCATTATTTTCATTCGCTTTCTATTTTTTATTTATAAAAATTATTATATTGGCTCAGTGCTGTAGTTCAGCTGCTAGGGCACAGGCCAAATACACCATGGGTGGAGGGTTCAAAACCAGTCTGGGCCTGTTAAACACAATGATACCTACAACAAAAAATAGCTGGGCATTATGATGGGCACCTGTAGTCTTAGCTACTCAAGAGGCTGAGGCAAGAGAATCGCATAAGCCCAAAAGTTTGAGATTGCTGTGAGCTGTGATGCCACCACACTCTACCAAGAGTGACATAGTGAGACTCTGTCTAAAAAAGAAGAAAAAAAACCCCCACATATATATATGTATGTATGTATATATATAAAACATCACAGGATAATGAATACTTTTTCATTATTATACCTGATGAATCTTTTTGCTGTACATTTATATTTTTTACAGTAGAGTATATTTGTCTAACTAATGATTCTAAAATGATTCATTTCCTGACCTGTAATTATTAATAATGATGTTCTTGCTGGACTATCCACTACACACATTTTAATGTTTCAAAAATATGGAAGGGAGGCACCCAAATTGAGTACATGGAAGTTATTTTTAAATTTCTTTATGATTAAGATTTTTTTTTGTTGGTTTTGGAGTTGAAAAGGCCCCTTCACAATCCTTTAATGCTTTTAGGAGGCATTAAAAGATATTCAAACAATTATGTGCTATTAAGTAAAAAATGAATTAACAAGATAATTACACCATTAGTAAATTTAAATTCTTAACTTCGTGTAATAAACAAAGGTAACCTTTCTACCATGACATTGAAATGTAACATTTATTATAGAGTTCTCACTTCCAGTTAAAATGGATTTTAGTTATGTTCTTTCTTTACTGTCTCTAAAATGCTTCCATTTTAGCTGTGCCCTAAGTAAAGATAAAGAGCATCGAAGTGAATGTTAACGTTAGAAGTTTCAGAACAAGTTTTTAAAATCATCTCTCACAAACAATGTATGGAAGTGATTTTTCACACAAAATGGAATATAAACAAAAATATGCTCATATATTTCAAAATGTTTTGTGTCTCACACAATTTTGTAATTAATGAGAAGTTCTTGTCTAATCAAGCTGAATATTCTGTTGCTTTTTAGATATGTTTGGCCTAAATTAAGTATTACATTTACGTCAACCTGTCATCTCGTTCTCTATATATGAGGCTCAGAGGCAGAATTTTAAGTATCTTTATATTAACAATGAATATTAATAAAAGAAATTGTCATAAGCAAAATAAAAACAAATTATCTTGCCAAACACAAAGACGTATCAGCAGCCCTTTTCAATCAGCAAAAGATATTGAGACTATTTGAATCTTATTGGTAGTAGCAGGACTTTGGGAGGCCTGTTATCTGCAATCAGTCCATACTGCTTCCTGTCCATTTTAGTCTCCATCAGATGGTCTGTCTTCAGAAGTTGTTTATGTCTTTTATTCTGATTCTAAGATCACAGTCCTGGCTGTGGCTAAACATGTAAGTTCTTTTCTACTACAACTTAAGAGCTGCATGTTGTTGAAGAAAACTACATCAATGTGCTGAATGAACTTTCTTATGGTATATTAAGACCCCAAACCTCAAATGCACTGAGAACTTCTAAGCCATCACTTTATAGCCCTTTAGTAATATCACTTTTTCTGAATACTATCAAACTTTCTCCAACATTCTCTACACACTCTTCCTTCTTATGATGACTTTATCACATATTCAAATATAAAAACTACTACCAGGGGAAAAAACCTGCTGCTTAACAATTTCATTATTCTACCTGTACTTTCCACTGAAATAATGTAGGGGTTTTCATTGGCAACTTTGCCACTGCAGCCCTGGGTCCTCATCAATTTTGTCTTCTCAAGGATATAGCTATTGTACGGAGGGTGCCAAACATGTATACACATTTGAGGAAAGGAAAAGAAACCATTAAAATTGTAATATTCAATAAATACCAATAACAAAAGATGAATACAAATCTTATTGTGCACGTCTCGCAATTAACAGAAGTCCAGTGTGACTTGAGTATCACAAATTTAACATAGTTTTTTAGTTTTTTTCTTTTTCCTTTCTTTTTCTTTGAGAAAATAGGAATTATGATGGAATTGTCAACGAATGTATGGCATTGTATGGAATGGTTAAGGAAGCATTGTGATGGTTGGAAGACCCATTTAGGTGTTACTTTAAGGCCACATTGAATTGAGGGTGCCCCGTCTTCTCTCCTCCCCACTGTGTTATTCTCACACTCACTTTTATTCCAATCTCCAGGCATTCACATTTGTTGGTTCTTCCGCTTGGCATATCTTTCTCCAGGTATTTTCTGCTCAAACGTACCATCTAGGGAGAGGCCATCCCTAATGAATCTCAGGAGGCTAGAACCTCCCATGGCCCCCGACACAGTCACTCACACACTCAAGACTGCTGTGCAATCTTTTATTTTGCTTTTTAAATTAAATCAAATGAATATGAGGTACAATTTTTATGTTATATTGTTCTCACTTCCAGGGTGAAGTTCCATGTGTAGAACTTGCCCAGGGGGTGTGTTATACACCCTCACAATGTGCACAGTAGGTGAGATCCTGCCCCATGCCCTCCCTGTTCTGCAATCTTCATAGATCATTTCAGTCTTCTAAATTGTCTTAATTATGTATTTGTTTACATAGTTTAACTTTTTTTTTTTTTTTAAAAAGAAGAACTTCTCATAGTTTCTGTCTTTTTCCTGGTGTGCCCAGATCAGTGCCTGGAATGTGGCACAGATGCTCAATGAATGTTTGTGTAAATGGTTCACTGATCCTTTTAATATGACAATATATAATCAGATTTACTGATTGCATTATCATCACTATCAATACCATTATTATTTAAACTCTAATGTTCTATAGCAAAATTACACATGCCAGTACTGATTTGCCAACGCATTGTATCAGGACCCAGAATTACATAAGTGAATAAAGATTTTCCTATTCTTACAAAATTTAAAGTTTGATGGATGACACAGGTAAGTAAAGAGAAAATTACAGAATGGGATGTTTTATTTTATGATTTTATTCTAATACCAACTATTCACTCGATTCCTAATATATGTGTCAGCCATTGGTCCAGATACTAAGGACACAGTGCTTAGAAAGGTAACTCCGACTATGTAACTCACATTCAAGTGAGGGTAACATAAAATTATATATCCATATATAAAAATATTGAAAAGTTTCCTGCGTATCCATCAATCTCTTGTAAATAGGCACACATAAGTCACATCAGTGAACTTAATCATCTCTGCATAATAATATGCATAATAATAACTAATAACCTTAAAGTTGTGAACTACAAAGATGAAGATAACATTCCCCTATGTAATAGCTGCATAATGCTCTTGGAACTGACCTGAACTTTAGCTAGTTTCTGTCATATTCTGTATAACTGCTGTGAACATTTTTCTAGAGTCATAAAATTTTATAATCAAGAAGAACACTTTTATAATGTCATTATTTACTATTAACACTTTGTGAGTTATTTGGTCTCACTAGACATCTATCTGGCAGGCCGCCGAGGAAATATATAATTGTGCAGGTATGTCTGGAGGTGTGCAGAAGGAGAATATTAGCTAATTTCCTAGGGTACAGCACATGATGCTGAATACCATGAACAAGTTATGGACAACAGCAGGAATCTCCCAGTCAGGACCCGAATGTGAGGAAGCCAAGTGGTGAGCAGACCACACAAGGACTGCAGGAAACAGCAACAGGGCAGTGATTTTAGAAGGGGAAAAGGTCCTGCTTCACTTCTTTATTCACTGTCTCGTGTCTATTTTAGGCATGTGTGTGTGCACGCCTAAAAGGTTTATATGTTCAATAAAAGAAGAAGGAGAAGAAGGAAGGAAGGGAAAGGGAAAAAAAAGTGGGAAAATTCTTGTAAATGAGAGATGAAGAAAATCTTCAGGAAAATCACAACTTTTAGTCTCCAAACTGATCAGTTTTTCTTTGGTTGTTATTTCATCTCATTATCGAGAGATAATAAATGTAGATATTTAAAATGTAACTGACAATTTTAGAATTGTAGGTAATTTTAATAAAATAAAATATGTATCAAGTGTCAGAGTACGTGGTCATATTGATATAATAAAAAAATAACCATTGCAGGTCATTTTAGGTGGTGAAACATATGGCTAATATTACTATATTGCTATCCTAATGTTGGCTGAATTTATGGTTCCTAGACTCTGCTCCAGTAGCCACTTATCAATATATGGCACACTATGAATTATAATAATGTGAAATGTTTAGTAATAATACTACCCAGGGAACTATGCTGACACTTCCTCAAGTTGTTTGTTTACTGAAGCGGCTTAGAGAATTCTGATACCAAAAACCTTCTCTGAATTTCTGTTCAATTTTCTGATTGTGAAATGCTACGCTAACACGTGACATATTTCTAATTAGAATTAATAGAAGAAATGCTTTTGCATTTCAACTTAGTTTATCAATCAACAAAGCAATAGGCATGAAAGTTAGGATATTTTCACTCTCTTCTTACCAGTTGAGGCACCAAACCAAACAACTAATAAGTGTGTTGTTTCAACATAAGTTTCCTTTTTTAAAAAATTAAAACCTCTCTTCTGGTCAGTGTAACATTGAATTAGAAAGGAGTTAAACAAAAGATAATTTTATCAAGATCAGAGATATAATAAGAGAAGTTTATGGCAAACAAAATATAGAGATACTGAATGTTAAAGTAGTTTGAGTTAGAACATTGGATACAGCAGTGGTTTTTAACACTGAGGTACATTAGACTCACCTGGAGAACTTTAGACCGAAACATGGGCCTTGTCCCAGCAAAATGAAATTAATTTATTCATTGGCATGTGGGTATTAAGCAACAGTATTTTTAAGACATATCCCTGTGATTATAAAGTTTGCTCAGTGCTAAGAATCACTGAAATACAATACAGTAGAAAAAGTTGTTTCCACTATACATAACGCAAATAAAAATGTCCACTCTAATTGCTTTTAGTTTTATTAATTTATTTATTTAAAGTGTAATTAAACTTTGTCCTGGTTTGGTCCAAACTTAATTTAATATTCTCCCAACATACACTGAAGAAGTGTTCACTGGTTGTAAAAGATCAGAAAGTGTAGTTTAGGAAGGTGCATTGGGGTCCTACCTTCTTAAACTGAGGAGATAAGAATGGAGTTATCCAGAAAGACATATTCTGTCCACAACTAGCATTTATTTAGCAACATTTATGAGAGGCCAACTGAACAAAAATGACTGAAAATCATCCATCTAGTTAGTGTATGTGCATCTTCAAAAGTGAATACAACCTGATTTGAGCAGCTCTGTTACTGTACGCACATCTAATGTTGCTAATAATATGGTAAACACAGCTATGGTCCAAGCGGTTATAAATGAGCGTTAGAGTTTCCAAACATTAGATGCTTCATGAAGGCTACGAGTCAGAAACACTCGACACGGTGCCAGGCTTTGTGTTTGTGACTAGAATTGTACTCTGTTGGGATTAGAAAATATAATGCTGTCACACTTCAGGGCCCAGATGCTTTGCTGAAGCCCGGCTTCCCAGACCACCTGCTTCCCTGCTCAGACGCACTCTAGTTTGTCATTCATGAACGCCCGGTGCACAGATCCGGCAGTTTGCTGGCCCACTGTCTTGGCAGCTTTCCAAATATTACAAGTGTACAAGTAGGTACACTGAGCTTTACCATTCTTACGTGAAATGCTTTGAAAATTCACTGAAAACCATTCATCATCTCTATCAGCATGGCCTTATCAGCATGGCAAATTTCCTAGGTCAAAATAATTCTCTTTAAAACCTATTAGTCCAAGGATTTTAAATGCCATTGCTTATGATGTTTATAAATACCTTACATCAACTTCATAGCATTAAAACACAAAGAAATTAGAAGACTCACTGACACAATGTGTTTTTTTTTCCCTCAACTCTCGGAAACACAAATGATAAGAACATAGAATTAATTTTTGTGTAGCACTGAATTGTTGATTATGCCATCCCCAATATTGTTTAGGAACACAATAAAAAAAAAAAGAGTAACTTGGCTTTTTGCTACGAGAGCTGTAACTTTGTCCAGAGATTGTTAAAGAAAGTTGGCATTTCTTTTCAAGGATCTGTATCTTGGCGTATATGCTACTTTTATATAAAGGAAAGTCAAGGCCCTATTTAGTATCTAAAATCCTTTCATTAGTAGAATGTCTATTGTGACTTACTTTTCAGGCAAACCCTTAATTTTACAATATAATAGCTTCTTCATTATTAATAAAATCTAGCAAATAAAACAAGGCATTGCAGTTAAATTAGTAATTGGATAAAAGAGGCATGGTTAACTAAGTCATAAAGCCTAAAATAATCTGGTAAAACCACAAAGCTCTCGACTCATTCTCTGCCCAGAGGGGTTAGAAGAAAGCTATTAAAAGAATGCTTCACATGCGGATCATGTCAACATTAGAACATACTAAGCGTTAGCCAATAAGTAGTGTATACCAAGCTCAATTAAGAGTAAGATATGTTTCCAGAAAGTTAGGTGCCCACATTCTAGTGGTAAGATGCTTATGTGTGTTCACAAGGGCTCATGCACACTCGCAAGCACACACACGTGCACACAGACAATAACTGCATGCATCATGAGAACAGAAAAGCAATTATAGTTTTAAAAATGCACACTCTTAAATGCAGGGGACAGGGGTGCACAACACAATGTTTGGAGATAGTTGATTCTTTCATTTAGAAAACACCTGCTGAGTCTTTTTACTTGAGTAAAGTATGTCCCCTTTGCCCGTCTCTACTGGGGCTAGGATGGGAGTGCTTTTCACACACTTCCAAACTACACTTCTTGAATAACAAACTAGAGATTTTGTTTTTCTCCATGAATGATACACAATACACAGCTTTAAAGGTGATCTTAAATGGGGAATGGGGAGAATGTTAGAATTGAGAGGCAGGATCTGGCGAGAGTAGATCAGATGCTTAGATGCTAGATAGTGGGTTGTGATCAGGGAGGTACAAGGAAAGTGAGAGATTTCTGGCATCTCAGAGAACTGAGGGGCTTTTAGGTGTATTTACTCTCCCACGGTGCCTGGAGCTTTCCTGGGACATCTCTCTAATCATCCCAAACTTTACCCTTACAGTGTAATGATGCTATGAACTGTAATGATCCCAGGAGTTTGCAAAATACAGAGAAAAGCAGCTGGTATATGCTGAAGCACTGATGACAGAGGATAGTGGCGCCAGACCGTGAGGACAGCCAATCAGGCATCGCTGATAACAGGGAAGAAAGCTGGGTGCACGCACATTCAGAAGCAGATATGACTTATTCCCTAAAAATACGAATAGAATCGGATTACATCTGAATGTGGCTGTGAGAAGGCTGGCACCCACCTGAGCTGCTAGGTGGAGAGAAGTTAGCGAAATACCATTCCAAAAATTAGAGAGACGGCACCGGACTTGTCATGGTATGTGGAATCTAGGGCTTGAATAATAATAATAATTATTATTATTATTTGAGACAGAGTCTCATTATGTCACCCTCAATAAAGTGCATGGCGTCACAGCTCACAGCAACATTAAACTCTTGGGCTTAAGTCATTTTCTGGCCTCAGCCTCCCAAGTAGCTGGGACTAGAGGTCAAATGCTAACTTTGTTGGATAGATGTGTACAAAAAATGTGTTTAAAGCACCTGGCATCGCACAGGCCCTGAATAAATCGTAGTCCCCTTTCCTAATTGCCCTATCCCACAAATACGCCAAGTGGCTATTATTGTTGTTTAGTAGGCCCAGGCCGAGTTCAAACCTGCCAGCCCAGTGTATGTGGCCAGCGCCCTAACCACTTAGCTACGGGCACCAAGCCAAGGGCTTGAATTATTTTCTTTGGAGTAGGTATGAACTTTTAGGATGTTAAAAAGTATGTTCTCTGATAAAGACTATGACAGAATTAAAGTGCACTGAAGCAGCAGAAAATACACAAATGTGTTAGAGGCAAAAAAGGATCTGCAGTTATTTCCCAGCTGCATTTATATGCCAAGTGTATCAGGGAAGTGAACAACCCTTTCTGGGACATACTTCTCACCTATTAAATAAGATTAATAATGCGAATTTTGCTGGATAGATGTGTACAGCAACTGTGTTTAAAGCACCTGGCATAGCACAGGCACTGAATAAATCTTAGTCCCTTTCCTAATTGCCCTATCCATCCTGCTCTCCAATAAGGACTCTAGGACGCACAGGCATTGATTCCAATTAGAAGTCAAAAAGTTGTGTGTGGTTTTTTTTTCCTCAAAAATATTGGCTTTGAGTTGGCCCTTGAAAAATAACAGGTAAAGGTACTTTCAGATATGGAGTTATTGGGGGAAGATATTTAAATGATAAGAAAACTTCATGTTATGTACATGGATGTCCTCAAAGGTGAGACGTGTTGATGGAAGAAGCAGTGGCGAGGTGGAGCTAAAACAGATTTATATGCTTGGGAGTTATTCTGTATCTTTTGTAATTGCAGAAGTCAAATGTGACTATTTATAATCTTTGCCTGAAGGTCTTAGGCCTGTGGGGATATTACTTTATACAGTAAGGAAGAGAAAAACAGAAGAGTTTCTCAAAGAGACAAAGTGGAGGAAGGATATCCCGCCCTGGTACTGGCTTTGCAGAGGAGGAAGGGGAGCTATGAGCCAGAGGATGCGAGTGGCCTGTAGCAGGTGGAATGTGCTTCACCGACTGCCAGCTGGAAAAGGAGGACCTCATCCCTGCTGCCACAGGAACTGGATTTTTCCCAAGAAGTTTCAAAACAAATGCAGCTTATTGACGTTTAAAGTTTAACTCCTTAGATCAGTATAGAACTTCTGACGTGCACAACTATTAACAGACTGTTTTAAGCCCCTGAATTGTGGTGGCTTATTAAGATAGCAATTCGGTCTGTCTCTGAGTTACAAACATCTGACTGGTGAACAGTCACACTTATAAACAGAATCTATTATAGGGAATAGGTAAATGGACCTGTTCCAACTTTCATACAAATTCAACTGAGGAACAAACTTACAGAACCTATCTTGTTTGTAACCTGGGGACTGCCAATAGAACACGACATGATGTGGAGCAGGAATTGAATGGGAGAGAGATGTTGAACTTGAATTGTTTCTCAGTGTTAGTGGAGCTGACAGAATCGTGCTGTATTACAATGCCCTTTTTCCCCTCCCCCCTCACAAATAGTTATTTAGAAACACTCAGGAAATATTTTATGAGGGTAGCTAGAGGGGAATAAAGCAAATTTCAGTAACAATCTTTTGGTAAGTAGTGTGATGAGGTCATAGCATAGTATTAATTCAATGGCATAAGAGTAAAGAAAATAAAATATCATACCCCAGAGATAACACAACATACTAAAACAAATGTCAAGAGGTTGATGCTCTAAAGAAATGCTGAAAACCTAGCAGCATTCATTAAGAAGATCTCCCTACGATATTGCATGTATTTTTGTTTGTTTGTTTTGCAGTTTTTGGCTGGTCTGGGTTTGAACCCACCACCTCCTGTATATGGGGCCAGCACCCTACTCCTTTGGGCCACAGGCACCACCCTGAAATTGCATGTTTCAATGCATTTTTCTTCTTCCGTAGAAACTGGTTTTTCTAGGAAATTATTTGGATTTGTACTAAAAATGCCACAAAACTTCTACTATTATGTTGCCCTGGTGCTGTGGGTGATACATACAGCAGGTGCCAAAAATGTTTCCATATATAAAGAAAGCAAAAAAAAAAAAAAACCCAAAAAAACGGCATTAACAATATAATACTCAAATTGCATTTGACTTCTGCAATTACAAAAGATATAAAATAACAAACATTATGGGTATATGCTGAGTATTACAATTTTAATACAATTTGCTTTCCTAAAATGTGTACACATTTTTTGGCTCCTCACCCATAGCACAGTGGTTATGGAACCAGCCACATACACCAAGGCTGGTGGGTTCCAACCTGGCTGGGCCAGCTAAAAACAACAATGACAACTGCAACAACAAAAAAACAGCTAGATCTCGTGGCAGAAGGCTGAGTCAAGAGAATCTCTTAAACCTAAGAGTTTGAGGTTGCTGTGAGCTGCGAGGCCACTCTACTGAGGGTAACATAGTAAAAAAAAAAAAAAAAATACTCTTCATAATAGAATATGAAATAACTATTGTCTTATAATTTTAATCTTAATTAAAACTGGTTGTATTTTTGCTATAGTTGTAATAATGTTCAAATAAAAATAACACTGTAAATAAGAAAGCAGCTTATAATTAATTTCCTTTGCATGTAAACATATTAACAAGGGAAAGTTATTGTGTGTAATATTAAATCTGAATATGCATATGTATTCCTGAGTCCAAATATTTAAGAATCCATCAAATAAGATTTTGAACAAACAAAAAGTATTAAAGTAGGCATGAAGTATTGACTAATATACTTTATGAAAAGCAACTGATTAAATTACAATTAGAATACAGATAACATTGTAATAATATTTAAGAATTCGATTGTAGTAGAAGAGGAATTGCCAGGGTAAAATAAAAAACAACATATGTACATAAAACATTTCATAGGCAGTTGTGGAAGATTTTTATGTGATGTTTTACTTTAGGATTTATCTGCAATCAAAATGGGAATTTATAAATAAGTTAACAGTAAATTAAATGTGATATTACTTCCCTAACGTAGCTTCAAATTCTGTTAGTAAACTCCATTTGTTGATGTGTTTTATTAGTTGTACTATAAACACAAATATCTTAGAACATGTGTTATGCCAAGACATATCATTTTACTAATTATAAAATATAAATTTGAGGCAAGGTTTAAATAGTGATTGAAATAAGGCTGAGATTCAGAGACTGAATATATCAAGGGTTCTCAAAGTGAATAACAAAATGAATCAAAACAGAGATTATCAAAGAGAATGATAGATTGAAGCAAAAAGATTTCAAAGTGAATGCTCAAACAAAGGCAAAACAGTCGAAAACTGACCTCTGCAGTTGACAAAGGATTAAATTAATTTACTTGCCTATGTGACTTGTCCAACATACTCAACCATATTTCTTCAAATGTGATCTAATTCACTTTTGGTGCCTGTAAGATAATAATAAACTTCCTTGATCTTTGACACTGCTTTATTAAGATTATACAATTTTCTACTCTATTACAGTTTTAAATTCTGTTTATATTTTAATTCAGTTGTCTGAGACTTTTTCTTTGGTAATTCTGGACAGGCAGAGATCTAAATCACCCTCACACAGTAACCAACATAGAGACATAGAACTGTATTTTTTTTTTTAATTTTACCTGAATGGAGTTGAAATACATTCTTCTTAGTAATGTATCTCACGAATGGGGAAAAAAGTATCCAATATACTTAATCCTAATATGAAACCAGTATATAAACAATTATACACCCACATGAAAAAAAAAACTAGATTTTTTAATCTTCATTTATTATTGTTTTTATACATACATGAAATTATATATTTATAGAGTTCATGCAATATATTTATACAGAAATATAATGTGTAATGATCCCATATGGATGACTGGTATATCCATCAACTCAAAACTAGATACATTTTGTAACACAATAATTTTCAACATTGGACAACTGTCTGTGAAGGTTTGTGATTTCTGTGATATAGAAATTGCAGAACAGACATGAGGGATCTAAAGAGAAAAAGGGGCCCAGAAATCTGCGTTGGCTTCATCTCTTTTAAGTCATTGCTAAGTATAAGTGTAGCAATGTGCATCATTTATTGTGCATCATTTTATTACTCTTTTCAAGGTTTTAAACACTGAAGAATTGTGGCAGGTCTGTTTGGGCCATTTTCCCAACATCATGAATTTACTTTATGTCTCTGGGTCTCATTTTGACAGGTTATTCAATGTTTGAAACTTTGTTATTATATCTGTTATGATCTTATGTGATTAGTGATCTTTGATGCTACTAGTATAATTTTCTTGGGGCATCACAAACCAGGCCCATATAAGATGGCAGACAATTGATAAATCTTCTATAAGTCCTGAGTGCTTTACCAACCCACTATTCTCCTACCTTCCTCCCCCCTTCTCTTCTGACCTTCCTATTCCCTGGGAAATAAAAATATTGAAAGTAGGCCAATGAATAACCCTGCAAAGGCCTCTAAGGGTTTATTGTATCTCACTTTAAATCAGAAGCTTGAAAAAATTAAATTCAGTAATTAAGCCACGCCAAAACCCAAGATAAGTCAACAGCAAGGCTTCTTATGGAAAACACTTAGCTAAGTTATGAATGTAAAGGAAAGATTATTTAAGGAAATTATAAGTTCTATTCAAATGACTATATTACAGATAAGAAAGCATATGGGGAACTTTTAGGAGGCTGGATAGAAAACGAAATCAACCTAAACATTTCATCAAGACAAAGGCTAATCCAGAGCAATGTTCTAACTTTCTCCAATTCTATCAAAGAGGAGAGGTGAGGAAGCTGAAGAAGAAAACTTTGGAGCTAGTGGAGGTTTGTTTATGAGGTTTAAGGAAAGAAGTTGTCTCTATGACATAAAAGTACAGGGTGAAGCAGCAAGTGCTGATGTAAAGGCCGCAGCAGGTTATACAGAAGATCTATGTAAGATCATTGATGATGGCAGCTACACTAAACACAAGACATTCAATGGAAATGAAACATTGGAAGAAGATGTGATGTCGGACTTTCAAAACTGAAGAGATGAAGTTAATGTCCACTTCGATGCATCAAAAGACAGACTGACTCTCTTGCTGGGGGCTCAGCAAGCTGAGGACTTTGAGGTGAAACCACTACTCATTAACCATTCACAAAATTCTAGGGCCTTCAGAATTATGCTAACTCTACTTTGCCAGCGCATTATAATTGAAACAATGATGTCTGGATGACAGCACATGTGTTCACAACATGGTTAAATGAATATTTTAAGCCAAATTTTGAGACCCACTGCTCATATAAAACAAAGACTTATTTTAAAATATTATTGTTTATTGGCAATGCACCTGGTCATCCAAGAGCTCTGATAGAGCTGTGCAAGGAAATTAGTATCATTTTCATCACTATTAACATAACGTCCATTCTGAAGCCCATGGCTGAAGGAATGATTTGGCTTTCATGTCTTATTACTTGAAAAAAATATTTTGAAAGGGTAAATCTGTCATAGATAATGATAAAAGATAGATAGTGATAGATAAAGTATATTTAATCAAGTGATGAATCTAGGAAATATGAATTGAAAATCTTCTGGGAACTTACCATTCTAGATGCTATGAAGATGTTCATGATTTATAGGATAATAAATATTAACATGAACAAGAGTTTGGGAAATGTAGATTGCAATTCTCATGAAAAACTTAGTGAGGTTCAAGACCTCAGGGGAGGAAGTAACTGCAGATGAAGTAGAACCAGCAAGACAACTAGAACTAGAAGCAGAGCCTGAAGTTGTGACTAAATTGCTGTATTCTCATTAAAGAAACGTTAATGGATGAAGAGTTGCTTTTTATGAATGAGCAAAGTGGTCTCTTAAGATGAAATCTGTTCCTTATGAAGATGCTGTAAACATTCTTTAAATGGAAACAAATAATTTAGTCTACTATAAGAATGTAAGTGGTACAGCAGTGGAAGGCTTTGAGAGGATTGACTCTGATTTTGAAAGAAGTTCTACTGTGGGTCAAACACTACCAAACACCATCAGATGCTACAGGTAACTGTTCTACTGTGGGTCAAACACTAAATACCATCAGATGCTACAGGAAACTTTTTTCAAAAGGAAGAGTCAATTTCTGCAGCAAATGTTGTCGTTGTCTTATTTTAAAAAATTATCACAGCCATCCAACCTTCAGCCATATCACCCTAGTTACTCAGCAGACACGAACTTCAAGGCAAGACCCTACACCAGAAAAAGATTATGATCTACTGAAGGTTCAGACGGTTGCCGGTATTTTTTAGCAATAGAGGATTTTTAAATTAAGGTTTCCACGTTGATTTTTAGACATTTCTGTTGCCCACTTAATAAATATAGTGTAAACATAATTTTTGTATGCACCAGGAAACAGAAAAAATCATGTGACTCCCTTTATTGTGACATATTCTTTACTTGATGGTCTGGAACCAATCCTGCAATATCTTCAAAGTATTCCTGTCTGCTGAGAGGAAGAAATTCCAAAAGGCCAGAGAGCAAATGATACAGCTCAGATAAGTTGGAGTATTTTGCAACACTTACTAGCAGGGCCAGAGGCCTTTCCCTAGTAATATGGGTAATTCAGTAGAGACCTCCAAAATGCCACACTTCACAAAATAAGCTATCTCTAGATTTAAGGTTCATTGACAGTTAATTAATGCACTAGTAATTATTAATAGTTAAAATAAAATACAGGTAACTCTTTTCTTTAGAAAGTGTAGCATTGTTTAAAGTTAGACAACAAAATACAGATTTACATTCCAATCTGCTGCCTCCAATCAAAAATTACTTGGTATGTCAAAAAATAAGAAAGTGTAAGTCTTAAATAAGATGTTAAGTATTGCAATTTTTTGACTCATTTTTATATTCATAGCTCTAAATTTTCACAAAATTGAAAGTCCTGAATAGAGAAGTAAATAGAGTAAAACAAGTTTAAATGTTGGAAAGGAAAAGCCAAATAATGACCCTTCTCTAAACCGGTATTGATAAATTGAAAACATGATCCAAAAGTCTGTGTACAATTTCGACCAAAATTTTGTTTAATAAGAATGTATCAAACAAAGTATTTGTAGGATACAAATGGGAAACATTTTAAAAGTTATTCAAAGAAATAAAAATAGTCCTGAATAAATGGAGGTAGAAATCATGCCTGAAATTAGGAAAATTAAATATGATTTAAAATGCCAATTTCTCTTTGTTAATACACAGCTTTAAAGTAATTTCTTATTGCATAATTTTTTAAGGAAAATTATGCCTAAAATGTAATATAGGAGCAAAGATCAAATTAGCCAGAATAATCTTAAGGGAAAAAAAAAATGCTAAGAAGAGCAGGATTATTAAAAAAAATTTTTTTTTTGACAGTTATTTGCATTTATTTTATGTTGCATTTACTCCCGTGCCATAAGTTTTTGTTTCTTCAGTTTCTTCTGGGCTATCTTTTTCTTCTGTGCTACCTCTTCTTCTGGTTTGGGAACAATCTGTTCCTTTTCAGTAAGGATCATCTCCATGTGGCAGGGGGAGCTCATGTATGGGTTAATGCGACCATGGGCTCTGTAAGTTCGGCGACGCATCTTGGGTGCTTTGTTCACTTGGATATGCTCAATGACCAGAGAGTCTACATCTAAACCCTTAAGTTCAGCATTACTTTCTGCATTTTTAAGCATGTGCAGCAAAAATTCAGCACTCTTTTTGGGCCACTGACCCTGTGTCCAGCCCCACTGTTTGGCCTGGGCACACCTATCAACTCCACCATTGTAACGTCGGAATGGTACACATTGTTTCTTTAAGGTGACGTCCTTCAGATACTTGGTGGCTTTTCGTATATGCATACCCTTGATGGCCTGGGCAGTTTCACGTGTGTTCTTAAAGTGAACACGAAGATTTGAGCCTCTTGACTTGCATGACTTTGTGGGGTTTTCTGGGTCAAGTGAATAGCGAACCATTTTCACAGATCACCTCAGGCCGCTTGTGGAAGAGCGATTATAAAAAAAATTAAGTGAACAAAGAGGTAAAATAAATCAATCAATAAACAAAGTAGGAGATTGGGCTTGTCCTATCACAGTAGAAGAGTTATGAATTTCTAATAATGAGGAAAGTGAAATATTGACACAAGAATAGAGATTTTAACCTATGGAACAGAGTAGAGAACCCAAAAATAGTACCTATTAAAATGTACCAATTTTTTTAAAAAGATGGAACTGGTTTTGCAGCTCTTTGGGAAAAGGATAGGGTGTTAATTAAATGGTAGTAGGAAGATTGCTTATCCAAATGGGGAAATATTTATTGTGTATCTCCACATTAAGCCACAACAAATAAATCAATACTGAATGAATTAAAGACTTAAACTTCCCCGACAGCAACTTAAACCTTTTAGGAACATGCATTGGCAATGCGGAAAAAATTTTAGCTATAAAAACTATGTCAATTTTCATATTCAATTAAATTTAAAAACAATTCATGAACCAGGGTGGGCATTTCTATCTAAAATAAATGGTATTCATTGGTAAGAATGTCAGTCAACCCCATAAACCTTGCAAAATACAGTAGGTATTTCAAAATTTACAAAAGTTCAGAATGACTCAAACTTAGGAAAAAAATGATTACGGTCACCCACAATCAAGGAAATGTAAAACAAGGCCAAATTTTACACACCATATTCTTGCAAAATTAAGAAATTCAAAGGGACAAGTATTTATTAGCATGTGGGGGAGAGAAGTGTAATAAACTGCTGATAATATTACAAGTTCATCTGAACAATTTGAAAAAGTTTTTAAGTTATTATGAGAGATGAACAATTACCTAACCTTCAATATATATTCTAAAGAAACTCATATATTTTAACTAAGTCGTATAAAAGAATATGCATAGGTTTACTGGGGCAAAATTCTGCAAGCAACCCAAATGGCCCATGACCTATTGGTGGTTGTTCATAGATATAATATCATTTGCATGTAGCAGTGAAAATGACTGTTTTATACATAGTAACTGCACAAAGCACAGTAGATTTCACCAACATACTAATGGAATAAAAACAATAGAAGGAAATTTAGGGCATGATTGTTGCCTTTTATAAAAATTAAAAGTTTATAAATGTTATTTTATAAATATTGTTATAAACTACATACACACGTTTTTGTTGGTAGCCGGTCTTATAACTGTTGCTCGACTTCTAATTCACTTCTCTTTGTTCTCTCATTATAAAGTATCCATACCATTTGGAAACAATGCTCCAAGGATCTCATCTCTCTTCTCTGAAAAGTCATTTTCATTCTTAAGCCTCCTTTGTAAACAAGTTAAATAAACTTGTATCTTTTTCTCCAATTAAAAAAAAAAAAAAGCATTAACAGCAGTTTTTGTTTTGCTTGTCTTTCCAAATGATGTTTTCAAAGCAAATGTTCTTGAAATACAGAGATGTTCAATCCCTCCGACCACAGGCAAATTTATTTTCTGTTCTGGGCAATATAGATTATGTCTTCTTCTGGGAAAATGTTGGACAGGTATACTTGGGGCTCCATTATAAAGATTTGGTTTTCCTAAACATGTATTCCTGCCGTGAAATGTACCCCAGTGTGTGTTCAGGCACTGGTCATTCCTTCTTATGTCGGAGGGTGGAAACTGGACTTTGGAGAACCTGAATAAATGGTGTTGCTCTGGCTACTCTTATTACTGGGAATAATAAATTATCCTTTGTCTTTGACCCAAGAGGTTTGTTTTTCTACCAATATCCACCAACTTGTAGCAAACTTCTTAGTTTACAATTATTCTTAACAGTATTCAAATTTATTGGCACTTCTGATTACAAGGATATGGTAGTGGTAGATATGTGGCTTTCTGGGGGTAGAGGGTGGGAAGTACAAACACCTTCCTGCAAGCGGAGTGCTAGTATCTGAGGGAAGTCCTTGGGAATATGTAGTGGACTTACTGATGGAACTTCATGGTCAGCCAGGCAGTAAATACTCCTCCTCTGTTATGCCTTTTAATAAAGACTTGCTACTGATACTGGACAGGTGACGTCCCAGCCAGCTCAGCCAAGTGGGGCTAGAGGACCTGCCGCCTTGGTCTAGATGGTGTTGGTGGCAGCAGCCAGCAGAGAAACCAGCAGGCTGGAGTGTAGGCAAGTGAGAGAAGCTTCCCTCTCCCAAAGGAGGCTCCAGGAGCCAAAGAAACTGGACACCAGGGGAAGACACTGGCGATTCCTCCAGTGCATCCCTGATTGGTCCATTTTCAAAACCTGTTCCTGATTGATCTGTTTTCAGGGCCCGAAAGCTCATTGGGAAACTGCTCCTATATAAGCCCCTGAGCAGAGAGTCCAAGTGCAGACCACCACAGACCTCAGAAAAGTAAGAGCTATAACACATATCCTGCTCTGCAAGGAAGTATGGCTCTCTGTAAGAGCTGTGACACTTGTATAAAACCTATCTTACTGCTCATCCTGCTCTGTAAGGTTTGGCTTTTTGTGATAGCTCTAACGCCTGTTGAATAAAACCTAACTACAATTGCTCCTATGGTCTGTCGATTCATTCATCAAATTGTTGAGATCAAGAGCCTGGAAATCCAGTATCACTATTGAGTACTGAGCAGCAGGAAATAAGTGTAGAACCTGAATGGTGACCTCATACTCACTAGCTCTCCTTTGAGTTTGCAGAGGCAGAAGAGAGAGAATAGACTGTAAATAAAAAAACAAAAAATCAGTGAGTTTATCAACCACTGATATGTTTTTTGCCAAAATTAACATATTGATTATTTTCAAAAGAGCACAGGTGCAACCATTCATTTTAATTCCTAAATATTTAAAACCTCATGCTATGCATAGCATAAAGAGAAGATTAACAAGTGGAATGAACAGGTTTTGAAACAATGTAATTCTGCTAACAATAGTGGGAAGAAAACGGAAGAAGGGAGGCCATGTAGGAGGCCATTGCTATAATAAAAGAAAAATCATAAGATACAAAATGTTAAATCAAATAAATGGAATAAAAAGATATGACCTCAATAAAATCTCTGAGGAAAGTAACAAAATATCCTGAAAGGGGTACATGTGGATAATATGTTCAATTTAGCCCTATCATGAATGACACAAATGATGTAAAAGTATACTTGAATATGTTCATACTATATGTACTTATATGCTGTAAACTAGGAGAGGAGTTCACAGGAACTTGATGTTTCCAAACAATCAGTATTGTTCAATATTGCCCATTCTTAAAATAAAAATTAGTAATGAAATTTGACTGACATCCTCCAAAATGAGCTCAGGATTTTAATGATATAGCATAAGTCATGTACCTGATGATGGGTCTTTTCTTTAGCTAAGGGGCTCAGAATCAAATTTGATTCTCAGCTATTTTGTTATATCATCTTCTCATGTAAGATATCTGCTACAATTTTTTTCTAATATCTCATTTTATTTTGATTTACATGTCCTACTTCTAAGTTTATATTTTTGCAGGTAATTTGTCTTTTTTGGATGCATTTTGTAAAGTTTTTCCATTCTTTCAGTTATACAAAGTCTCATAAAAACTTAGCCAGCATATAAGAGTACATAAACAGGAATTTTAGTGTCCATATTTTCTTTAAAAACAGATAGTATGGGGATGCGTTTTAGAGAAACTTGATTCATTTTCATAGATATGAAGAAATAGCAGAGACCATAGGACTCCCCATTAAGAAGGGGAGACAATGAGTGATGGAGGTACCAGGAGGGAAATCAATTTCATTAATAAATCCAGACAGCTTCCAAACTTCAGATGTTACTCAAAATTATCAGATTCTTACTATAGATATTGAAAATGTCACTTTTCGTCATTCAATATGCATGATGAATCTTTTGTATCTCAGTTTTAGAATCAAAAACATCAGAAAGGCATAAAATGCAATAGTGAGAAAATTACCATTTCATTGAGGGGCATGATAGTTTCCCAAAAGCAGGTAAAATGGCAGAGGGGAGAAGGCACATTTATTGAGGATGTTAGGTGTTGTACACTTACACACCATGAAATTTACCACCCCCAGCAATCCTGTGTGATCTATATTATGGTGCTCCTGTTAAATTGGAGAAAACTAAGCTTTGCCCAGTGATCAATTTTGTGATCATAAGATAATAATTCTTGGAGTCAAGAATTAACCCCAATTTTTTTTTTTGGTCTTTATCTCTATGGAAAGATTCAGTAATGATAATGATTTAGGTTGCATAAGAAAGGCAACTCAATTTGTAAATAAATGAAATACGCATGGAGTAATCATTCCGAGGACAGAGATATAGATAGCCTGACTTCAAGAATAAACAAGAATTTGAGAAAGGAATGTCAAGGGGGAACCAGACAATATTATTATCTTCTTTTTTTTTTTTTTGTTTGCTGGTTTTGTTATAGTTGTTTTCTATGATATGTTCTTCCTTTTTTTTTCCTCTGTGAAGTCCAGCACGCTTTGTTTCACTGCCCACAAGGCAGAAGATTTCGTATTGCAACTGCTCAGGATAATACATCCCCTGCTTTCTTTCTAGATAAAAGACGTTGCTAAGCACAACTTGGATCAATTCATCTACCTATTCCAATCTACTGGGACAGGAGGTGGGACAGGGTCTCTAAGTATAAATACCAGAGTACATCCAGGAAGCACTAGGCAGGCCAGGAACTTGCCCCAAGCCCTAAGAGTTTTCTTGCTGTCATTGTTGGACATGTTTATTTTGCTTGTTAACAAAGAGAAGTGAAGGAGAAAGGTGAAAGAGAACAAAAAGTAAGAAAATGAGAAATAATATAGTTTCTTTTTCTAAATTTGCAAACATTTTCTGTAAAATAGCTGGGTAACAGGATTTCCATATTTATATTTTTAGCATTTGGTAAAATCTTTAGGGAAGAAGTTTTTCTGTGAGATTTCACATAGATAACAGAAAATTTGGGAGCAATTATAATAATATTTGCACTAGCACTTTAACTAGTTTGTGCTGCCAAATAATTTTACAAAATTGCTACATTATTTTCTAGCCAACAAGCAATGCACAGTTAGAAAAATTTGGAGATCAACATAAATACAACCTCCCTTTGCTTCTCAAGATAAAATTATTTTTATGGAAAAACTAATGCTTCAGAAAATAAGGAAGATTGTAGACTTAAAAATTAGAAGAGTAATGTTTTCTGGTGCTAAATATACACAACTAAATTTCTAAAATGAGTTGCACTATTAAAGGGGACGCCAGGTTTAACATGTTTTTGTGACCTGGAATGCTATAAGCGTATATGGAAATAAACAAATAGACTGACTCTTTAATCTAAAAAAAGGATGAAAATCATGAGGATGCAATGTGTTTTACACCGAAAGCCACATTTTTATGTCAGAGTATCACAGGAAAATTATTTTGGGGGATATTGCAGATTTCAGAAATGAAGAGGTTTCCTGCTGTTTAAGCTGAAAAGCCCCACTGAGGCAGATTATTTTTTATTTTTGAACAGAAATATCTTCAGCAGCTGATCCCAGTTGGGTTCCAGGGTTGTGAATTGGTATTTTCATTTCTTTTCTAACCACTTCACACTGCACTACAAGAGAGTAGACAGTATGGCTAAAGGTCAGTGATTATAGAGCGAGAATTCACTGAGTGTGAGAGTTCATTTTAAGTTAGGAATATAACGTGTATGTACATGTAAGTGAAAATGGATTATATTTTTATGAAATGATATAATATTTGGTAAATTTTGATATAGCCCTAAGAAAATATTTTTAATAAGATGTTATGATATTAATTTTACATAAATATAAATATTGTTTTTTGCCAAAATGATTATTTAATATTTATATACCTGTTTGCAGAGCATATTTCTGTCTCAAAAAGCGTTGAATTATATTCTTTTGGAATTAAAATGTCAGATTACATTTAAGAAATTTACATCTGGAAGTTAAAGAGGTTTAATGAGAGAAAAATTAAGAAAATATGTTAAGTCAACAGTAATTCATGCTTTATTCTTGAAAGTGAGCTCTACAAAACGATTTAGTTAAATAATGGATATCATGGACCATCTTTTTCCTAAGAAGCATTTATTACTAGTAGAACTTTGAAAATTAAGACAACGTTCTATATTCCTACCTCCTATTGTTATTGATGGAACACTCAAGATGGAATTGGAGTATCCAAGTTTTTTCCGACTAACAATCTTGATTTGGGAATTGTTATACTGGATTACTGGGCCTGTCCAATTATATCTCCTGTGGAAGGACCTCCAGAGATTTCCAACAGAGTATTATTTTTCCATTATCACTCCTGTTACATCTTGATGTTTACTTAGAATAATCCCTTAGCGACTCTGCTTCTTGTATGGAGCCCTTCCTCCTCCACATTGGCAAAGCCTACAATCAAGAGTCAAAAAGGAAATATTTCCACAATAGCAAGTTATGGTATATTCTGTCTTTAATAGGTGGTGCAGAACGTGGTTCTTTAGAACTTTTTTTCCTAAGTTAGCAGTAAGTTTATTGTAATGAGTATCTTTTCTAGGAAACCTGGGCATTTGGTTTATTCACATTGTTTTTCCTATGGATGACAGCATTAACTTAGCATACACAATTCTCAAACATCATTTTGAATCCAATACAGTTTTTACATTTTAAATGGACTGAGTTTTAGCTTATGCCTTTGAAATTGACTCATTTATTGCATTTTAAAAAATACAGATTTTCTTTACACTAGTCAAAAAACATTTTCACCTTACAGTAACCAATTTTCACCTGCTTAGTTCTTATCTTTAACTGATTTTTATCAGTTGGCCTTCCTCTGGCCTCAATTATCAGTTTTCTGTTCATCATGTATAACTAATTGAATATCTAAAAACTTATTTCATTGTGGTATCCTTCACCCAGTTGATAAAAAATAAGAAATTTATGTTTTATTTACCTAAGTGTGATTTATCCATTCATTCAGTTATTTAAAATATACATTTAATTTTGTCTTTATTATTAACATTTGTAGAAAGTTTATTTGTTTTTATTTTTTGCAATTCATTAACTCTTACTAAATACTATATTGCCATTTATATATATTTTTTTAATTTAATTTTTATTTAATCATAACTGTAACATTTATGGGGTACAATGTGATGATTTGATATACAATATGGAATGCTTAAATCAAACTGCTTAATAAAACCATCACCTCATTGACTTATTTTTTGTGGCAAGATATGTATAATGTACTTTAGTCGTTCTGAAATGTACCCTTGCCTTGTGCACACTAGGTGAGATCCTACCAAGTACCCTTCCTCCACTTGCCTTCCCCCCCTCCTCTCTTCTACCTCCTCTCTATTCCTTCTCTATCTTTTTGTTTTATCATTTGTATGAATGTGTAAGTGATTATATACTGGTTTCATAATAGTATTGAGTACATTGGATACTTTTTCATCTATTATTAAAAATAATTACTGGGCGGCACCTGTGGCTCAAAGGAGTAGGACGCTGGCCCCATATGCCAGAAGTGGTGGGTTCAAACCCAGCCCTGGCCAAAAAATGCCACAAAAAAAAAAAAATTACTAAGAAGGGTAAGTTCCAGCTCCATCCAGGTAAGCATAAAAGATGTAAAATTTCCATCTTTTTATGGCTGCATAGTATTCCATGGTATACATATGCCACAATTTATTACTCCATTCATGGGTGGATGGACATTTGGGCTGCTTCCTTGATTTGTCAATTATGAATTGGGCTGCAACAAACATTCTGGTGCAAATGTCTTTGTTGTGAAATATTTTTTTTTCATCTTGTTAGATACCTAGTAATGGAATTGCAGGATCAAATGGTAGGTCAACTTTTAGTTCCTTGAGCATTCTCCATACTTCTTTCCAAAAAGGCTGTATTAGTTTGTAATCACACCAACAATGTAGATGTGTTCCCTTCTCTCCACATTCATGACAAAATATGCAGTTTGGGATTTTGTGATGTGCACTAATCTTGCTAGAGTTAAGTGATATCTCAACGTGGTTTTGATTTGCATTTTTCTGATGGATAAAGATGATAAACACTTTTTCATCTGTTAGTTGCCCATTCACCTGTCATCTTCAGAGAAGTTTCTGTTCAAGTCTCTTGCCCACAAATAAATGGAGTTGTTTGCTCTTTTCTTACTGATTATTTGAGATCTATGTAGATTCTAGTTTTCAGACCTTTGTTGGAATCATAACATGCAAAAATCTTCTTCTGTCTGTTTGCTTTACTTATAGTATCCTTAGCTGTACAAAAGCTTTTTAGCTTGATCTGATACCAGTAATATATTTTTGGTATTGCTTCAATTTTGGTATTGCCAGGAGTGTCCTCCTCATAAAAATACCTTCTCAGACCAATACCTTCAAGTGTTTTCCCTGAACTCTCTTCTAGTATTTGTATATTTTCATGTCTTAAATTTAAATATTTTATCCAGTAAGAATGAATTTTTATTAGTGGAGAAAGCTGAGGGTTCAGTTTTAGACTTCTAAAGGTTGCTAGCCAGTTCTCCCAGCACCATTTGTTAAATAGGGCTTATTTTCCCAATGTATGTTCTTGTTAGGCTTATCAAAGATTAAATGATGATATGTGACTGGCTTCATCTAGAATAGAGATTCTCTATTCTGTTCCATATATCTACATCTCTATTTCTGTGCCAATACCATGCTGTTTTGATCACGAATGATTTGTAGTATAACACGAAGTCTGGTAATGTGATATCTCCTGATTGTTTTGAATTTTTAAGTAATGTATTGGCTATTCGAGGTCTTTTCTGATTCCATATACAATGAAGTATGTTTTTTTGAGTTCTTTAAAGTATGACATCAGTGCTTTGATAGGGATTGCATTAAATCTGTAAATTGCTTTAGGTACTATGGACCTTTTAACAGTGTTGATTCTTCCCGCCACAAGCATGGAATGTTTTTCCATTTGTTAACATCTTCAGCAAATTTCTTTTCTCAGAGTTTTGTAATTCTCATTATAGAGATCTTTCATGTCCTTTGTTGGATAAATTCCCAGGTATTTCATCTTCTTTGGCACTGCTGTAAAAGGAATACAGTTCTTGACTATATTTTCAGCTTGACTGTTGGTATGTATGAAAGCTACTGATTTGTAGTATTGATTTTATATTCTGAGACAACTGCTATATTCCTCAATCACTTCTCAGAGGTTTTGAGTTGAGTCCCTGAGATTTTCCAGGTATAAGATCATGTCATCCACAAGAGTGAGAATTTGTTTTCCTCTGACCCCATTTAAATCCCCTTCTTTTGCCTGATTACAATGGTTAGGACTTCCATTACTGTGTTACATAGCAGTGGAGATAATGGGCATCCTTATCTAGTTCCAGATCCAAGTAGAAATGATTTCAATTTTACTCTATTCAATATGATATTGGCTATGGGTTTGTTCTTGATGGTCTCTATCAGTTTAAGAAATGTCTCATCTAAGCCTATTTTCTTTCTTAAGTGTTCTAATCATGATGGGATACTGAATATTAACAAAAGCTTTTTCCTGCATCAATTGACAGAATCATATGATCTTTGTTTTTATTTCATTTATGTGGTATATTATATTTATAGATTTACACAAGTTGATTCAACCTTATAACCCTGGGATAAAACCAATTTGATTGTGGAGTATACTTTTTTCATGTGTCATTGAATTCTGTTTTCTAGGATCTTATTGAATATTTTTGCATCAATATTCATTAATTTAATTGGTCCATAGTTTTATTTGTTGGGTCCTTTCCTTGTTTTGGGATTAAGGTGACATTTGCTTCATAGAATATGTTGGGGAGGATTCCTTCTTTTTCTGTTTTAGAAAAGTTTATGTAATGTAGGCACTAGTTCCTCTTTGAAGCTTTGGTAGAATTTTTATGTAAAGCCATCTGGTCCCAGACTTTTCTTTTTGGGGAGATTTTGTATAGTTGATATTATTTCAGGGCTTGATATAGATCTATTCAAAATTTGTAATTCTTTCTGGGTGAGTCTAGCAATGTGGTGTGTTCCCAGGTATTGGTCTATTTCTTCTAGATTTTCACATTTCTGAGAAAAGAGTTTTTCGTAGTAATAATTGAGGACTTTATAATTTCTGTGGTATCTGTTATTTCTCCTTTATCGTTTCTGATTGATGTTACTAATGATTTTACTTTTCTGTTTACATTAAGCTAGCCAAAAGTTTATCAATTTTATTAATCTTTTCAAAGAAACAACTTTTTGTTTTGTTGATTTTCTGAATAATTCTTTTCTTTCCCATTTCATTTAATTCTGCTCTAATTTTGGTTACTTATTTTCTTCTGCTGGGTTTAGGATGGATTGTTCTTCATTTTCTAGTTGCTAAACATGACCCATGAGGTTGTTGACTTTCTGTTTTATTGTTGAAGACTTCTAAGGCTATAAATTTCCTTCTTAGGACTGCCTTTGCAGTATCCCACAGGTTTTGATTATTTGTGTCTTAATTATCTTTTTTGTTCTAAGAAATTGATGTTTTCTTTCTTAATCTTCTCTTCTACCCAGCTGTAATTCAGCCTAAGGTTATTTACTTTCCGTGAGTTTGTTTGGGTATGAATATTTCTGTTGAGTTCAACTTTTATTCGCGATGGTCTAAGAAGATACAAGGAATAATTTGTACTTTAAATATATTGAGGTTAGACTTGTATCCTAAGATATGATCAGTTTTGGAGAATAATCCACGGGCTGGTGAGAAGAATGTGTATTCAGTTTTTTAGGATGGAAGGTTCTGTAGATGTCTGTTAAGTCCATTTGTTCTAGTGTCAAATTTAAGTCCATTATTTTGATGTTATTTTCTTCTTGGAGGATCTATCCAGTACTGACAAAGGGGTGTTAAAATCTTCAACTATTATATAGTGCAGGAAGATATCAATTTTTTCATATCCATTAAGGTTTGTATTATAAATTGAGGACCATTTACATAGGGTGCATGAATGTTAATTATTGAAATCTCTTCATGGTGAGTGTTTCCTTTGACAAACATGTAACGTTCAACCTTGTCTTTCCTAATCTTTGTTGATTTAAATCTAATTGTATCTACAAACAAATCTGCACCCTGGTTTTGTTCTGATTTCCATTTACCTGTATTTTAGATGTCCATCTCTTTACCCTGAGTCTTTTTTTTCCTTTAAGATCTGGAATGTATTGGCAACAGATAACTAGCCTGGGGTTTTGGATCCAGTCAGCCAGAAGACAACTTAAGCCATTTGTATTAATTGAGAGAATTGATAGATATGGCAATATTTTGGCTGTCAAGTTTTTCAAAGGTCCAGTGCATATTTTAATCCTTTCACCATTGTAGAAGTTAGGTTTTGTTCAATAAATTATGGGTGAGTTTACTTTGGTGGTAGACCATTGTGCTGGTCATTATGGAAAATAGGTATGATTATTTCCTGGAGAGCTGGTTTAGTTATGGTGATTTATCTCAACATGTGTATGTCAGTAAAGTATGTCATTTCTCCATCACAAATGAAACTCAGTTTAGCTGATACTGGATCCTGCGCTGAAAGTTCTTTTGTTTTAGAAGATTAAAGGTTGATGTCCATCCTCTTCTGGCTTGAAAAGTTTTGGCTGAAAGATCTACAGTCATTCTATTATATCTCCCTTTGTAGATAATTCTTTCCTTACTTCTGGGTGCTTGCAGGATTTTCTCCTTCGTTTAAATTTGACAAAGTTAATTGCAATATGTCTAGGAGATGCTTTATTTCTCCATAATCTCTTGGAGTACAGCATCTGTGCCTTTAGGACCAACCTCTTCTTCAGGAATACCTATAAATTGGATGTTTGACCTTTTGGAGTGATCACACAATTCCCTCAGGGACTGATCTGTTTTTTGCTTTCCATTTTTCTGCCTCTTGGAATGCCTGGGATTATTCAAACGCCTTGCCATCAATTTCTAAGGACCTGCTTAGTCAGATAATGCAAGCTGGCTCTGTCTTGAAGTCAGCCAACCTCTACCCAATCCTAACAAATTGTGGTATTAGGCTAAAATCTCTGCTGGGGAGAGATACAAGCAACTGCAGTGCCTTGCCCCCCACTAGCACCAGCTAGAGGAGAGTCACTCTTTTCCCACTACAAAACAAGCATAGCTCAACCTCAGAGGGTCTCCAGGTGGACAACTCAGATCAAAATGTCTAATCAGATGTCCTGAACAATACAATCACTGCTCAATGGGAGAGTTCAAAGGGTCTCCAGCAGCCTAATAGTAGAAATCCACAGGCAGTTCCATCCTGCAAACCTAAGAGGATGGAGCCTAGTCTCCTCTAGTGAGCCACTGAGTCACAAAACGCCAGCCAAAGTTGGAACAGGGGCATGAGCTCCTCTGTCCACCATACATACTCACAGTGCATCTCTCTTTCCTTTGTGTCCTTCTCTTTCCATGCCCCCTGGTTCCACTCAAGTCTGTTTCTGTGTTGCTGTCCAGTGGCTCACACAATGTCCAGGACTCTAAGGAAATTGCCAAACATTCCATGCTCTGCAGAGGTCAGACCTTCAAACCAACTCATGACAGGGGAGGGTTGGACTGGGAGTTCAGAATTGTTGGGAAAATATTCATTCAATATGTGCCTGACTGGATGATGCTTAGTCTCAAAAGTGTGACCTCTCTGGAGAAGGAACCCTGTGTTTACTGGCTTCCTTCTGTGGTGTAAAATGGTAGGTCTTTTGTTCCCTGCTCACTTGCAGAGAGAGCACACAGCAAGGGGGAGGAAGTCTTTCATCCTTTTGGCAATGGGTTGTACCTGGGATTTGTTTTTCTTGGATCCTCTTTCTTGGAGTTGCAGTTTGCCTCAGCAGAGACGTTGTGCATGTGTCTATCTTCTTTCTTAGCTCAGATCCCCACTTTTGGCTTTGCTGAGCCCACTTCTGTCCAGTATCTCTCCCTCTGGACAGGATTTTCTGGTGAAAGCTGCCTTGAGTTGGCCATCAAGTTTGCTTTTTTATTGAAAAAAGAAACAAAAATATAGCTTCAATAGTTAGTTCAGAAGCATAGTACTTTCAAGTGTATTGTCCTAGCTATACAGTGTTATTCAGGTGCAAAATATATAAAATGTGATGCCAGTGAATCATATCTATGTTAGTCATATTTCTTTCTCTGCTACATTATGACCTATCAATTCTACCTCCTCATTTTAATTTGTCAGTTACCCTGATTATATATACTGTGCCTTTCTTTGCCTATCTTATGATTTTGTGAGTTGCAGTTCTCAGATATGGAGATGCAGCTCTAGTCACACACTTCATTAATGTACCATGGCTAAACACTTGGTCTCTAACAGAGCTCAATAGTATTCCAGGATCTGCTTTTCAAATGGAGTATAGATCTCTGCTTCAAATAGGGTAGTCTTACCTCTGAATGATAAGTGCCTCAATGAACAATCATCTATTAGGATTTGCCAGACATGCATATGGTTCCTTAATCTATACATATATCTAAAAGACTCTGCCCTGGCACACTGTGTAGAAAGCAGGGATCTTTATATTGCAATCTTGTCCTTCTGCCAGGCCATTCCTTTGTTTGAGCCCTACTCAGAACTAAATTATTATTTCCACATGAGTTATGTGCTACTGATAAAACTTGAAGTGGTCTAACAAATGATATTTCTCTTTCTTGGTGATAAGATGAAGGATTTTTTTCCTTCTTCAAATGATAGAAGTAACTAGTAAAATTGTATATAATACCTTATATAAAATTTTTATATCTTAGCATAATTTATCCCTCAACTATATACTCTTTTCACTATTATAACAAGTAACAACTTCAATAGATAAAACTCTTCACTCTCATAGTGTACCCTTGAATTTTTACAGAGAAGCCCTAAAAATTTCCAAAATACTCTTATATAAGAGATACTCTTTCATAAGACTTTAATTTCATGATAACAATAATTCAGTTTCTTCCTCAAGGCTCCTATTTATGCCAGGACTCATATATCAGGGTGTCAACCAGCCTTCACACACCTATCAACTATGTAGCACTATAAAAAACATCATCTGTGGCTAAGCAATCTATAATAAAAGCATTTATGATTTTTTTCTAAATCACTTATGTATTTTAATTACTAGTATTTTGATATAAATATTTATTAGGGTAAAATATGTTAATTTGCTAAACATCTATTGAGCACATACTATTTTCAAAGCATTAATGTTTCCAGTAGTGAAGATTTTTTATTTTAAATTTCTATATTTACTCTTTATGCAATAAAATTTACTTTGCACATGTATTTTGTTTCCGTAATGAATTGAGACCAAATGCATTGTGTTATTATTGAGTAGTCCTGATTCTAAATAAACAAAAATGGGTTTACAATGACTGAAAACCTGTTTGTTTGTTTGTTTGTTTTTGGAGGCAGAGTCTTTGTTGTCCCAGGATAAAGAGTGCCCTGGCATCTTAATGAGTCACAGAAACCTCAAACTCTTGACCTCAAAGGATCCTCTTGCCTTAGCCTCCCCAGTAGTTGGGACTACAGGCACCCACCATGGTGCCTGGCTAGTTTTTACTATCTTTAGTAGAGCTAGGCTCTCGCTCTTGCTCAGGCTGGTCTGGAAGTTCTGAGCTTAAGCTCTCCACCCACCTCAGGCTCCCAAAGTGCTAATATTTCAGTAATGGTCCACTGTGATCAGCTATGTTTTTTGTTCTTAATAGTATAATAATTTAAATCTTGAATAATTTTCTTTCTTCATTTTTCTTTTACAATTGATAACATTTTAAAATATAGACCCGTGATTTGAGGAATAGAGATTGTTGTGTTTGTTACTGGACACTTTAATATGGATGAGTATGTATAACTTCATTTTGAACTATGACAGCCTGCCTTTATGTTTAAATGATGGGAAATATTGATTCCTGACGTCCATTTAATGGTACTAAGTCACATAAGTGAAAATTTACCAAATCTCTTACACTAACTTTTGGAAGAATATTTGGCTCATTAAAATGAATTATAATTAAAGATAATGTAGAATAAATTTTATTCACTTACAGGCATATGTGAAACTATTTCTTTTAAATGAGTGATAAAAGGATACAGCACAGTTATTAATTAACATTGCTATATGAGTATACCATTCAACCACTATTTTCAGTAAATTTTCTTACATTTAGAATAATTTATAGCCAGAATTTTATACAATCATACTTGCAAAAAATATCATGCATCTAAAGATTCAGATTCAGCATTGAAAACTTTGGTTTATTATCATTAAATAAGCAACCTTACTCTGTGAAACCTATAAAGTAATCTAATAACAAAAAATAAAAGATGAAAGATGGAAATTTATCTCTTTTCGTATTCTTTTTACTGTACACTAAAAAATTAATTATAATTATTGTGATTATAACTCAATAATGACTACAGGCTATTAAATTCATCTGAAGTGATATTCTTGGGTGTAATTTTTAAACAATTTGCATTTTTGTACTAGTAAAATTTACTCATGATAAACTGGTAAAAGTGAATGTATCAGGGCAAATCATGAATTCCACAAATATTTCTATGTTAGGCACTATACCAGAATCAAAAATTAGAATCCCTCCCCTCATGACATTTAAGGTAGTACAATTATATTGGAGTATAAAATGTGAAGCAGTGTAATTATGAGTAATGGTATATGAGAAAGTATAGAGTATTTAAGTTTTCTGAGAATTAAGAAATGCTTACTAATAAGGTAAATTAAAAAATGTAAAGTAGCAGATGTATGATGTTTGTAAGACAACATATAAAGATAAAGAAAGTATACAAAGACATGGAATGAAGTACAAAGAACTGATAGACTAAGAACAGCTTAATAACATTTTGAACATGAAGTAGAAGATATGGAAGTGCAGTGTCAAAGCTGGAGAAGTAAATAAGAATATGCTAGAAAACAGCATCAGCATTACCCAATATCTGGAAGAGAGCTATAAAAAGACATTTGAGTACAAATCAGACTGAGATAATTGAAGGTTACATATAGTATTTCCCTTATTAAATAAAACTCCTTTAAAACCTCTCAATATAAACTGTGGGTAATTAATCTACTCTCCTATGAAAAGATGAGATATATTGTTCTTGCTTTGTAATTTCAAAAGTCTTTAAACTTGCTTTCACCTATTTAGTATCATACAAGTGGCACTGTGGACAATAAAGAGCTCAGAATGTAAGAGACTGGAAGGGTTTTCTTTGTTCTTGAATTACACATTTTTGGGACCTGGAGCCAATATGGATATCCTGCTAAAGAGATTGTGTGTAGAGGCACAGAGACCATATGGAGGGGCAGAAAGACCCCATTGAACTCAGTTTTTCCTAAATTCTGCTAAGTTGAGAAGAACATTAGGGAAGCCATCTTGAATATGCATGAGACCCACTTCCCAGTTGTGAGGCAGGAGGTAGAATACAATGATTATTTGATTTAAGGCACTGAATAGATAACTGGAATGGAGCCATACTGTTTTAAGGCAATACTATTGGAAAAATTAAAGTCTTTGTTTCTAGTTCTTTTTTTTTTTCCTTCAATACATTCTAATTAGGCATAAAGCTCTAGTGGTCCACAGAGATCCCTTCTAACAAGATTGACAAATACCAATATCTGATTGGTTAAATAATCATCACTTAATCTTTTGCTTATTCTAATTTCTACAGGATCTAATATGGCAGTTTACTCCTTTTTTATATAGCATTTTCTTTAATTTGTTTGATGCTAGCTTTCTTCAACAATTTTTCTGGCTCTTCCTCTTCTTCCTGGACCTCGGTATAATAAAATGCTAAAGACTCATGTCCTCTCACCATTCACTTCCTCCAGCTTCATTTGATTCTCAAATCACCTCTTCGAGTCTCATGCTATAAATTCTACATTTGTAGGATTATAATTTTAACTAATAAACACCATATTAGTATCCCTGGCACTGATTTTTTCCTTATATCTAGCTTCACTGTTTTCTTCAATTTTCTACTTACCACTTTTGCCTTGGTGTTTGGTAGGTGTGACAAAGTTACAAAAACAAAACAAAACAAACAAATAAACAAAAACAGAACAAATAGTGTCCTTCCCTAGCTTTAAACTATTTGTTTTGGTCACAATAAAAGAAGCATTCCTATCGTCTTCTCAAGCCTCACATTCAATCTAATAGGCTACCCACCCTAACATCAAAATATACACTGAATTCAGCAACTTCTCATCATTTTGAACACATTAACTTATCCAGACCAAGCCAATATCATTCCTTTCCCGAGTATTCGAAGAATCTAAGGGGGTCTTGTGGATTTTACTTTTTATTTTTAAAGTCTATTTGGTACACAATAACAAAAATACAAATCAGATAACATTCAACTGCTTCTTGCATAAAATAGCTTTTCATCACAGAACAAAATTTCATTTTTATTATTCTTTGTGTATTGTCTTAGCGTTTAGTATTTCTTTATTTTACATACTGTTATTTATTTTACATACTATAATTTCTTTTATATACTATTATATGTATTTATATTTATAAATTTATATATTATATATTTTATAAATTATTTTGTAACTTACTTATACCTACTGAACACCAAAAAATAAGGAAAATACTAAATTACTATTTATATATTTATATTTATAAATATATATTATATATTTTATAAGTTATATATTTATATATTATTTATATAGGTTTATATAATAACCAAGCACTATATATATTAGTATATTAGTATATATAATACATATGTATACTATATATATTCTAATACATATATTAAATATATATGGTAATATTACATACTATCATACATATACTAGTTATACTAATATTTACACTAATGTATAAGTGTATATATATTTAGTATATACTTTAGTATAAATATGCATGGTGTATACATATATATGTATTATATATACTAATGTGCATACAGTGTTTGGTTTTCTGATATATATGTGAACAATCAATGCAGGACCATGCTTGTCCTACTTCTTCCTAATTATCCTGTGCCTACAGCAAATCTTGGATCTTAGTTGGTTTTGATACAAATATACTAAAAGCACATGATTAAATCAAACCATTTCAGTTCAAGAACATAATGATTATCAATCTTTAGTAAATAAGATTCTTTATAATACATGTTTAATATCCATGAACTAACTTTGGGTGGGCACTTAACAAGAAAACACACCAAAGAACCCCACACAAACAAAGCAAAGCAAAACAAGTATGCAAATGCAAAAACCCATAGAGATTGACCAAGTTAAAGAATTGATGGTTTCTAGCAAACCTGGCACTATGCTAAAGGTGTAATGCCATCTATTTTTTGTTCTATTCTTTCTCTGTGAATCCTGGCCAACCACTTCCTCTTAAATGCAATCAAATCAGAAATGAATTAGTCCAATGCTGGAGTAAATCCTGTTTGTTTAGAGCTAATGAGAGGGAGTATTTGATCATCTAACATAACTACTTTTTCAGAGTTTTGTTTATAACATATTTTAAACCATTTATTGAGAAGTGATTAAACTTTATTTGCTAAGGACATCAGAATAAGCAGGAAATAAACCAAGCAGAAAATTAAACAAACTGTCTGTCATGGTTGTTTCCTTCCAAAGTGATGGGGAAAATAGAGTACCCAACATAGAATATACATTATACTAAGTGATAATAAATGACTTAAATGGAGTAAGCCAGAAAGTATTGGTTGTTTATGTAAGCTTTGTCTTCTAGGGACTGATAAAGCATAGATCAAGTCAGACTGCAGTAGGACCCTTTACAAAAGTCTTCACATATGACTGAATGTTCAAAAAATGAAAGGATACCTTCTATTTCATCCAAATACCTACCAAAGACAATGTCCATATGATAAAGTAACCTCTGTGTAATTTGTTACATTATTAGTGTTGTTATTGGTTTTGGAAGTTCAGAACAAACCTATTCTATCAGCTTTATTGAGTTATAAATTACATTTAATATCATACATCAATTTAAAGTGTATTAATCAATGATAGACAAATATAGCTGTGAAACCACCACTATAATCAACATACAAATGCTTCCATTATTACAGAAATTTCCTTGGAACCAAACTTTTTGCTCAATTGTAGTAACTAGAGTAATCTTTAATTTTCTGATAAGTTTTCATCTCTATTCTGACCCGATCTTTTGTGTTTTTTTTTTATATGTGTGTGTGTGTGTATCATAAGGAGTATATCTATGGCATTGCAATAAAACAGAATAAAGTGAAATTCTTGCCCCTTATTTTGTACATCATTTTCCAGAATCCAATTCAATTACTATTAGAAAATAGCTTTATTGTGTGTGTATGCGTTTGTCTTTACAGTTAGTTTTCTTTAAGAAAATACAGGAAAATGCAAATTAACATGTTTTATATGTGCTCTTCTATGTCTGGTTCTTCCCCAGTTTATAATATAAATAATCATTTTTCCTATAAGTGTATAGAACCATTTTCTTTCTTTTTTAGGGCTGCTCAATATCATTTCATGTTAATATGTGTGCTACAATGTATTGAAGCATTATTCTGCTGATAGACAGTTGGATTGTTTCCAATTCTTAGCTGTTACAAACAATGCCATAATGATTGACTTTGAACTTTTGTCTTGTACATGTGTGCCAAGAATGTCAAAGGGTAAATTTCCAGAAGTAGAATTGCTAAACATAGGTATGTGAATTTTTTAAATGGATAGATATTGCCAATTCTTTTTCCACAGGAGATGTGCCAAGTTACAGTGCAACCAAAAATATATGAGCATACTTCTTCCTCTCCATCCTTGCCAACAGAATGTATTATCAAATTTTGAATTTTTGCTGAATTGATAGATATAGCATGATACCGCAGTATAATTTGCATTCACATTTTTCTTTCATGAATAAGATTGAGAGCTAGTGTTAATAATAAATTAGAAAATCAGGGAAACTAATCTTTACTTAATGGGTAAGTTCAGAATGGAAGTCCATTTGCAAATGCTCAAACCTTTTCAAGGCAATCCATGATCAAAGCAATATGCTATAGGCTTAAATCATTAAACCTCAATTATTTCACAAAAGATAGTTTGTCTTTCTAAAATCCAAGAAAATTTGCTTTTTCTTTATTAATTTCAGAATATTATAGGAGTACAAATGTTTGGGCTACAGGAATTGGTTTTGTACAGTTTGAATCAAAATTATACATGTGCCCGTCACTCACACAGTGTGTGTACTGTACCCATTAGGTGTCACTTTATTCCTCCCCACCAACTGACTCTGACCTGCTTGAAATTTGGAAGCTGCAGTCAATACTTCTCTATAGGATAAAATAGAGGGTAACAAACAGCACACGAGGAAATCTCTAAAGAGAATGCAGTTGAAAATTAGAGCTAGATATAGATTATATAAATGTAAAGCATAGGTACTAAACTAGTTAAAATCCAGCAGTAATATAGATATATCATTTTGTCTTCTATCTGGTAAAATGTAGACATACTAAAGAGGAAATAAGAAAGTAAACTTTGGGAGAAGCATCTCATGAACCTGTAACAACATTTAAGATATAGATAGGCTTGATGTCATAAAATTCTCACCCATACAATTAAACATGTGAGAGGCACCAACTAATACTTAAACTGTCTGACTATCACTACTCCTTGTCTCCTAAATTTCTGGCTTTATAAAAATCAATCCATTGAATTTAGGAAGCTTCCCATGATAGCAACTCTCTCACTTGAAAACAATATCATCTATAGTTTTCTGCAACATACAAATTTGTGAATATCATTTAGAAGACAGGCCCACCAAATTATTCACCTGTGTTAGATAATTATAAGCTGAACGTCTTCTGCAAAATAATTAAAGTTTCATTTTCTGGGTAAAGAGAGACGGCTAGAATCCAGACAATATCATAGGAGGTAAATGCTTTTGAACCTGTAAAAGCACAAACAGAACAGATGGGAAAACATCAGTCGGCTTCACCACATGGGCACACGCTGGCAGCCCAGGCTTGTCTAAGAGCAGAGGTGACACAGCAATCAACCTTCAAAAGGCAGTAATGTCTTGCGTTCATCTTCAAGGAAATCTGAAAATTGTATTGTGAATCTTACAAAAGTCAAAGTTCTCATCTATTCTCCTCAGTGGTTCTACTTAAGTTTGCATAGAAAACATTGGAGACAGGTCAATAGCAAGTTTGACCCTGAGGACCACTCTGAAGTGTTCATTTAGTTTTTGAATGTTTACTTTTACAATATCCTAGAACATCTCAGAAGAGCAAATTTTCAAAATATCGAGTATAACAAATATATATGATTGGTTTTATGGTAAACCAATACAGATATAGTATCTATATATACAATATACCATATATATTATATACAGCATGTAGTAGGCACTAGATAAATACTTGCTTAATTACTTCTTAATAAATTGCTTATAAATAAATTGTTATAAAAAAGCTCTGTGTAGAGACTAATATAATTTTTCTTTAACTGCTGAGATCACAGTACATGCTATGCAGAAAACAACATTTCCATCAGAAGAGATTCAACTAAGTTTATGTCATCCGGTTCTGGCCAACTGATTGACTTCTGGACAGTCGTAAATCGTAGCACCTTTGAGTGCCGCCCTGAACGGATCCAAACCTGTTATTATGTGTTTCATGGTTTTTAAGGAAGAAAACAAGATGACACATTTTCCAATCTGGCTAATTAATAATCTATGACACCAGTAGAAATACTCTTCTCTCCACTCTCTGCAAAAGCTGCCAGCACTCTTGGCTGCAGGAGGGAAAATGAGATCCAGATTGGCAGAGATGAAAAGGTGAAACTTCAGAGGCACCTCAGGGTCACAGAGGCAAAAGCGGTTGTAATCAAGAGTTCCAAGTAGTGAAATAAAGAGCAGTCTCAGAGGGTCACAGCAGAAAATTTCTAAGTGGCTCTCAAGGAAAATAGGCCTGCCATTCACACCCTACTCAGGAAAGTGGGGGCAGTTACGGGGCTTGAATGTCAACTGACACTCGCTAAGGCTCAGAGTTAGAGCTTAGAATTTTTTGTCAGTACAATTGTTACTTATCTTTGTCTTAGCACTCTGAGGTGCCCTGGGCGAGAATAACTACACTGGGATTAACAGATACTACTGAAATTAGTTCAGACTTTATCAAATAAGATAATTTGAAAATCTTTGAAAAATTTAGAACTCATATTTGGCTTTCTATCCAAGGCCACTTTTGATTTTTCTCCTTTTAAATGTGACGTTTCATTTACAACTGAGGAGGTTATGTTAGCAAATGATTAAAGATAATTCTGGAGTAGCACAAGGTGATTATTTATTTCTCTCCAGTTCTAAAGCCATGTCTGACTCTTCACTTCTCTGCCTCCTTAACAATTCTCATCTGTATGTCTCACACTGGGCTCCAGCTCATCAACACAGCGTCCATGAACACAAATCCCAGGCAAGTAAAAGTCTATGAATTAGACTTGGATCAGGAACATGGAGTGACAGGGATTGGGGTAAAATACAAATGGATATTTAAAATATGTAAGTGCAGCGTCCTTTTGCAGGCCCAATGCAGTTGTTCCTTGATTACTGCTGGCATGACTGACTACTCCTAATTTTCTCCCATGCTGGCAGCTTTCTCTGTCTAATTTAACATTGGGAGTTCTTTTTCCCTCACTCCTCTGGCTGGGAAGTGGAAAGATTATTCTATAATGCATTTCTTCCTTAAAGTGATTGAAGATAGACACGCAGAGCATTTCAATGTAAGGCTACTATTGCCCATAATTAGGGGAAACATGATAGGATATTAGAAAAATCGGAAATCCACAGTTTACAAATAGTTTGAAGTCACGAATGCTGTTTGGTCCTTTCTGAATTTCTTGTCAGATGGTAAATGGATTGTGCTGTATTATTCCACCGCACATGAGTGTCCAAATCAACTATTCCCTTACAACTCTTTGTTCTATGGGTCAGCTTGTCATTCTAACAGAATGAATGGGGCAAAGACTTCCTCACATCAAATTGCCAATCTTCATTTAAAGGGTTGAGATTGAGTTACAGGCAAGTTATGAGTTCTTTAACAAATTCTGGGATACTGTATGCATGTACACATACAAACACACACACACATACAGTCTGCACCACAAGACAGACTTTCTCTTATTATTTCTATGCAATCATTGAATACAGTTCATTTTAATGTAAGTATCCTTCACACTGATAGGATGAAATTTTATATCTAGCTAAGGGAGAAAGCAGAAGGAAAAGCTACTTATTACTTAGCTTTGCCATTCACAATGTACATCACCAGAATTCTGAAGACCTATCTTTTTAAAACTCAGACCTATTTCTTAGCCTTCCTATCATGATGTATTGTTAATTTGGATAGCTATCCTCCCGTTAAAATTATCAATCAATGAGTGAGGCTAAATTTTTTACGTATACTTTATTACTTGATTTTTATCAAAACATATCATAATTTTAGATAGCTGCATATTTGCAACATTAATAAAAAATCTCATTTTAAATGTGCTCATTTAAAATTGAACTTCATAAATAATTTTCTTTCTAAGTTTTGGCAAGACTCACCACCAGATTGTAAGATTACTAAACAGCCGTACTTCTAAACAAAGTTAAAATGAATACTAGGGTTAAACTGGTCTTCCAAATAAGTTTTATTTTTGATTTCCGTAACATAATAAATTAACAAAAATGTGGTCCAACTGCACATGATTATCAAATATATTTATTTCTGCAATAAACATTGTTAAATGAGGTTGAATTACATCAGTAAAAAACAAAGATCATTGCTATACCAGAGCTTACCATGAAGGAGATGTAATACACAATATTACTTATTGTGTAAAAATTATCAACCAATGAGTGAGGCTAAATTAAGTACTATTGTGTATTAACAATAATACTTATTTTAGCCTATATTAACATAATACAGAATAATACTATATGCTATGCTATATGCTATGTTTTTTTTTTTTTAATAAGTGCTATAGAAAGGAAACAAAGAACAAATAGTACCAGGGTGCTGCTGGTGGGGTTTGGGTCCCAGGCCCAGGTACTCACTCACTATATTGGCCACAATAGGTAACACTGGAATTGTGAAGATAAAACTCAGAGTTAAAGAAGGTAAGAGAGTTAGCGGAACAAAGAATAATGGGCTTTTTTCCCACCCTAAGAATTATGCTTTTATATAATTAGCAGAAAACTAGAGATGAAAGAAAAATCTATTTATTATACAAGTTTCAAATAAATTGTAGCATGTATGCGGAATTAGGCATGTACATTTAGCTATAAAACTAAAATGTATTTTGAGAAATCATAGTAAATCAGTGGAGAGAGAAAATACAGGACTCTATTATCTCTTTTTCCTCCTGTTCCAACCGTAAAAAATTGTAACGTGATGGAAAATGTAATCAAATTATTCCCTTTAATTTCATGGTTGCCTAATTACTCTGAGCAAAAAACAAGCAATGGTTTACAGAGTATGAATATATTTATATTAGTGCCTATTTATGAAATAACTAAATGCCTGTGCCTTCTATCATTAATTGGGACATTTACATTTATAATTATAATTTGTTCAGAAATATGTTTAGTGTATGCTTTATTATCAATTTATGATGATATTATGTAATTTACCTATATGACTATATAAATCACTTTCTATTTGGTAAAATACATTGATTTTCAATATGGCTTTTTGAAATGAAACACATATCATTAATATTTTAAATCAAATTTACTACTTATTATAAGCCTCACTAAGTAACAGAAAACTAGAATTTTTTATTTGTTAATTTAGAGCATAAATTTAAAGTTATGTAAACTTTCCCTTGTATATAATTTAAAGAAGTATTAAAATTTAACTTAGAAAAGTAATGTAGAAGATGGCTGACCAGAGACACCAACCACCAGATCCCTCATAAACAAGGAAGTTTTAGATGAAAAGGTAAAACTAACAAATAATCATAGAACAGATCCAAGAGAAAGCACCAGAACCTACAGAGATTCCACGGGAAGGAGCAAGATGTCGACAGAGGATGAGTCGCTGTAGCCCAGTAAGGAGGGTGGGCAGAGGGGTTCGTTTTCCCTTCCCTGCGTCTCTAACAGCAGGAGGGCTCCGGAGCTGCTGGAGGGACCCTCTGCCCACACAAGCCCAGGGACTGTTGCCACCAGTGAGTGGAGGAAGGGTTGTGGACAGAGCACAAAGTTCCCAGAGCCTCATGGGGTATGTCTACCCCTGCAGGCCAGAACCGGTACAGCAGGCTCTGTATTGCTCCGCACTCACCCTGCACCTCTGTCCTCTCCAGGGGCTTCAACTTCTCAGGCTTCCCCTCTGCTCATTTCCACACAGATACTTCCCAACTCTAGCCCTGACTGCAGAATCCACAGAGGCCCAGCGGGCCCAGGGTAATTTCTGTGCCTCTTGGGGCCTGGACATTCAGAGCTGGTGTCCTCGGGACCAGACTGCTAGCACTCTCCCATGCAGACTCTTTTTTGCTGCCCCCACACTGATGGCTGCCAAGAAAGACAATTGAGGCACAGCACTGAGGTTTCCACAAAGGACTCAGGTCTCTCTTTTTTGGGTCCTACAGTGAACCAAGGTATGCTCGGACTGTGACCCTCATACCAAGCATGCCTTGAAGTGATGGGACTTCAGACCTGTGGAGACCCTGTGGGTGACTTGGGGTAGGTTCACCTCTCCTTGCTCTGATATTAACCTACTCAGTCAGTGGAGGTGAGGGAGCCTGTAGGGGCAGATCAGTGGGGAAAGTGTGCTGTGACTCCTAGTTGTGATGTGCTTACTGGGAACCCCTCCTCCCTGGGAGGGCAAGAGCAGCACTCAGCTGGCCTGGTACCAGCCTGCCAGAAATGGCTGGGGGAACAATGTGGAACAGGGGGAAAGAGAAGAGGCCCACTGTAGGCTTATATGTGCAGGCTGTGAACTCAGATGGACCTGACTCCATAACCGACTCTCTGGCTGGGTGGAGCCATTTCAGCCTTTCCCTGGTAGGGCCCCACCCAGAAATGGGGAGCAAACCTTTGACTCCCGCCACAATAGCCAACTTGTCAGTGTTTGTGGAGCCTGAGGGCAAGGTCACCCAGCACAGCCTTGCCCACCTGCCCTCCCCCACCCTGTTACCAAAACCAGGAAAGGACACCCCCAAAAAGAATGCAACTATAGACTGATACCATTAATGAATGTCGATGCAAAAGTACTTAATAAAATCTTAGCAATGAGGATTCAGCTACACATCAAAAAATAATTCTTCATGACCACATGGGCTTCATGACCAGGATGCAAGGCTGGTTCAACACACTCATCTGGAAATGTGATCTCTCATATAACAGAAGTGAAAACAAAGACCATATGGTCCTCTCCATAGACGTAGAACCAGCATTTGACAAATTGCAGCTTCCTTTTTTGATAAGAGCACTTAAGAAAATAGGCACAGATAAAACATTTCCTGAACAGCTAGAAGCTATCTATGACAAACCCATAGCCAATCTCATACTGAATGGAGAAATACTGAAAGCATTTCCTCTTAGAACTGGAACCAGTAAGGCTGTCCACTATTGCACTGCTATTCAACACAGCGTTAGACGTCCTAAGCAAGGCAAGTAGGCAAGGGAAGGATACCAAACATTCCCAAATTGTCAGGACAGGTGAGAGAAATTATAAAGGAAAAAAAAGGGAAGCATTTGTAAAAAGTACAAATGGCAAGAGCTTATGCCATTATTCTCCTTATCTTGGAAGCAGAAGACAGCCACAAGAATAAAACTCTTAATTGGTTCGGAACAAGTGAAAAGATTAGATTAGAAATAAGCCCCTTGGGCTGGTTGGAATAGATTAGCAGTATTAAAAAGTAATGAACATCCCCATCCTCTTGTAGTATATGTTGCCTTTTTTTTTCCTTTGAGACAGAGTCTCACTATGTCACCCTCAGTAGAGTGCTGTAGTGTCATAGCTCACAGCAACCTCAAACTTTTGGGTTTAAGCAATTCCTTTGCCTCAGATTAGCCTCCCACTAGGTGGGGCTAAGGCACCCACCACAAGGTCCAACTATTTTTTGTTGCAGTTGTCATCATTATTATTACTTTTTTTTTTTTTTTTTTTTTTTTTTGTAGAGACAGAGTCTCACTTTATCACCCTCAGTAGAGTGCTGTGGTATTACACAGCTCATAGCACCTCCAACTACTGGGCTTAGGTGATTCCCTTGCCTCAGCCTCCAGAGTAGGTAGCTGGGACTATAGGCGCCTGCCACAGTGCCCAGCTATTTTATTGTTGTAGTTGTTGCACTTTGCCCGGGACTGGGTTCGAACCCTCCACCGTTGGTATATGTGACCGGCACCCTACCCAATGAGCCACAGGCGCCGCCCATGCAGTTGTCATTAGTGTTTAGCTGGCCCAGGCCACGTTCAAACCTGTCAGCCTAGTGTATGTGGCTGGCTCCATAACCATAACCACTGTGTTATGGGCACCAAGCCTATATATTCCTTTTAAAAGTAAGCGGCTAAGGGGCCAGCCACATACACCAGAGCTGGGGGGTTCAAATCCACCCCAAGCCTGCCAAACAACAAGGATAACTAAAACCAAAAAATGGCCAGGCGTTGTGGCGGGCACCTGTAGTCCCAGAATCACTTAAGAGAATCGTTTAAGCCCTGGAGTTGGAGGTTGCTGTGAGCTATGATGCTGCGGCACTCTACTGAGGGCGATAAAGTGAGACTCTGTCTCTACAAAAAAAAATAAATAAATAAATAAAAGAAGTAATAATGATGACAACTGCAAAAAAAAATAGCTGGACATTATGGTGGGACAGTGCTTGAGGCTCTGTCAAACAACAACAAAAATCAATATAAACCCAGACACTTTGCCCACTCCCCTAGACATTATTCCCCTTAGGTCTTATGCAAGACTACCCATATATCACATGTGGGGACACTCCTAAACAATCATGATAAATCAGTTAATGCTATTTTGTAAATGTTGCTGAAACACAATAAAAGGCCTGGTGAGATTTCAGAGAGGTAGCATCCTCCCACTCCCCTTTGAACTGGTGAGAGTGCTGGCCTCTCAGAGCCCCATCCACTGTTGCTCCAGCAATGGCTGAGTGTGAGAGTCTTCATCATTCTGACCTCCTCCACTTTAGTCATGTTCTAGTGGAGTCAGCAGAGGCAAACACCAACACCAGGTGTGACCAGAGGAAGTCAAGCTATTGCTCTTTGCTGATGATGAGATCTTATACTTAGAAAATCCCAAGAATTCAACTATGAGACTCTTGCAAGACATTAAGAAATACAGTAACATCTCAGGATATAAAATCAGTGTTCACAAATCAGTAGACTTCATATACTCTATCAACAGTCAAGATGAGAAAAAAAAAATCAGAGATACACTATCCTTCATTGTAGCATCAAAGAAAATTAAATACCTTGGAATATACTTAACAAAGGATATGAAGGATCTCTAAAACCCTTAGAAAAGAAATAGCAGAGGATGTTAACAAATAGAAGAATTTACCACACTCTCTTATGTACCTCCATAGTAATCTGAAATTAAAAGGAAAGCAAAGAAATGGAGTTTAATAATGTATTTTACTTTATTGCCACTGTTCGGTTGTAATTCTTTGCTTAATAGGTGAAACAGCCAAAAATAAACCAAAAATATTCTGTGTTCATCTTGATATGTACTACTGTATCTAATTCACAAAATAGCTTAAAGAAATAGAAATTCTGCATTTAATTTTATAGATGAAGGGTTTGGCAACGAATGGTAATTACATATGGAGTAAAATGAGTATAGATAACTAAAAACTATATATCTTAATGTATCTAAAAACTATAGATTGGGAGCGGAAACATAGAGGTCTTTGGCACTTATGATAATAGCTACTTAACATGCTTACAAATAATAGAATGCTAACGTCATAATTGGTTACTAATTTTTCATGACAAGGAAAGGCACTTTTTTACCCTCGTGTGAACTTACCCAATTTTTATTTTTTAGCTTTTTCTTTAATGCATTATTTTAGTTTTATTACGAAGGAAAGAAATTTTAGGGAATTATTGCTCTGCTTTTTACCACGAGGAAGACTCTGTGGACTAATTTCCCTCGTTCGTAAATCATACCTGCCTATCCCATGCAAAGCTGCGAGAGGCAGAGGCAGAATCAGGTTATCTCATGTAGGGATATGGGTGTCATTTAAGAAAATAGAAAATTGTTTTGGGCCCGCAGCTAGGACCTCCAAGGGCATGCCCCTCAGGCCATCTTTCATCTTTCTTTTTTGCATGCCCCAACCAAGCATCTGTGTTCATTGCACCTTTCTCAGTTCTGTCATTTTGGTGAGTACATTCCTCTAAGTCTTTGCTTCCCTTTATTTTCACCCCCATTCCAGAAGACTCAGATCAGCTTCCACACTCCTCACACCTCGTGTTCCAACTCCCACAGGGTCTTTATCTGAGCCACCAAACTGCAACCAGAGTACCCCATCCCTGTACACAGCTTCTTGGAAATTGACTCACCGTCTAGTGTTCAGACAGTGATGTCTGATCTGTTTAGTTAGGAACAACCTGGTGAGGACCCCTTGAACAAAGTGTGGAGCCCTGAGCTTGCGATCCTTCTGAGTAGTTCTGAAGGGAGGGAGGCTATATGCAAGGTGGATTCACTGAGTGAATGCTCAGGTGTTTTTCTCCCACATTCCCTGGATCTGGGCATTTTCCAAGTTATAGACACCTATTTCTGACAACCTGCCAAGATTGTGAATGCAATTAAGAATGGGAACATTTATTTATTTATTTATTCATTGATTTTACTGAAGAGATACCTGGCAACTTTGATCCTGTTCTAAAGGAATGGTGTAGTGTTTTCCAGGTAGCAGGGCAGGGGGAGGGTCAGCATCTGCACCTTTGAAGGAGGGAGAGAAGTTCTCCTTGGCCCAAGTGTGAGGGATGTGCCTACGACAGGGATTATATGAGATTTCCTAGGGAGTATCTATATAAAATGACAAACCGAGATTGTTTAACCTCTCTGACACTTCATTTCCTTTGTATAAAATGAGATGCTTGGATGAGTTGTTTTCTGAGACACGTTCTCTCCCCATAAGGCTCATTCAGTCATCCTTGAATGGAGGTTTCGTTCACTGCTTCGTTCTAAACAGAATAGCACACCACGAATTATTTTCAGTTAATTGGCAGGGCTTCAGCCTTACAGGAGCAATGATGACTGTGAGGCTCATCCCACTCCTACGGCTGTTTGTAAAGAACAGTTTTGCCAAAGATCTGTGCTCCTCATGTATCCCTCGATCCCTGTATCCTGGAGAAGATGCTGACCCCATACATCTTGAACATCCTTACCTCTTTACACATCAAAACTGAATTATTGTATTAGTACTTTCTATCTTATTTCAAAAATAGGTGCCCATCAGCCTTGAATGGGTCAAACATTTGGTCTGGCACCAGGCACACGTATAATGGAGGCCCCAGTGCTCCACTAAAAATCTTTGTGACCTAGGGCAAGTGATTAAACATCTATGGACACCATCTGTGAAACAGAAGGGGTAATATGTGTGCAGGCTGTGGAATGATTGAAGAGAGAGCATAAAAAGGGCCTACTAATAATTACAGCTTTTCTTCCTGTTATTATTATATGATATGAGAAGTTCTCAATGAAATTCTAGCTCTTACACTTAAGGCAAATCCCCTATTTCCCCGTTTATAAGATTAATTTATACTCCCCAAAACATCTATAATAAAATATTTGCATCATTTTTTTAATTACTACGGGATGGCTTTCTATATATCTCTTTTTAAAACTCCAGTTGTTATTAAATACATTTATTATTTGGAAGAGTCACATTTTGGTAAGAACATTTTGCAGGGAAAAGAAAGGACAGTCATACAGTTTCTTGTACGTTAAAATATCCTGGGGGTACATGTACAGATTGAATTCATAAACTATGAAAAGCACTGTTCTATTTTGACATTTCTGCACGACAATCAAGCAAATGTCTGTGTGTGTAGGTGCATGCACGTGTGTGTGTGTGTACACACAGGCTATTAAAATTAACTTATATTAAAGTTTGAAAAGATGAAATAAGGTTTGGATCATGTGGTAAAGGCTGTTGTTGGTCACCAGCCTGTGTTTGCTTCCTTTTAGCAATAAAGATCTTATTTAGGGTATTAACTTATCCTCTTCTGCTTTCATACAAAGACTTAGCACAACACAAAGTATTGAAGAAATTCCCTTGAGTACAGCACCTACAGAATGATTCCTTATGTGAGATTAAATCACTAGGTATGCAGGAAAGCATTTTTACATTAGGAGAGGAAAAAGGAAATATGTTTAAACAGAACAGATAGGAATATGAGCAAGAAGGAAAGAACGGAGGAAAGAAAGCAGGGAGGGAGACAGAGGAGGAAGAAGGAGGGAAGGAAAGAAAGAAGGAAGAAAGAAAAAAAGGAAGGGAGGGGAGGAGGAACGGGCACACTGGTGATATTGTTAGTATCGTTCCTCTCAGGAGATCATCAGTATAAACACATACTCAGAATATTTGAATTTCTTCAATAATTTTTTTAAAAAGCAAATTGAAGGGAGAAACTAGATTCATTTCACAAATTTAAGTATAGCTGATGTAGTAGAGTGATTCTAATGGGACTTGCTGGTTGGATTACCCTGTTGTTTTTTTTTTTCTGTTTTTGTTTTTAATCTTATTATTATTGTTCAAGATGAAAATCTGGCAGCCAAATATTACAGTGAATAAGTTTATGAATCCATTAATAATACGTAGTTTGGCCATGATCTTTCAATGTGATTTTTAATTTCTAGCAGCTTTACAAAGCTTCTTGTAATTTCAAATGTGTTTTAGCCCTAGATTTGAAAATAGCATTTTCCAGAGCTGGTTAAAATTACTTCTGCTTAAATTTGCCTGTATTGAGGGTTGCTATGTATTTTCCACAAAGCCCATTAGAAATCTAAACAATTCAGGAAAGCACATATTTTCCTAAAGTGATGACTTTGAAAATTTAAAAATCATTTATAGAAAATTGACTACCTAAAATACTCTGCCTGTATTTGTTTGGGTCTTGGCACAGCTAAAATGCAAATGCCCTTTCAGTGTTAGTTTGCTTTCTTTTTGTGTTACACTACAGAAAGATCTCTTGCTGGTATTTGTTAGTAAGTTCATCTTTCTTACAAACATCAAGAGATGACCTTTCATGGCCCAAAGATTTATCAAGCCAGCAATCTATTCCCTGGAGCCGGCATCTTCAGCCTCTTCCCCTGCCAGTCACGTCCGCGGAAGGACTTTGCTAGACCCCGTGAGAAAAATGGACTAATCTACTTGTTTCAAAGAACAAGAATGACATCTTTACTGGCTGCACTTTGTCTAGAAGAACGAAACTAATAAAGGATGAAATATTTTATCCAATTTTGGAGATATGATGCAATGATTTTACAGTAAAGAATAAAAACAGTATCAGTTAGTGTGTTGCTACTCCAGGAAGGTAAGGCTTCCTTCCTGAGGGAAAAAAGAGGACAGAAATTACCATAACGTCAACACAACAAACACATTTGCAAAACACATTATCTGTTGTAAGTTCATTTTCTCCCTGACACAATCTGTGGCTCGGACACTGTGTATTAATTGATTTCTGGTCTCTTGTTTGGATATCATAAAGGGGCAAATACATCTGCAATTAAGTTCAATTATTTCTGACTTGGGAGACGGTCCTCATCAATGATAACTGGTGAAAACATTACAGAGGCAGCTTGTCAAAGGCTCCTGGAAAACCGAGCAGTATAAAGACTAGGTAATTATCATCAGTGCTACTTGTTAGATGGAAAAAGACAGCTACAGTCACAGCAATAGCATTCCAAATAAGTTCCCAGGTTAGGAGGAATGGAAGTCATCCTCGCGGTGAACCAGACCCACCAAGGATGCTACTTGCTCATCTGATGAGAGGCGGCTCAGATATGGCACTTCCACCAGGAAGCTTCGGTAAGACAGCTATTTATTTATTTATTTATTTATTTGTATATTATGTATTTATTTATTTATTGTTCTTCAGGTAAAATAAATAGAATGTCAAAACTCTATGTATTTGCCAATTTTCATTGTCTTTTCCTCAGGCTTTCCAGTGAGGGTGCTCAGTGATACGGCTCAGTGATACGGCTCAGTGTTGCAGCATTTTAGAGAATGTTGTATTTCACAGTAGGGTGCAGAGCTCACAACAGCAAGTACATTCACTTTTTGAGGAAAGAAGGAAAGCTTTTCTTGACTGAATTTGTTCATCTGCATTAGAAAGTTTAGTTCTCCCTGAGATAGGAACCACGTCAGTAAAGAAGGAGTGAATCGTTCTTCCCTAAGGAAGATTGTTTGTTGCTTAATTATGCCTGTGGCCCATTTAGCATTTCCCAACCTAATGCTGGGAATGGTTCATCTTCATGAAATAACCTTGTCTCCTTGTCAATGAATTTCCTTTTCCTTATTTCTGGGCTTCTGCTCTTTGTCCTTCTTCAAATATGTGCTTTGCTTTAGTTGCCATGTCAATGTCTCTAATTTTTAAGTTGAAAATGACATCCTTCCAAAGGCAATTGGGATTCATCCTCTTTTTGATCTTTCAATTTCTTCCTTCCTCCCCATTTTTGTGACTATGGACCACCTGTTGGTACGTGCAAACAAAGTATTTCCCTGTGTATTTGGCATGCATGACACTATTCTATTTTCTTTCAATCAGGTAAAGTGACTTCATATCCTTTGAAGAAAAATAAAATCTCAATGGTAATTCTGTGCTTGCTGTCCCAGGGAAAGAGTGGGAGATGTTATTTGCACTGTAGTCCAATTTAAAGCAAAATCCCATTCTCCTCTTAATTTCACCTAGATTCCTTTGGAGATACACTAATAACCATTAGGGGGATGTGAGAATGTATGTTACTCATATTCCAGACACAATACAGCTCTGCTCCATGCTATACACTCCAATTGTCAGCCGATGGTATCTTGCTTTGGCACAGATATAATGAGCACTGGCATCTTCACTAAACACTTAGCATAAAAGGGTGGAATGAGCAGATGATGGGGAATCCTGCTCAGTCACAAATGTTGCACTGTTTTGGAAACTCAGGGAACTTGTCCTTCTGAAACTATCTCTGATATCTCTTCACTATCATTTAATAATGTCCAGTGACACTGAAAGATCTCACTTGAAACGTGGTTGTATGACTCTTCTGTTTTTGCAAGCAATACTTTTTTTCCTGCATAAAAGGCTGAGAGATTCTAATTAACAGCCGGAATCATTCTATCACTGAGATTCTTCTGGTCACAAACAGATTAACATGTGCAAAAAAAGTCTGCATGTATTTTTGAGAGATCTTTGGAAGAAATACCTTAGAAAGATGCGTTCCAAGCTTAACCTGTGGGGAGAGATGCATGAAAATGCTCCCTGCCCCTCCCCTGACCTTGCTTCCCCATCATCATCCCTGTTACCACATGAATAGGAGCATCACTTGCTCTGCTGGACGTGAAAGAATTAAGCGATTCTGTGGTAACTGAGCCCTTTAGATTATTTCCCAAGCTGCTATGTGTCAAGACTAAAGCAGATTCAGAAGTGTATTAAGCTCTTTGGAAATGAGCCACTTTGATGGAATTCATCAGCATCATAGAATTCATCTTTACTACTGGAATGCAGAACTCTGGGACTACATTTGGAGACAAGTTGAGATTGCTTGGAAAAATTAGGCTGGGACTGGATAATAAATGCCCACTGACTGTAATATTTGACACTGAAGTCTTACACCTAATATAGGTATGATTGAAGTTTTATATCTAAGTCTTGGACACTAGAAATAAATCCTGAATCTACAACCTAGTGGCCAAAGAGGCAGTGGGGACAGTACAGTCTGGCCCTGGGAAGACAGCAGGCAACTGGAGACTCCAGGGTCGGGACCAGCTCCTCTCCCAGGACTCCAGCCACAAGTGGCCCAAATGAAAGCCATTTGCCAAAGCTCTGCTTTTTGGGCTTCCAGAGGAGGGACTTGGATTACACTTGAACACTCTTTTGGGCTACCCACTTGATCAGATTGACTGTGCTGGGGAGAAAGGGGTCCATGTACTCACTATTTTAATTGTTGTTCTTCCTTCTGACTTCTCCCTGTGTCTTGATGGGTTTTATGTGTGCAGACTTAGAAATACGTAAGCAAAGAAGAATGTTGAGTTTCTAAGATTGAGCCAGTAACAACTAAATGTGATCCACCGAGAAGTGAAATTCCTACATCTGGGGAGGCATTGGTATGTTACACTGAAATTTGCAACATTTAATAAACACCTGTTATGTGACTGGTATTTGGCTAAACATATTCACGTATGTTAATTCATTTTTGAAATGAAATGACAAAATACTATCTAAAAACATATAATCTTTATAATATTATGAGCAAACCATAAGCTAAGCATAAAAATATAGACTTCTCTAGTAACTTATACAAGAGCTTTTTATATATCAAATAAAGTAAAATCAGTATGGTAAACAACATTGTCACTACATAATTCTTCATATAATATCGGTAATGCTTAGGAATGAGACCACTTCCTTTGAATAAGAGACACTATATTTAACAATAAAACTCTTCTGAATGCACGGTAATTAAAACCCTATGTAGGGGATAAATCCTGTTCATTTTCTGCCTCGGATGCCAGTTATAAGACGTATTTTAGTTCGACCATCTGACTGGAACATCTGTTACCTGTTTTGTTCTGGCTTCTGAAAGCTCTTTTTTTAGTGTGACTAAGCCCCACTATGTGTTTTATGATATACAAGTGGCATAACGGCACTTAGCAGATGTTCTTTAGTGGCAGGATACATACGTGTCATTGACTAAGGCTACAAATCTTTTTAATTCATCAAGTAACATAAGGGTTCTTCAGTAACCTGGTCTTTTACACCTCTATGACATACATAGAAAAACTTCCTTTGATAATAAATGCATAAAAAAAACCACCTTTGCAACCCTTGTTTCCCAGAGTGGTACCACATGAGCCCGGAAAACAGAGAAAAGACAAAATAATATTATGGACAAACACAATAACAATATGGCTCATTATAATGCTGCTTTTGTGAAAAGAGAAAAACACCATTAAACCTGAGAAATAATAGCAGTGTCAGTTTCAGTTTAGTGAAAATCAACCAAGTGCCACATGGTTTACACATTCCAGGGAGGAAGTGAGGATCAGAGAGATGGTGTGAGGTGTGTCAATCCACGTAGCTGGTGAGTACAGTCTGTGTTGCCTAGTGCTAAATCCCACATGCTTTCTCCACTTTCGTATGGTTGGATTTATGTTGTTGTCAATAGAGAAGTAAAAAGGCGAGAATAAAAGCAAAGTATTCCATGCATCCCGTCACCTAACCTTCTGTCTATAACATCAAGGTGATTTGGGTAGAAAGTTTCCAAAGTGACCATCATCCGTCATCAGCACTTCTTTTCCTCTGTGCGTGAGTGTTCTGGTCACACCATTATAGCCCCTTTCTCTTGAATTCTGCCTACCTTTAAAGTCCATTGTTTAACTGATAGTGTATAACAGTGAACTCTAGGACTTCAGAGACTATCTAAATATATAATCAATGCAAAAACCCCAAAACAACAATAACAAAAAAACCCTTTAGGGTCTACTTTTTACATTCAGAGGATTCAGGGGAAAGCCAGTTGTTGTGCAAAAAGTCTGGCTATCTCCAGAAAGCCACACTGTGAGGAAGCGTAGGTCAGCCATGTGGACAGGCCTACCCAGTGAGAGACATTCCCAGGAGCCATCAACTATCCCAGCTGTTGCAGCCCAGCCACCAGAGGGCGATGAAGAAGCCATCTTGAGCATTTCTGCCTCGGCAAAGAGCGTCTGAAGAAGAACCAAGGGCATAACTGAAGCCCTGGACTGCAAGCAGAGTTATGTCATTTCAGCTCTTCACAACCACATGAGCGGGCCCAGCTGAGGACCCGTGACGGTATCATGAAGCTTAAGACATGCATCCCTGCTGCGCCCAGCCAAAATTCCAGACCCATAAGACTGTGTACATTTAAAAAAATCATGTTTGAACTGCTAAATTTTGAGTGTTTGCAACATAGCAATAGATAATCAAATTTTTGGTGTTTAAAAAGAAAATGAAAAAAATGCTTACTATACAAGACGTCATTACTTGTCACCCACAAATTCTCTTTCTTATATCTAATGATGAAAAGAATTTTGTTACTATTTTTTAAACGTGTTTTTTTTTGAAAAAAAGATATTGTTGTATACTCAGATATTAGAAATAAAAAAATTAGTATGAATGTGCAATTTTTAAAACTATGCCTATTGTATGGGGGCAGACACAGCAATTACTTCCAAAAGATAATTTAAAGCTTTTTGAAAAATAAAATTCATCTTATTCTGTTGTCATTTACTTCTCTAAGGTCATCTTTTAAGAGCAATTACAAAACATACACATTGAAACATAGACATGGTCTACAGACCCATACTTGATTTAGTGGAAATTAAAATGAGCTATATACCCCTTTTATTATTGTCAGTATCTGAAAAAAGCATTGACATAAAAATTACCCAGAAACTCCCTGTCTATTCCCCAGGCTGTCAAAAATGCTCAGGAATCCTAATCCACACATTTTGATTAGGTTCAAAACCATATGACTTCAGGCAGAAAGATATTTCAGCCCAATTGGAGGCCCTTAGGGAGAGTGTGACTGCTCAGCTTGATTTATTCCACAGGCATGGCCACAGGAGCATAATATCTCAATGGATAAATGGATCTGTTTAATGATTCTTACAACACTTTAGTAATCACAAAAGGTGCTATATTTAAAAGAATGGAACCTGCCGTTCTTTAAAAAACAAAGTACCTATTAATTGCAAGAAACATAAAAATTGTAAGGAGCTGGGGAGGGCTATCAGCTAAAGATTTCTCCACCTGGGTTGGGAATTCACATTTTTAGGAAATAAAGATGGCGAGTAATCATCTGTGAATGGTTATAGAAGTAGACAAAATTCATCCTTAGGAGTTAAAATGTCGTCTGCTCCCAGGTCTGCAGGTTCTTATTAAAACACTCACCAATTAAAAACTAGTTTAGTGTAATGAAGAAACTCAGAAATTCGATGTCAGAAATATCTGGGAAGAATGTATTTAATTTGATCAATTAAGAGGTTTTATTTGTTTATTTTTTTAATTTAGTCCTCTGACTTGTTCAGCTATTATTTTTTGATGCCTGTTATGAAAGAAGTGCCACTATAGTTGCAGGAGGAAACAAAGTATTTAAATCATTCTTCTGTGTACAAGAAAGATGTACTTCACTTGAAATAATTCATGGCAAAACCGATGATCATCCTATTGTCCAGAACAGATGACTCCAAACTTTTCCTGTAAATGGCCAGATAGTAGCCATCTTAGTTTTTGGGAAAAAAATTATATTATATAGTTTTTAAACATTATTTCAAAATATTATAGGGGTGTAGATGTTCTTGATTACATGGATCACTTTTGTAAACTTGAGTCAGGGTCATACGTATGCCCATCAACTGGATAGTGTTCAAGGTACCCATTAGGTGGGCTTTTGCCCATCCCTTCCTCCCTCCACCATCTGCTTGAATTTTGCTGAGCTGGCTCGGCGCCTGTGGCTCAAGTGGCTAAGGCGCCAGCCACATACACCTAAGGTGGCAGGTTCGAATCCAGCCCGGCCCGCCAAGCAACAATGATGGCTGCAACCAAAAAATAGCCAGGCGTTGTGGTGGGCGCCTGTGGTCCCAGCTACTTGGGAGGCGGAGGCAGGAGACTCGCTTGAGCCCAGGCGTTGGAGGTTGCTGTGAGCTGCAATGCCACAGCACTCTACCCAGGGGGACAGCTTGAGGCTCTGTCTCAAACAAAAAAAGAATTTTGCTGAGTGAGTTTTACTTTCCTCTTTGCATGTGTGTGTTCACCAGTGAGTTCACGTTTAATAGCAAGTACTTGTGGTGTTTGTTTTTCCATTGTTTAGATACTTCATTTAGAATAATTGTCTCCAGTTCCATCCATTCTTGTATTGGGGGGGGTGCATAAGGGGGTTCCACATCCTTGCACTGTGAATTGTGTTGCAACAGACATTTGAGTGCAGGTGTATTTTGGGTAAAATGACTTCCTTTTCCTTGGGAAAATACACAGTAGTGGAATTGCTAGATTGAATGGCCAATCTACGTTTCTTTCTTTGGGGAACTGCCACACTGTTTTCTATAGACTTTGTACTAATTTGTAGTCCTACCACAAGTGTATAAGCATTCCTTTCTCTCTTCATCCATGTCAGCATCTCTTGTTTCTGGATTTTATAATAAAAACTATTCTAACTGGAGTAAGATGGTATCTCATTGTGATTTTCCTTTACATTTTCCTGACGATGAGTGACACTGAGCATGTTTTCATATGTTTATAGGTTGTTTATCTACCTTCATCAGCAAAACTTCTGCTCATGTCTTTTGCTCATTTTTTAATGGGGTTGTTTGATTTTTTTCTTGCTAATTTGCTTGAGTTCTTTGTAGATTTTGGTTATTAGTCTTCTATCAGATATACAGCTTGTAAATATTTCCCACCATTCTTAGATTGTCTATTTGCTCTGTTGATTATTTCCTTAACTGTGAAGAAGCTTTTTAATTTCATCAAGCTTGTTTATTTTGGTTATTACGGTGATTGCCTTTGGGGTCTTCTTTATATATTTCTTTGCCTATCAATATTCAACATACTTGTCTAGAATTCCTATAATTTTATGTCTTAGGTTTTAGTTGGTTATCCATTATGATTGAATTTTTGTGACTGTGATCGGTGCAGGTCCTATTTCAACTTCTTTACATGTGGATATCAAATTTTCCCAGCACCATTTACAGAATATACAATAGAATATAATATGTACTGTATTATATACATGGTATTATATGCAACTTTGACTTAATTATTTTATCACCTTTTTCACTAATCAGATAAATGAATCCTTGTTTTAATGCCAATTTTGCTTTTTTATATTTAATTATATGCTACAAACTCAGAATTATCAGAATGACTTTGATAATCATTAGAATGAAACAATGCATTCTGAGTTTATAACACATAATTATGTATTATATTTGTAAAATGTTCTATGTACTAGTACAATATACTTTATTATGTTACCTATTTTTATTGATTAAAAAAGTCTTTTAATTTTTTGTTCAATATTTACAATCAGACTAAATAGAGCTACATAAGGTAATAAAAAAGAATATTTTTTGAGATTAGAAATGCAAGAATCTAGAGAAGAGATAAAGAATGAAAATCAAACTGGCATAAAAACATGCATGAGTTTATCTAATTAGTAAAAAGGGTGATAAAAATAATGATTTAAGTAAATGAAGAAAAAAGAAAAGAGAAGAAAATAGTGACTAATTCTCACATAAATTGAATTTAATTTTGACCAAAGTATATTACTTAAACATTAATTTTTAATTCAACTTGTTAATATGTTGTTTAGGATATTGCACCCTCATTTATAAGTGAAATATGTTTGTAATTTCCCTTTATAATAATATATTTTCTCCAATTTTAATATCAGGTGTATCCAGATTAAGTATAATGATTTTGAAGTATTTCTTCTTTTTCTATTGTCCATAAGATTTGGCATGATCTGTTTTTTCAAATTATCTTTTACTTTTATTTATAAATATTGGTTGTCTATTTTTTGAGACTTTGAAAAAAAAAAAGAAGTTAACTGATGACTCCAGACTGAACCTCAGAGTCAAAGCATTCTATAATAGACATACTCTTATTTGACAATGTGAATGTTACTTTCTTTGCAGTATTATTATTATTGCTTAATATTTCGTTGCAGCAATCATCTGATTTCTTGTCTGAATGTATTTATCTTCATTCGGTCTTTAGGAGGCTTTTGTTTCTAGTCCCTATTTTAAACATTGTTAGTGTTGTTAAATTTTAAGCCTTTTTAATTTCGTGAAGACAAAAAGTGGAAACCTAATAAACACATGTATATGTAAAAAAAAAAAAAGAAAGAAAGAAAGAAAAAAAGAGAGAGAAAATCCTAAAGCACAGCAAACTTAATGCTCAAAGGAGAATAATTTAAACTTCTTCAAGACTGTAAACTGGGTTACTTTTGTGGCAGCTGAATTCCCTTTTAAAGCATATAATACAAGATCAACAGAAAAAAAAAATGCATGAGTTTATCTAATTAGTAAAAAGGGTGATGAAATAATGATTTAAGTAAAAGATGCATTTCCAAAATAAATTTTTTCTTACATTTGAATAAGATACATGTCTACACAGTTAAACTGATAGTTTTCATAAAATTAAACTCACATAAATATCATGAAAGATGCATGTACTTTCTCTTTCCAAATAATTTAAAGTGCCAAAAGAAGCATGTACCAAAATAGGCAAAGCTCAATGGGTTTACTTACACAAACTGAAGTTACAACACTGCCAAGATGACGGAATGCTAATGTTATCAGAATTCATGAAATTCAGCTCATCTCAAATGCCTGAGCACTCCCGCAGTTCTAAATTAGAGTCTACTATTTTATGTGGTTGCTTTGTTGAGTGAAATCTAGATTTAAATTATATAAAATTTATGACCTTTTCCTTCTAAAGAAAAATAAATGCTTTGCTGACTTATTCTTATGCCCTATTGAAATTATTGCGTGATTTTTTTTTTATTAATTTGAAATCGATATAATGGGTTAGTGTAAAAAATATTTGCAGAACTTAATTGAAATTGTGCCTCTCTAACTTAATTCTGCTCAGCAATAAATTATACATCGAATAGTAGATTTCTGATAAAAACAATGAATTCAAATTTAGCTTTTTAGTTTGTTAGGCTCATTTGCACAACTCAAAAAAAAACCCGGAATGTTTAAGCGTTTTCTTTTTTCATTTTAGACATCTACAATATCAATAAAGATGTCACACATGCACAGAACATTTCAGAAACAGAATGCAGCTGGCATTTCAGCCAGAAAGACAATTTTCCTTGGGGGCTCTTTCATTGCTTTAACACTAATCTGTGACAAAAAGGTCTTGTCAGATTCTTATTGCATTTAAGAAGCTTTTGGTGAGATTTGTATTGATCTAGAATAAGGCATCTGACAACATTGCAATAAATTTTTACTACTTAGAACTGATCAATATGTGTTTTTCCTCTCAAACTTTTTGCAGAAAATTACCTTAAGTTCTTTCAGATATGGGCAAGATGTTGCTAATAATATTTTACTCAAAGAAAACATTGAATGAAGAGGAGAGAATTCATTATACTTTGATCAGCATTTTCCAGGGATTGGTTATATCTAATGTACTAGATCTAATATATAGAGAAATAACACAGAGATTGACAGATAACCGAAGGACCTGTATTGCTGTTTTTTAGTTTATCAATGTATGTATCTTTTAATTTCATTCATGCCATAATAAAAGTATAGGGAATATCATTACATGGCAGAGAGTTATTGGCCCTACATATTTGATTAGGAATTGAAACGAGTGAGTAAATAAACCACTATCTTCCTTGTTTTAAAATAACATGATGTTTCAATATTGATACTTATTTTCAGGACCATGTTTGTATTTTTCTTTCTTGTATTATCCTAATTTATTGTACTTTTCAAAATCAGTTCTCTATTAACTTTATGCTTGGCTATGGAGATATTTAGGCTAAGGTAGAAGGTGAGGAAATAAAAAACCTAATCTCTTCAACAATGCAGTCAAGGCTGATGCTGAAAGAGTAGATATGATAAGAAATCCCACATTTCCATTACAGTGCCTGAGGAAGGATGGTCATATTAAAATTATTTATCTAACTATGATCATTTAGAATAACAGCTTTCTTAAATAATTTTAATTAACTGGCATCTCAACAGAAGAAAAAATGACCCAGAGTGTTTTATTTGTTGAGAATATTTAAATATTTAAACTATAGAGTGAATTCAGTAAAATGTCTTTCATTTCTTATGTTCTAAAAAGATATTTCTATCTAGTATATCTCATATAAACTGGAGACATTCAACACAATGCTTTATTCACTTGCTTTTAACAACTGTGATATATTATGTATACATTTTGTATGTGTATTATATCAGGAGGTTTCTGGGGAAAACATTCAAACAATACATTTTGTATTTTATGAAATGTATTGATGGTCCACTCTGCTTTTGTGGGAGGAATGATATTGGTTTCCAACTGATGCCAGGCTTCTGAGACACTATAGCCTTCACTCAGAGCCAAATTTACTTAGCTGCAAGGAGTGACACAGAACAAGAAACAACAGAGCACAGACGTAGTACGGCAACCATGAACAGTGGTTTCATGACCACCAGACAAAACTTCTGGTGTTTATCTCTCTCCCCAATTTGGTTATGTTCAGTGAAAAGAGAGGAGGCTGAGTTGATGTAGGCCATTAAAGTTCAGAGAAGCCACCAGGTCTTAGATTTCCTCATGTTTTAACGCATCAGTAAGTCATGCCTTTCCCCTCCTCCCTGGGCTATCATCTTGCTCCCATTCTTGGAGACAACTACTTCTCATAAACACTGGTTATATATTGTTTAACATACAATTGATTGGTACAGCCATAATTCTTGGCTGGATTTTCTTTTATTTTTACCTGTTGTAAGTATCCACTTAACAATTATTTTAGTTAATGATGCAAGAAAGACCCAAGTAAGATACAACATGTTACACCCCTCTAAGGCTAGAGGAAAGGTCAAAAAATCAGTTTATTATCCTATTCTTTCATTTAGGAATTCAATTTAAATGTCCTAAGTGCTCAAATGGGAAACATTGTTCTCTTCTCAAATATTATGGTCCTTATGATAATTATGCTGTAACAATAGATTATTGTGCCTTTGTATGATTTTGATTACCATGCTTACTTGTTTATATTTTACAACTAGAACTAAAAGGTACACGTTGTAAGCTTTTTTTCTTAAATGTTATTTTGATTACATTTCCATATAAATATAGATGATTATAATATCTTTCACTTGTGTAATATCTTTCTTTAAAAATGCTTATAATTACTACTACAAAAAGCTCATTTAATAAAATGCTTTCATATAATTTACCCATTAGTTTTCAGATGGAGTTGTATTTAATTAAGACAACCTAGAAATCCTGGTAACTGTCTCTTAGTGTTTAGACTAAGCTCTCTATATAGCACATTCAAAAATGTTTGTTAAAATATTGTTTGAATCACATTAATGAGTATAGTCTAACTGGAAAAAAAAAGTCAAAGTTTAGTAGAAAGCAGAAAAAAAACAAATCACATCAGAATGGGAAGCTAACAGAATTAAGGGAAGGCTGATGCTGGAATTTGCCTGGGGTTAACTGCCAGTCATGTTGGCTTATTGCCTGGGTTTTAATGGGCCACGTGTCGGGGAGCAGGAGGGAATTCAAGATGTCCTTGAAGGGTGAGAAATAGGATTTGAGAATCCTGATGAAGACCTGGGTTCCTGTAGTATAGCATATTAAGTAAGTGGGGGGGGAGGGAGGAGTGAATGAAAAAAAGAAGGAGGCGGAGGCAAAAGAGGTGGAGAAAGAGGAGAGGAGGGGGAGGGGGAGGAGGAGGAGGGGGAGGAGGAGGAGAGCTCATGTGATAAGAGACGCTGAGAAAGTCCCTGAACTTGGCATTACATCTAACAGAATGTAAGGAATTTTTAAAATATTTTATTGTAATTCTTACTCTCCAAAAAGGTTTATTTATGTTTGAGCAGAGAATTCGTAGTAATTTTATGTTATTAAAAAGTGTAAGCAAAAATTGTAAACCACAAAATCAAACCTGTAAATAATGGAGAATTACAATATACAGAATCTAAAAAAATCATGAGTATGTTTAAAGGAATTAAGAATCGATTTGTAAAGGTATTGGAAAACCAGTCTGCAAAATGAATCAAGTATATTTGACAAAATTAAAAATTATATGTGAAATAAAAATAGAAAAAAAAAAAAAAACAACCAAATGGGCAGATAAGTTCTTTTTCTGGCAATGGAGGGCTCATTTGTTTTGCTTCATTCCTCTGGCTGAAGACAAATACAAAACATGAATAGGAATAAAGTGTGAATGGCCAGTTGTAGGTATTGGAGAACCACCCAAGCAACAAATCTTTGAGGGAAGAAAACCATGAAAGGACAAAACTACAAGAGAAATGAGCCAAACATAAGACACTGCTTTTTACCCTTAAAGGTTTTGCCTTTTACTATAACAGCAACAAAGGTATAGAATTTGGCTCCCGTGTGTATGCCACAGGAAACAATTGCACGGGTGCATGGAAACTGTCCTTAAAAACAGCAGTGAAGGAAAAGAGCAGGGATTCCTGGACAGCAGAGTCAGTAAAGCAACGGCTGGATGCTCCTACCATAAATCTTCCCAGAGGTGAAAATGAACCAAGTTCAGATGAGAACTTACTTGGACGAAACCATGAGTATGATCAGCAGAAGGGAATAATAATCACGTCAGACAAATTTGTTTTGCTCCAACTATCCAAAAACTGGATAAATTGAGTCACAGATTGTTACTTTATTTAGTTTAAATAAAATTCAAGAAAATACAGCAACATAGTTTTGTCAATTTTTTAGGGTTAGAGGGAGAAGTGGAGTGGTCAGAGGCACACGGTGTGCCTTAAAGCTGAAGCAGTGGTTATGTTTTATTGCTTCAAGTCGTAAGTGATAGGCATTAAACAGTTTTTTACTGTACAGTCTTTCAAATATATAATACTTTGCACAATAGGAAAATTGAAAACTATGTTATTATCAGATTATATGATCTATCTTGATTGTAGTTATTCCTGGTGTCAAAATATCTTCTTACTTCAACCATAAAGCATTGATCAATTGAATGATGTACTAGAAGTATGCCACACTTAAAAATGTAAATCTGATCATTTTTAAATCAAGAAGTACTTATGTAAAGAAAAACAAAATTTATACAAAGATTATTTTACTTCAAAAAATATGCCTTCTATACTTCAGACTTCCCAGCAGAGGAAGAGACAATGTGACAGAGATTAAAAACACAAAAAAACAAATGTAACTAACTCTGTTTATTAAAAAGATGCTGTATTTTGTAAAAGTCTTATCTACAACTATGTAGGATACACATTTTAAATTTGTTGTCATCCTGTATAAAAGTTCAGTTTATCTTTAAAAATCATGGGCAATGTTAATGATGATATTTAAACATATTTTATTTCATGCTTCAGATTCTTGGTTTAAGTTTGTTTCTTCCAGCAGAAAAAGCAGCAGTATATATTTTCTACTTTCATTGTCCAAGTATTGGAATTAGGAAAGTCTCTTCCACAAAAAATTTGAACATGGCCAATAGTGAAAAAAAACAGTGAATTTTACTTGTTCTTAATGTCTTTAGAAGAAAAAACTTTTTACTATAATCCATGCAGGAATACATTCGATATAAAATAAATATATGCAAATAAACACTGCCACATAAAATGTGTCTAAATGAATTGTAAGTTGTCTTAGGGAAGGGGACTATTGAATATATTTAAATCCTACAAAGTATTTAGAGTAATTGTTACTCTATAACTACTTATTGATTAATGAGTTATGTAACAACAACTAAAATCTTACTAATCAACACTCACAATTGAACTATCAATTACATTTAAAAGCACATTCAAATAAAAATAGTTGATAAATATAACTTATTATATAATTCTAGAATGTAATTATAATAAAGAAATTATGGTTTGCAAGGAAAGTAGCCATATAAGTCACTGCTTCTTAGATTTCTATGGTATCTTTCCTTCAAATGGGTGAAGAACCCATGACTTTGGGGCCACATGAGGCCTTTGAGTCCTTGAGTGCAGACTTTTGACTGAATCCAAATTTTACTGGGATGTTGTAACTCAGTAGAGGGCCTGAACATGGATTTATAGATTTTGAAAGGCATCATAAATGAATAAAAATCAAATATTCCAGGTAAAAACCAGGGACTGAAGCAAAAGATCAGAGATACTTTGATATCACTGTAGTATTAATTTGATGGTGCATTCTTCCTAATACAATCAGCTTATTTTCCTAAACCAATAGATTTGTGGATTATTTAAAGAAAAAAAAAAAAAGAAGTATTTAGAATGTTTTATATGCATTCTTGTAAAATTTCTTAAAAGTGGGGTGATAAAAATGTGATTCAAATACATGTTTCATCATCAAATCCATGGTCCTTTTATATTTGGTTTTATTCCTGATTCATTTTATTGGCAGATATTTACTAAATGAAATTTTGTCAGTAACAATCTGAATCATTTAAACACAACTTGCACAAAGGCCAATAGAGTTAGATATTTGAGAACCAGCATCTTTTCTGTTCAAATACTAAATTGTGTACATCTTTTAGGATACACAGTATTCTTTGAAAGTTTAATGGGTACCTTTTTTTTTTCAGTGATAAATTCCTTTAGGGAAATAATAAAATAATACAATCCATTTCCCTTTCTAAGAAATTAATAAAGGTTAGACTGCTTATCAAAAATATAAGTATTACTTTTGGAGTTTGAATTTTGTTTTGAAGAGCAAGCAATTATAACAACAAGAGTAACAATATTTTATATTGGCATGCCAATATATATCTCAAAAAACAAATAAAAAAGGGTTCTAAGATAAACAAGTACATAACTTTATTTTGGGGGGTTTGTTTTTCATGGATACCCAAAGAAGATATTAATTGAAGTTTTGGGGAAGGCAGAAAAAATGTGATTTTTTTTTTTCCCCATCATTCATGCTAATTTTTATACTCCTCCCCTGACTGTGTTAGTTTTTAACTCCACTTCTTATGGAAAGACAAAAGACCAATCAGTGTTAATATTAGATATGATTGGCATTACTTACTTCATATATTTGGAACAGAAGCATCTTTCACAAAATAAGGGTAAGTATGACATTTGCAGTGTGCACATACATAAAAATGATATGTATATAAGCTCTATAGAACCAATTTAATAAAATGTATCACATAACTTTTTTTAATAGAGAGAAATGTTGTCACAAATAAATCCAACAGAGGAAATAACAGACAGACTAGTATTGGAGAACAAAAATTCTTATGTCTTAAACCCTGATTACCCTGAAAGGAAAAAGCCTGCTTAATAGACACGCCTCAACTTTTCCAAACCATGTCCCTTGGCTAAGCACTGGCTTTCCCAGGAAAACGTGTGCCTCTCACAAGTGGCTGCCCACTTATCAGGTGCACCAGAACTGGCCTCGCTCTAGGACCCTGAAGGCTGACCCGCAAGGCACCCTTCCTACAATGGCTGTGCCTGGACTGCAGCCCAGCAATGAAAGTTTCACTCGTCCCAGCCTCTGGGCACTGTTCAAAGTCACTTGCTCACTCGCCCAAAGTCTCCTAACGTGACTCGACCAAGTGCCCAAGTCCTGGAGAAACCCCCAGGGAAGGCCTTCCATGTCTGCAAACTCTCACCACTGCTGTAGCTGCCACAGCTGGCTGGCCTCTTAAGATCACAAACCCTTGTAGATTTTCCAGTGCTTTTGGCCTTCTCTTGGGGTCTTGAAGTCTCCCACTGCCTCCCTGTGCTACTGAAGGGATGTTTCTGGGTAAAGCTCACAAACCGGAGGTGCCTGGAGACTCACGCCCCAATCTCACAGCACCCATTGCAAAAAAGCCATCTCGAATCCCCCATTGTGCTCTGCCTGTGTGCTTTTTAGAACATTTAGCTAGAAATTTGATTATTTTCACTTCTGTTGGTCATTCCACCCTACTATCCCAAGCATTTGAAATTTCATAAGAAAGTAAATGATGGACTTTAATTTTTTGCATTGAAAATTATATTACCTATCTGTGTCAAGCTCTATGCAAATTGCAAAAAGCCTCAGGATTATTTAGTTAACAAACTTTAATCCCATCATAGTCATTTAAAAATATATCTCTTGTGCTTGGTGCCTGTAGCAAAGTGGTTAGGGTGCCGGCCACATGCATCAGGGCTGATGGATTCCAACCCAGCCTGGACCTACTAAACAACAATGACAACAACAACAACAACAACAAAAATAGCTGGGTATTGTGGTGGGTGCCTGTTGTCCCAGCTATTTGGGAGGCTGAGGCAAGAGAATTGCCCCAGAGTTTGAGGTTGCTGTGAGCTATGAAGCCAAAGTACTCTACCAAGGGTGACATAGTGACAGTCTGTCTCCAAAAAATAAAATATGTACATATATATAATATATATATGTGTGTGTGTGTGTGTGTATGTATATTCTTGGTAATCTAAGATGTAATCTGAAATGTAAAAAATTTAGACGTTCTGTCTTTACCCCAAGCTTTGCTAAAATAATTTCAACTGAAAAGGTTATCAAATTTCCAAGTAAACATATCATTATCAAGCATTCATGCATCATGGAGTTTTCTCTTTAAACAAATTATGTCTTATGCATTTCATTACCTATTATTTCACGTACAGAGAATGCCTGCTCTATCAGAACTACATAGTGTGACCATCCGAGATGCATATTTCCACTAAAGGTATAATTCCAAAGCCAGATATGCATAGTTACATATTTACGGTTAATTTAGTGTAACAACCTTAATTTAAGTCTGCATTAATACTCCTTTTAAACATGCAGAAAACTGTAATTGCTGTGTACACTGAGCAAATAACAGGAATGGCGTGCCCAATTTATTACTCTACAAAAGAATTAGTGCGATGGCCAATTAAAGGATGCATTTAAATATAGTTATATTATTTACCGTGGAGAGCTAACTTAAGGAAGGTTAAAGGTGTTATTGGAAACATTAATTTAATTCCCTCCAAAATGACATAAAGTTTTGTAAAATATAATACATGGTAATAAAACAACACTTTACTCAGGTATTGGTATAATTAGAAAGAGTATCCTAAGTGGTCACTATTAAAATAAGAAGTATCATAACATATATTCTGTGTTCTCCCTACACATACGCATATGCACACACATATGTATTTTTCCTAAAATACAGAGTGTTGTGTATATATTTTTTAACATTATAAATGTTTTCACATCATCTATAATTCTTTCATTTTGTATTCTATTTCTGAAATTCATTCATCGATGTGACTGTAACAGAAGTAAAGTAACTCTCACTTCTATCTGCATTACAGTTCATCGTACGGATACACAGCCCGCAGACACTGGTTTCACTTCGTGTTTTGTTTTTTGTTTGTACTCTGGGAAAAATCATATTATTAATACTTTTGACCTTTCTCCTGATGCGCACATTTAAGATCATCTGTAGAGTAACACTAGTATGGAGATTTCTGTAAGCAGTAAGTAAAATAATAATTTTTTTTTTTTATGTTTTACTTTATAGATTTGGGCATTACAAATTTTTTTTTTTTGTTACATGGATGAAATGTACAATGCTGAAGTCTAGGCTTTCAATATACTGTTCATCAGAATAGAAAATATTACACTTAGTAGGTAATCTTTTACATTCTAAAATGGATTTACAAATTTAGACAGCCGCTAGTAATATCCATTACTCCTTATTATTTAAAACAGTTGGTGTTAGCTCATGTTTGGCCATAATTTTTTACAAATTTTTGATTTTTTTTTTTTTTTTTGAGACAGAGTCTCACTTTGTCACCCTTGGTAGAGTGCCATGGCGTCACAGCTCATAGCAACCTCCAGCTCTTGGGCTAGGGTGATTCTCTTACCTCAGCCTCCTGAGTTGCTGGGACTACAGGCGCCCGCCACAACGCTCGGTTATTTTTGTTACAGTTGCCACTGCTGTTTTACCTGGACAGGGCCGGGTTTGAACCCATCACCCTCAGTATATGGGGCCAGTGTCCTACCCACTGAGCCACAAGTGCCGCCCTACATATTTTGTGAGCATTGAAAATCTCTTTCTTTGAATTCCTAATATGCTTAACAAATGTTATTTTCTAATTGTATTCAAATAATTCTCAATGTATTTTGGATAATATTCTTTGGTCAATTATGAAATATAAATACCTTTTCTTGATCACATCTTTTTAAACTCTTTGACCAAATTCTATGATATGCAACAGAAATGAAGTAACCTCACTGGACACTGGGATATTCAACAGAAACTCCATTGAAAGCAAGGCTAATATACTTACAGGAAAAAAAAAAAAAGTTGTCTAACCTCACTAAGGAAGCTTAGAAACAAGTTTTGAAAAGATCACACTGAACTATAATTACATTAATTACTTGTCAGAACAAACTTCAAAGCTCTTTAAAAATTAATATTTTAAAGACGCAATTAGATGCTCAAAAATGTAACCTCTGCAGTGCATGACATACATTAACATTTAATAGACACAGAGAGAAGCAGGTAAAGTCAGTCAAATCAATAGAAACACAGCCACAAATGACAGAAATTATAAAATTAGCAGACAAAGATTTCAAAACCTATTATAAATATGCTCAAGCTATTAAAAGAAAATGGAATAAAAATCAAAATCCTAAGAGGCTGTACAAATTGACATGCTGATTCTAAATTTTATATGAAAATTCAAAGTACCTAGGAGAGCCAAAACTTTGATAAAGCAAAAAAGGAGGAAGATTAACACTGTGAAATGTTAAGATGTATGATAAAGCAGTATCTTAGTAATAAAATGTCTACCCATAAAAGAAAAATGGCAAATTATACTGTATCAAAATTAAAAGTATCTATTTTAAAAGACACTGTTAAAAAAAGAAAATGAGGACAGAAAAAACAAAGAAAGAAGATGGTATTGTTGATATAATCTGTTTATCTGATATATCTGATTATCTGATATGATCCAAAGCAGACATTGATGTAGGACAATTAAGTTCACGAATCCATCCTAGAAAAAATACTACATATCTCATTGCTGAATATCGTTATGGTCCACTTCAAAGTACTCTCCTGGGGAAGCTATTCATCTAGACTAGTTTCAAGCCCACCCTTCAAAGCACGTTTACTAGGTTGAGTTCATGAACTTAATTGTCTGACTTTGTTTAGGTACACACCCCTATAAATAATCCTTACATATAATAACACCAAAACAAATGATGAAAGTGGGCATAATATTTGAACAGGCATACCATACAATAATATATATGTGTGCCCAATAAACGCAGGGAAAGTTACCTACCATAACTGATATTTAAGAAAATGCAAACTAAAATTGTAATCACCCATATAAAGAATCCTTAGAAATAATAATACCAAAACAAATGATGAAGTGGGCACAATATTTGAACAAGTATTCCATACAATAAAATATATGCATGCCCAATAAATGCAGGGAAAGTTATCTACCATAACTGATATTTAAGAAAATGCAAACTAAAACTGTAATCAGATAGTGCAACATCCACTAGAATAAATAGAACAAAAAAGACTGACCATCCCAAAAGTTAATTAGTATTAGAAGTAAGAGGAACAGTCATCTAACTGCTGGTGGGAATATAATTTAGTACCTCTCATCAACTTAATCATATATCTTTTATAAAATCCAAATTCTAGCTATTTATGCACATGAAATGAAAACATATGTGCAGTTAAGAACTGGTATAAAACTTTTTATCAGTTTTATGCATGATGTTCCTTAACTGGAAACAATCTAAATGGCTAATGAGAGGTGAATTGCTAAACTAATTTTGGTATATGCAACGTATAAATACCTAGGAAGAAAACTAAACAAACCACTTATACGTGTGCAACGTGGATTAACTTTAAAAAAACCTGATTAAAAGAAGCTAGACAATATATATATATATATATACTGAATAATTTTATGCAGATTAATCTTTAGAAAAGACAGATACTTAGTGACAGAAAGTAGGTAAATGGCTGCTGATGCCATAAATTGGGAAGGGTATAGGGATTTGCTGGAAAAAAGAAAAAAGACACTCTAGGGGAAGATGAAAATATTGTCTGTCTAAATTAAAGTGATTGTTTTAAACTTTAAGCAAACTAATATGTTCCTTTTGGAAAGACATCTGGAAAACACTTAAAGAACTAAAACTAGACCTGCCATTTGATCCTATAATTCCTCTATTAGGTATTATCCAGAAGACCAAAAATCACACTACAATAAAGATATTTGCATCAGAATGTTCATTGTAGCCCAATTCATAATTGGTAGGTCATAGAAGAAGCCCAAGAGCCCATCAATCAATGAATGGATCAATAAATTGTGGTATATGTACACCATGGAATACTATGCAGCCCTAAAGAAAGATGGACAATTTACCTCCTTCACGTTTACATGGATGGAGCTGGAAAATATTCTTCTTAGCAAAGTATACCAAGAATGGAAGAAAAAGTATCCAATGTACTCAGCCTCCTATGAGCTTTCATAGGAAAGCTATAATCCAATTTTAGCCCAGGAATATGGGGAGAGGGGAGATGGAGGGGAGGGGTGGGGGAAGGGTGGGTGGAGGGAGGATGACTGGTGGGATCACGCCTATGGTTCATCCTATAAGAGTACATGTGAATCTCTCTAAATGTAGAATATAAATGTTGTAACGCAATAACTAAGAAAAAAACATGAAGGCTATGTTAACCAGTTGGATGAAAGTATTTCTAATTATATACAGAAACAGTACACTGTACCCCATGATAGTATTAATGTACACTATTATGATTAAAAAAAAAACTTATTGAATTGTACATTCAAAGTGGAAGCCTTTTGTTGTGTTTTAAATATCCCTGTATACTTGATTATTTAAAAGTGAAATCCCAAAGCCAGACTTTAGCACCAGTTACAAGTTGAAGTTTAATGATTTAAGAATTAGATCAGTGATATCATTGATAAATGTAAAATTTTAGACAAGTTATGATTTTTAAAACACCTCAGATATTAAAATAGAATCTGGCAAAAGACTTCAGTGAAGACACACCCACATCTACCCTTTAAAGCAGTTTTGAAACTTAGGCAGGTGTGACTGGAACTGTGTATCTGTGAGTTTTGTCACTATTATCTTGAGTGATATCCTTTTCTCTCTTTCCCCCACTAATCCACACTCTTCTTACCTCAATGGATTTTAATTTTTTGGCAGCTGTATAATAACTAAAGAAAATTCTTATTTCTCCATCTTTAATTGTTCAAAGTTCAGATCTTAAATAAAGAACCTCTGACAATTTTAATTATACAGTTCTATGTATTTTCATTCTACTTAGTTCCTGAGCAAACTTGCACAGTATTAGAATTAAAAATGTAATTTTTATGTGCTACAAAAATGTATATAGTATAGTAGGGGTTAGAGTACTCAAATCTATTAAATTGCTTAAGAGAAAAAATAATTATTCTGTGTTGAATGTTACCTCTAACACTATTCTTTATCCAAAAAGCCCATGATTAAACAGTATCCTTGTATTAATAAAATTATTATAAATATCTGTAGGATATGACAAACTGAATTTTGTTATATTATACTGTATAATATTAAATATATCTATGATACAAAATTTGTGTGCTCCTGAAATCTATAAGCATTAGGAAGGTGGGGTCTTTGGGGGATGATTAGGTCATAAGGCCTGAGCTCTTATGAAATCAATTAATGTGCTTATTGAAAAAGGTCTCAGAAGGCGTATTCACGCCTTACATCATGTGAGGATTCAGCAGAAAGATGCCTTCTATGAACCAGGTAGCTCTCATTAGATACAAAATCTGCTGGCATTATGATCTCAGGCTTCTGGCTTAGTCTATTTTGTGCTGCTATCAAAAAGCACTTGAAGTTGACTTGTAAAGAGGTGAGGTTTATATGTAAGACGTATGGTGCCAGAATTTCCTAAGCTTCTGTGGAGACTTATGTGAAACTAGGGAGCTTCTGATGAATGCTATGTGAATGTAGAAAAGTTGAAACAAATGGGCACATGGGAATAGGGACCAAACCCCAGGATTCTGGTTTTATAATAACCCTAGAATGATGTCATTTTCCTAAAACTAAACTAGGCTTGCATGGACACTCTCCTATACAGGAGAAAGGCAGCAAGCCATTGGTGAGGGATAGGCTCTCACAGCCCAAACATCTCCCGCAAGGCTGACCTCCCAACATTGACACATTGGGGATCAAAGTTCCACAGAAGACCTGGTGGGAACAAACAAGCCATGTCAAAATGACAGCAGCTTCCTATCCTTTGAACACTGGGGATTAAATTTCTTCTGTTTAAAAGCTACCCATTTTTCACAAAGTCTTGCCCCAGGCCAATATCATCAAGTGTTTTTCCTATGCTTTCTTTGAGAATTTTTATTATTTCATGCCTTAAATTTAGGTACTTTATCCATCTTGAATCAATTTTTGTGAGTGGAGAAAGGTGCGGGTCCAGTTTCAATCTTTTACATGTGGATGTCCAATTCTGCCAGCACCATTGATTGAATAGGGATTCTTTTCCTTGGTGTATGTTCTTGTTTGGTTTATCAAAGATTAGGTAGCCGTAAGATGTTAGTTTCATTTCCTGATTTTCTATTTGATTCCAAATGTCTATGTCTCTATTTTTGTGCCAGCCAGTACCATGCTGTTTTGACCACTATGGCCTTGTAGTACAGCTTAAAGTCTGGTATGCTGATGCCCCATCTTTGTTTTATTACTAAGAATTGCCTTAGCTATATGAGTTTTTTATGGTACCATACAAAATGAAAGTACTACTTTCCAAGTCTTGAAAGTACAATGTTGGTATTTTAATTGGAATGGCATTGAATCTGTAGCAACCTAAATGCCCACCAACCCAGGAATGGATTAACAAGATATGGTATATGTATACCATGGACTACTACTCAGCCTTTACAGAAGATGGAGACTTTACATCCTTTGTATTAACCTGGATGGAAGTGGAACACAGTATTCTCAGTAAAGCATCGCAAGAATGGAGGAGCATGAATTCTATGTACTCAGTTCTCACATGATGACAATTAATGACCTAATATCTAGTGGGGGTGGGTGGGGGACAGAGAGAGAGAGAGAAGAAGGAAGGGAGGTGGGTGAAAGGAAGAGCAGAGAGAGGGAAGGAGGGAGGGTGTGGGGTCTCAGTGTGTGACACACCTTTTGGGGGCAAGACACAATTATAAGAGGGCTTTTACCTACCAAATTCAATCAGTGTAATCGGGTTTCTTGTTACTCCAACTTCAATGAATCCCCAACAATAAAAATAATAATAATTTTTAAAAAGCTACCCATTTTTGGTATTTTGTTATGACATCTCAGACTAAGATGTTTTGGTGTGAATTTTATATAAATTATCCTAGAATATTATACTATACTTTCTGAATAGTTATCATGATATCTTTTTAAAATAAAGATGCAGGCATGGACAATTGATGACTTGGAAATAAGAATTATGAAGAGCTGGTGTGGTGGCTCACACCTGCAATCAATCCTAGCAGTCTGGGAGATCAAGGCAGGTGGATTGCTTGAGTTCAGGAGTTCAAGACCAGCATGAGAAAGAGTAAGACTCTTTTTCTACTAAAAAAAAAAAAAAAAAAAAAAAAATAGAAAAACTAGCTTAGCATCATGGCAGGTGCCTATAGTGTCAGTTACTTGGGAGGCTGAAACAAGAGGATCGCTTGGGGCCAAGAGTTTGAGGTTGCTGTGAGTTATGACACCAAGGTACTACCCAGGTTAACAGAGTGAGACTGGCTCAAAAAAAAAAAAAAAAAGAATCCTAATAAGGCAAAAATGCAAAATATAAATAAATATAAATAAAAAGAAAATATATTCTGGTAGCAAAAATTAAAATTACTTGTTCATTGATTGACTATAAAGAGACAGTCAATCTTTTGACTGGTTGCCATGATAATAATACTAACGGTTATCATTGATAAAGCATACACTGTAAAGTAGGCACTGTGCCACACATTTTGCATGTATCATAATAATAGTATAATTAATAACATTTTATATTATTACTATTACCCTTGACAGTAGCAAAACTATATATATAGTTATATGATATATAATCAAGATAGCTCTAAATGCTAATTTACATATAGTAACTCATGTAATTTTTAAATAAGCTTCTGTGTTAGGCCCTATTCTTACTGCAGTTGGTAGATTAAGTATCTAAAATACATAGAGCTGAACCACTTTGCTCAAAGTCACATAGAAATGAGTGACAGAACCCAAATCTAGATTCTATTTTATGCCTCCAGACTTTGTCCTTTGCCACTGCACCATAATCCAGTTACTGAGAACTATTTATAGTATAATACAGGATCTGTAGAGTGTGTGCAGTTGAGGAATGTACTGTTTGAAATGTTAAGTCACCTGTACGCAAGTCAGAAGTGGTGAACTAGGACTTGGATCTGGGCTTCTCTGATGCAGGGATTATGTTCCTTTTGCTCTGTTACCTTAGGAGGCACATACAATATTGAATGAAATGCTAACCCTATTGTATTTCACAATATTAATAAATATTTGCTGAGCTCTTTCTATGTACTCAGAACCTTGCCAGATATTGTGAAAAGTACATATGGATGAATACGTAATAAATAAAATTATTTCCGAAATCTCATGAGAAGTAAGCCAAAAAGCAATAAAAGGTACGGGACAATAAATAGCAGGAGACAGTTTATTATGAAGTACTGAACAGGGTAGCTGACCCCACAAGAGGAGAAAGAAATTCCTGGGAGACTCCGCAGTCAGGACAGGCATTACAGAGGCTCAGGCTCAAGCTGGATCCAGAGAATGGTGAACTTGTTGACAAGTGGATAGACAAACCAAATCCTATTTCAATAAGGAGAAGAATGTCAAGTGATTCAGAATGAAAAAGCCAATTTTCAGAAACAATAAGTCCTCTTGTATTTTGGGGGTAGGCAAAAAATAAATATAGAATAAAGAGTAAAACATCTGAGTAAGTTGCTCAGAGGCAAATAAATGGGAACAAGCAGCTCAAATCCAGGATAGAAATTCAGTGTGCCTGCTGAAAAGAATAGGGAATCACTAGGATCTTTGGAGGATCTGCATACAGCAGATGCTCAATCATTAAAGTTTATTGCTAATTAAATATTAATTTTATAAAAATACACCAAGAAACTTCTCTGTTGTCTCCCAGCTACTGATCATATGCATATGAAGTAGACGGGAGAAAGCTCCAGCTGAGTTCCTTTTCTAACAAGTGAAAGCATGGAAGACAGTCATTGTGTTTACAGATATCTTTAGCTAAGCCAGTGTTAGATTGGAGATTCCTAAGTAATCATAGAGGTGCATAAACATTTTATTAACTTCTAGTCAAATACTAAGATATGTAAATGTATATTAGTTATTGGCACAAGAGCAAAGTCAGTGACTAGCTAAAAAGATCTTTTTTTTTTTGTTTCTTTAATATTGCCTATAGCTATTTTTCTCCATAAACAAAAACTTTTAGATCTTTTTATAGGAAAATAATTTATCAGACATACAATGCTGAAAAATTTGATTTCCTTTTGACATTATTTATAACTTGAGAAATCATGAGAAACAGATCAAGTTCTATTCATTTTCCAAAGTCAACGCTTTGGTTCAATGGGAACTGTCACTGAAATTATCATTACCTTCTTTCTTCAACACTGAAAATGTTTACAGCGAAAGTTCTCAAACCTCAGCCATTTTCATGAAACTGAGAATCAGATAAAGAAAATCAATATTAGTTAAGGTACAGTTGGTTTATTTTGGCATAGTTATTTCTGTTCATTAAAGAATTCTACTAAAATGGATATAGTCATTAGTTTCCAGATTGTACAGTTATTCTATTTTAAAGCCTCATTGCATAGAACTGAGCAGATGTTTTATCCTTGGTCACAGTAGGATTTTCTGAAACATGGACAGAGGAGCTAAACCCCTTCACTATTGCACATATCCCATAGAGGTAATGTCTTGTTTGTGCAGGGCATCTCAGGAATACTTATAGACAGCAAGTAGTCTGAAATTTGTGCTTATATGTGGGGTTGGATAGAAGGAGAAGGAAGAGAGATCTATTTTGTATGAATAATACGTGAGCTACGGTACTAATGATATGTTGGGACCAGTAGAACATGGTTCTATACCACGCATGGACATGTTGGGGAAAGTGAAAAAATAAGTGGGGTGTTTGCAAAAGGCAGATGAGGTGACATAGCAAGTGGGATTAAACAGATTCATCGCTAAGTGGGGGGCAAAGTCACATGAAGAGGAAAATAAAGTTAATTTAAATAAATTAAAGTTAAATAAATAAATATTTAAATAAATTAGTGAAGTAAAGTTAATTTTGATAAGTAAGTTGCGGCCCACAGTTAAGGATTAGAAGCAAGAATAAACGAAGTGCAGAGAAGGCACTAAAGAAATGATTTAGAACTGTGATCATCAGTGAGGGATGCATAGTAGACCTTTCCATAAAGCATTTCGGAGTTTTTTCAGGAGTATGTAGTTACTGAAAGAAGTTATATTAGTCTGAATGACGTCAAAGTAAGCCTCTGAGTCCACCAGGAGAGGCAAAGGAAGCAACGTCTCGGACAGGCTGTGAAGCTCTCACTACACAGTAAGAGAGAGACACAGATAGTCCTTCATCTGACTGGCTGGTGCATTCATTGTGAAAACAACTTATCTTGAGGAGAAAGACACAATGTGCCCAGCTCTTTTTAGCAACATCTGCAGCTTATCAGCAGAAATAACCTGAACAGGACACGTGTGTGCTTCCCAAGAGGGGCCTGCAAAAGAACTATAACAGAATAGCAAGAGAAGTCTACACTCAAAGGGAATATTAAAGTCCTGGTCATATGAGCAGCTCTGGGCTACAGAAATTATGATAACTGGGAGCACAAGTTTCTTTGTGGCCTAATAAAGCAATTTTAACTCTAGTGGGCGTAGAAACTTGCTCAGCTTCCAGGAGACTTTATCATTGAGAATAATAATAACAAGGCACTGGAATGCCCAACTGTGATAGATCGGCTTGACAGTTGGTGATACCACGAAGCCTTGTAGGGGGCAGAGATAGTTATGTCATATTCATATTTAAATTAGGCAATTTCTGTTATGTAAAATTTTATTCCTTCTTTTATTTATACAATTGCAGATGTTATAAAATCACATTTTGAACATATACTTCTTAGTATTTCATAAAGTACGGTATATATTTTACATGTATAAACACATTTCACTACAAAATTATGACTTGAAATTATACTTTGGGGGAATTTAAGAGGATTTTTGAAGATAACACTGATGATATCGGGTACTTTTTTCTTTAATTTTTAACTTTAAAAACCAATTCTTACAAAGTTAGAAAGTTCAATGTAATGAGACAAAGAGAAACCTAATTAGCAATTTGGGGAGATACAGGAATAGCACAAGGGTGAGGTCAGGAACGGCAGACTCGCACAGTCCAGGAATACTCAGATTATCCTGGGGTCTCATAGGCTGAGATTACAATGATTAGGCTGCCATTGACCTAAATTATCTCACCAGATTTTTACCATTGACTCTTTCAATGTACAATTTGAGTATACACTTAAACTAAGCCATTTCAGGAATCAGAGAGACAATAGTACCTGTATTTATAAATCAGGGTATATATTGAATTTGAATCAAATACCAAATAAATAGGGTGAAGTGTAATAATAATAAATAAAGGAGTATAATAAATAATAAATAACTAAATATAATGTTGAATCGGGTTGGCCAGAGGAGGTTTTCTCAGGTGGAAGGGTGTCCCAAGCCAAGAAAATCACAAGTGTAAAGCCTGAAAAACTTACTGAATAATAGGCGGTCCCTGTGGCCTTAGTACAGTGGGGGAGGGGTAAACAGGCAGAAACTGCACTCAAAAAAGACCTAGAGACCACATCATAAACAATCATGAAGTCACAATAACTGTTATGGATGAGTTGTGAACCATTCCTCCAAATAAAAGATGCACTAAAGTACCCCAGAAAGTGATCTTATTAAAAAACAGTGTCATTGCCAGAATAATTAATTATACATGGTCATACTGGAGTAAGTGAGCTCCTAAGACATTACGACTGGTGTCCCTTTAAGGAGATGTCCATGTGGAGAAACAGAGACACGCTGAGGCGTACCATGTGACCATGAAACTTGGAAAGATGCAGCTGTGAGCAAAGAAACAGCGAGAATTATCTGTACACAACCTGAAGCTAGGAAGAGGCAAGAAACGATTCCCCAGAGGTTTCAGAGGAAGCATGGGGGTCAGGGGAATGCTGACACCTAAATTGTAGACTTGTGTTCCTGGGTCTGTAAGACCATAAATATCTTCTGTGTGAAGCCACCCAATTTGTGATCCTTTTAACACAAACTCTAGAAAACTCCTAAAGTATCATTGCCTTTTTTTTTTTAATGGACTTTATTTTTCACAGCAGTTTTAGGTTCACAATAAAATTGGGGGAAAAGTACAGAGTCCCACACTTTCTGCCCCTCAACACCCATAGAGTTCCACATGGTCAACATTCTGCAGTAGAGTGAGACGTTTGTCTCAACTGATGGTCATCAATATCACTCAAAGTTAGGCATCTCTCTTAGGTTTGGACAAATATAATGACATGTGTCAAAATGACAGTATCATACAGAATAGTTCTACTGTCCTAAAAATCTAATTGGCTCCACCTTTTTTTAACTAATGCTTTGAAACCACTTATCTTTATACTGTCTCTAGAGTTTTGCCTTTTCCAAAATGCCACATAGTTGACATCATACAGTATGCAGCTGTTGTGGACTGAGTCGTGTCTCCACAAAATTCTTATATTGAAGCTGTAACCACTAATATGACTATATTTGGAGACAGAGCAGTAAGCAAGTTCTAAGGTTTAAACAGAGTCATCAAGTTGAAGACCTAATCCAATACCACTGATGGCCTTATAGATAAGAAAGAAACACCAGCATTTTGTCACACAGAAAAAAAGCTAAATGAGGTCATAGCTAGTACATGCCACCTGCAATCCAAGGAGAGAGACATCTGGAGAAACCGAACCTGCTAATATTTTGAACTTGGACTTCCAAACTCCATCACTGTGACATAAGAGAAATCTCATACAAAACGGTGATAAGCCCCCATTCTCCACTTCCCCTCATTCCCTAGCAACCACTAATCATTTTTCCCTATAAATTTTCCTATTTTTGAAATATAAACGGGAACATACAAAGTGTGAACTTTTGTGACTGTCTTCTTTTCCTTAGGATATTTAAGGTCCATCCACGTTGCAGCATATATCAGCACCGCATTCTTTTTTATTGCCAGTTATATTGAATTTTATATACAGGTTGGTGCAAAAGTAACTGAGGTTTTTGCATTGCTGAAATTTTCCATTTGATACTAGAATACATTCTTAAATAAATGTAGTTGAGTTATACATCCCTTTAACGAGCATTTCTTGCTTTATGATTTTATTGATAATACTGTTACTTGTTTATTTTATATTCATTTTGGAGTATGGAAACAATGTTAGACAAAAGGCAAATTCAAATGATTTTCTTATTTGAGTTAGAAATGAGTTGTGAAGCAGCAAAGATAACTTGCAACATCAGCAATGCATTTGGCCCAGGAACTGCTAAGGAATATACATTGCAGTGGCGGTTCAAGAAGTTCTGCAAAAGAGAGAAGAACCTTGAAAGTGAGGAGCATAGTGGCCAGCAATTGGAAGGAAGCTGACAACAACCAACTGAGAGCGGTCATCGAAGTTAATCTTTTTACAACTACAGGAGAAGTTCCCAAAGAAATCAACATTGACCATTCTACCATCATTCAGCGTTTGAAGCAAATTGGAAAGGTGAAAAAGCTGGATAAGTGGGGTGCCTCATGAACTAACCCCAAATCAGAGCACTCATATTTTTAAGTGTCATCTTCTCTTATTCCATGCAACAGCAATGAACTATTTCTCAACTTATTGGATGGGCGATGAAAAGTGTATTCTGTATCACAACCAGCAATAATCAGCTCAGTGTTTGGACCTCCAGGAACATCCAAAAGCCCTTCCCAAAGCCAGACTTGCACCAAAAAAAGGTCCTGGTCACTGGCTGGTGGTCTGCTGCTGGTCTGATCCACTACAGCTCTCTGAATTCCAGGGAAATCATCACATCTGAGAAACATGCTCAGCAAGTTGATGAGATGCATGGAAAACTGTCATGCCTGCAGCTGGCATTGATCAGCAGAAAGGACCCAATTCTTCTCTACAATAATGCCCGACCACATGTCGGAACAACCAACATTATAAAAGCTGAATGAATTGGGCTATGAAATTTTGTCCCATATGCCCTATTCACCTCACCTGTCACCAACCATCACTTCTTCAGGCATCTCTATGACTTTTTGCAGGGAAAACACTTCACAAACAGCAGGAAGCAGGAAAAGCTTCCCATAGTTTGGCAAATCCCAAACTGTGGATTTTTACACTACAGGAAGAAACCAACTTATATCTCATGGGCTGGAAATGAGTTGATTGCAATAGGTTCTGTTTTGATTGATAAAGATGTGTTATAATGATTTAAAAGATGTGTTATAATGATTTAAAATTCATGGTTCCAAACTGCAATTACTTTCAACTCAACTTGACACATACCATGTTTGTTCATTATTTTGTCAGGAATTTAGGTTATTTCAACTTTTTTCTTATTAATAATGCTTCTATAAATATTTATGTTCCAATTTTTAAGTGGAATTATGCTCTTGTTTATTTGGGGTATATGCCTAGGAATGAAATTGCTTGGTCATACTTCTAGTAACTCTTCCAAAACAACTGTACTATTTTGTAATTCCATCAGCAATATATAATGATTTTATTTTTTCCATATCCTTTCCAATTTATTATTGTTTGTCTGACCACAAACATTCAGCATTTGAAGCAAATTGAAAAGTGGATCTGAAGTGGTATTGCATTGTGGTTTTGGTTTGAAGTTCCTAAATAAGTAAAAATTTTGAGCATCATTTTATGCGCTGATAGGCCATTTGTATATCTTCTTTCAACAAATGTCTATTGAAGTCCCTTGCAGACTTTTGCACTGGGTTATTGTTCTTTTTCTGATTATGTGTGTGTACATGTGTTTCTCTTGTATGCTGAATTCAACCCCTTATAAGATACATAGTTGGCATTTCTTCCATTCTCCAACCTGTCTTTACATTTAGTGATGGTGTGCATTCAAGCACAATTTAAAAAATTTTACAAAGTCCCATTCATCTATCATTTCTTTTGCTGCTATGAACTTTTTGTTGCCTAATGAAAGATTGTTAATGTTATTCCATTCTATCTTCCAATAATTTTTTATAGGGTTAGGCCTTACATTTAAGTTTGCAATTCAATTTGAGTCTCAATGTTTATATAATGTTAGGTATGGGTCCACATTTATTCATTTTTATATGGAATCTAGTTGTCTTATTATCATTTATGGAAAGTAGAGAGTAGATTTTAGGCACCCTTTAAAATGTTAAACATTCCTGACAAAGATAGGACCTAAAACAAGTATGATAAAACTTGGTACATGTTCTTACTCAGAAAACATAAATTGAACTTGTGCCACTATGCCCCCAAACATAGTAAAGGCACAGGTAAATTCAAAAAGAAAATGGCAAAATTTTAAATAAAGCAATCAAATAACTAAGCTATATTGTCTTTGAAAATATTTGTATTTCTAATCTTTTGTATCATTAAATATGTTTATCAGTATAAGGCAATATGAAATATAATGGCAGATTTATGTAGTCCTAAGTCAATAACCGATCATTAATATGCCAGATGATTATAAGTCTAAACAATAATTATATTTTAGGAAATAGAAGGACATTAAAATGTATTTATTTACTTATTCATTAATTAATGTGTGTTTCACCTAGTAAATATCAGATAGTACAAGTTCTCTGGAGATATAATGATGAACAAAATTGACAAACATCTCTGTACAGGAGACTGAGAACCAATAAAATAAATAGGGTTGGAGCAATCTATGTTGATATGTGAGAAAAAAAGACCGGAAGTGCATGGTATGGAAATGATAGTATTACTGGCTTGTTTGAAGAACAAAAAATAGGCCAGTCTGGCTAAAGTGAACTGAATGAAGAAGAAAGTTAAGAGGTGAGGACAGAAAGGATATGGGGAGACCAAGTATACTAAACCTTGTACGTAACATATATATTCCAAAAAAGAAATGCAGTCTTTGAACATTTTTAGAAAATTCATAATATGTATTATTTAAAGTCTTTTTCTGAGGTGGGGCACTGTGGCTGACAGCTATGAACCTACACTTTGTATGGCCAAGATGGGAGGATCAGTTTATGCTGGGAGTTCAAGACCAGTAGAGACAACATCTCTACAATAAATAGATAAATAAAAAAATAAATAAATAAATATTAGGCAGCACAATGGCATGCACCTGTAGTTCTACCTACTTGGGAGGCTATGCCAAGAGGATCTTTTGAGTCCAAAAGTTTAAGGATGCAGTGAGCTATGACTATGTTGTTGCACTTAAGTCTAGGTTAGAGAGAATAAGATGGAAGGAGAAAGAGAAGGACCATGTCTCAAAAAACAAAAAAATTAGATAATTTCTCTGTATTGCCAAAAATATATTTAACATTAGGAAATCAAGTTTAATATAAAACTAAAAATAAAACTAAATTATAGATGAAAAAGCATTGTTATAAAGCTTTATGAAATGTTTTATACAATAACCTTATAAAACATAATCAAACAGGCCCAATTATATGTATTATTTTCTTAAATTTAGAAATCAATTGCATCACATTATTTGATAAGTTATTATTTTAAATAATTTAGGTAGAACTAGATTTGCTGGATCAGGATATCTGGAGTACGACCTGATCTAAGCAACTGTCTTTAAAAATATGTTCCGCACACGTTTTGATAGATAATACTTACAAAGAACTATTGCCACAAATGTACTCTAAGAACGAACTGGAGTTATTCAATAACAAAAAACATCCATGTAATAACATTCCCATGCCAGCGCCGTTTTAGAAAATTACACAAAAAATTTGATATAAATCTTGGCAAAATTCTTAGCTGAATTCAGGGAGTTATTATATCTATATCCCACTAATCTATTCAATGGTAATGGAAAGTCACTTAGTTTGGTATGATTTGCACCACATGGATTCATTTTGGTGCCTAGTGATCAACACTACGTTTGTTAAATGCTGACAAACCATCTGCTACATAATCTGTTGTACAGTTTTGCCAAAGACCCAATTCAAGCTTATTGGCTAACTGATAAGTAGTTTTAGAATTCCCTTATTTCCCATTTTAGAAAAATTGCAATAATATTTATCTCCATCTCTTGGCACTCCCACTGTACTCTATGCTTCCTTTCATTGACTATTGTCCTGAAAATACATGTGTCAGAGTCTTCAGTAGATCTAGATGTGTAGACATGACTTTACTTGTAAGTATTAGGTTCTAATGTTCAAAGTATTGACTTTGAATCAATTCTTGAGTGTAGTTAATTGTAATTAATTCTGTAAAATATATCTTTTTGATATTTTTAATTTGATTACAATTCCTTCTGGACATGACAGAAATAAATTAGAGAGAAGAAGAGATGTACACTTGGGTCATAAACTGATACTTCATTATTTTTTTATTCAGTGGGCTCAGTTTGGTTGCTTTAAGAAATTTATTTCAATTTGTCTGCTATGTTTTTTACTTTATCAATTCCCGTCATTAGCCTTTATGAGCTATTTATAAATGCCAATTAGTGCTTCAATCTTCCCAACTGTGTATGTTGTTTAGATTAGGACCTCAAAAAATGCAAAATCCTGATGGTGGTTTTTCAGCTAATGACAATGACATGTTTCAATCATTAACCAAAAGAACAATGAGCTTTTATTGATGGTTATTAAACATCAGGTATAAACAGTGTCACGTTCTAAGGGTAGATATTTCACCACACTCTATCTAATCCACCTTAAGCCTTCCTCTAAAATTTTTGTCGGTTTTTGGTTTCATTTTGAGTTTATTGCTCAGTTTTGTTTTCTCGTTGATAGACTTTTTTAAGGTGACATTTTAGGTTCAGAGAAAAATTGAGCAGAAAATACAGAGAATTCCCTTATACTCTCTTCCTCCGCCCCTCAGTTTCATTTTAACTTCCTGCATTCGTGGAGTATATGTGTTACAATCAAGGAGCTGATATTGAATCATTCTTATTAACTTAAAGTCACATTTTTCATTAGATTTCAATAATCATTTTGTAGATGTTATAGGTTTTGGAAAATGCGTAATGAAAGTATATACCACGTAATCATACAGAATCGTTTCACTGCCTTAATAAACATCTCCTGTGTTCCACCAATGCATACTTCTCGCTCTTCTCTCAATTCTTGGCAGTCACTTACTCTTTTATTGTCTCCATAGTTTCACAATTTCCAGAATGTTCTACAGTTGGTATCAAACAACGTGTATCACTTCTTGTAGATTCCCTTCTTTCACTTAGCAATGTGCATGTTAGCTTCATGTCTTTAGTTGATTGGATAACTCCTTCTGTGTAATGCTTATTAATATGCCAATGTATAGATGCACCACAGTTTATCCACTCACCCACGGAAGCACATTTTGGTTGCTTCCAAATTTTGGCAGTTATGGATGAAGCTGCTATAAATGTGTATGTGTACATTTTTGTGTAAATGTAAGTTTTATACTCATTTCATTAATTACCAAAGAACTTAATTGCTGGGTCTTATGCTAGAAGTATGGTTAGGTTTGTTAAGAATTTCCCAGACTGCCTTCCATGTGGCTGTACATTTTTTTCATTCCCATGACAATAATGAGAAAGTTGTTGTTTCACATAATTAACAGCATTTTTATCATTCAAATAGGTGTATATGGTATCTCTTTATTATGTTGATTTGCAATTTTCTAGGGATATATTATATTAATTTTCTTTACATACGCTTATATACCATCTGTATATCTTTGGTGAGGTGTCTTCTCATATCTTTTGCCAACATTTTAATTGGTTTGTTTGTTATTTTGTTATTTATTTTTAACAGTTTTTAGCTTTGGGTATTCTGGGTATTCTGTCTTTCCATCTAAACATTAGAATCAGTTTGCTGATATAAAAAATGCAAAATAAAACAAAACATCCCCCTTACTAACCCTTTAGTAAGATTGCATTAAATATATAGATCAAGCTGAGAAGAACTGATATTTTAAAAATATTAATGCTTCCTTTCCATGTTCATGTAGTATCTCTCCATTTATCTAGAATGTTTTTTATTTTTTCCATTAGAGTTTTGTCATTATTCTCACATGGATATCATATATATATATATAGATAGATAGATTATACTCATTTTATTTTTGTTTCTAATATAAATGGCATTGGGTTTTTAATTTATAACAGAATTCTATTTGATCATTGTTAAGGTGTGTGAAAGTTTTTTTTTGTTGTTTGTTTGTTTGTTTTCTGTATATTAAACTTCTATTCCAGAACCTTGATACAATCACTTATTATTAGTCCCAGGAGTATTTTTTAAAAATTCTTTTGGGTGAGTTTTCCATCAACTCATCTTTGTCTTTGTGAACTTTTCTTTATCTTTGTTGCAATTTTCCAGCATGTTTGTTAATATATGGACATAATATCATTCATGTGCCCAATTATCTCGTAAAACCTCCATACACATATACGTATAGTTTTTCACATATATACATATATTTTCTATAGATCTTATTGTGTGGATCTTAATAGACAGAAATGATAGACGATGTCCTTCTCCTTTTTGTTTTGCTATTGCATTCTTGTTTTGCAGTGAGGTTTTAACAGATTGTAACTAAGGCACACAAGACGTGTCTCCTCCCCTAAGACAACCTAGGAAAATTGTAAAGATTCAGTCGATTCAGAGTTTCAGGCCCAAAATGTTGAGTTGTTTTCCTTTGTGAATTTGTAATCTACTCAATAGTGTATTACCCCTGTCATTCTACTAGGATGTTGGTGACTTTCAGACAGATAGGTCTGCCTCTCATTTACAGCTTTAACTCAGAACTTTTCAACAGATATTCTATTGAATATTGTAACACAAATGAGTCATTTGAGCTCTCTTTCACCAAAAATGCATTGGCTAAGAGGGCTCAAGTCAGTGTCCCCTTAGTTCACATGATCTTGTCATTTGTCATGACTGGGTCATACAAATGTCACATTCTGTGTGAGTCATACTACGAAGGAGGATGAAACTACTGGCCTGCTTGTCCATCTCACTGGAAATATTCACAAAGAAAATTATAACCATTTCTGAAGTGGTCACATTTCCCATAGCCATAATTTGATGTTATATCCCCGTGCCATGCCAGGGACTGAGACAGAATGAAGACTACCCATGAGTTCTCTGTTAGGGCTTCTGATATTCTCATTCAGGTTTTCCTTGACTAGTCTGAACCTTCAGTGTGTATGATTTATTGAAATCTGCTTATCTCTTCTGCTTATACACAACTATCTCATTTCAGAGATGAGTATTTATAGTAGATTTGTTTCTTTATCTGAACTAAAGTACTTTATTAGTTTTTCTGATGTCTTGGCATTGTTGATATGTCAAGATATTGTTTAAAGAAACAGTGGGATAGAGTGCAGTTCTTCAAACGAGGTCTTCATTTATTTTTAAGGTTTCACAAGCACTCCAAGAAAACTGATTGGTTGGAGATAGTCATTTTAATAAAGGCCCTCTGTATTACAGGACCATTCAGTGATCACGTGCCACCAGATATTGTGTATGGTCAAGGAGATATCAGTTGATAAAGTGTCAGTGTCAACATTTTATTGCATTAGTAAGCACAGTGCCCTAAAGCTCTGATGTCCCACCGTCAAAAGAACAACAGTCAGGCTCCTGTTCTACTTGTGTTGAAATATTTTGTCAGTGATTATAATTAAAATACATATCTTTTAAAGGAATAATAAGAATTGAAAAAAAATTACAGAACTGAATCTTTTATTTTTATGCTATTTATTAAATATATGCTTTCATTTTACTTTAAAATGGCTTTTTCCCATTCTGTACTTTGTTAGAGTGATGAAAGAGATAATGGGAAAACAATGAAGTTGAACTGAATAAGTAAATTAAGATTCATACCTTTTAGATGCTATTATGGTGTATTTACCGTGTTCTCTGGTACAAAACTAGCCACCCGCCCCTCTCCAGAAAATAAATAAAAAACACTAAGCACCATCTAAACTCCATGAAGGTGTAAGCCAGCATTACAGGCACTTGGAAAGATGGTCAAGTGTAGTGATAATCTGTTACCAGGAACAGAAGAAGTAGCAAAGAGGAAATTCATATATGTGCATATACTTTAGATGAATCGTGAAGAGGAACATTCTCCCAATAGTTGTTCAAGTATTAAAATGAATAAATGAAAAAGCTGCCCCTGACAGGAATAGAGGTCACAATGCTCTGTCAACTGGATATAGAAAAGGACTTATACGAAGAGAAAAAAGCTGCACTCTAACTATTGAGCCACAGGCATCCAGGGCCCGAAGAGATATTTCTATGTATGATGCTAATGTTATGGTTAAACAGAGTTTTAAAAGACACTTTATCTGTGGGAGCTCTATCCGTAAATATTGTTAATTAAAGTAGTATAGTATCTCTGCTTTTCTGCACAATAATCCAAGGGGGAGGCAGGAAGGTGGTACCAGTTTAGATAACCTAGGATTGGCCATGGTTGATGATTGCTTTAGTTATATGATAGGTACATGGAGGCTCATTGTTGTATGTTTAAAAGATTTTATAATACAAATCTTTAAAAATGGGAGAAAAAAGTCAATTTTCTTAAACGGAGTGATGCCAGGTGTGACCTTAATTACAAAATTTAAGCTGCACACTAACATTAACAACCAAGATAAATGTTTTAATGCAGTGTTTCAAAACACTGAAATTAATGCAGAAAGCCATGGTGAACAAACTACAAAATTTTAAGGCAAGCAGAAGATATGATATTTTTGCAGAAAACTGTCAGACAGTGTGGAGGAAAAGTGAAATCACTGGGAGAAGGCCTGCAGTTAACGTTCTGCGATTGCTGAGTAAAATTAAAACTGAAACATCTACACACTTACAAAAAGCTTCATCTTGAGAATCTATGCCATGAATAAAGAAGAATACCTACCTGCCCGGCTCACTGACCTGGTTTTTCCCAAACGCTACCCAGATGCAAATAGCTGGTCTTAGATAAATTAGTTCCATTAAAATATTGTTAATATTATTCATAGCAATAATAACATGGAGAATGTTTATAGGAATATGTTATTCGAAAAAAATGAGGAACGCAATATAAAAAATATTGTTGCAAATGAGATGTACATTTTGATCAAACTTTGTGATAAATTTCAATGGATAAAAGTTACTAAAATGATGACAACAGAGACACATGAGCTGATATGTAGTATATATACAGAGCATGCAAAAAAAGTATATATATTTTCAGAAAGGAAAAAACTCTATAAAAATTGTAATACTCCAGTCACATGTCACTTCCGCAAATACAAGAGATACAAGATACAAGATACCAAACATTATAAGTATGTATTGAGGAATATAGTTTTAACACAGCGTTTTCTTTTCTGAAAATGTATATAAATTTTTAATTTTTTTTTTTTTTTTTTTTAGAGACAGAGTCTCACTTTGTTGCCCTCAGTAGAGCGCAGTGCCTTCACAGCTCACAGCAACCTCCAACTCTTGGGCTTAGGAGATTCTCTTGCCTCAGCCTTCCAAGTAGTTGGGACTATAGGCGCCCACTGCAACACCCAACTATTTATTTTTTTGTTGTTGTTGCAGTTTGGCCAGGGCGGGGTTCAAACCCATCACCCTTGATATATGGGGCCAGCGCCCTACTCACTGAGCCACAGGCATGACCCCATATTGTTTTTACCATTATTTTATTCTTTATGGGTGGAAATACATACATATACATGTACATATATATATATTCTATTAAACACATGCATATCTTATAAAATGTGTTTCATTTTACCATAATTTGCTCTTTGTGCTCTACCATGGGTTTTTTATTAAAATACTGACAATGAGTGGAAATTGGGTGTGCATGTTTGCAATCACTCATTTAGATTAAAATGGTCAGCTAAAAATTAAGACTTTTCTTAGTACTTTGCCAGTGATACAATTATAACTTGTTTATATTTTAGTCATATATCATTTAACAAATACACATTAAAATATGTATTGAAAGAGAGCTTGGGGAATACTGATATACATAAAATAATAATAATTTTTATAAAATGGCATCAATGTGCTTTTTACCATATTTACAAGTTTCATGAATATGATAAAATTTTAATGTATCATAATTTCTTTGGTAGCAAAAATTAGACAATAAAATATTACAATTAAATTCAATTTGACTTTGGGAATAAAGACTTTCCCCACTCATTAGGGTATACTTAAAATATATTAATCTATAGCACTTTTTCTCATATTCAGTTACATCCAAAAAAAAGGTATTTTATGTTAAGACGGAAAACTATATTTTATGTATTAAATGCAATATTTTTAAAAAATTGCTCAGAATGGTATTTCTCTATAACTTGATACAAAGTAATTATTTTGATTCAAATCATCTTCATTTGCCTGAAGATATCATATTATTTTTAAAAGTCCAAATTGAGTTTTCCACATAATATAATTTTCATTCATATTTTACTTCTGCAAATAATTAAATAAATATTTTCCATGCACTCTTTCAGGTCCTGGGGACACACTAATTTTCTTCCAGGTTTTCTTGGACTAGAGCCTGAGATAAGAGTTGGGACATGAATAATTTATCTGGACATTGATCATGACAAATAGGAATTAGTGAGTTGGGAAAGTGAAAGAAGGAAAGAAAAAGAAAATTGTATGGGGGAAGACAATTAGTGTCATATCTGAGACGCATCCGACAGGACTTGCCATCTGACATGGGCTGAGTCACGAAGCTGCTGGCTTTCCGCGCTCCATCAGTTGAAGGTTAGCTACTGGTGTGAATTTCCTTGCATTTCCTCGGGGGAAAAGCATAATTAAATATTATGCCTGCATAAACTGTTAATCTGAATCCAACTCCCAAGTAACTGTTCAGTGGAGCTGCAGTTGATATTCGAGATGAATTGAGGAAGGGAAGAAAACTTTCCAGTACACTCTGACTTAGAAAAAAGAGAAAAAAAGTGCACTTGTTTCCATAGAGGCTGTATTAGTTCGCAATCCCAGAAGAAGTTGAAAGTCCTCCCTTCTTTCCACATCCAAGCTATCATCTGCAGTTTTGGGACTTTGTGAGGTGGGCTATTCTCACAGGGGTTAGGTGATATCTCAGGGTAGTTTTGATTTGCATTTCTCTGATGATCGGGGACCATGAGCATTTTCTCATGTGTTTCTCGGCCATTCATTTGTCTTCTTCAAGAAAGATCTTTTTGTGTCTTTTGACCACTTAGAAATGGGATTGTTTGCTCTTTTCTTTTGATTAGTTTGAGTTCTCTATAGATTCTATTTACCAGCCCTTTGTTAGATTTGTAGCATGCAAATATGAAGGTGTCTGTATGTTTAGTTGTTGTACCCGTAGCTGTGCAGAAGCTTTCTAGCTTGATCATATCCCATTTACTTATTTTTGGTGTTTCTGCAATTGCCAAGGTGAAGGTTGATCCTATAATTCCATTATTAGGTATCTACCCAGAAGAAAAAAATAAAAATAATTTTAACATAAGGACATTTGCACTAAAATGTTCACTGCAGCTCAATTTACCATTGTCAAGACATGGAATCTATCCAAGTGCCCATCAACATGTGAATGTATTAATAAATTCTGGTATACGTATACCATGGAATACCATTCAGCCATAAAGAGATGGAGACTTTACCTTTCTGTGTGTTTATCTGGATGGACTTAAAGCAGATTCTTTTTAGTAAAGTATCTCATGAATGGAAAAGGAAGTATCCAATATGCTTCATAGTAATATGAAATCAATAGATAAACAGCTACATGCCCACACAAGAGAAAAGCACAATTAAATTCAAGTGGAAGGGAGAAGAGAGGGGATATAACTTATTTTTTCATATATGACAGAAATTTTTATGTAATAAAATTATGTACTCTGAATTCTTCAAAATTCTATTACATTAATGGCCTCAAGTTAATTAACTGAAAGATAACTTTTGTTTCTGAATCTTCTAAACTATATTAGGAACTGCTAAAAGGTTTTAGCTGTAATGAACTCTTCCTAGAGATAAGGCCCTGAGCACAGAATGTCTCTACTGTGAACGTTTTACATAAACATTACAGAAAAAAAATCACAGTGACCTTTGCCATAGTAGGTAATGTTCAAATAATATTCAAAGCATATGCATTACATCAGATTGCTGGACAACAGTTGAATTTTACAATTAACTTATCTTAAAAAGTAGGATGTTCTAGGTAATTTTTTGGTATTAATATGGTAACCTTATCATAACACTTAGTTCCCAAGGTAAAGACTTCTCTAAAGGATTTATTCTATTATTATTTATTTACTATTGTTATTGTTTTGAGACAGAGTCACACACTCTGTCCACGTTGGCTTCATAGCTCTTAGCTCACAGCAACCTCAAAGTACTGGGTTTATCTGTCCTCTTGCCTCAACCTCCTGAGTAGCTGGGACTACCGGCACCTGCCACAACACCCTTCTGATTTTTTTACTTTTAAGTAGAGACGGTCTTGCTCTTGCTAAGTCTGGGTTCCACCTCTTGAGCAATCCACTGTCCTTGGCTTCCCAGAGTATTAGAGTTATAGGCACAAGCCACCAGGCCCAGACTTAAAGGATTTATTTTTTAAAAACACAGTTGACAGCACAATAAAGAAAAACAGTTTCAGGGCAGTGCCTGTGGCTCAGTGAGTAGGGTGTCAGCCCCATATACTGAGGGTGGCAGGTTCGAATCAGGCCCCAATCAAACTGCAACAAAAAATAGCTGGGTGTTGTGGCCGGTGCCTGTAGTCCCAGCTACTTGGGAGGCTGAGGCTAGAGAATCACCTAAGCCTGGGAGCTGGAGGTTGCTGTGAGCTGTGTGATGCCACAGCACTCTCCGAAGGGTGATAAAGTCAGACTCTGTCTCTAAAAAAAAAAAAAAAAAAAAAAAAAAAGAGAGAGAGAGAGAAAGAAAGAAAATCAGTTTCATTCTTGGAACCCTACAGCCAAATGTCTTCACCTGGCTAAACAAGCCAACTCTGAAATGCAAAACTCTTTTTGTGTTTCTGTAGGGATTTTCTTTTATCTCTACAGAGAGTAGAACTTTCTTTTATTGGACTGCTAGATTTTGAAGCACTATGTATTGCTTCTTTAGAAAGTGTGATTGTCAACGTGGCATATAAGTAAACCCAACCCCTTAGTATGACTATTAAAGGCAAGAATACAACAGAACAATGTTGTCCCTAAAATAAAAATCTTCAAGTGCTCCTTGAAGTGTGTGGGCAGAATGAACATAAACATGCAATTCAACCTAATGCTTCTAACATGTGATGGTGTCTCTGGATTATTACAGATTTATAATATAAAGGTGAGTCGAAATTTTGTTTCCACACTGCACTGTATTGGTATGAAGGCTTTATTACTTTAGTGGTGACTCTTTATGAGGTTATAAAGATAAGATGATTTTATAAAGATAAAATTAATCTAATATCTGGGACCTTCCAAACAAAATGCCCAGCAACTAAGTGTGTTTGGCTTCAGAGTTTCTTCACGGCAGGAAAAGACCTTCGATTCCTAAAAAGGCATTTCTTGAAGTAGTTTCATGTATAATGTACTTGCCTCTTACCAAAAGCTGGTTGGTTAAAAAGTTATCAACTGTAGGTGTTTCAGAAGGAAACTATGACTTAAATGAGACAGAAATCCTAAAGCATGGACATCTAGAAGCTGAATGGGTAAATCTTAGCTGAATGGCTAAGAAGAAAAGTATTTAAGTCCATTTTTGGTATATAATGCTTAGAGTATGGGTCTTAAGGAGACTCTTGATAGCACTTTTCCTTTGGTCTCATTCAGTTCCAGTTTGCTGATGATCATTTTGTTTCCTTTAGCATGTAGATTCCTTTTAGAGATTAATGTAAAGAACAAAACCAAGAGCAAAAGTGTCACTGTACTGTGTTATTGTGTGTGTGTCAGAGAAAGGGAGAGATGTTTATATTTCTATATAGATTATATTTACTAGAACACAGAGCTCCTTCTCCATGGGCAATTAACACCAGTTCTACACAATGTATAGAACTTTGAGCAAGAACATTAGCCATTTAAGTACTTACTGCTCTGTTTAAGCCAAATCAGTATTTTGTCCCCTAAATCAAAATTTATTTATTTTACAAAATAAATAGAAAGGGAAAAGAAGGCCTTTACAACTCAAAAGTATTAGAGGTAGGCAAATTCTTTAAAAATGTAATAATTGTATTAACTAAAATGGATGTTTTTCCATTCATGATTCCTAAATTTCAAGACACATTATAATATTGAACAGACCATAACAAAATAGTATTGCAGAGGACAAGAAGAAGACTATTCTTATTCTGCCACAGCGTACATTCGTCATGTCATTCATATTTAACAATAACAAATTGTATTCATTTGAATCAAATATTAATAAAATTCATACTCCTGGAGATGAGAAATATGAGTAAATATGCAGAAAGACATTTGGAAATATAAACTTGAATAGTTGTTGGGAACACCATAAACATATTCAAATAAAAATATATATTTTCATTATCACCTAAATACTGTTTTCCAGAAGTAAATTAATTTTTACTACTTGTCACATATTATCTCTTTTATTATTACACTTTTATAGCTAATTAGAATATTAAATCATATAGAATTCTATATTAAATAATATAGAATCTTGGTACTTAAATGAAATAAGTGGAAAATTTAGAGATTAAAAAATGAGTAATTTCATATACTTTTAAAATTAAGCTTTTCTTATGCTCCACAGAATGTGCTTAGACATAGAGCATCTTAAAATTTACCACAGGCAGTCAGAATTATGGTGATAATGATAATAGCAAACATTTTAGGGATGGTTACTGAGTGATAAATATTTTTCTACACATTTTGCAGGTAGTATCTCAGCTATTTAAACTATAATATTTTCTGTTAACATATTTACTAATTTGAATTAAAAGCCATATTAATCAATATAATACTATTACTCTTAGCAAAACTTCTAGCCTAGTATAGAATATAAATTATGTTCCCTCTTCAAATATATTTTATCTCACAATTAAGGCTTTTATAAAATATTCTTTTTACTTAAATAAATGGAAAGCATTTTAAATAAATATTTAAAATTTTAAAAATTTAGCAGTGGCCAGGCGTGATGTTTCATGCCTCGCACTCCAGGAGATCAAGACAGGTCGATTATCTGAGCTTAGCAGTTTGAAACCAGCCTGAGCAAGAGCAAGACCCTGTCTCTATTAAAATAGAAAAAGTAGCCTGGTGTTGTGGTAGGCATGTATAGTTCCAGCTATTCAGGAGACTGAGGAAAGTAGATGAGTGGAACCCATGAGTTTGAAGTTGCTGTAAGCCATGACGCAGTGGCATTCTACCCAAGGTGACAGAGTGTGACTCTGTCTTTAAAAAAAAAAAAAAAAAAAGAGTCAGCAGTGTGACAATGAACATCTTTGTATACTTGTGAAAATGTATATATGTAAGATTATATAGGTGCATGGGTAAGATTATTTTTATACTCTCAGAAGTATTAAGTATTTGCAGTATAGCTATCTCCAATTTTACTGTTGGCAAATTGCTTTACAAATAGATGTTATATTTTTACCAGAAATATATTATTTTACTTCTATGAAAAATATTGAATGATGGGAGGTACCTGTTGCTCAGTGAGTAGGGCATGGCCCCATATACGAAGGGTGGCATGTTCGAACCCGGCCTCAGCCAAACTGCAACAAAATCTAGCTGGGCATTGTGGTGGGTGCTTGTAGTCCCAGCTACTCAGGAAGCTGAGGCGAGAGAATCGCCTAAGCCCAAGAGCTAGAGGTTGCTGTGAGTTGTGACACCACAGCACTCTACTGATGGCGACAAAATGAGACTGTCTCTAAATATATATATGATGATATAAATATATATAAATGATGCTTTTATAATAAATATATTTATGGAGTCATTTCTATTAAGATAACTTCTTACTTAGTAACAATTATTCTCAAGTCAAGAAATATTTTTGAACGTCTTACAAATGTGATACACAGAATTATTTTAATATACTTTTTTCTTCTTTCAGATAGCTAGGGATGTAAGGCATGAACAAACACAATGACCTTGGAGGTCTGAGAGATATTTTTTTTCCTTCTGAATGTAGTTTTATGTTAGAAATCCTGGGAAATATTTTTCCCTCAGATTAAATTATTTGCTTTTATTACATATTCCTTTTTACTCCCATGTTAAGCACATTTCAGCCTGGAGCCAAACAGAAATTTCATAAATTCTGTGTTCACTGAGAACAAAATAAATTTTTCTGATATGATGTTTCTGTGGGGGAAAAAATAGTCTATGAGGAAAAAGCTGTTAACACAAAACCCAGAAAAAATCATTGGAAATACGTTTTTATCAGTTAATTTATTTAAAATTTAGGACTTTATTCTGGACTAATTATTAAAAATAATATATAAGTCTCATATGATAAAATCAATAGAAATACTACTAAATAATTAAGTTAACTTAATTGTAAAATATACTTCTCATCGCCTTTCTTATTTTCCTTGGAGCAACTTTCTAACATGTGTAAATAATATTTGCTAAAATCAATACGGAAGAATTTTATTTGATTAAAATGATTCATATCAATACAAAAGGTGCTAAAATGTGTATGTACATTTTAGGAAAGGAAAAAACTGTATTGAAATTGCAGTACTCAATATAAACTGGTAACAAAGATTCAATATTTTTAATATTGAATGTTATACTATCGTATCATTTAAAACCTACTAATCAGCATCAGTGGTAACTGGAATTTATCCTAGATTGCAGATTTTTTTAGGAAGTGGCCCTGCGTTCTTCATCATCTGCCAGTTATCCTCTTGCTCAGTGAAATAGGGTGAGTTCTTTTCAAGGTGCCATTTATATCACACTCATTCTGACATCAATGTTTTTTCACATGCCTCAGTCAAAGAATGTGCATAGTGTGATATGTTTGTATACTAAAAGCTGCCGACCTAATAGATTGAGAAGATGAGGTTTTCGCATGAAAGAATTATAAAAACAGCTATGTTGTAAAATTATACAAATAATATGTTTATCTAAATTAACTTATCATAGAACAATATTCATACATTTTATAGTATTACTAGAAATATGAGCTTTGCATTTTTCATACTTACAAAATTAGGTTTTGTGCCAGATCATTAGTAATATTCACTTAAATTAATTATGATTTTTTCAGCAATGAGAGATGTAATTTTGCTTATGTCTTTGCTTAACTTTCAAATTCTAGAAACTATGTACTTTAGTTTAAAAATTACTATTATTCACAGAAGTAATAATAGTATTTTTCTATTATTACTTTAAGAGAGTAAATTGTGTAATTTACTTAACCCATTATTTCTGATAACCATACTTTTGACGGACATTTCTAACTATGTATTATGTAGAATCAATGCCACTTAGGGAGTCAGACTTCTTTTCCTTCTTCTTCCTAAATATATATTCCCCTAATAACAAATAAGTGGAGAAAATGATGATTAAATGCTTATCTGAGACACCAGAAATCATCATCATCTCTGTCATCATCTCTGATTAGGTAAATTGGACACTTTTAGGCCATGAATGCTATGTTATCATCCTCCTTGATGTATTCTGAATATCGACTAAAGGACAAGACTCTACAGCTTCCTGCTCTAAGGCACTTTCCTATCATGATGAAACATAATTCCCTGGAGTGATTATGGGTGAATAATTCAGAAACTTCAGCATTCCTGGGGTTTTAAAGCCACATGTTGAAAACCCATGAGTGTCATGGCTTTGGAGTAACATACTAGAGCTACCTCAGTAATGTATTAGACCAACTCCGGAAAAGCAGAGACGCACTGAAGAGTTCACATTCCCTGCTTGTATTTTCAGTGCCAGGCAAAGAGAAACCCATTCTAGAAATTTAAATACCATACAAGGATAATTCACTCAGACATTCAGCAGAGATTAATTAAAACTGGAATAACTCATAATCACATATACGTACAAATATATCACTGGCACCAAACTAAATAGCAAATTGACATATGTATTTTGATAATTATATATACATAGATGTGTAAATTTGTGTATGTATACATTTATACAAAATGATTATTACTGATTAATGTTTCCAGATATAGCATGTCATTGTAAAATAAAATATAATGTTTAAGGAAATGATTTTTTTAATATGGACAGTAAATGCAATGTGATGTGACACATTTGTATCACCTTCTCTTCCTGGTAGTCTATCAAGGAAACTTTCCCCAAGTTTTAAAAAGTTGATTTATAAAAACAGCTCACAGTTGTGCTCCTTAATATTATCACTGTATGGAATGACCCATCTCATCACACAGTGGCTGAACATGGATAAACTCTGTTCATGTGTTCAGTTCACTAAACTTGAACTAGGAAAAGGACAGAATCGGAATTTGTCAGCTTGCAATTGCTACAGAGTGCTGGGAGAGAAGAGCTACCATGGGGACTTACTTCTATGTAAAGTTTTATTGAAATACAACCGCATTTGTTTATTTATTTATTTTTCTGGCTACTTTTATGCTACAATAGTAGAATTAAGTAACACACAGAAACACTAGGCCTTAACATCTGACCTCCCTCCCAGAAAAAAGGTTGCCAACCCCTAGGATAGATGCATATATTTCAGTAATTATATATATATATAAAATTGAATTTTTAAATACTTTGCTAATGTAACTTTAATTTTATTTATATATATATATATAAATAGGTTTTATATTTATCTCATGTTTCAAAATAATTTTTCCTTTTTTTTTTTTGAGAAGAGTCTCACTCTGTCACCCCAGCTACAGTTCAGTGCATCATCACAGGTTATTGCAACCTCAACTGTTGGGCTCAAGTGATCCTCCTTCCTCAGCCTTCCAAGCAGATGATTCTACAGGCATGAACCACAATGCCCAAATAATGTTTCAAAAGAAGTTAAAAATAAAAATTCTAGTTATTGAAATTTTTAAAATGCTACTTGTAGGCCTATCAATGTATACAATATGTAGAATAACTTTTTATATTATATTCAATTAATAGGCATATAGACCGTCATAGACCATTGATGTTCACTCAAGAAAGTGTTGAGTGAAACTGTCTATTTCAAATACAGTAAACATAAATGCTTCATGCATTTTTGGTATCTCTAGAGAAATTTTAGTGGTTAATAACGTATTTCCCTAATTCTTTTTTTTTTTTTTAGTGATATTGAATATTTCTTCAAATACCTGTTGGTGATTTGCTTGTCTTTTGAGAAATCTACTCATTATCTTTGCTCACTTTTTAAAATTAAGTTACTTGTTTTCTTTTTATTTTTAGGTCAGATTCTTAAATTTAATCCAATTTGTGCCAGATAAGATCTTTTAAGATGAGTATTTTATGTTCTAAACAAATTATCAACTTATTTTTTAATTTAAATTGTTTTATAAAATCTTTGAAACAATCCTGAGGTCACTAATATTTTAAAACTTTGAGCAAACTATGATAAAATCTTTCTGGACAGCAAGTTTGTATAGAATTTAATTTAATAAACAATAACAACCAAAAAGAAAATTGTCTTTAGAATCTGGAAAAGGGGATGAGTTCTCACATGACAGTTGGGCTAAATATTTCTTAATAACTTACATTTGTTTGCATTATATATTTAAAAACTCAATAACTGAATCAGACTCACAAAAGACTTCCCTATTTGGCTTAAATAAAGGATGAAAGTTTTAGTAGGAAGAAATTAAAACAAATAAGTTATTTAGGACCATTGAAACAATTTTCTATACATATAGTAGCATATCACCAAAGAAATAATGTTGCTCAAAAGTAAATTACCCTCTTAAAAATAATTAAAATTCTACCACTTTTCTTAATTATAAAGAATCTTCATTAGATAATACATAAAGTTAGGAAAAATATTTTTGGCATTTAAATTTAATAATAAAATTTATAGACAGCATCCCCATAATTTTACAGCTAAATCTGACAAAATGCTTTGTAATTTATAATTTTATTTAATACTATACTTGATTAAAACTCAATCAGAATTTTTTTTGAATATGTATCAATTCTCAATTAATTTGAGTAGCACCATAAAATCCCCAAGATTTACTAAAGTAATAAGATATGATATCCATAAAATCCAATTGGAGTTATAATAGCATATTAAACTAAGATCAGCAAGTATTATTAGGACTTGAAAAATGTCTTTAAAAACTCAACCTGGACATCCAGGTTTTAAAAGGTACATACTATTTTCATAGAATTATCTTTAAGCAATAACAGCATAAATGTACATGATCACTATGTTTAAAGTTCAGGGCTCCAAATCATGATTTGGAAGGGGAAAATGATGAGGAATTAATAAAAGATTTTAATTTAGTGAGAAACTTAAATGTAATAATCATTCAAAGGAGAAAGATTATATCAAATATAAGATATCTTAAGGGGCTATTCAAAACTCTTCCAATGGACATTAACAACATCAACTGCAATGAAGAACCAAGATCCATGAGCTGGGAGAAGTTGCAAAAGGATATCTATGAATTATTAGCCACGTATGAAGTCCATTAATTATGTGGCTCTAGTTTTTCAGAGAATAGGGGGAATAATACAAACACATTAATTCCTTATTAATGTATGAACAAGATATGAAGGAATTTAAGCATATTTTCAGCTTTATAAAAGTAATCATTATGTCCATTGATAAAATAAAAAGTGTTGGTCTACTTTTACAATTATAGAAACTTGTGAAAAAGCATATCAAACACCTTTTAAAAAATTTGTTAAGCAACTAAAGTAAAAAAAGACAAGGAAGGTCACCTCATATTGGTCAAGGGAAAAATACAACAAGAAGACATTTCAATTCTAAATATTTATGCACCCAACTTAAATGCTCCGAGATTTTTGAAACCGACCTTACTTAGTCTGAGTAATATGATATCCTATAACATCATAATAACAGGGGACTTTAACACTCTTCTCACAGAGCTGGATAGATCCTCTAAACAGAAATTAAACAAAGATATAAGGGACTTAAACGAGACCATAGAACAACCATGCTTGATAGACATACATCAAACACTCCAACCTAAAGATAAAGAATATAAATGATTTTCATTGACCCATGAAACATTCCCCCAAATTGATCATATCTTAGGACACAAGGCACTAAAGGTGGAATTCACTCCAACAAAAATGTTCAACCACACACAAAGGCATGGAAATTAAACAACCTTATGCTGAATGATAGTTGGGTACAGGAAGAAATAAAAAAGGAAATCATTAATTGCCTTGAGTATAACAACAATGAAACACAAGCTACTAAAACCTGTGGGATGTAGCAAAAGCAGTCCTGGGAGGAAAGTTTATCACTTTAGAAGCTACTTTCAAAAAACAGAAAGAGCGCACATCAACAAACTCAGAAGCCACCTTATAGAATTGGAAAAAGAAAAAAATCTAAGCCTAAACCCAGCAGAAGAAAAGAAATATCCAAAATTAAATCAGAGATTAACGAAATTAAAAGAATCATTCAGAAAATTGATGAAACAAGGAGTTGGATTTTTGAAAAAATAAATAAAATAGACAAACCTTTGGCTAGAATAACTGGAAATAAAAAAGTAAAATCTCTAGTAACCTCAATGAGAAATGATAACGGGGAAATAACAACTGATGCCACAGAGAGACAAGAGATTATCTCTGAATATTACCAGAAACTCTATGCCCAGATATTTGACAATGTGAAGAAGATGGATCAATATTTGGAATCACACCCTCTCCCTAGATTTAGCCTAGAACAGGCCAATTTCAAGCACTGAAATCAAAGAAACAATTAAAAAATCTCCCAACAAAAAAAAAATGCCCTGGTCCAGATGGCTTCACACCAGAAATGAGAAGAGCTTATTCCCATTCTGCAGAAATTTTTCCAGAAAATTGAGGAGGAAGGAATCTTCCCCAACACATTCTATGAAGTAAACAGCACCCTGATACCAAAACCAGGAAAAGACCCAGCTAAAAAGAACTTGAGACCAATTTTAATAATGCAAAATTCTCAACAAAATCCTAGCCAATAGATTACAGCTTACCACCAAAAAAATCATACATCATGATCAAGTAGGTTTCATCCCAGGGATGCAAGGTTGGTTTAATATATGCACGTCTATAAACGTTATTCACCATATCAACAGAAGCAAAACCAAAGATCATATGATCCTCTCCAATAAATGCAGAAAAAGCGTTTTATAAAATCCAGCATCCTTTTCTAATTAAAACACTGAAGAGTATAGGCATAGGTGGGAAATTTCTTAAACTGATCGAAGCTGTCTATGACAAACCCACAGCTAATATCTTACTGAATGGAGCTAAACTGAAAACTATTCCACTTAGAACTAGAACCAGACAAGGTTGTCCTCTGTTGCCATTACTATTCAACATGGTGCTGGAAGTTCTAGCCAATACAATTAGGTAAGACCAGGATATAAAGGGCATCCAAATGGGAGCAGAGGAGGTCAAACTCTCCCTTTTTGCTGAAGATATGATCTTATACTTAGAGAACCCCGAAGACTCAACCACAAGACTCCTGGAAGTCATCAAAAAATACAGTAATGTTTCAGGATATAAAATTAATGTCCACAAGTCAGTAGCCTTTGTATACACCAATAACAGCCAAGATGAGAAGCTAATTAAGGACACCATTCCCTTCACCATAGTTTCAAAGAAAATGAAATACTTAGGAATATACCTAACAAAAGAGGTAAAGGACCCCTGTAAAGAAAATTATGAAACCGTAAGAAAGGAAATAGCAGAGGACATTAACAAATGGAATAACATACCATGCTCATGGTTGGGAAGAATCAACATTGTTAAAATGTCTTTACTTCCCAAAGTGATCTACCAATTCAATGCCATCCCTATTAAAATACCAACATTGTACTTTCAAGACTTAGAAAAAGGATTCTGTGTTTTTTATGTAACCAGAAGAAAACCAATGTAGCTGAGGTAGTTCTTAGTAATAAGAATAAAGCCAGGGCATCAGCATACCAGATTTTTAGGCTGTACTACAAGGCTATAGTGGTCAAGACGGCATGGTACTGGCACAAAAATATAGGCATAGACATTTGGAATCTAATAGAAAACCAGGAAATGGAACTAACAACCTACAATCACCTAATCTTCGATAAACCAAGCAAGAACATACAGTGGGGAAAGACTCCCAGCTCAATAAATGGTGCTGGGAGAACTGGATATCCACATGTAAAAAACTGAAACTGGACCCACACCTCTCTCCACTCACAAAAATTAATTCAAGATGGATAAAGGACTTAAATTTAAGGTATGAAACAATAAAAAATCCTCAAAGAAAGCATTGGAAAAACACTGGAAGATACAAGTCTGGGGAAAGACTTTATGAAGAATACTGCCATGGTAATCGCAATAACAACCAAAATAAACAAATGAGACTTACTTAAACTGAAAAGCTTTGGTACAGCTAAGGAGACAACAACCAAAGCAAATAGATTACCTACACAATGGGAAAGGATATTTGCATATTTTGAATCAGACTGAAGCTTGTTAACTAAGATCTATAGAGAACTCAAATTAATCCACTTGAAAAAAGGCAACAATCCCATATATTAATGGGGAAGAGAGATGAATAGAACCTTCTCTCAAGAAGACAGATGAATGGCTAGCAAACATATGAAAAAAATGCTCATCATAACTAATTATTAGAGAAATGCAAAACCACCCGGAGACATCATCTAACCCCAGGGAGAATGGCCCACATCACAAAATCTGAAAACTGTAGATGCTGACATGGATGTGGAGAGAAAGGAACACTTTTCTCACTGCTGGTGAGGCTACAAATTAATACAACCTTTTTGGAAGAAAGTATGGAGAAACCTCAAAGAACTCAAGCTAGACCTCCTGATCCTGCCATCCCATTACTGAGCATCTATCCAGAAGGGGAAAAAAAACCTTTTACCATAAGGACACTTGCACTAGACTGTTTATTGCAGCTCAATTTATAATTGCCAAAATGTGGAAACAGCCTAAATGGCCCCCAACCCGGGAATGGATTAACAAGCTGTGGTAGGTGTATACCATGGAATACTATTTAGCCATTAAAAACAATGGAGACTTTATAGCATTTGTATTAACCTGGACGGAATTGGAACGCATTATTTTCAGTAAAGCATCATAAGAATGGGGAAGCATGAATCCTATGCATTCAATTTTGATATAAGGACAATTAATGACACGGTGGGAGTGGAGAAAGGGGAAAGCAGAGAAAGAGAGAAGGAGAAAGGAGGGTGGGGAAAAGGAAGAGTGAGGGAAGGAGGGAGGGGGTTGAGGTCTCAGTGTGTGACACATCTTGTATGCTCAATGAATCCCCAACAATAAAAAAAAAAAATGTGTTAATGTTTATTATAACAGAAAAAATGTCATTACATTGTGTCATAGGTGTGGAATTAGGAAATCAACACTACTGGAAAATTAGTGCAGGAAAGAAACAGATATTCAAGTATCTTATGAATATTTCAAACCCTGGGATTGTTAATGCATGACCATTCACATTTCACTTGACAAAAGTAAGGCCCATATAGAAATTCAATAACTTGTCACCTAAACACAGGTCTTTGCTTTTAGTTGAAAGCTAAGGGAACATGATTCTCCGGCTCTTTCTCCCTTTACTCCAGAAAGATTCTCCTAAGGGTAGGTGGGGCTACCCTTAATAGAGTATGAACTTTAATGGATTTTTTCAGACTATCTGCTGGGAAACATGTAGACAAGTTATTCCCAATGTTGAATTTAGGTGGAAGTGTTTTGAGTATAATATAAGCTACACTAGTATTTCCTTTATTCTTATATTAAGTCAAAAATGTGTGGAAGTTTCTAGACACTTCTACCTAACCTAGCATGATTTGGATCCCAGTAACAGATAAGATCTCAATCTGTTGAATGGGTTCATTGACATACTAAGTGATTTCATCGATCTGCAGGACTGTCCCTTCTATTTTCTTTCCATTCCAAATACCAGAATACATAACACACAAACATCGGTAGACCACATACATAGTAACACATTTTCCTAGTTGTCTAAGTAAAATTGATTAGACCTATATCATACTTAAGGAACTGGAAGCGCTCCAAAATGAAAACGTGTAAAAATAAAAATAATAAAGATACAAGTTAGTAAAGGCAATCATTAATTAGTTAATTTTCACCTAGATTCTTAATATCACTTTACTGTGTATATAAAATGGAGTCAGTTTTTCCCCAAGTCATTTGCCTAGTTTGAAAGCAAAATTTTCAAGAATCATAACTAAGGTAAAAAATTTTCAATATATTACAATCCTCAGTAAGGAACATGTGCTGTTTTTTGTGTTATATTTTATGAAAATAGGCTCTCCCCCCCCAAAAAAAAATCTGTGTGCCAACAATTCTAATTAAGATGATTCCAATTAAACTTATGAAGAGGCAAAGATTTGTCAGTAAAAACTCATCTTCTAATTTTGCCAGTAGCAAACATAATTGTAATTCATCTGTTACCGTATGCAAAGTAAATCATGCCTGCTAAGCATAAGTGTTTTAAGAAATTATATCCATGTAAAAATGGACATAAACAAGAAATTAAAAGAACAACATCAGTAACAATCTTGATTTGTTCACAAAGACATGGAGGTCATAATACTTAATGGATGCCTAAGTGAAATCATTTTGATGAAGCAGTTAAAAATTATTTTTCTTTCTTTTCTAGGTTGCTGTAAGAAGACAATTTCCTGTCTCTTCCACTTAGTAGGAACCAATCAACATTTATGTCTTTCTAGGGGGTTGAGATCAACTAACCTCAAGGTTGTTTCCAGCTACAGAGTTCAGTAGCACTCAAGAGAGTTGTCTATGTATGGGGAACACATTATTTAAACTACTTTGCCTCAATATCTGCACATTTTAGGAGATATTTCATATCACCTGCGTCATCAAGGAAAAGAAAAAAGATCTGTACAAACAGACATGTTTTAGCAAATATGTTTTTAATTTTTTTTAAACGCCTTTAAAATACAAGCAAATGTAAGTGTTTAAACAGAATGGAATATGTACTATGTATTTGGACATTTGCTCAATTATTATCAAACCAAATATAAATTAAAGTGAGAGCTTAATGAGAAGTTGATAAAAATGTCCATACACAAGAGGTTTTGAAGGGATGTGACCCTTCCTGGCACTTCTGCGCATTGCCTCATCCCCTAGGCCCTGGTTTGGTTCCTTATAAATCAATAAAACCTATATCACTGCTTTTAGAGAAATAAAACTAATTTCCTTTAGAAAAAGGTTGTACGTTGGTATTTTATACAATTATCTAATGTTAATGGAAATAGTAAATGCCATTGCCTTGTTGATACGTATATGATGATATAAAATTGCAATTCCCTAAAGACCAAAGAGCCTACCAGTGAAAATATCATGTGTTTCTGTATAAAATGTTTTATGCACATATACTGGATTCTAGTTTTTTTTTTTTTCCTTTCACTGTTATTGTTATCATCTCATCACCTCTTGTGAGATCTGAGTCCTCCAGCAATATATTACCAGATTGTCTATTTCTTCTGCTTTAACCCCCCAAAGGCCTGGAACTCAGGTCTCCCAGGCAGATTTAATATCCTCACACAAGCCTTTCTTGAATGATTATGATAAATCTTGCTTGTGGCATTTTTTTCTTCCTCTAGCGTTCACCCAAACTCCCCAGCCCCACCACTACAGCACCTTTCTATACTTAATGATTTTTTAAAAATTTATTTTGTTTTGTTTTGTTTGTCCCCTGATTTGCAATACCCTGTTCTGTTCTTTACCCTCCAGCTTGATGATTGCCTTAATATACTTTATTTCCCTGCTGTCTATTCCTCTGTGAATTGAGAGTGGTACAGTATGACTTGGCAATGTGAAAGCACATGTGATTTGAGGCTTTGCCGGAGTCATAGAATTCCAGATACAAAAACTTTAGAAATATGATATATTCAAATAGCAGATAATTCTTTCGATAGCATGCACCGTGTGTGTATGGCAGAGTGTGTGTATATTGCATCAAACCCCACACTTCTGTCTATACTATCCATACACACACAGCTGTGAAAGGAAACGCACCAAGGACCTTCACATATCCTATGTGGCAGAAGTAGTCTAAACGGCAAAATGACAGTTGAGATTACTATGAAAAAGTGGTTTGTTTCTTATAGGGACCCCCGTAGAGACCTAGAGATTGATTCTGAATCATTCTGTGTAATAGTATACTGAGAAAAGTTATTCATGTTGGTGGATATAAGTAAACACTGGGCTACTATTTGCATTTACATAATAGCTAAGTTTTGGCTTTGAATAAAAGTAAAACTAAATTCTCAGAAAACCAAGATAGTGTTAGGCAATTATGAAAACACAAATGCAGGGAGAATTAAAAGGTATTTGTTGAATTTAGTCTTTATCTTAATTGAATTAAGTGATATGAAAACATATTCAGTATGTAGAAACTTGGTTATTATGTATGAATTATCCAAATTATTTTGATTATGCATTATTTGTTATCATTCCCTATTAAAATTCCGTATTTTGACAAAGTCACATAAATTTTCGATTAGCATCTCTGTTTTGTAGAATATAAGCTTAGAAGGACATAAGATTTTATTTTGCCAACAACAAAAACACTCCCATGACTAAAAGCACTTTGTTTAAATTTCAAAAGTTTGATAAAAGGATTATATACTTCCAAAAGTTGTTTGTAAATTTTACCTGAAATGTAATGCAAATATGATTATTTCAGTGTTTGCTGAAATGCTTACTGATCCGAGTCGACCAAGACAACAAACAATAGGATTGAAAGCCTCAATGTTTCTGAAGTAGCATGTGGATGATGAATCTAATGTAGATAATGTGGATTGCCAACTCACATTAAAACGAGTGGCTAGGCATCTGGCTATATTAACACCTTTGTGAGAGGCTGACTTACAGGTAAAAGATGAAGATTATGCTAGTCTTTTAGAACTCTAGGGCAATAATCTTAGGTTTCATATGTTCCAGTCTTGGATATGAATGAAGACAGAACTGACAAATTAAACAGAGAACCAAACCTTGGATATTTATCATAATGTATGTACAATACAGCACAACGGCTAAGATCGTTACTTGGGGAGAGAGAGCTTATTATATTCAATTCTATCTTGCCTTCTTATGAGGCAAGGTAGATCTTTGTATAGGTCTCAGAGCTTATTTTTTCCCTTTATAAAATGTCAAGGATCATTATTTATATATAAATACTAGGTGAACATTGAAAGTTTTAATTCACGTAAGTGCTTAGAACAGAATTTAATCCACAGTAAACATTTCTAAACTATGCATATTAAAACTCATACAGTTTCCTACTTCAAATATCTCAGTACAGATGAAGCTCAAAAGTCCAGAAACTGCAAAATTTGTACTATATTGAAACATTAATTTTAAAAGGGACCTTATGTTTCACTGTTTCAACTATAGTATCTTTCTTCTCTACTGTGAATGATATAATAGTCATCCTTTGAGACTTGCAGTCCCTAACCTCAGGGTCACAATCCAGTACCAGCCTATAACCTATAGGAATCAGGCCACACAGCACCACCACCTGAGCTCTGCCTCCTGTCTCATCCTCCCCGATGGGTGGGAAAAGTTTCTCCCATGAAATTGGTCCCTGGTGCCAAAAATATTCCAGCCCATGGCTTGTTATAAACCAGCTGCACAAGATGAGGTGGGCATCCGGGGAGCTAAAGAAGCCTCATCTATTTATACAGCTGTTCCCCATCACTGGCATCACCACCTTAGCTACACTTCCTGTCCCATCCCATTCTCCCTCAAACCCACTTCCATCTGTGGAAAAAAATATCTTCCATTAAATTAGTCTCTGGTGCCAAAAGGTTGGGGACTTCTGCTTTAAGACAAGCTCTGCTGGCTCAGCACCTGTGGCTGAAGCGGCTAAGGCGCCAGCCACATACGCCTAAGGTGGCGGGTTCAAATCCCCAGCCCGGGCCCGCCAAACAACAATGATGGCTACAACCAAAAAATGGCCAGGCGGCCAGGCGTTGTGGCAGGCGCCTGTGGTCCCAGCTACTTGGGAGGCTGAGGCAGGAGACTCGCTTGAGCCCAGGAGTTGGAGTTGCTGTGAGCGTGATGCCATGGCACTCTACCCAGGGGGGATAGCTTGAGGCTCCGTCTCAAAAAAAAAAAAAAAAAAAAAGACAAGCTCTGCTCACACTTGCACACCTAGAGTTTAAGTGTATGTAAGAGCACATGATAAATATTAGAGGATAAGAGTTTATTAAAATAATAATAAAATGTTAAAGTGTAAATTACATATTATAAATTTTGAGCAATACATAAATATGTGTACATATATAAAATATGAGTGGCTTATCCAAAGGAGTGCAAGAAGAAATCTGATTTCAGAGAAACCTAACACCAATCAGAATGGCTGCTATTAAAACTACAAAAATTAATCAATGCTTGTTAGGATGAAGAGGAAATTGACTCATATAAACTACTGATAGGAATGTAAATTAGTGCAACCTCTATGGAAAACAATATGTAGATTTCTCAAAGAACTAAAAATAGAACTACCATGATCCAGCAATCCTCCTGGGTATCTACCCAAAGGAAAAAGAAATCAATATATGAAAAAAAGATTCTTGCAGTAGTATATTTATTGTGACAATCAATGGAGTATTGAATAAAGAAAGCATGGTACGTTTATACAATAGGAAAGTATTCAGCCTTAAAAGTGGAATGAAATCATGTCTTTATAGCAATAAACATGGAACCAGAGACCATTTTCTTAAGTGAAACTACTCAGACACATAAAAGCAAACACTACATATTCTTGTTCATAAGTGAGAGCTAAGCTATGTGTACACGTGGACATAGAGTGTGGAATCACGGACAAGGGAGACTCAGAGCTGTGGGAGAAGTTTGGATGGTAAGACGTTGTTAGATGGGTACGATGTGCATTGAAGATCCTGACTTCACCAAAATTGAATATAACAATGCAGCAATATTGCACTTGAAACTTGTGAATATATGCAAATACAAAGCAAATGAATGAAAAGAGAATAACATGCCCAAAAGACTGGGGTTTTACACCTTAGAAAGCACACTGTGCCACCTACTCACCACTTATTGCTCTCTGCTTTCTGTCAAGTTTCTTTTTCTCCCTCTTTCTTTCTCTCTAGATCTCTTCCTCCCTTGCTCTCTCTCCCTGTCTTCCTTTCCTCCCTTCCTCCCTCCCTCCCTTCCTCCCTTCCTCCCTTCCTTCTTTTTTCTTGAAATTCACAGACACACAATGTGGGATATTGATGGGGAGGGGTATGCTTGAGAATCAACAGTTTGCACATCTTACCTTCTTGACCTTTGTTTTATTGCCAAAATGGGCAGGAGATTTGAAGAGGTTTTATACCATCTTTTAGCAATACCTCCTTGTTCATTATTTTTATTCCATTAGCATAGCAGTGGAGAGCCACGATTTATTTTTTACTACAATTCTATGGTTCTTGTTCTCATTCTGAGTTTTTTATTTTTCTGTGAGAAACTAGCTATTGCATAAATATAGAAATATACTCAATAGATAGTTGAATAGATGCTTTTTATCAGTCATCAGAATGCCAGTATTCATGGAAAGATCACTACTGTGCTTTGCTCCAAAAAAATGTATCTATTTCTTATAGCAGACTTTGTGTTATAAACTTAAGACTGCTTAAAAGGCCATTCTCATTCTGTAAATTCTCTATTAAATGTAGAAAAATGAAGCAGCCAGTTCCTTTGTTCCTCTTGAAATTTGTGAATTTTTATTCTCATTTTGTCTATAGCCAGTTAGTGGCTATCACCTTACACTTCATTGCAGATGATTTAGAAATAGTCCCATACTCTGATACTAGCTGGATATTTGATATTCTTCAAAGACAGTGAAGCCAGCTGACATATCCTTGATTCTTATTCCCTGAGGAAATGAGCACTAAAACCACAACAAATTCCAATTTCTGTCATAAGCAATTTTCTTGGAAGAAAATGTTAAAGCCTACACTTGCAAGTTTAGCTACACATTTCATTTATTAAATGATATTTGCTGAATCACAGATTCACTAGTTGGGCTAGAGCATGAATTGAAGGAGCAGAATCTAATCAGAGCAGTTTGAACAGTTCATTCTGGGCACCAGGTTCAAGTAAGTCATTAATTTCTGCCTTAAATTCAGAAAAAGTTTCCGCTGTCCCATCAGGAAAAAAATGAAATCCACATGTTATTTCTTTACATATTTCTCTCTCATGAATGAAAGTCTTGCATGAGTGAACTGCTTGGCAATAACTATATTATATTTGTTTATTTATAAGCAATGGTATTACAATTTCTGGATTTCACATTGAGAAAGTACATATTAAAGAAATATATAAAATTCTCCCAATACGAAAATGGTATACAAAATATACTGGGCTAAGGCAGACTTGTCCGACTACAGAATCCAAAGGCCAATTTTTCTACATTTGCTATGTTGCATTGGTCTAGTTACTAGATCTAAAAGTGCTTAATCCACCCCAGAACTCCCCATCTACTTGGCACAGCTGTTTTATAAAAAGAATGTTCCTTTGAGTTTTATTTTCTAGATATATTCAGGCACAGTTTTGTTTATTTATTATCAATCTTGAGAGTCATTGGATTTTCTGAATCTGAAATTTGTGGAGTGTTTTTTTTACATATTTTTGAAGAGTTGTTAAATATCTTTTCTGTGAACACTGGATTTTGTTCCTTATCCTCTGAGTCTAGGTCCTTCAGGAACTCTGACAAGATAGATATATCAACGTATTCTACCCTACATGGTGCTTAACTTCCCTTTCACACTTTTTCCACTTATTTATTTGCTTTCATTTCCAATAGTTTAATCAGATCTATCTTCCCGATAACAATCTTTTCTATTCTATTGTATTTAATATGTTCTTTATCTAATCTATTCGTTCCTTAATCTGGCCATCATGTTTTTTCACATATACAAAGTCTATTTGCCACCTTTATAAAGCTACACATATCATAAAATATTCTACACAATTTCTTGACAATTTATCTTATTTTGCAACTTCTTTTGTGTTTCCTAAATTATTTTGAATGTGCCTAATACCGTGTCTATAAACATCTGAACTCTTCATGTCTGTTTCTAATGTCTATTTTTTCTACTAACTCACTTCCACTGTTTCTTATTTAATTGAATGCTCTATGAGTTTTGGCCACAAAATGTCTTTGCACGTTATCTACAATGATAATTTAAGTCAATGTGAATTTGTTTTCTTTCTGAAATAGATTCCATGGTCTCTGAGCAGTTGTAGGGAATCAATGTCAACTAAAGACTATTAACTTGTGTGTTTCAAAATTATACAAAGACTTTACATTTATGCCGTGACTCCACATAACTGCCACCCTGTGGTCTTTACTTTGAATCAGATTTTTTTTTTGTTTTCTGCATTTACCCAATATCTAAGTGACAGTGGAAAGTTTTGTTTACTGCTAATTTCTACTTTTCAAGATTATTTCTTGTTCAACCTACAAGTGAAGTATAACACCTAGAGATGTTAGCTTTATGTATCATACTATATTTCTATGGTGGGTGGGCTCTATACTTTATTTCATTCACCCCTCATCCTCTGCAGCCATTAAAATTAGGGTGAAATTTATTTAAATACATCTTCAAGGTGAAAGCTGACTTTGGACTACATAACTACATGAGGTGTCCCATTTATATTTTGCTAGTGTTATCTAGAAACTTTGATTTTTTTGCAACTAAAGATGTACTTTCAACCATTAAAAGTTACCCAGCTTTAAAAATATACTTGTTAGATGGATCATTCATGAAACTGATTGAATCATATTACATTACTCATTATTTAATATTTCATAAGAAGACCTCTAGGAAAGGCATTTTCTTACTGGTTAAAGGAAATGAGAAGTATGTTTGTATTTTATTAGCAAATATTTCAGTGAAGGCCTAATGAGATTTTAATTTAAAACTTAGATGTTACTCTTCATCTACTAAAGAATTAATGTTATTTGCAAGGGTAATGACTCTTTAGCTTTAGGGAGTACGAACCATGATGACTTCGCCCTTATAAGGTTTTATATATATATATAAACCTCCCAGTTCCTATTAATTATAGGTAATAGGGGAATATGAATTATTGATTATTTCTTCATTTTTTCAAAGTCCCTTCCAATATTAATAGCATGCATCTTGTCATAGCTATATATCAGGATGATGAATATTCAGCAACATGTTACTCATATGTACCTATGAAAAATGTTATTTTTAAGCAAATAAAGTATTAATAGTATATTTACTAAAAGTGTTAATAATAAGTGGTAAAATCAATTATAATATTTAAAAGGTTAATTCCAGTATTACTGAGTAGAGAATTCATTTGAAAAGAATACAAGTAACAAAATACAAGATTTATTATACCAAATTCATTGACTAACTTATCTTTGACCAGCCTAAGCAAAAACAATAATTTAATTAAAATGAGAAAAAGTTACTATCTACATTTGTATTAGATATGGTGAGGATTTATTTTTATTTTTTTTTGGATTTATTTTTTTATATAGTGTAAAAATATGCTGTATTAAAGAGAAATATGATTGGTGGGACCACACTTATGGTCCATCTTACAAGGGTACATGTGAATCTTTCTAAATGTAGAATATAAATGTCTTAACACAATAACTAAGAAAATGTTAACCAGTTTGATGAAAATACTTCCAATTGTATATAAAAGCAGCACACTGTACCCCATGACTGTATTAATGTATACAGCTATGATTTAATAATAATAAAAAGAATGTTTACTTTATTCAATAACATGAGGTGATAATATTATGTGAGGGGTTTACATATTGAAAAAAAAATGCCTTGATAAACTAATCTAAAACAAAATCATCAGTATTGAAAGAACAGAAAAGTGAATATTTAAATTAGTCATAAATATGTATGTTGAAATGGTTCAGTGTAGTTTAGAACTATATTACCCCAGAGGAATTCTTAATTAATATTCATTTCAGTGTTTATTTAACTGAAAATCCCCAATTCTGCAGCACAGTGAAAAGATCTTATTGAGGGCAGTAGTAGGTATTCTACATTTTCAAACTTTTCCATTCTGGTAATGATTTAAGAATGCTAAGAACTGCATTTTGTTTCTATAAAGTTTATTGTAGAACTGTGGTGACCCTTCAGATAAACTAACACAATATGTTTTTAATATGTAGGCACCTATAAATTTCTCATTCTCTCTTATCAGTTATGCATTGATAAGTACTGTGAGTAACAAGGAATATAATGATTAACATGTAATGATCAACATATAATTCTTTGATAAGGAGTGCTGGGTTAGTTTTGTAGTTTACAAAGTTGTAGGGTCTTAGGCTGTCTGTTTTTCTGTTCTGCTGTACTTAACTTCTGAGATGACTCCCTTCTTAAGATAATTTTGGTCTTATTTACATATATCTGTAGTCATTTGCACAGCCATGGCTTAGCAGAAAATATCTCCAGTCCCAATTAGCAAAGACCATATGAGGATGTTCTGAAATCACCCCCATCCCTCCCTTGGTATCAGGGTAGGTGTGAGTATGCATGGCCCTTCTGGCCAATGACATATTAGGGGAAGTCTGGTAAGGAGTTTTCTATAAAATGAACTTTTCATTTTTAAAATAGTAAGAAAGGATGATTTTGCATTTGAACATTGTTCTGTGAAGTTATGTGCAGGAGTGATGGAAAACGTTACCAGTCTTGAGGAAATATTAGGCCATCGGTAAAATACTGACATCTCCTGTAGTTTTCTAGTGCAAACCTTCTGATTATTAAAACTTTCTGATTACTTATGCAAATTCAGCATAAAGAGCTTGTTTTCATATTTGTGACACAGCATCATAATTTTATACTAGCATCAGTAGAGAACAGTGGAGATTATATAGTCAATTATGTGGGTTTAATTCCTTACTCAGCTAAGAATGTTGATCATAAGTGGAGATCTCAAGTTACTATTAAACAGAAACTGAGGCAAAAATGAAAACATGGGTGCTCTGTTTGGGCATTTACACCCACAACAGAGATTTTGAGGAAAATAAGAGACAAAAAGAAAAAATGGAAAATGGTGGCAGCACCTGTGGCTCAAAGGAATAGGGCACTGGCCCCATATACCAGAGGTGGCAGGTTCAAACCCGGCCTCAGCCAAAAACTGCAAAAACTGCAAAAAAAAAAAAAGAAAAAAAAAAGGAAAATGGAGCCTAAGATGCTACTGGGCTTGTTTTATGGTTCACACAGAGCCAGCATGAGAAACCATTACTCAACATACAATCCTCTCCAACCTGAGATCCATTCCCACAGGCAAACTATCACAGTCTGTGGGAGAGAGAAAGAAGGGGAATTTAAGGAATTTAACTGCCTGATTCCTTTCTGGCCTTTTTTTTCTTATTGATCAAAATTCATCCCCCTTTCTTTATTAGGTATTTATCTGGAAGACCAAAAATCACATACAACAAAGATATTTGTATCAGAATGTTTATTGCAGCCCAATTCATAATTGCTAGGTCATGGAAGAAGCCCAAGCGCCCATCGATCCATGAATGTATCAATAAACTGTGGTATATGTACACCATGGAATACTATGCAGCCCTAAGGAAAGACGGAGAATCTACCTCCTTCATGTTTACATGGAGCTGGAAACCATTCTTCTTAGTAAAGTATCTCAAGAATGGTAGGAAAAGTATCCAATGTACACAGCCCTATTTTGAAACTAATGTATAGCTTTCATGGGAAAGATATAACCTAATTGTAGCCTTAGAATATGGGGGGGAAGAAGGGAGGGGAGGGGTGGATGGGGGAGGGAGGGTGATTGGTGGGTCACATCTATGGTTTATCCTACAAGGGTACAAGTGAATCTTTCTAAAAGAAGAGTATGAATGTCTTAATAACTAAGAAAGTGACATGAAGGCTACACTAACCAGTTTGATGAGAGTATTTCAAATTATATATGAAAACACCACACTGTACCCCATGATTGCATTAATGTACATAGCTATGATTTAATGAAAAAAAAAATTCATTCCCCTTGAAGTTAACTTCCCCACACTTCTAAGTGGCATCACTTGCTCCATTTCACAGACTCAGGATGTTCACACCTCATATGTTGTCATGTTTCATTTGAAACTACTAGTGGAGGGAGTGGCTATCATCTTAAGGACTCTAGGGTAAACAGTGGTGCTATCCCCATGAGGGGACATTTGCTCAGAGCTAAAGCCAGATGAGGGACACTATACACGCCTCACTAGCAAGTTATTCTATTACTCTTTGGTGTAGTTTCCTCATTTGTAAAATAGATAAAATAATAGTACTTACAAGAATTTATAAGCATTGCTGTTATGAGCATTGACTCTGTTAAAATTTAAGAATGATTAGAACACTTACCATAAGGCTTACACCTTTGTAGATCAGCATGTCATGTGGGTGGAAACAAAAAGTAAGGCCCGTAAGGGAAGTGTTCTAGGAGAGAAATATGCCTTATTACAAGATTGAGAAATACCTGGCATTTGATTTCATTCTTCAATCCTTTGTAAAATTTTTATATCTGATATGTTTTCCATCTGCCATTTCTCTACAGCCTCAGAAAGCTTTGCCCACTGTAAATCAGCCTTTTGTGCTCCATAATAGAATTTAGCACACAATTTTTGTCTCAGCTGATATATGATTAATCTTTGGGTACACATGTTGTTTCATGTCAAGCATTTAATGGGAAATTTTAAAAAATATGTACTAAAGGAAAAATTTTAAAACATTTTAAAATTTGTTCAACCAAATAGAATGATAGAAACCACATATCCATTGGTATCATTAAAGATTGAAATACATAATATACTGTCTCTTAAATGGTTTTGCAAATAAGCAAAACTATTCACAACATGAAAAAAGTACTTTTGGACTGAGAGTTTCTGCCCCCCAAATTTATATGTTGAAATCCTAACCCCCAAGATGATGGTTATAGGAGGCGGGGCCTTTGTAAGGTAATTAGGTTAAGAGGATGAAGCTTTTATGAATGGGAATAGTCCCATATGAAAAGACCCTACAAAGCCCCTTCATCATGTGAAGAAATCATAAGGGAAAGGCCTTCACTGAATCAGAAAGCTGGTCCTGCCAGTTATCAAGTCAGCCACCAGTTTAATCTTGGCCTTCTCTTCCTCTCTGAAACTGTGGAAAATAAATGTTTGTTGTTTAAGTCATAATCATCGCATTTTGTTTGTTATAGCATACTAAGTTTGTGTGTGTGTTTGTGTGTGTATCTCAGCCTGAGCAGCAATTGTTTTCAACAGTTTGGGGCACTGAAATACTGAATACATTCATGTCCAACTATCATAGTTAGATTGGAACTCTAGAGAAGTCTGAGAAAGATTTTATGAATTTCAGAGAAACAAGGATTGATAGGGATACCAGAAACCCATCATTTCCTTTTAATTCATTATAGAAAGATCATGAGCAAATATCTTATCCTCTTTAACAGCCTAATTATAAATGCCATCAAAAGACCCATAAAAATCCTGGGGCAATGTCCCAGAACAAAAACAGTAGTCTTTATTTTCCCACAAACGTAAGAAATTGAGAGAAAAATTTTAGACAATTTAAGTTCACAATTACTCTTGGTGTTTACAAGTACTCTGTTCTGTCATCCTGTATTGGTGATGGGCCTTTGCTTTTGGTGCCTTTTGCATACTCTTTACTTTCTACAATAAAATATTTCTGTATCAACCCATGCGTTTCAACATGACATACAAGGAAAAGCTAATGATAGAACTGAAAAAGGAATAAAATGTTGAAAGAAGTAAGAATGTAAGAATCTCTTCTTAGCATGATGTTTGACATTTTCCCCTATTGGAGAATATCTATATTTTGAATGGTAGCAATATCTCCTTAGTAAGATCTATTTGAAGAGAAGAATGATTCTATGTAGTTAAACCTTTCGTCTAAGGAAAATTTAAAAGCATCGTTGAAGAACAGATGTAAAAATAAATATTTAACAAAGACTACTCAAAAATAATCAATGTACATTCACTAACAAGTAACAGAGTTTATCTTCTGTATAAATCTTTGAAATTTAGCCCCTTAAGAACTAATGGATGGCAACAGCTATTGTATGAAGATAAATGCATAATTACTACAATTTCAATGAGTCATTATCATAGAAGCCTGAACAAATTATGAATTATGGGTTAAAGATAAACTAGTTGACATAGGACAATGCACATGTGTGCTTATACCTCATTATGGAATGATTGATTACAAGAAGCAAAAAGCAAATCCCTATGCGCAGACAACAAAGTCAACATACGGCTGCAGGTGAACTTGAAATAAAACATGTGCAATAGAAATTGGAATGATCCTAAAAATGGGTGGGGGGAGCATTAGCTTAAAATATTTTAGATATACAAACAACATTTAGCAGAAGTATCAAATGGCCAACTGACAATGTAGTTAAGTAGATTATTCAGTTATACTATTGTATATATATAAGTATATTCATGGTAATAGATTATTTTGTACTTGGCACTGTGTACAATAGTCTTTACAATTTTACTCTAGTTTTTACTCAATATGCTCAATACATTGCCAATATGTGCAAACTGACAAGGAAAGTATGCCAGGTTTATATACAGGGTCGTTATATCCTCAAAATGAAGGTCAGTATCACAGCCATAGAACAAGTTCAATAAAGGCAGGTCTTTGACAAGTTAACCTGATATGGTTTAAATATTCTGCTTTCAGAGGATTTGATTAAATGTGGACTACCTAGAGAACACAATAGGCTGCATTTCCTTTGGGCAATTCTCAATAAAGTATTCAGATAAGCTCAGCGTAATTTATCAAAAGGTTAAACTTTTCTGACAAGGGCTTCTTGCATCAACATTTGGACATGAAAGACAGTATTATATTGTGTGACTTCCAGGAACTAGGATTGAAATCTTCTTTAAAAACATTGAATAGGCCATTTAGGACAACTTCATATAAGGGACTCTCAATTTAGCCTGTATGTTTTCCTTAATAAACAAAATTTGCTCTAACACGGGGGTTAGTGCATGAATATATCCCACGAGTTACTGTTTTCTTTCTTTTTTATTGTTTCAGGTGACTTTGAGGGTACCAGGTGTTAGGTTACAATCTTTGCATTTGTTAAGTCCCTCTTATAATTGTGTCCCACCCCCAAGAGGTGTGTCATACACCCTAACACTATGCCCATTAAGTGGGAACAACGCCATCACCCTCCCGCTTCCCCTATGTCATTCCCCTGCCCCTGTCATTGAGTTGATTTGAGTTTTTCTCTTATGTGGGCAAGTATTAGACCATCTACTGGCTTCATATTAGTATTGAGTATAATTAATTCTTGCTTCTCCATTCTTATGATGCTTTACTAAGAAGAATGTGTTCCAACTCTGTACAAGTTTATATGAAAGATGTAAGGTCTCCAACTTTTTTCAATGGCTGGATAGTATTTCATGTTATACATATACTATAGTTTGTTAATCCATTCCTGGATGGTGGGCATTTAGGTTGTTTCCACATTTTGTCAATTGTAAATTGAGCTGTGATAAACAATCTAGTGCAAGTGTCCCTATGATATTATGATTTTTTTTCCTCTGAGTAGATACCTTGTAGTAGGATTGTGGGATCAAATGGCAGGTCTAATTTGAGGTCCATGAGGACTCTCCATACTTCTCAAGGGTTATTTTTATATGATGCCATAATTTAATTAAATAATTATTCAATTATGATATATATTTATACAAATATGTTTATGTGAATAGATCATAGTGTGATTGGCAGTATGTACAATAGTCTTCATAATTTTAATTCAATGAGAATTTACTCATCTTTTACCAATTTTCTACCATGAGTATTTGAAAAATTGTCCCAACATATTACACATAAAAGATATGAAAGTGAGCATGATTTCATTCTTTCATAGTGATTTCTAGATGAATAAATTAATTGATTTGCTCTTTAGATATGAAGAAATCATTCATATTTGTGGATCTATCTATCAAAGATATTTATTTTAATTTTAGAATGGTTGGAGTAAGTTTCTTTGAAGCCAGTTTTGCACCAAGTTCTGTTGCCATTGTTGCCATTAGGAAATTTTTTATCTTTAGAGAACTAATTATTCTAGAGATGATCGGATAGTCACCTAAGGGCTACATTTACTTAATCCAACATTCTGACCTTTCTTTTTCTTTCTGTCATTTTTAACTCTTAGAAACAGCAGTGAGAATTTTCTTCCTTATTATACATAAACAACTGCCAATCAACAGAGAAAAGAATTACAAAGTATACTGTGAATGTCAGGAATATTTTCTCCAATTTGATTTACTTTTCTATTTAATTCCCCATTTTTATTTTCAATATTAAAGTAAGATTTTTTTTATCATCACATGGATGTTTCATAATTACATGTACTTATACTAATTATGTATCATAATTAGAACAAGTAATTACTACGTTAACATATTTAATTACACAGTTGAACACTTAATGCATGCTAATGTACTGGGTACTCTTAAAGTACATTCTGTGCCATGAGTACTTTTTCTTAACCTCTTATCAAATTAAACTCTATTAAATCAATAAAATAGTAGTAAAAGTTCAGATTTTTGTAAACCTGCCTTGGATTCAAATTGAAGAGGATTAACATGTCTCCCAAGTGAATGAAGTGTATTAATTTATATTTAAGGTGGAATCCCTAATACAAGAAATATTTAATATGCAGAATGTGATACTCAGAAGTTTCAAGTTATTGCTCAGTAGTTTTGTTATTTGAAATTCTTGATAGCAAAAGCTTTTGCATATCTGTATTCTAAGTCAATATAGAACATATCCAAATATTCACATCCAGGTTTGGATGTTTTGGTTTGAAAGTAAATCACCTGAATAAATAATAATTGAAAACTTTAAGATAAAAAAGACAAGCAATTACATGTGTTTTTACCAAATTTGCTCATAATCTAGATATGCACTATGTAAATGTTGGAATTAAAAACAGGTATCACATCATTTTTACCAACTGCACAAATAATTTTTTTATGATTCTTCTTAAATCTGCCATCTGTTACAGTGTTACACAAAAAATTTACATTAATGATTATAAATTACTTGTTACATGATTTAGTCAGTGAGATTTTCTTAATTCTCTTATTAAATAACCTTTCTACTATTTTTTTGTTTCTTCAAAATCCTTGTTTTTTTGTAAAATTCATGACTTTTTCTTCCATAGAATCTTTCTCTTAGGACCATGAAATTATAGATAATTTGGAATACAGTATGAATGTACATGAAAACTAAACTAAGCGTAGTGAAAGAATGATTATATCATTTAATAAACCTTGCTTATAGTTGAGCTTTTAATCACTAGTCTATATCTCTAAACCCAGGTCTGTAAATATATAACTTATATAATATGCTACGTATAGATAATAATACTAATAAGATTATTGCATGAATTAACTAACATATTCCTAAATTGTTGAAGTTTCAATAAATGAAATATATAGAAAGATATAAACATATATTGAAAAAAATTGTACACTAAGCATTTTTCTAGAAGTAAATTAACTCATTTAATCATTATGATTACCTGATAGCTACAGACTTAACTGTTACCTCCATTATATAGATGAAAAATTTAAGATAGTGTCTTTTTAGTAATAAGAGATTAGTGGAACAATGTCTTAACAATGGAAAATGTAATTTAAAATTACATAGATATCAAAAATATACTAAACTTCATGAAATGGACTACTTAAAAGGAATTTTTCAAAAAGGATGGAATTACAAATTTGATAAGGTTTTTGTGTGTAATAATTCTTTATAATACTCTCCTGGTTGAAATCTTGTACGCTAAAAATGATAAAATTCTCTCACCTATGAAATGGGTTATGTATCTTTTTTTCCATTTTTTTTTTTTTTTTGGTGTTATTTTCTCCTTGAATCTTTTCTTACCTTGCACCTGGTTCTATGGAAGTCATGTAAGAATATAATTCTCTCCAAAATGAATGAGTGGTGTTCAAATAAATATGTAGCAAATGAGGAAGTACAGGACTTCCTATCTCTCTAATATCCTGGGTTCAGCATTGAGTGCAGGTGGTTTTATTTTAATCAGGGCGTAAGTTGTTATGTAAGACTCTTTCACATTACTTTTATGCAGGCATATTTCCGAGATCTCATGGGTTTGATTCCAGACCATGACAATGAAGCAAATATTGCAAATCTTACCTACTTAGGAGTCTGAGGTGGAAGAACCTCGGAGCCCTCGCGTGTGCAGTTTATGGTAGGGTTCACAGTCCCATGAGAATCTGATGCCATCACAGATAGGAGGTGGCACTCAAGTGGGGATGCAAGTGATGAGAGCAGCTGTAAATACAGATGAAACTTTGTTCACTGGCCAGCCTCACCGCCTGCTGTGTGACCCAGTTCCGTAATAGTCCACAGCCTAGGGGTTGGGGACCACAGAGCTACTGAGCAACAGAGCAAGACCTTTTCTCTAATGAAATAAAAAATTTTAAAAATAAATAAAGTGAAAGGTTCAGTTAAGTAAGTCATACAAACTTTGTGATTTCTCAGTACTTAGGAACATTATACTTATTAAGTGTGCAATAGAATTATGTCTAAAAAAACATGCCTTAATTAAAAAGTACTTTATTGCTAAAAATGCTAATGATTGTTTGAACCTTCAATGAGTCATAATCTTTTGCAGGTGGAAAGTCTTGGCTCCACATTGATGGCGTTGACTGGTTCACGTGGTGGGTGCTAACAGCTGCGGTGACTATGATAATTTCTTTACATAAGTCAACATTGAAGCCTGCTGTGCCAATTGTCTCTTTTGTGAAATATTTCTAACATGTTATATTGTCTGATAACATTTTACCCACAGCAGAATATCTTTTAAAATTTCAATTTATCCTTTCAAATCTACATCTCCTTGTTGATTAGGTTTATGTGATAGTCTAAATCCATTGCTGTCATTTCAACAATGTTCACAGCATCTTCACCAGGACTAGATTCCATCCCAAGAAACCATTTTCTTTGTTCATCTATGAGAAGCAGCTACTTATACATTCAAGTTTTATCATGAGATTTCAACAATTCAAGTTGCATCTTCAGGCTCCAATGCCAGTGCAATTCTCTTACTATTTCTACCACATCTGCAGGTACTTCCATTGAAACCTTGAATCTGTCAGTGTCATTCATGAGTATTAGGATCAACTTCTTCCAAACTGCCACTTTTTTCATTTGCCTTGTGCTTTTTTAAAAAAAGAAAAATATTTTTTTTTCTAATGCTGTATTACAAGAATAAAATGACAGTCTCAAGCTTCACAACAAAATGGCTTCAAAAATACATAAAATTTAAAAAATACAACTACTTTTTTGCCTTTTTATTTTATTTCATCTTTATTTATTTAGACAGTCTCACTTTGCACTCTCAGTAGAGTGCTGTGCTGTCATAGTTCACAGCAACTGCTATCTCTTGGGTTCAAGCCATCCTCTTGCCTCAGCCTCCCAAGTAGCTATGACTACAGGTACCCACCACAACACTGGGCTATTTTTAGAGACAGGGTCTGGCTCTTGCTCAGGCTGGTTTTGACCTTGTGAACTCAGGCAATCTATCCATCTAGGATTACAGGCGTGAACCACCACACCCAGCCTTTTTTATCTTTATTAGTGCTTGCTCCCTGTGGCCAGTCAAGTTACCCTAAATGTACACAAAATGTATACATTAAAATCCTCTTCTGATTTTCATGTATGCTCATTTAATCAATTGAATGATATAAACATATATTTGGCACGTGTGATTATTTCATATTCCAATGCATTCTTTTTTAACTTAAACCTTCATAGATTTACTGTCATAAGTCATACTGCACAGTAATAAAAAAATTCTGAACATGAAATCTTTTCATTGCTATATTAGAGGAGAAGAAAAGGGAATGCATAAACTTTCCAACCAGCAGGAAATAAGGCCACATTATCTAATTTTTTTAAAAGGCCCAAAATATTGATTCTGGCATTTTAGCCAAATAGTAGCTAAAATGTTAAAGCTAAACTCATATTTTCACACTGTATAATATTATTGGAGACTTTAGGATTGATTTGACCATCTCTCCCTTATGAGAATGATTATTTACAGTTAATAGAGATTAGTAATTACTATGTGGCATGGAGTATTCTAAAAGGTTCACATATATTAACTCAAAAATATCTTATGACACTACTGTTGTCTCCATTTTTCTTCTTTATTATTATCTTTAGTAACAAAATTAGATAAGTGGGACTTGATTCAATTAAGAAGTAGCACAGCAAAATAGTAGTAATTATGATAATAATTAACAGAGCAAGCAGACAACAGAAGAAAGGGAGACTATCTCTGCAAACTATACATGTAATAAAAAGCTAATATACAGACTCGAGTTCAAACAAATCAACAAGAAAAATTGAACAATCCCATTAAAATGTTGGCAAAAGTAAGGAACAGTAGTTTTTCACCAGAAGATAGACAAATGGCCAACACTTGTAGGAAAAGAATGCTCAATATCACTAATCATAAGGGAGATGCAAGTTAAAATCAAGAGGATCTATCACCGTACCCCAGGTACAATGGCTTTTATTAAGAAGTCCAAAAGCAATAGATACTGATATAGATGTTAAGGCACAAGAAATATTTACACACTGTTGTCGGAACACAAGTTAGTACAACCTCTATGGAAAACAGTGTGGAGATTTCTTAGAAAACTAAAAAGTAGACCTACCATTGGATCCGGCCATCCTATTACTGGGCATCTACCCAAAGGGAAATAAGTCATGTTATTAAAAGGGAACATGTACTCAAATGTTTATTACAATACAATTCACAACTGCAAGGATATGAAATCAATTCAGGAATAAATTAACAAAATGTGTTATATAAATACCATGGTGTACTATTCTGCTGTAAAAAGAAGAATCTCAAGAATAGAAAAAAAACACAAAAAAATAATTTGTAAATGATTAATGGGAACACATAGGCAGGTACAATGTTTAGCTCACTTATATCCTTGACTAAAACATTATAAATGCTATCCATGTAACATAAACCTTGGTACCTGTCGCAACACCTCAGGCCCCCATGGCCCTGGTCTTGATCACAGCAGGAAGGAACCAGGCATGACGCGGATTAGTAGCGCATGCTCAAGGGAGGCGAGCTGGCCCTTCTTTGCAGGGTAGCCCTGAGCAACATCCGCACTAGCCTTTTATTAAGATAGAGCAATACAGGTGAGGGGAGTAATTAACAATGACTACGTGCTGAAGGCTCAGGATCTTTCTCCATAAGGAGCACCTGCGGGCAAATTGCCTGCGAGTCCAACCCCCAGCTGTAAATCATCTTGCTCAGAGGTCGTCTGGCTCTTGGCGTCCTCTACAGGTACCTCCTTAATATTTTGAAAGAAAATTTCTCTTAATGTTGACATTTCAACAGGCTCCCATGAATTGCAAATGTTTTTAAAGGCATCTAGACTGGAGAATCCTTTCCAGGTTTCAAATCTACTTTTTCCAGATACAACTGAGGAATTACTACAGTAACCATAGCTTTACAAAATGCATTTCATAAATAAGATTTGGAAGTCAACATTATTCCCTGATCCATGGGTTGGAGAATGGGATATTGTACTAGCAGTAGGGTGAGCAGTGACAGCTCCAGGTAGTAGCCAAAATAATTAAAGAGAAAAAGAGAAAGTAAAGTTTTAGCAAGGGAGGAAAAGTTCGTTTTACCAGATTGGATAGCAAACTGGGCCTTGTCCTAGTGACTGAAGGCAATCTGGAGAGTGTAGTGCTTGGATTTTAATGCTGTTTTTAAGGAGTATCAGCTATTTCTTGGAAATTCCTAGGGTCTTGATCAACTCTGTTCCCACAACAATTCATATCTATCTGTCCATGTAAGAAAGTCCCAGGGATATTAATCTGTTTTCCAAAGCAACCAGCTATCCAAAACAACCTACCTGTAAGGTCTGGCATCTCTGAAGTCTTCATTAGCCCCATTCTCATGATAGCCCAGGTCAGCCTGACCCAAACCAGTCCAAAAGAGCCTTACTGCACCCACCCTGCTCACGTCTAACTGTCTAACCTAACATTAGCAGGCATGAAAAAACTTTATTTAGAAAATGGAAGTCATTATTACTAATGTACAGGAGCCCTACAAAAATTAGATGTTATAACAACTAACATTTAGTTACTAATGTATGCAGCTCACACCTGCTGTATGTTTGGCACATAGTAGGTGCTAACTAAATGGGTAACTCTTTGTATAAGAAAAATGATTATTTGTTGAAAGGAAAGATGGTATGTAAAATTATTTGGGCACAAAATATTTATAAATCAACACACCTTTTTCTATTATTTTCCCTAAAATGACATTGAGTTATCCTGAGAGGTTTTCTCCCAAATATTAACAATGTTGATGTGTCTGGATAGTGGACCTTAGAATTATTTTTTACTTATTGTTCATATGTTTCAGTACTTGAACATTTTAAGCTAAGCAGGTCATTTTAAAACTTGGTACATAGGTACTACATGTCTTTAAAAATCATGATCTGGCAAATCTTAGATTAGAACTAGGACTAATGGTCTAATAATAAATATTAAGTGCTAAAAAATTTCTTAGTTCATATTCTTATGACAATATATTTAATGGAGTGTTCAAATGCATACGATTTGACATATTTGTTTATTAAGAATCTTAACCTTGGGCGGCACCTGTGGCTCAGTGGGTAGGGTGCCAGCCCCATATATGGAGAGTGGGGGGGTTCAAAACCAGCCCTGGCCATACTGCAACAAAAAAATAGCTGGGCATTGTGGCGGTTGCCTGTATCCTAGCTGCTTGGGAGGCTGAGGCAAGAGAATGACCTAAGCCCAGGAGTTGGAGGTTCCTGTGAGCTGTGACGCTACAGCTACAACACTCTACCAAGGAGGGTGATAAAGTGAGACCCTATCTCTAAAAAAAAATAAAAAAAGAAAGAAAGAAAGAAAGAAAAGAAAGAAATAATTTTAACCTTTATTCTCTTTTCTTCCTTCACTTTTGTCGTGATTCAAATGCTCTTTAGGACTTCCCAGCCATGAATATGTATTTCCTGTCTCCCTTTTTCACGAGGACACTTTCCATTCTACTTGTCATTCTAAGAGGATATGGAGCTTCCTTCTTCTCAGCTGGAGCCCCTGAGTTTTTAGGATACCATCTGCCTAATAGGATTTGCTCTTTGAGATTACCATTGCAGATTCTTTCTGTACTTCCCCAGAGACTATGATCCATGTTTTCTTATCATTAATGAAAATCCTTCTTATTTGAAGCAGATTTTAGCCATGGGTTTTTCTGCATGCACTTACAAAATTTACATACAAAACAGTAAGATCATTTTCTATCCCTCTGGCATTAACATATATTTAATACGCAGGATTCTCATCCCCCCCCCCCAATTCACACTTGTGGCTCTCTGTAGGATTAAAAGGAGATTAGCGTGTACACGTATTAGCATAAACTCCAGAAACAAGCTGTTGAGGCAAGAGTGGATGTTAATCAAATGAAAGGGCTTTAATCTCATGATTGTATCAGCAATTTTAAAAAAATGTATCATGTATTCATGAGAGTAATGTTTTAATGATACGTAACAACTGAATTAGAGTAATGACACTGTAATTTAAAATCGGGATGAAAACAAATTACATTTTCTCTCTTAAGTCAAATTCAATGGCAATTGGCACTGAGCTATTCTTACAACATATGAAGGATTCTTTTTTGAGCTTAAGCAGGAAATTTTGCATCCATTAATAATCTTTCATGTCATTTACAGAGACCCCAAATTCTGCAATAAATACCACATAATTATTTATCTCTGGTCCCCCTTATGTGAAATTATAATACATATGGACTTACTCTAAGTAGCTTTTCAGACTTGTGCCATGAGGAAGACTAACATTTAGAAATCTAATAGAGAAATTATCGAAGTGGGAAAAATATTTCATGTATTACTGCTTAAACTAGTTTTCCAATCAAAAATAATATTAGAAGTACTGCATTTTATTTTGATAGAAACATATTAAAGAGATAGGAATTTTAATTCTGGTTCTGGTGGTAATGGAGAATTAGTTTGCCATGATCTTGATTTACTCTGTAGTAGGAGGGGACTACACAGGAAAGTTTTAAACATTTTCAGAGCATTTTGAAAAAAACATTCTACATTATATAAAATTGTATGGTTATATACTCTGTGTTACTAAAAAAGTATTTGAAACAAGAAGGGATAAATTAAAAAGTGCATGACTTCATAAAATTTACTTTCAACATTATTGCTACTCTCTTTGATGATTCTTACAAGTAAATTTCTTTTAAAACTGATCATCTCTATTGAGAAAAAGTGGCTATATCATTCTCATCAGAAAAAATAAATTAATGGATACCTCATTTTACATTAAAGGTGATGATTTCTTATACTCTAACCAAATGAAATGAGATTTTTTAACAATACTATGTACATAGTTTCATTTCCTTGAATGAAAGTTCCTTTCCAACGTTGAATACTAAGGGACAAAACATTTCTTGATATTAAGCAAAGAAAAGTCCCATTCAGGAGTATGTCTATCCAATGTTCTAGGAAGCAGATTCCAAGACAGAAATAGAAGGACAAAAAAATGCATTGAATGAAGTGTGTGTGAAGGAGAAAGAGGGCAAGGAACAGAGAATGGCAGGGAGGGCTTCGGGACCCTTATCTGTTTCTGACGTTCATGATGGGGTGGGAGGAACCTCGCACTCCAGAGCAGCTCTGACAAAGTCTCAGGGAAGCCATAGAGAACGCCACAGGGAAGATTTGCTTTTTAAAGTGCTCCGTGTTGGCAGAAATGGCCCAGGTTTATTGGACCTTCTCTGTTCCCTCCTTGACTGTGAGCAGCCAGGAGAAAGCTGGACCTAGATTTGGATACCTCAGTGACATTGGAAGGCTGTTAGCTGACTATACCTCTTACCAATAGCTGTAGATCTGAGTGACAAACCTCCATGGCTGCCATCATCATTGTAGTTTATATCTTTACAATACTTTATGAACTACTAATTAAACTCATTACATATGAAATAGTTACTTTCAGGAAAAATAATGAAAATTCTTAAAATGAAACAAAAATACCTTCTTTCTTTGTTAAATTCAAAGTAGATGATTCTTCAAGAAAAAAATTTGTCCTGGGTGGTTTCCTAATGAGTAAAGATGTACATTCTTAATTCACACTTGGTAAAACTGATTGATTAGATGTTTTCTTGATGAATTAAGATAATTGATTTAGAGGCAAAAGCATTTACCGAGCATGAACTATAGTATTTTTTTTTACATTTTACATAAATTATCTCATTTAATAGCCCTTCAATATTTCATTTTAACAAATGAATAACTGAAGTACTTTGTCAGGAACAACGTGGACTAATTGAATTAGTACCCCATTCATAGACACCTATAGAGAATCTCCAGAAAACTTTGTTTGATTATATATCTTCAGTTAATTAAATATTGTCTTTACCAAGATAGAATAGTATCACTTCAACCTTGTCATAGCAAGTAAGATCAATACAAATAATCCTAAATCCAAGTGCAAAAGTCAAATTAGTACTATATATAAAGACACATGGAAAATCAACCTTGAGGGAATTTCTACAGAAGTTACAAAACATGTTGTCTAATAGCTCATTATGAGTATTATCTAGCAGCTAGCAGAATATAGGGAAATATACACTACTGAGGGATTTTAGAATGCAGATGAGGAACAGATATGAGCACAAATGAGGTCAACAGCATGTGAGGACCATGGTGTAAGAACATGTGAAATTGAAAAGTGAATCAAAAGATGACATCACTAGAGAGGACAAAGAGATCAAAACATTATGGAAGCATCACACAGGGAAAAAAAATCAATGGATAAAATTACAAAACTGAGAATAAATGAGATAATGAAGAAAATAATAAAATGAATATAAAATAAAATGTTGGCCTATCAAATTAGAGATGGCAAAATACAGTTCACCCTTGAACAACATGGGTTTATTCAGGGGTCTGTCATGACACATTTATATTTGATCTTATTTAAATTAAAGATTATATTTAATCTTAAATTAAAGAGATAGGAATTTTAATTTAATTTACATGTTATTGTAATGATTATTACAATTATTACAATTTTCTCTGGATTATTTTTTTAAGGAAATCATACTATGAGTTTCTACTTTAATTAATAGGTTTATCCTAATGTAATCCTCAGTCTTCATATAATAATGTTTATACTTTCAGGAGTAAGGTTGTACTTGGAAATTTAATTTCCTCATCAACCCTGTAATATTCAAAATCTAAGCTTTCAAAAATCTTGATATAAAAATAGTACTTTGACAGTCATAATTGCCTAGAGTTAGGGAAAAAACCTATGCTTACTTTAATTTTAGTAAAAGAAATATTGAATAGGAATAAATAATTTAGTGTACAACTCTTTACCTTAGAATTATTTCTTACAGTTAACAAGTTCTTGTATAGTCATTAAGTGTATTCTCCATATCTGTATAAGAAATGGTAGATATGTAGTAGAACCTATATTGTTGACCACCTCCTTACATTGGCTACCTTCTTAAGTTGACCTAATTTTCATAGGCCAGACATGTACCACATGTATGTATCAGTACAGTAAGCCAAGTTCCTTATGCTGAGTACCTCCATGTGTTTGATCAGTTTGTTCCAGTTCATGGAGTGGTTAACTTACAGAGCTTCTATTGTATTTTTGTTTATAAAGACAGTTTGTTTCCAATTTTCTTCATGTATACCACTGAGTCTTCCATAATAAACTACACTAAAGGCAGAACTGTCAAGCAGACTCACATAATTTACGAACCTTACTGTATGTTACCTTTACAAATAATTAGAAAACAGCAAGAAAGGAATAATGCTACCAATATATCATCTGTATTTGGGAAGACCCATGCCATCAGATTCATGTCCTCAACACGTCCTCACTGGGAGATATTTTGGTCCCAGAATGACAATCAAACTCTGTCTCCAGTATGAGGTAGTCTAATGAAGTGGCTGATTTTCAGGATATAGCATGTGGATATAGCATGTGTATTCTGCTAAAAGAACTCCCTGATTAAAAACAAGTGAGAGTATCCTAACATCCTTGAGATTGTATACAAGAGGAATGCAGGTGAAGTCAAAACTGCCTAAGGCATTTCTAGGAAAAGGAAGCATAGAGACCCATTTTCACCCGGTCTTCTCCATGAGTCTTCACACATTGATATGCAGACATCTTTCTCATCCTTTGTAAATGCAAGGTTGTCTACTACTAATTAGATCATCATTCCTCTTTGTTTTGTTTTGTTTTGTTTCATTTTACCAGAACCCTAGTTGAGCATTATACTCACTTCAGTTTCTCCTCTATAATAAATCTTGCAGCTGCAACTCAACATTTACCCTGTGTGTCCATTTGACGAAACTTCTGAAAATGATGTATGTGGTTACCTCACTGTAGCAATGATCTCACTTTTCAACTTTCAGTTTTCAGTTCCCAGAGGTACCCTAACAACAAGGTATTTTGAGACAGGAAAGAGACCATATTTACTTAACTTTTATTTTAGTATATTATTATAATTATCCTGTTTTATTACTAGCTACTATTGTTAATCTCTAACTGTACCTAATTTATAAATTAAACTTTATCATAGGTATATATTTATAGACAAAAAAATACTATATTTAGGGTTATTTATGACTAGTGATTTCATTTATTTACTAGATATCTTGAAACTTGTACCCTGTGGACAAGGGAGTCCTACTATATCAGCTGAAGTGTGGAGTAGATATCCAGGAAGTTTCCATGTAAGGGACTCCTATCTAAATCTCTAGTATGTACTTCTGGAACAAGTAACATATAATTTTAAATTTTAATACATGTCACCAAGTAGTTTTCAAACAATTTTCACCAACTTACATTGATCATACATTGACAATTTATGAACACCTGTTTGTCCAGAGCCTGACAAACATAGTCTTAACTATTTTCATCTTTGCTAAATTGGAAACTATAGATTACATTTTATTGTATTTCTTTATTTATAAATAAATTTATGACATATAGAATAAAGTTTGCATGCTTAAAGAAAAAGATTAAATTAAAAAAAGCAGATACTACATAGTCAAAAGAAAATTATAAATAATAATTTATTTATACAATAGATATATATGTATCTATATCAGCTTTTCAATATAATTTTGGAGATAGTCATAAATATATAGAGCAATTTGCTAAGAGCAAAATATTAATATTTTAGGGCTACTGGTAATAGAGTAGAGAAAATATTTAAATAAATTGCATATAATTGCATGATAAAATTATTATAACATTTTATGAGAAAAGTATACTTTGAAGATAATTCAAAAGATGAACATAATAATGTAACTGATGGCATTTTACAATAGAAAATGTTTATGACAGCAATTTCTTTCTAGTTCTCTTATGCTTAAGGAAAATATAAAGGCATCATATCTAAAAACCAGTCTCACTGCCCTTATGCATATGAGAATAAAGGACCGAGTCTTTGTAAAAACACAAAGCTGTAATGTGGGAATCTTTCTAATTCCTGGTGAACAATATGAAGCACTCATTGCATTGCATAAATTAATTGGCAACCCTCATAATCCACAGAATTCCAATGAAGTCACAAATGACTTTTATGGAGTTAACCGTTCCAGCCAGACCACCCTATAATTATGTCAGCAGCACTATTTTGCACATATAAATGTCATAGAAAATGAATGATGTTAATATTAATCCTGTGAACAGTTTCATAGTCCACATGGTAACTTAAACCACTAAAGACTAATCACACATGATAGAACAGCAATGACGATCAAATCTAACTCTCTGCAAAAACAATTGCTATAGATTAATAAAGTACAATTCAACATAGAAGACAAGTAACAGGTCTCAAAGAGGCTATTTAAAGGAGAACTACTGATTTCTTAAAATATTATGTACAATAATCATATGCAGAGAATTATGTGGACAAATATTCAAATTGCATATTAAATTAATACTTAAATACAAAGTTCTATTGCATTAATAAAAGATTGTGTATGATTTCTACCTTTAATCTAATTTTGGGTTTGTTATGAATATGTGTTCCTTTTCAGTTACCTAGCATATAGGTTTATATTTCTATAAAGTTTCACAAGATCAAATATTTTTTAAAGGTCACTTGGTTTAAAAGTTATTATATACATGTCCATGAGTTCTCAGCAAATATTTATTATAATCATATTCTAATAATTTAAAATGATTGAACACTAAAAATTGATTTTCATACTATTTAAATGCATACTGCAAAGACCTAAGGAATCTTAAAATACTGTAAACATACATCTAACGCCTAGTCTTCCTTTGATGTCTATGAAAGATTGGTTCAAAACCCTCACTGATATCACCATTGATGGTGTTCAGATCCCTTATGTGAAACGGCATAGTATTTGCAAATCATCTATTCACATACTCTCCTATATATTTAATGATCTCTAGATTGCCTACAATATTTAATACAATGTCAAAACTATGTAAAAGTTGTTCTACAGTTTGATAGTATTGTTTTTTTATTCATATTCTTTTTGACCATTGCATTGTTATTTTTCATTTTATTATTTTTTGGATTATTTTGGATATATACCCAGCAGTGGGTTTGCTGGATCATATGTTAGTTCCATTTTTAGGTTTTTGAGGAATCTCCATGCTATTCTCCATAGTGGTTGCATGAATTTGCATTACCACAAACAGTGTACAAGGATTCCCCTTTCTCCAACATCGTCACCAGCATTCATTATTGCCTTTTTGATAAAGCCATTTTTAATTGAGGTGAGATGATATGTCACTGTAATTTTTGATTTCTATATCTCTGATGACTAATTATGTTGATCTATGGTTGGCTAAATCCATGAATGCTGAACCCAGAGGTAGGAAAGGCCAATTGCATACATACATGCATACACAGCATGGAACTCATTTTCAAGGTATGTTGATATGATTGAATGTAAGAAAACTGACACATGGGCAAGTAAATGCATCTTTCTTGCTGGATTTTTTTAAATTTCACAATATTAAGAGGGTATAAATTTGGTTACATGAATCACTTTTGTAGTGCTTGAGTCATGGTTATAGGTATGCCTATCACACAAATAGTTTTCATTGCACCAGTCAGGTAGGCTTGCCCCCTGCTGGATTTCCACTGAATTTTACACCCCCTCTTTGTACATATGTGTTTGTCAATTAGTTCCAGTTTAATAGTGAGTATACATGGTATTTTTTTCATTCTTCATATAATAAACTTAGGCTAATGGTCTCCAGTTTCATTCAAGTTGTTGCAAAATGCATTAATTCATCCTTTTTTTGGCTGAGTAATACTCCATGTTATGCGTGTACCACATTTTGTTAATCCACTCATGAGCTGATGAGCACTTGGGGTGATTCCACATCTCTGGAATTGTTAATTGTGTTGGAACAAACATTAGAGTGTAGGTATAATTTTTAACAAAATTACTTCTTTGGTGAGGTAGATTCTCAATGGGTTCTCACTGAGTTTGTTTGTTTGTTTGTTTCTCATGGTTACTGTGCTGATCATTTTTAGCAAGTCTCTCTTTAATAAGATCAATATTTTTCATCAGAGTTTAATATTTACAGAAAAAAGATGGGAAAAGGCTTTTAATTTATTTTGTCTTATTTTTGATGCCTAGCAAATTCTGTTTGGTTGATATTATCTACTGTGATTGTTCCATTTTGAAGGCAATTGATGCAGTAGGTTTAGTGAGAAAGATCACCAAGGTGGGGAAAGAAGCCTGTATATAATAATCTTTGTTCTTTCCTCTATTCAATACAACTGATGACATGGGCTTAAAGCATCATCTCAGTCAACTAACAAGGTTATTCATGGCTGCACACCAAGAAAAAATGATATTCCCTGTCTTCCGCACGCCCATGCCATTTTACATATATTGTAGCTGAACAGGTGGTACCATGCTCAGGTTTGGGAATAAACTAATGTTTTCTATATGGAAGCAATCCAAGAGCAACTGTTAGAGAAATGGTTCAGACCTAAGGCCAAGTACATGATCTGCGTGTTGAGTAAAGTTAGAGTGATATATATTCCTATTTTAATGGACTGTGTAATTTAATTCATCAGAAAAGATCCTAGCTCTGCCAAAGGAAAGCTCTTTCATTTAACATTATCACATGGTTTGGAAAGAGCTTGCTTTGTTTCTGAATGAGTTTAACTTGATTTTTCCCAAACGCAGCCAACTTTGAAGGAATGGCAGAGATATAGATGGCAGAGAGAAGAATACAGCTGCAAGCCTTTGCAAAATCCTTATTGTTTCACTGAAGAGCTATTGAGTTCTACATACTCTTGGAAAAGAGCCTTGTAATTCCATGTAAAACCAAAGCTGGCACAGAATTCTGATAACAAAATATATAGAGAATACATTTTATTAGTGTAAAAGTTTATAAGATATTATTTATTTATCTACCCACTCATGTATTGATTCAACATTTTCTTAGCTCTTTTTTAGTGTGCCAAGAACTGTCAGAAAATTTTCCACGGAGGCCATTTGATTTTTCTTCTTAAGATGTTACAGAGAGTATAGCAAGTGTGGGTTTCTATTTGTTAGGTGTAGCCTCAGCTGCACAGAATGAAGTGATGCTGGTTTCAGTGAACATATACTCTTCAGAAGGTAAATAGTAAAATATTTCTTCTACACTAAAAATTATGCAAACTATTTTAATGAACAAATTTTTATTCTATTATTTTATAAGAAAGAAGATCTATCAAAGAATGGGGTCTTCTTTTTAGTAATTTATAATTATTTTCAATTGCACACAAACTTTGTCTACTGTGCATTGCAACACACCATAATGCTGTCCTCTATTTTCACATTCAAAAAATCGACTGTGTATTTTATGCCCAGCCCTGGGATATAAAAGGAAAAGATACACTCTGAACTATGATAAGCTAATACTGTTATCTGTTATAATTTCTCTGATATGTTCAAAACACAAATATTTAAAATATTTGTCTTATCCTGGGGAGTTAAGAGGGGACTTAGCTTAAGAATAGAGAAGTTGAAATAACAATGGAATAACAATAGAGAGGACATGACGTGTAAAAGTATTATAGGAAAACAGCATTATGGTATGTTTGTAAGTAAAACTTTTGTATAGAGGGAGGATAAGTCATCGGTAGGAAAGGTGTTAGAGATGAGAGCTTTTTGCTCTTAAGTGTATGATGGACTGGGGCAATGTAGACCTCTTGTGTTTGAATCCCCAAAATTATAACAAATAAAAGAGGTCAACAAAAATGAGTTTGAAAGTGCTTCCTGAAAAGAGGTAGAGAAAGATGAGTTCAAAAGTGCTTTCTATAGAATACTTTGACATACCCTGGTTTGTACATATATTTCTCTAACACCTGCCTCTTTCAACTTTTTCTTGTATAGCTGAGTGTCTATCCAAATATTTCTTTCTATAAGGACAACAGTCATTGAGTTTGGGGCCCTCTTTCTCCTTTGTATAGCTGAGTGTCTATCTAAATATTTCTCTGTATAGCTGAGTGTGTATCCAAATATTTCTATCTATAAGGACAACAGTCATTGAGTTTGGGGCCCTCTATAATCCAATATGACCACTTATTAACTTAATTACATTTGTAAAAATGCTATTTCCAAATAAGTTCACAAGTACCAGGAGCGAGATAGTCAACATATCTTTTTTTCTGGGGGGAGAGGGTGGACACCCAAGAGATATCATAAGGATTTTCACAAAATATTATGACAAAAAAAATCTGTGTCATATTTATGGGAAGAATCCAAATTTATACTACTTGTCTAGTGAAAGAAAACCCAATATGAATGATTAATATAAAAAAAGTAACTTGAAACTACTTGAATCCCCATAGCTTCTAAAAAGGGAAATGAACAACTCTTTTTATAGGGGTATTTGTACAACAAAATATGACACTATAATGAAAAACACAAAACGTGAATCTCTATTAATAATCACATCATGAGATGCGCTACCATTAGGAAGAAATGCCTGACTCAATGAACAGAGTATAAGAAGAATTTGTTTAGATTCAGCCGATCTCTGCAGATCCCCAGAATTTACTTGTGGAATGACCCAGGTAACTACCTCTATCATGCACTTAGGGATATCTACTGCCTGGATCCAGTCACATTTCTTCCTGGTCTAGGGTTCCTTCCAAGGGCATCAACATGTGCTACTTTAATCTGCTTCTCAGATTCCCATCGCTATCTCCGTAGGAAGATGCCCCTATGACCATTCCTTTCCATGCTGATTTTCTATTTCCTTTGTGTCTGACTACATGGCTCAATAATGGGCCACTCACTGCCCATGAGTCAGTAAAAATTCAAAAACAGCTGCAAGAAGCATGAAATTTTAACCCAGTTAACTAATCTATTTTTACTTTCTCCAAACAGAGAGGTGGTGTTCCAAACAGGATGCTGTCCATTCACCTTGGAATTGCCAACCCCCAAACCTAGCAGTTCTCTTATGGTCAATCAAGAGCTGTGTACAGGGCAATGCCTAAATGGTGATACGATCAGGTAGATCCAAAGTGGCCCTAGTGGAAAAGAGATGACCTTCTTGTGAATAGAGTGCAAGCCACTTTTCAATCCTTTGGTATCATGTTCTTGCACAAACCACTTCCATCTAAATATAAAACACCTCTGATTACTTTTCTTCACATTGGGCTATTATTCTGACATCTGACATTATGTACCTATTTCTGGTTTAAGCATTATTTTATGTCATTCACTCACCTAGGGAGTTTCAATGAAAGTCTGATAGCAAGATAGTAATTGCTACTCTAGTGAAAATTGTCTAATCCAAAATCCCACCAGTCAATTCTGTGTGGAGCCTGAAGTTCACAGGCTTTGACTATTAGCATCTATCTGTCTAAGAACTCCAGGACACCTTTTAAGTAGTCTTATTCGTAGATTTTAGCAAATATTCTCAGATGTGAAATATGTGTCTCCCACAAGTCCAGAAAAACCAACAAGAGGCCTGTATTCTAACATGTTTTGTCCAATAGGCATTTTAAAATTAAAAGCCTATGGGGGGTCAGCCAATCAGATTGGTTCCCATTTAATGTTTCCAATTATGTATATCACCTGTCTTCTGTTTTCTGATACTAGGTAGGGAGTGTGTTTTCAATCATGTATAGTTTTTATTATCCTAATACATCCAGGTATAAAGACACAAGCATTTCACATAACATCTGCTTAAACATCATTTTTTTCTCATTTTCACCTTAATATTATCAACTCTTGCATTCTTAAATCCTCCAAACCTAACCCTCCGCCACAGTAGGACTTTATCAATAAGCTTGAGAGCCGCTGTGCCTAAGATTTCAGAGAAAAAGTTCCAGAAACATCTTTTCTTCACATACTGAAGACCATTGTATCCATTCCAGTGTGTATGACCATAGGAACCCAGCTGAGTAATTCTGATCTTTTCACAAAGCCTTATATTGAGTAGATTGTGAGAGCACTGTCTCAGGACTGGAGGATTCTTCACCTTTTCTGGGTTCTAGAGCTGCATTCCTTATATTCTTTGGTCCACAGCAGTGGGGTGATGGTGGGAGTTTCCTCCACATTAGAAGTCAGCAGCTTAGCACCTTCAAATCTCTTTTAGTTTCTTATCACATCGACTTCCATCCCTCTGATCCACTGATCTGTTTGTTTGTTTTCACAAAAGTTATAATGAATTGTTTTGTTATACTTTACCTAGCAAATGACATGTAGTGGCCTTTCTTTGTGTCTTAGATACCATCAAAGAACAATCACAAATTCTGTTCATTACTGTTGAAATGGCCAAAACAACAGTTTAGATCTTCACAAATTCATTTGATACAGACATTGCACGGCTATAGCAAAGGAAAAATATATAAACAATATACTTAACAGGAAAATCAGTTTAGATCTTCACAAATTCATTTGATGCAGACATTGAATGGCTATAGAAAAGGAAAATATATAAACAATATACTTAACAGGAAATATCCCATTACCCTGAATTCATCTTAATACATTATATGGATATACCAAATTGTCAAACATAACTAAAAAATATGCACATCTATTATGCATTAATAAACAATAATTAATAAAAAAGTTGTATGTGATATATCAAATTTGCCTATGACTGTTTTCTAAATAGTTAAAACCATGTTCAATGTAGTTCCATAAATATAAAATCAGTAGCATTCATCAACCATATGATTAATTTGTTTCTGCAAGTCAATTCCTGAATGTGGACACAACCAAATTCTATGATCATGTGAAGGATGAGCAATTTTTTCTGTTTCTACATAAAAAATTAGATAGGCATGGTGGCACACACTTGTAGTCCGAGCTACTGGGGAGACTAAAGAAGGAGGATCACTTGAACCCAGGAGTTCAAGGCTGCAGTGAATTATTATTAAACCACTGCAATCCAGTTTTAGTAATAGAGTGAGACCCTATATCAAATAAAAACAAGCAAATAACCTAAATAACAAAAGAAAATAATAGACTTTATATTCTTTATGGTTTTCTTATTCATACAACCAAAATGTTAAGATTCTATTAAGAGATAACCAAAATTTCTGGCTTGGCGCCCATAGCTCAGTGGTTAGGGCACCAGCTACATACACTGAGGGAGGCAGGTTTGAACCCAGCCTGGGCCTGCTAAACAACAATGACAACAGTAACAACAACAAAAAGTAGCCCGGCATTGTGACAGGTGCTGGTAGTCCCAGCTACTTGGGAGGCTGAGGAGAGAGAACCACTTAAGCACAGGAGTTTTAGGTTGCTGTGAGCTATGATGCCACAGTGCTTTACTGAGGGTAACATAGTGAGACTGTCTCAAAAAATAAAAAATAAATAAATAAGAGATAACCAAAATTTCAATTATATTTGTATTTCTTATACAGACTACATTACATTTAAAACTTTTTTCACTTGGCATCACAAAGTCAGTGTAGGTAATATTTTATAGAAAAAAGCAGTAATTATATAATACCTAAATGATGAGTATGAAGTTCAAAAACTTTCCTGAATTTTTTAGTTGCTTTTATAAACACATTTTCTTTTATTTTTCACAGGGTCTTGTTTTCTTGTCCTAACGCTGGGACACAATTTGGGAGTTTATCGAAGCTCCCATTGTTGCATGGCCTATACCACTGATTTTTATTTTAGCTTTAAATGAACATGGAAGCTGTGGAAATACTACTGATATTTACTGTTTAAAACATACCTCCTTCTTATAAGGACCTGATGATTACATGAGATTTTTTTGGATAATTCAAGATAATCTCTTCACCTCAAGACCTTTCACACAAAGACATTCACGAAGTCTCTTTTGCTATATGAGGTGACAGTCACAGGTTTAGGGATTAGGATGTCAACATCCTTGAAGGCCATTATTCAGCTTAGCTCACACATTTATTGACTTGAATATTTGTTTGCTGAAAATATATGCATGCATTTTTTCTTAAAATATTTGTAGAATATAAATATTGATAAATCATTTATTTATTCATTAAACATTTATTAGATCTTTAAGAGATAAGAATTAGACATAGGTTTTTCAGGTTACACAATTATGCTTTTCTCTAAGTATTTCCCAAATGTTCATATAAAATATAAATATATAAACATATAAATATCATAAAACATATATAATATGTAATATATATATGTAAATTGATAATGATTTGATTTGCAGAAAAATATTATACACTCTTGGGATAGCACATGCAAGGGAGCTCTATTTCTTTACATTAGCATTTAGAGTTAATTCATGTTTCCAACATCAGGAGACTTAATAGCATTTTAATTAAAACCATACAGATCATAAATTTTAATCATTAATTACTACTAAAAGGTATGTGAGTAGCATAGAAATGACCCTTCTATTTTTTTTCAACAGCCATCTAAAATTAAGGAAAAATTTATCATGTTTAATTCCTACTTAGCTCTGCTTGATTCCTCACCCTCTTCTCACCAATGCACCAAGTGCAGATTTTTTAGTTCTAGTAGAAAGAAAAGGATAATACTAAAGTGTTGTCAAAAGACACCAAGTATCTGGTAACTCAGGAAGAGATAATGGGTAATTAAACTGGTAAGATAGACCGAAATACTTCAAATTATTTTTCACTTCCGTAAACTTCCTGTAAATATCTTCAATGTTGTTTAATAAATCTTCATGATCAAACTTAGAGTAACATTGATTAAAAGAACAGATACTTGTCCTTATTTGTATAAACACCAACCCTGGTATTCAAATGCTATGTTTTCATCAAAAATTGTATTTTGTGTTCTATTGATAAGAACAAATGCTTTTATGAATAGAACAAGGTGGCCTGTGAGAGGAAAATACCCATTATAATAATATAACAACAATGATAAATGTAAGTACTTATCAATTAATAACACTGAAAATATCTAAGATATTTTAATAGCATAGTCCTACTGCTAAGGACTGGGTATATGATCTTAAATGCTTTTTCTTCAATCTATAAACAAATATTAAACAGCTCCACAGTATTAGGCATAAATAAAAACACATAGTCCTCTATCATTTCTTATGATATTGGTTTATGACTTATGTTATTATTCAGTGAATTAAAACACAGAATTTTGTTAAAATAGGTAAATTGATTAAGTAGGCATTATATAATATTTTAGATAAATTGTAGCTAATTACATAAGTCATAAATAACAACTAGAAGAAATTATAGCAAACTGTACCTTTATTTACAAAATATTTAAGACAGAATTTCACAAAGAGGAGGCGAACACGTCATGGAGAATATTTTATAACTATGGCAGCATCATGGGTGACCTTTGGGACATGCTCTAAAGTGGCAGGATACCTTTCCCACGTCTGTGTTCACGTTCTAACATCCACACTTTCCCTGGGTGATCTACACGGTTGCCTTCTCTAGAGGCATATCCAAGAGATTTTAAGCAGCACTTTCCACATTTGTCCTCCTATTTCTAAAAGCCACATAGAATGACATTCGTGGCAGTTATGCCTCATTTTTGGCTGTAGCACAATCTGACTGAGCCAAGTTTTCTGCTCGAAGAGTTTGTTTTAGAATAATAATTATTGTTGACTTGACAGAGATCCAGGAGAGAGATCCCTGGGTGGGCACAGCAGAATTTTTTTTTTAATCTTTGCTGTGAAATTCTCTTTTAAATAAGGAGTGATCCTATTCTTTGCATAATTTTATTTTTATCATCTTACATTTATAAGTAATTATATAATAGAGCTGGTTCCCTTATGAAAAAGGAAGAGATACCAGAGACACGGAGAGTAAGGGGCCGTCCCCAGCCAGGAAGACGGTGCTCCCGGGAAACCTGCTGTGCTGACCTTCCACCCTGTTTCCTCGTCCTTGTGACCTCCCTATCCTGGATGACAGGTCACCACTAGTCATCATAAATCCATACTAAAATGTATCAGTATGATTTGTGGTAACCTTAACCAAGATGCTTTGTAAAAAGCAATCCTCAGAGTGGTGCCTGTGGCTCAAGGGAGTAGGACGCCAGCCCCATATACCCGAGGTGGTGGGTTCAAACCCGGCCCTGGCTAAAAAAAATGCAAAAATAAAAAAGAATCAATCCTCAAACTGGGAAGAAAGCAGATATAACAAAAGAACATGGATTACTAACTAGGGGTATACTTTCAAGGATAGTTTTATTCTACGACAATTATTATACTTACACCATAGAAATAATTGTTTTAGATATGATAATAATTTTTACAATTTTTTGGCTTTCTCTAGAACCTACTGTTGCCAATTTTTTTTAAAAAAGGAATGTATTAAGGAACATTTGGTAGCTTGATAAATTCCTAGGAGATATAGAGTCAAACTTAGTCTTTACACAGCCAGCATAAATGTCCAAACTTAGAATGTAATGAAGTCATCATTAATTATGTTTCTGAACACGGACATCCTGGGTCTCTAAGCACCTAGACCCATTACTGTTTCCGAAAGTTGATGTTTCCTCCATCATTGGTGAGAGAGAAATTCCACAGATGTGCTTTTTTGCTTTCTTCTTTCGAAAAACAGTCTAGTGTGGATGTGTTACAGCCTAAGTCACGGTCTTATGCCTGAACCACAAAGAAGACAGAGATATTCTAGAAACATATAAACAAAAAATAATGAAATTCTAAGTGAGGAGCTGTTCATGGCTGGCCAACGGCAGGTATTTTGGGGTTCAGTGAGCTTAATAGAGAGCCTGAATGATAGAAAAAAATACTGTCTTCTCATTAATATAATTATATGGTAAGTAAAAAATATATTGTGTTGTGATTAATGGGTTTTAAATAACAAGAACAAAATAAAACTTTCATTATCCTTAAAAATCCTATCTATCTTTTAAGAATCACTTTGTAACAAATTAGAAGTTTCTAGACATTGTATTTTTTTCCCCAGGTAGTATTTGAGTAATGCAATTAAAATACAGGTAGGGTATAATCTCCTTTTGTGCTAGTATGTAAAATATAATCTGCCAATAGAGGTCTGCTTAAATAAACTTATGTAGGCATCAGAATAATCAATGGGAAGGCACTTAAAATATTCCTTTGGATCATCTAATAATTTCATGATGCTTCATAGTTACTTATTATAATTTTGATTATTTACTTTTCAGTAGAAGAGCTATAATCTATTGAGATCACTATAAACAGCTTCAGGGCTTCTACTAAGAGCACTTAAATGGATTATCCATTATACATTAGCTCAAGTTAAGTCATCTAGGGGGAATAATTGAAAAGTCCTCAAAGTAAATTTCTTGCAAATTAATTTAAACTGTTCTTTTTAAAACTCATTCTCCCTCCAACTATGTTGGAATCTGACTTTCATCATGTTCCCTTACCTCAAAATATGTAGTAAATAGTATCTCTTGTCAGAACTGAAACATATTATAATTCAGCATTTCTTAAGTCTATAAAATTGATCAATGGTCTTCTACCAGCCTAACTGTACATGTATTTATTTAAAAAATAAATATTTGAAAAGCAATAAATAGTAATTGATGGAATACACTGACTAGAAAATGCAAATTGTGTAATAAATCAACATGTACTTTTATAGTTTGATATGTTCCAAAAATTCATAAATAATTATAATGCTAGTTTCAAAAGTTTTCAAATTAAATTACGTGTCTATCTTCACAAGTAATTAAAAGAAAAATATATGCACATAGTTTCGTGCAAGTTTATGTTCTTTGGACATTTTCCAGGTACAGTTTTCCATTTGTACTGATAATCTGCCTGACATTAAAAAATACTTTGAGCAGCAATTTTTTACAAGCCATTGTTAATTAAACAAGAATCATTCCTTGTGATATGGGACTCTGAATGTGTTTAAGATGCAAGGGAAAACCTTTAATTAACTCCTTATAAATTTATGATGTGACAAGATATTATCTGTTTCTTTTTTGCAAGAGACCTCCCAGAGCCAGGAGAGACCCAGCTCCAGCTATTAGTTACTTTTCAGTGGCAGCAGAGCTACGGGAGAGTTGAATGGAACCCAGCGTATCATGCAGCACATAAGAACAACTGCATAAAAAATTAATCATTCCAGCTTCACATGTGAAATGCTACAAAAGACAAAGCCAAAGAATAAGGGGAAAAAACATCCCCACAGGGTGCCATACATTAGCAGCGACAAACCACTCTGAATGGCTAATGCAAAGTGTGGTGGCCCAAGTCTCACATGCTAATAATTTTCAAACTTTGTTCCTGGTTAAATAATGACCTAGCCACAGTGGGATGCCCTGATATAAAAAGAAAAAGCTCTGTACTAATGAGGAAAGGAAAACAACAGCCTGAGTGCCAACATGACAACTGAAACAATCCCGCAAAAACAAACCAATAGGCTAAACTGAACGTAGCACATTCCTAAAAGCTGATCTTGTATATTATCACTCTTCTTCAAACACAACGATGTTAGATTTTCATTTAAAGCTAATATATCTCATGCAATCCATGTGAAAAGCCAAAAGGGCTGATATTATTGTCCCCAATTTCCAGCTGAATAAACTTGTTAAAGCCATGTAGTAGGAATTCTGAATTTCAATTCTGAATTGTAGTAGGAATTCTGAAATTCAACTCAGGTATGTCTAACTCATGATCCTTTAGTTACTTAATGGAGCACTTAGCTCATATAACTCAGTTTTTTCTTCAAAAAAGTTTAATATCATTTTGGCCTTATGAAAATTATGCCTGCATCAAATGTAATGTTCCATATTATTATAAATGGTATATTCACAAGCACTTATTCAGAAGGAATGAGTAATTAAATTATGTTGAATCATTATTACATTAATATAGAAGAAAAGGAAAAAGAGCAGATTTTTAATTAAAAAACAGTCCAAAAAATAAATTTCATAGCCTAAAAATGATTCTGTGTTTTAATATCTATATATACACACACAATATGATATATATATCCCACATGTTCATTCATAAAACATTTCCAATATGAAATTCCATACAGTAAAATGAAGGGAAATGATTAAGTCAATATTCATACAGTAAAATGAATATTAAGGGAATATTAAGTCAATATTCAATCTACAAAATATATTGAGGCTATCTCTGTTCAGAGCTACCATCCTAAACTCTTGGAGACGAATTTACAAAAGCCACTGGAAGAGAAACTTGATTGGTAAACAAAAAGGGGACCATATCTATAAAGATATAACTACAGGCACACTTATGTAAATAAAAGTGAATTGAGATTGGAATGATAAAAGAAGACGGTGAGAGAAGAGGAGGAATGTTGGTGTATTTCAGAATCCCCTTCTGACTGGCTGCTGATGGACCTGTTTGAGCAAGGCTTAACTGACTAAGGAAGCAGAGCTCCTTCAAGTCACAGAACTAGCAGCCCTAAACCTCTCTCAGAGGAGCTTCAGTTCCCTGTCATAGAGGGTTGCTGGATTGTTAACTTAATCTACTTGGACCCTGAAAAACCTTAGCTAAATGCTTCTCTTTAAGTGAAAGGTTATGTTTAGATGCATCAAAGCAAATATTGTTTTACTTAATGGAAATTAAGTAAAAAGACCAATGGATCTACACAGTATCAGACAGCATTTTACTTCCCATAACAGATCTACTGCTATAATAATAGTAAAATATTTACAATTAGGTGTGTAATATTTGGAAAGTATTATTTTAAAAGTTTTATAAAGATTAGTTCATTTAAATATTAGCATTATTTTCATTTTATTGATAACTTTAAATTGTTTAAGGTCGCATAGACAATAAAGAGATATAACCAGAATTCCAGGTCACCCATCTACCATTAGTTTGCAATTGTAACCACTTTACATTTTCCCCTAAGGACATCCTTTTATATTTAGGTACTTATGGGTGCTTCCTCTTCTTAAGTTACTTACATATGGCAGAATGATAATAAATACGTGCAGATAATTTTAATTACATAACTATAAGGAATTTATGTTTGAGTGCTGTAGGAGACACCTGAAAAGAAACACCTTGGTAATAAGGGAATAGGGAAGGGAGTGGGCTCACGTTAAAAAGCACGAGGGCACGGATTTGCTTGGCAGTCTCCACACCTGTGGTGCAGATACCCGTGGATCACTTGTATAAATAGCCACGGGAGCAGCTAGCTGAGGCTCCTACTAAGACTGCAGGGCGTTTGAGGCGCTCCGGCACCTCTGACCTGACCGAGACGAGTGGCTCCTCCGGGTGGGGACCGTACCTGACTGAGACCACAGGCTCCCTGGCGCTTATGGGAAGCCTTTTACCCAGCAAATGCACAGCGGTCCGCGTCCTGGCAGTTTCTTGGGCTATGGCTGGCGACCTAGCGTCCTGGCTCAGACAGAGTGGATTAGGAGAAGTAGTGTTTCCAAATAAGAGAGAGAAAAAAAAAATAGGGTAAATTTTGACGATGTAGTCCTGAAATCATGACTGAATGAAGCAGACAGTAATTTCAGTCTATATTAGAGGGAATGGATTGTTAAAATACCAATTCAAAGAAGAGGAGACAGCTTAAGGAAGAGAAGAATTGTTCCTGTAATAAGGATGAAGAAATCCAGCAGTAAGAGATACGGATGGTAAGTGATAAAAGTTATAATTGGAGTTGGATAAAAGTTATAAAGGAGTTGTCTCTTTGACAGGATATGACGCGGTTAGTGAAGCTGTTGAATGCTATTTTTCTCAGAGAAACAACTAAGCTTCCATAAACTTATTTTTATATAGTTAACCGGTGATTTTCTAATTGGAAACAATACAGCATTGTTTTAAAGAATAAAAATCCTATTTTTAGAACTTCAGGAATAAAAACTCCTGTAGCCCAGTTGACGTTTGTATGTATTCTACACTTGAGAAAGTTTTTATATTTGAATTTAATACTTGCTTTCTGTATGAGTATCAGTGTGCTTTATATGATATTGTAAATGTAAGTGTGGGCCATTGGAAATTGCCTATATTCAACCAAGTTGATTGATAAAAAAATGGTCATTTCATATATTCCAATTTATATGTCACGTTGTGCTTGCCTGGGAAACCGGTGGCCTTCAGGATCCTTGAGTGCAGGTTTTTGAATACAAATTTTACACAGCAAATCCCTTTCAATCCGTTTTTACCCACCTCTCTTTTTCAGCATTTAATGGACAAATCAACACAAGATATACTGTTTCCATTTACACATGTTCATCTCACAAGAAGTGATACAGCCGGTAGCAGATAACACACCTTACATAATTAATATCCTGACACATCAATATTTATCTTTCCCTGTGCCTCTACTGGGAGAAGGGATGACAATCAGGTAACTAATGGAAAAGAAAGAAAATGAACGCAATTTGTAATAAGGCATAGGTAATCCATAATTTATAATCTAAATGGTGACTGTTTTAAAGGCAGAGGTAAGAGCTTAGTCTAATTTCCCCCTGGATCAGGGTTACTGACTAGTACTTGGAGAGCAGCATAATAAAGCACATTGAATAAATAAATCTTCTTTTTTGAATGATTACTATGTAATTGGTAATGGATAATTTGAAAATAATCTCATGTAGAAATATTTTATCTGAATTGACTTTGCTTTATGAAATAATCACACTTGTTATTTACATTACTGTAAAAGATCCTACACAAAGAAAAATCTACTACAAGTTTTACCTTTCCAGTTATTATATATATTTTAGATTAAAAAGCTATATGTTCTTTTAGGTCATTAAATCTAAAAGGTCCACTTTCAAATCAAAAATGTAGTCTATTATTTCAAAAAAAAAAATCAATACAATGAATCAAAGTAGGCACTTAAACTATCAACACAGTTTTGCCATCTTAAAGGTAGCTTGTTTAAAAGGACTGACAAGTTAGCAAACTTATCCTAGGGACAGGGCTACATACCTCATTGCTAAATATCATGATGGTCACCTTTGAAGTACCCCCCTTGGGAAGATACGCACCAACACCAGTGACACCAGTGCCTAGTCTACCCTTCAAAGCGATTTTGGAATTTTTTTTTTTTTTTTTTTTGCTGTCTTTAGCCGTGGCTGGGTGTGGACCTACCATCTCCGGCATATGGGGCCAGCACCCTACTCCTTTGAACCACAGGTGCCGCCCACAATTTCGGAATTTTTTTGTTAGGATGGCCATCAAAGCTGCTGTCAGATTAACCACGATTTCTGAATGTCATAAAATGTCTTCCTTTCAGTATTTCCCTTTCCTTTGGGTAAAGAGAAAAGTCATTGGAAGAAAGGTTAGGTGAGTACGGAGGATATTCCAATATAGCTATTTGTTTACTGGCTAAAATCTCCCTTAGAGACAGTGCCATGTGAGCTGGTACATTGTTGTGATACAAGAGCCATGAGTTGTTGATCAAGATTTTCCTGTTTCTCTATCAATATTTACTTGGTCTTCTATACATTTTACAGTCAGACGAAGATGTTGGTGCACAATTTGTTGAATTTTGGCAATGGTTTTGTCGGTTCTGCTTGTTGTTGGCCTCCCTGACCTCTCTTCATCAGTGATGCTTTCTCCCCCCTCAGAAAAATGTTTCATCAATTTGTACACTGTCATTTTCTTCATGGAATTATCCCCATAAACTTGGACTAACACGTCCCTAATTTCACTTCCACTCTTGCCAAGTTTAACACGAAATTTATAAATGTTTTTTCATTATCTCAAATTAGAATTTAAGAACAAAAATATCACTCATCACTTAAGACATTGACCTTTATTAAAAAATTAAAACACACACACACTAGCTCATGCTTTTCAAAGTGTCTATATGTCCATGTGTATGCACGTGCACCCGTGTGTTTCTTTGGGTCATTATCTTAAAGACTTTTTCATCTGTTCATTGTCCCACTAGGATGGGGTTCTGCCATAATCTAGTCCCTCTTTCAATCTTTTATAGATGCATTTAGGACTCAGATGTATGAAAATATAAGAAAAACCTTATTGAGAATCTTATTGAATAGTGTTACATTAATCAATCATTTTTAGTTAAATGTTATATGTTGCAAGAATCTTTCTCCTGATTCCTGCTGCTTGAAAGACTCATTCTCTTTATGATAATCTTCACCAATATCTAATCAACAATGTAATTAAAAGGTACTTTCTCCAAAAACTATAATCTTATACTACAGAATAATCTTGTATTATGCAATTATTAGTAGTCAAAATACACAATTAAAAAGAAAATATATACACTATCTGTATTTCATATGTATGTATATATATGAGAGCGTATATACTTTAAATAACATTCTTGCAGTTAACTTCTCATTTCCTTTTCCCCTTTAATTCCACCTTTTTCAAATATTTTGATATTCTTTGTTTCCTCTTCCAAAGCTCTTTAAATTAGTTGAAAAATTTTTCAACCGCAAACAACAATTACCTTATTAACAAAAAGTTTCTGGAGGATAGACTGGAATGTAAAGATGATTTCCTCCCTGTTCTCACAGCACCTTTGTTTTGGTTTTGCTATTCATATTAACAAAAGGCAGTCTGCTAGTGGAAAGAGTCTTATAATTTTAATAGAAATTAATTTCACTTGAAAAGAAATCTTTTTTTTTTTTTTTTTTTTTTTTTTACAACTGATGAACTGCCAGAATTTTTTTTCAGTAGCCTGAGTGAACTATATCAGATGCACAGCACAGTTATCCTTGCCTCAGCAGACTGGGATTTTGCTTTCTTTTCTATTTCCCTCTAGGAAATGTAGATAAGATTGGCTGTAATAGAGCTTGGGCAAAAATTCAAAGTGGTTGCCAAAACACGTGTCTGTCCAAGGCACAAGGGAGATGATAGCCTTTATCTTTAAACTCCCCAAAACTCCCCATGTTTTATTATACTCTTCCTTCATCCTTCTTCAATTATAATTGTGTATTTTTAAAAATAATGAACCATATATCTGTTGCCCAGCAATTATTCTTATTTCACATGGTTCTTAGCCATAATTTGATACATTCAAAGGATGGTTAAAGTTTTATTTGGCTTGGCTTTGTCTTGTATTCTTTTCTAAAATAGATTAAACACACCTCCAAAGCTTGATTACATATTTGCCAAAAGCATTCTCTCCAGCCAGTGATAGTCTTGGAGGAGGATTTGTAATTTTTGGCTAGGCTGTAAATATTTTCTCTACAATTGTTGAGGAGGATGCTTTTAGTTCTGGACAATAGATTCTAAAACTGCAGTAGAATAATTTTTTGCCACTGGCTTTGCAGACAAAGGTAAAAGACTGTTAAATTAGAAAGAAAATAACCCCATGACTGGCATGTCACAGATCAGTAATTAATATTAATTTTGATTTAGCAAGCAGAATTAAAGTATAAATGTAGGCATGCTACAATTAGATTTGCCTAATTAACTAGTTAAGAGAATATTAAACATGTAAGCTCTAGTATAGAAAATAATAACAAAACAATACTTGTAAGCAGTTACTAAAAGACACTATTCTCTATTATTTCTTTCACACATTTATTCTCAAAGGCAATTGATGAAGTACTTAGAATTATTATCATCATATGAAAGACAAGGGCCAAGAGTGTAACTAATATGGCTGAACTTTTAGCTTTTGGTGAATTTGAACTGGAAAATTTGACTAAATTTAACTTTTATTTCAGCCACATTTCAAAAATCATCATGCCAAAATCAGGGAGGAAAATGATGTTCAAATTGTAATTAGCTAACAAATAGTACAGACAATAGGAGATGCAGATAGTAAATTGAAGTGGAGAACATGTAGAAATGGAAGGATTTCCTTGTCTGCAGAGCTCTGTGTCCTAATTTCTTTTAAACTAAATATGTAGTGGTGAAGAGAAGAGAAAATGGCCAATATTACGAATAGACTTGATACATTCAGAAACATTTTGTGGTACTCCTATCACTTCCCAGAATTGGTTTTTATTTGCTACTAGCCTAGGACTTGATGTATATGGAAACAAAGTGAGGTTTTTGATGGCCACTTAAAAATAGAAGCATTTGCTAGTAATTAAAGAATTTCATTCCAGCTATAGAAAATATTCCAGGGATTGTTTTATAGGAAACTGTGCAAACAATGTAGATTGCCAATTCACAGTACGTATTGGAATGCATTTAGTGGCTATAGATTGATGATTATTTAAACAGGAATAGATAAGCTTATATGGCCATTGCTGTACCTGCTAAACTCTCCCAAGAAGAGGATCTGCTTCTTGCCCACTCATTCTTAGAAATGGTGAGAGAAAATGAAGTATGAGGAGACAAAGTGACAAATACTAAAATTATATTTCTGCAAGAATAACATTTCCAAGAATTTTTCAAGAAATACTGGTAAGGATGAAAGGCTTTCACATATGTATGTAATATGTATAGCTACGTATATATGCACACATACATGTAACACACACACATACACAGAGGGTGACAAAAAATGTATATGCTTTTTAAGAAAGGCAAAACACTGTACTAAAATTGTAATACTTAAGTATTATGTTTCCCTGAAAATAAGACACTGTCTTATATTTATTTTTTCTCAAGAAGACACACTAGGGCTTATTTTCAGGGTATGTCTTTTGCGCCAGAATGTATGGTGTGGCTATGCAGATCTGCTGCATAGCCATACCCATCACTAGGTCTTATTATCAGGGTAGGGCTTATATTTAACAAATGCATAGAAATCCTGCTAGGGCTTATTTTTTGGGTAGGTCTTATTTTTGGGGAAACATGGTAACATTTGACTACAGCAATCACAAGAGATACAAGATACAATATACAGCATAACAAATGTTATCACTATATATCAAATATTATAATTGTAATATAGTATTTTTTCTTAACATGTGAATACATATGTTTTGCACTGTGTGTGTGTTCATATATACAGAGATAGAGCATCACATCTATTCTCACTTGATATCCTTTGTTTTGTGTGATTTTTCTGGTACTTAGAAACAGATATTACCTAAAAAACTTAACATACCCAGAATTCTAGGGCGGTAACCTCTCTATGAAATGACAATGCTTATGACAGAAAAATTGTGTGTAATTTCAGAATTCCCCTTGTTTTTGGAAAATGAAATATTAAAACTTCTTCTTAAGGAGTAGGCTATCCCAGTGCCCATGCCAGTAGAATGTGTATCAATGGTTCTCAAGAACTGTGCAATCTCTGGACATCCCCAAGAAATCTTCACAGCATCTGTTTACTCAAGACTATTTTTCAGAACAATAATAGGATGCTATTTTCTTTTTTCATTATATTGCCACTTGCACTAATGATGCAAAGGGTAGCATCATAGAAAGAATCAATGTTCTAAGATGCAGCAGTATCAATGTTCTAAGAGCCATTGAATTCACAGACATGCACACAGACCTGTTTTTTAAATTCTGGTGTTACTACAAATATTCTTAATGAATAAGTCAAAATAATTTACATCTTGATTCTTGAGTCAGCATCCTTTTAATCCTCCACTTTAGGAGAAAATGTAAAGTTCATGTATGCTTAAGGCTTTTGTGATACATACTAAAGGAAAATAAAAGTGTAAAAGCACAACTCAAGCAATTGAGTTGTGAGCTGGACTGGCTTGTTGTTGTTGTTGTTGTTTGTTTGTTTTCATGGAATTCCATTTTACTAGAGAGAACCACTGCTAGCCTATGTATATTCCAATTTGGGTGACAGACAGCTACTATGCCAGTAATGAGCAAAGTAAATCAGCCTCTTACTTTAAAGAAAACAACTGGCAATGTTGATTTTTTTCTTTTTTCTTTTTTTGATTAAATCATAGCTGTGTACATTAACACAATCAATGCACAATGTGCTGGTTTTACATACAATTTGAAATGCTTGCATCAAACTGGTCGACATAGCCTTCATGGCATTTTCATAGCTATTGTGTTAAGACATTTATACTCTACACCTAGTAAATTTCGCATGTACCCTTGTAAGATGCACAGTAGGTGTGATCCCACCAATTACTCTCCCTCCACCCATCTTCCTCCCTCCCCTCCCCTCCCCCTCCTCTTTCCCCTTCTTCTTGGACTACAATTGGATTATAGCTTTCATAAGAAAGCTATAAATTGGTTTCATAGTAAGACTGAGTACGCTGGATACTTTTAGGCATTCAGATGTGGGCTTGTGATGTGGGCTCATCATACTGGGGTAAGGTGATACTTCAGGGTGGTTTGGATTTACATTTTTCTTATGATCAGGAAAGATGACCTTTTTTTTTATGTGTTTGTTAGACATTCGTCCATCCTCAGAGAAGGTTCCGTTCATGTCTGTTGCCCAGTGATAGATGGGACTGTTTACTCTTTTTTTTTTTTTTTTTTTGGTGTTGTTGATTGAGTCCTCTATAGATCCTAGTCATCAACCTTCGTCAGTTTGTAAGATACAAATATCTTTTTACATTCTGAAGGCTATTTACTATCATTGTTGCCCTTTGCTATGCAGAAGTTTTTCAGCTTAATTAAGCACCATTTGTTTATTTTTCTTGTTGTTGCAATTGTGACTAAAGTCTTCTTCATAAAATCTTTCCCCAGGCTGACATCATCAAGAGTTTTTACCACACTTTCTTCTAGGATTTTTATTGTTTAATGCCTTAGATTTAAATCTTTTATATATTTGCTATTTTTGGCCTGGGTTTGAACCCACCGCCTCCGGCATATGGGGCCGGCATCCTACTCCTTTGAGCTACAGGCGCCACCCCTTTTATCTGTTTTGAATCAAGTTTTGTGAGTGATGATCAATATGGGTTCAGTTTCAGTCTTTTACACGTTGTTATCCAGTTCTCCAATCCCTATTAATTGAATAGGGATTCTTTTCTCCAATGTTGTTTTGTTTGGTTTGTCAAAGTTCAAATGGCAAATAGAGACTGGTTCCATCTCTTGGGTTTCTATTCAGTTCCATATTTCTATTGTTTGGCTAATATCATGCTGTTTTCATCACTGTAGACTTGTAATATAGCCTAAACTTTGGTATAGTGATACCTTCATCTTTGTTTTTATTACTAAAAATTGCCTTGGCCATATCGTTTTTTTTTTTTTTTTTTTTTTTGTTCTATACAAAACAAAGAGCTTTTTTTTTTTCATTTCTTGAAAGTAAGATGTTGGTATTTTAATAGGGATTGCATTGAATCTGTGAATTATTTCTTTTTTTTTCCTGTGGGTTATTTCATATAGAAATTTTAACAATATTGACTCTTCACAGCCAGGAGCATGGTGTACTCTTCCATTTGTTAATATCTTTTATTATTTCTTTTCTTAGAATTTCATAATTCTCTTTGTAGAGGAGCTTCACCTCTTTTGTTAGACATAGGAATTTAACTTTCTTTGAAGTTAATGTGAAGGGAAATAGGTCTTTTATTCGCTTCTCCACTTGGTGGTTGTTGGTATATAGAAAGGCTTCTGATCTGTGGACATTAATTTAATACCCTGAGACATTACTGTGTTTCTTGATCACCTTGATCACTTCTACAAGTCTTTGGTTGAAACTCTGTGGTTCTCTAAGTATAAGATCATATCATCAGCAAAGAGAGAGAATTTAGCCTCCTCTGCTCCCTCTTGGATGCTCTTTGTATACCTCTCTTGTCTGATCACATTGGTTAGAACTTCCAAAACTATGTTGAATAGTAGTTTTCAATTTTACTGCATTCAGTATGATATTAGGTGTGGGTTTGCATAGATGACTTCAATCAGTTTAAGAAATTTGCCACCTATGCCTATATTCTTTAAATGTTCTTGCTAGAAAAATATGATTAGTTTTATCCATATTCTTTTCTATAGCTATTGAGAGGATCATATGGTCTTTGTTTTTGCTTCTCTTTTATGGTACATTATATATATATATGGATTTGTGTATGTTAAACCAGACTTTCATCCTTAGGATGAAGCCTTCTTGATCATGATGTATAAATTTTTTAATGTATAGTTATCATCTATTGGCTGAGATTTTATTGAATATTTTTGCATCAGTATTAGTGAAATCAGTCTACAGTTTTCCTTTTTTCAGTTGGGGCTTTCTTGGTTTTCATATCAGGGTGATGTTGGCTTCCTACAATGTGCTGAGAAAGAGTCCTTCATTCTCAATGTTTTGGAATAGTTTCTACATTATAGGTACAAGTTCTTCTTTGAACTGAAGCTGTCCAGTCCAGGTATTTTTTTTTTTTGCAAGATTTTTTGTTGTTGTTATTTCTTTCTGGACATAGAGTTCTTGTACTTTTTGGAGATAATTTCTTCTATCTCTGTGGTATCTCTTGCTATTTCCCCTTTTTCTTTCTGAGTGAGATTATTAGAGATTTTACTTTTCTGTTTCCAGTTAATCTGGCCAAAGTTTTACCAATTTTATTTATCTTTTTGAAGAACTGATTTTTTGTTTTATTAATTGTCTGAATGATTCTTTTTTTTTCAAATTTATTTATTATTTAATTTTGGTTATTTCTTTTCTTCAGCTAGGGTTAGGATTAGGTTTTTTCTCCTTACCCATGTCCTTAAGATGATTCATTAGATTGTTGATGTGTTCTCTTTCTGTTTTACAGATACTGGTATCTAATGCAATAAATTTCCCTCTGATGACTGCTTTCACAGTATTCCCCAGGTTTTGGCTAGTGGTAGATTCATTGTTGTTTGTTTGAGGAATTTAATAATTTCCTTCTTTATCTCTTTCTTAATCCAATTGCATAAAGTTATTTAGTTTCCATGCCTTTATTTGATGATGACTTTTTTTTTTTCTGGAGTTTAGTTCCACCTTTATTGCCTTGTGGTCTGAGAAGACACAAGGTATAATTTCAATTCTTTTAAATTTTTGAGGATTTATTTGTATCCAATGATAAGATCTTTTTTGGAGTATGTTCCATGTGCTGTCAAGAAGAATGTATATCCTTAGCTTTGGGATGGTGTGTTCTATGTAGGTCTATTAAGCACACTTGTTCTAGGGTCACATTTAAATCCCTTGTATCTTTGTTTACTTTCTTTTTAGAGGATCTGTCCTGTTTTGCCCAAGGGATATTAAAGTCCCCAGATATAATAACATTATAGGATATTATATTGGTCAGACCAATCAAGGTCTGTTTCACAAATCTGAGAACATTTGTATTGGGTGCATAAATATTTGAATATTTTTCAATTCATCTGAATTGAAATGTCCTCTTGTTATATTGTTCCCTTGAGCAGAATAAAGCGACTATTTTTGTCTTACTTAACACTAGTTGCTATAAATCCACTTGTATCTGAAAGTTAGATTGCTACTACCCCTTTGTTCTGATTTCCATTTGCCTAAACATACTTTCTATCGCTTTACCCTGAATCTAGATTTGTTCTTCCAAGACCACGTTGTCTTTTCAAGGCCAAAGTTAGAAGGATACCATACGGTATGAGCTCGTGACCTCATTTAGCCAGACCAATACCAGGACCCCCAGTCAAATCAATTTTATGGCCCCCCCAGCACTCATATATAAGAACAAAATTAAAAATAGATAAAGAAAATTAAATATACAATTATTTAACTTTAATAAAAATGGGATATCTTAGCTGTCATATGAGAAATTTAGTGGGAAAGATGAGAAAAGTAGAAAAGTTTCTACTAAAGGAGAGAAAAAAGGAAAGAAATAAAAACAAAGAGAGAATATAAGGGGCTGAAAAACCACAACAAATATTGAGGAGCTCTTGCTATTGAAGAAAGTAAAAATGAAAAAAATAAAAATATAACCAAGCAAACAAACAACAGCAAAATCAGAAATATGTATGTGTATAAATGCACAAACACACACTTACACAGCAATGTATTGTCTGGACATCAGGGGCATGGTGTGTGGTGTTAGAAGGTGAGGAACCTACACATTTTGCTGTGAATAATTAGGGCAGGAAACCACTCTGTAGTTGCAGAAGAGACTGGGTACTATCTTTCTGACTTAGCTACCCTCAATCAGGGCCTAGCTGCTTCATCAGTATTCAGTCACCGTGGTAGTATAGTCCTAAAGCTCTTACCAGATTCCTTAGGAGACATATCACACAGTGACAATAATTCCCAGGGCTGCATTCGTGGGTAGACCCACAAATGGATCAATAAATTGAGGTATATGTACACCATAGAATATTATGCAGCCTTAAAGAAAGATGGAGACTTTACCTCCTTCATGTATACATAGATAGAACTGGAAAATATTCTTCTTAGAAAAGTACCTCAAGAATGGAAGAAAAAGTATCCAGTGTACTCAGCCCTACTATAAAACTAATTTTATACCCTAAGAATATGGGTAAAGGGGAGAGTGAGAGGAGGATGGGTGGAGGAGGGTGATTGGTGGGACCACACCTATGGTTCATCTTACAAGGGTACATGTAAATCTTTCTAAATGTAGAATATAAATGTCTTAACACAATAACTAAGAAAATGACATGAAGGCTATGTTAACCAGTTTGATGAAAATATTTCAGAGTGTATATAGAACCAGAACACTCTACCTCATGACTGCATTAATGTACACAGCTATGATTTAATTTAAAATAATTATAATAAAAAAAAAATTGGTGAGAAAAAAAAATTCCCGGGGCTGCATAGTTCATCCTACAGACCGATGCCCAAGCTCAGCAGATACACCAGAGCTGGCCATGAGCTAGGATCCTGTGGATTTTTTTCCTACATGATTTTCCCACAGTGGCAGCACCCACTGTACAGCCAAGCTGATGAGGGATCCACCCCACCTGGTATTCAATCCTAGTCCCTGGACACTATTTGAGTCCAGCCACTCATTTAAGCCTTCCAAGGTCATTGCATTGAGCAGGGTAAGCGCCAAATCTAGAAACTGCAAGACAGCCCTTTTCTGTCCTCAGTTTTCTTGGTAAGCTGGGCAGTCAGCTGTTTCCCACCTGTTCTCAAGCACTCTACTTCTGTGCTGGTTTTCCTCAGCTCCAGGCTTCCTTTCTGCCTACTATAGTTCACAACTGCCTCACTGTGCCCTTGGGGTGACGTCCCTGGGTGGGTTCCCCCAGGAAGAGCTGCTTGAAGTTTCTTTTTTTTCCCTCTGCTTCATTGCTAGTAGCAAATAAGAAAATATTTCTAGTCCCCACTTTTCTCCTTTCAACTACAGTTATACCTGAGATTTTATTTTTGTCCCATACTACACCCTCAACAACACATGGCAGTATATTATTTCAGAAACAAATTTGAAAATCTAGATATCTTCTATTTAGTCTGAAGTTAAAACAATTTCAAAAATGTAAAACACTCATTAACTTTTTTGATTTTGCAAAATATAGTTATTTCCTATAAAATGTATTATTTATCTTCACATACTATGGCTTTTATCATTATTTTACAATAAGTTAATATTTTAGAATATCAATTTTAATTTGTAAGACATAGAGATAATATATAGATATAGCTATAACTCATAGAAATCAACATTTTTTGCAGTCTTTGTGTGTTTTGGCGATCTTGTTCTCAGTTCTTGGTGTGTTCTTACTCAAAGAATGACTAGACACACTAGAGCAGTGGTTCTCAACTGCTGAGTTGTGACCCCTTGTAACAATGAAAATACATCCTGCACATCAGATATTTACTTTATGATTCATAACAGTACCAAAATTACAATTATGAAGTAGCAACAAAAATAATTTTATGGTTGAGGGTCACCACAACATGAGGAACTGTGTTAAAGGGTCATGGCATTAGGAGGCATTAGGAAGGTTAAGAACCACTACACTGGAGTAAGGGAAGCACTAGGTGAATTTTATCAGGGGCAGTGTGGTAGGATTATAGAGCAAGAGCAATACATATGTTACAGGTAACAACTAGACTATTTGTAGAAGCAAAAGAAAAGGATTTGTTTATGGTCTGGGTCTTGTTCTGATACTGTTTGCAATGGGCCTTTCTAATGGTTCAGATGTCACTGTCACCAAGCAGCCACTTTGATGGACAGTTAAGGTCGTGATATTATATATATATATTTTTAATTTTTTATTAATTAATTATTATAATTATTATTATTTTGGTAGAGACAGAGTCTCACTTTATTGCCCTTGGCAGAGTGCTGTGGTGTCACATAGCTCCCAGCAACCTCCAACTCCTGGGCTTAGGGAATTCTCTTGCTTCAGCCTCCCAAGTAGCTAGGACCCTCCACAATGCTCAGCTATTTTGTTGTTGTTGTTGTTGTTGCAATTTGGCCGGGGCCAAGTTTGAACCTGCCACCCTTGGTATATGGGGCCGGTGCCCTACCCCACTGAGCCACAGGCATCACAAATTTATTTATTTTTTATTATTGAGGATTCATTGAGGATACAGAGAACAAGGTTACACTGATTGCATTTGTTAGGTAAAGTCCCTCTTATAATTGTGTACCACCTCCAAGAGGTGTGTCACACACTGTGACCCCTCAACCCTCTCCCTCTTTCCCTTTCTCTGCTCCCTCAACCCTCACCATATACTAGGTCATCAATTGTCCTCATATCAGAACTAAGTACATAGGATTATTGCTTCTCCATTCTTGTGATGTTTTACTAAGAAGAATGTGTTTCCACTCCATCCAGGTTAATACAAAAGATGTGAAGTCATCATCTTTTTTAATGACTGAATTGTATTCCATGGTATACATATACCAGAGCTTATTAATCCATTCCTGGACTGGTGGGTATTTAGGTTGTTTTCACAGTTTGGGATTGTGAATTAATCTGTGACAAACAGTATAGTAAAAATGTCCTTATGATAAAATGATTTTTTTCTTCTTCTGGGTAGATGTATTAGTTTGCAGTCACACTAGCAACCATGTCAGCATCTGAAGCTTTGAGATTTTGTGATGTGGGTCATTCTCACTAGGGTTAGGTGATGAGGGTGGCTTTGATTTGCATTTCTCTGATAATTAGGGATGATGAGCACTTTTGCATATGTTTGATAGTCATTCATTTATTTTCTTTAGAGAAGGTTCTATTCATCTCTCTTGCCCATTGATGTAAGGGATTGTTGGCTTTTTTTTACATTGATTAATTTGAGTTCTGTGTAGATCCTAGTTATCAAGCTTTTGTCATATTCATAATATGCAAATATCTTTTCCCATTCTGATGGTTGTCTATTTGCTTTGGTTGTTGTCTCCTTAGCTTTTCAGAAGCTATCACTTTAAATAAATCTCATTTGTTTATTTTTGTTGTTGTTGCAATTGACACTGAAGTCATCTTCATAAAATCTTTCCTCAGTCTGATAACTTCAAATGTTTTCCCCACAGTTTCTTTGAGGACTTCTATTGTTTCATGCCTTAGAATTCAAGTGTTTTTAATGAAACTAGCATCTTACAGCCACCTAATCTTTGATATACCAAACAAGAACATACACTGGGAGAAAGAATCCCTATTCAATGAATGGTGCTGGAAGAACTGGATAACCACATGTAAAAGACTGAAAGTAGACCCTCACCTTTCTCCACACAGTAAAATTGATTCAAGAAGTATAAAAGACCTAAATTTAAGGCATAAAACAATAAAAATCCTGAAAGGAAGTGTAAGGTCATAATTATCCTTACGTTGTCCTAAATAACCTTTCAGACTCTGTTATTCTTGTGTCATTTGTGAGCTTCAGAGTCCTCTGCATTTTCTTGTAGCTGGCATGCTAAATTCTCATCTGTAGATTTCCAGGGTGCTCCCTCTTCCCCAGGTATGCAGTCACTTGGGATAGGATTCAAGTGGAAGCAGCACCAAGATAGAGGCTGCCCTTCTTCTTAGGTGGGGTAATTGCTCAAGGCAGACTCTAGGTGGCACTGACCAAGTCAGGATGCCAGGCCTTTGTCGCCCGCCACAGATCCTAACTATCTACTTGACCATCTTCAATAATTTTAAGACTGTAAAGTGTTTCATAGATTAATGTGTTTGAGAAGAATGATGTGTAATGTGTACACATTTCTTCATATATTGTCATGGCTTTCTCCCACAGATTTAGATATACTACATATAATGTAAATAGAAGTTTTTCTAAATAACAACACTATTACATCTTATTTACTATATTTTATTTTTCATCTAAGCATCCACCAGTATTTCGAATTATATATTTGTGCTTATATTTATATTTACTTGTTAGTGTCTTTATAGTCTGTGTCTCCCCTAAGACATAAGTTCCATAGGGTGATAATTTTGCTCTGTTCACCACTGTATACGCACTGTCTAAAACAGTGCTTAGTAAATAGCTGTGGAATAAATGAGTGAATGAATAAAAATTATTGAAATGATCTCAAACCTCTTATCTTACAAACTCATAATATTCTCCCCCATGTATACATTTGATGGTGTCATTTCAAAACATTAACAAAAACTCTGAATTACTTTCCTGTTGCCCAGAGGTAAAAGTCAATCTTCTTAACAAGTCACTCAAAGTTCTCCATAGTCCATATGAAATCCATTTACTTTTCCAGACCCTCCTGACCACATTCACTGCCTTGTTATGAATGCCTTAGTAACTTAGAACTGTGTAGTAACTCAGGTATGTTATGAGCACTGACTACAACTTTTATGTTTAAATAGCTCCTTTAGTTATGCCCAATCCAAAAGTGAATAAAATAGAAATATGATTAGACAAAAAACCATACTTCATTAGATTTAATTATGATTATTTTTAAATCTTAGTTCAAACAAAGAAAGGGTATAATTACAAAGTGAAAAGTGCTATGCAAAAAAAAAGCAGAGTGCTATAAGAGAGAGTGACTTGGGGGTAGGTATTTATGAGTCTATCTTGGGTGAACAGGTGATTTCACGTAGTATATCGAGCAGTGTTCTTCCCTGAGGCAAGATGTGACTTAAAACCTGAGTTATAAGAAAGAATCAAACAGTTAAAGATTTAACTGGCAGTAAGGGCAAGTGCAAAGTCACTGAGGCGAGAAAAGGCTTGGTTTATCCCCACAGCTCAAGTAGTTGTACGTGGCCTGAGCTGGTGAACAAGGAGGAGCATGGCATGAATTATGGACAAAGGCCAGTTGCAGATGCTGAGAAGGATTTTAATTATACTCTAGGCACAACTGTAAATCATGGGAGAGAGTTAAACAGTGCAAAGACATGATATTATTTACCTATTTAAAATTTAGAGAACTGAGTGAAAGAAATATTAACCATGTTACTCTATGGAGTGTGATTACCTAAGGTAATTGTTTATACTGAGCAGAAAAGATGTGGCCATAATTGTCGATTTCTCTTTTGCACATTGAAATATAATAAAGCCACAATTATGAGTCTTTAGTTTTGAGGTCTTTGATGTGAACAGTATTTATTCAGGAGAATTGAGATTCATAAATAAGTCTATTAAATATATTCTGAGAACAGCTCTATCAATCATGCACTAAACATGAATAAATGTGTGTTTGTGTGTGTGCGTCAAAGCTTGTGAGGGAAAGGTTATGAAGTTGCCAATAGGATAAACAATTTAGATGACTTCTATTTTGCTTTGTTGATGATATAGATTACCACTACTTTTTTATTTTTTTATTTATTTTTTTTTTTTACTTTTAAGACTTGTAGAAGCATTTTCAAAAATAATGTTTGAGACCTACAAATATTGATAGTTAGGGAGTCAAATACATTTTTTTTTTCTCAGACTCATGGATTTAAATGAAAAGCATGTTATATGTCTGTCATACAAGGGACACTGTTGGCCTCCGCTGAGTTAAACCTTTTCATCTGATCTATGTTACCATTCACTGATGTTCAGTATCATATCTTGAGGCCAAAAGTTCCTTTCACTCATCAAAAAGAACACTAGGATGAGATATTCCTCCTAAGATGACCAAGGTCCCTTTTGATCTGCCATCATTTTCCACTTCTCACACCTGGAAATGGACACAGAAATTCTGAGCAGCTATTCCCACCACTCAAACACCATCCTGAAGTGAAGGCTTCCTAGGAGGTTTTCTGCCTTATGGATTCTGTCTTGAGAAGTTAAAAAGTGGTCATGTCCACTCTGGGGTCTCCAGAGCCTCAGATTTTCCCAGACTAATTTTGGGAAGCTTTTAGATTTCATTTTGTCTAAACTCTAGAAATGTTCCCAATAGATATTCTATCCCTCCGTTTTGTTTCATCTTTTTAAGAATTTGGAGAGAGAGAAAATACACTTAACTTTTATACTTTTGTGTGTTTGGTTCAGAGTGTAAACTCTATGCACTTCTATTCAGTCAGGATCTAACTTTTGATATTGAAATCAAACTTCTAGGATTGACCTCAAATATTTTGTCTCTCAAAAGTCTGGTTCTAATACTTTATTATCAAAATATTATCTTGCCTATAAACATAAAACCACAAGTGAAAAAGCTTCTGCTGTGAAAATTAAAAATGATATTGTAATTTATTGTGCATCCATTTTCTTGATAAAACTATGAAGGTGAAAAACAATCATCCACCTAAAATAATGAATAATTTTTTGATAATAAGCTATACTTCTAAGTATATAAAAAATAAATATGTGGATTACCAGGAAAGACTCTAAATCTAGAATCAAACATAGACTCTCTAAAAATATTATTCCCATCTTAGAAAAAATATTATTTAAATATATTTAAAAATAATTTGGAAACATGGACAAAAAGTAGTGAATGCAATATTAATTTCCACCATATTAATAATTTCCTATCTAAATGAAATAAAATTTTATGTAAAACCTTTATTGAAACAAGTAGCAATCCATATTGTGAGATTTACTTTCTGTTAAAAGAAGGGCATTCTCAAGGTTAATAATTTACTATCTATTTTAATTATATAAAATTAATTTTATATTAGAATAAAAATTCAAAGAAGGGAAATATGTGGAAAAAAATAACACTGAGCACTATAGCTTTCTAGAATGCAATAAAACATGACAAATCTTTTTATCATCAAAATTTTATATATTGCTAACTGCTTTATAGCTAGTAAGAGATCACCATTACGAACAGTTATAAAGCTTGTCACTTTTTAATGCAGACAATTCATTTTTACAGAAGCATCTATCAAATTTCTTGTTCTTCATAAAACTTTTTGCTAGCCTTATGAATATTTCAGTTTTCGTGAACATTTATATACCAATTATAAATGTAAATGATTTAGATAGAAGATATTTTGTAAAATTACATCATATTAAAAACTCATATTTCTTTGAGAGGCTTTGAATAACACCATTGGCACAAATTTGATAAAATTTAATGTCTCTATTATGTCATACATTATTTAGAAAAAGCTACTTATATGCATGCACAGACATACTTTTTTTTACAGTTTCTCAGTGGTGTGTTCTAAATAGAATTATTTCTACATTTGAAAACATATGTTTTTATAAAAATTAATGTAATAAGTTTTACATATACACATGCTAAAATATACTTTATTGCCCCTAGCTTTAAGAGCCAATCGATAAATCTGTTTGAATGCCTCCATTTTTAAAACATGTATTAACTCCTCATGACAGACAGCGTTGGTTTTGAAGAGTAAACTTTATGATCAGAATCACCTGGAACACTTGTTAAAAACAATTGATTCCTCAGATTACTGAATAGGAATCTCTAAAGGAAGAGTCAGAATCTGAGAATATATGTTACATAAATAATTCTTATTTAAAGCAGAACAAGCTTTAGTTATCATTAACTTGGAGAATAAAATAACATACTCCTCAAATCAGTGTGCAGATCTTTCTTCATCACGCAGTATAGCTCTTCAGTAAACCCCATGTAACTGTCTCAGTCCATTTTTTGGTGCTATATCAGAATACTTGAGACTTGGCAATTTATAGTAAATAGCCTTCAGTTCTGCAGGTTGGACAGTCCAAAAGCAAGTGCTGCATCTTGCTGTCCTAATTGCAGACACCGGTACATCTTTCAATTAATTTTTTTTTCTAAATGAAGGCAAATAACATATATAGCATTACTGGAAATCATCCAAAGGAAAAAAATTATTCATCATACTAAGACATTTTTTTGAATTGATTACAAACTAGTTTTTATCCATTAATTGACTTTTAGGAAGAATTTCCTAAAATATATTAAAACAAGGTATCAGATTTACTTATGAATATCTAAACATAAGATAATTAACTTGCATTTGTCTATAAACTCTTACATTACTCTGATTTGTTACTTTTAAGTTGATTTATAGGCATTAAATCTTGAATGATATCATCTAATTTTCATCAGCTGTATTCAGTAATTTTTAAGTGATATTGTAGGTTAAAACTTCTTATAATAAAATAAAACTTTTGCTAAGTATATAAAGAAAAATATCTGATTTAATTTTCACCTGTGTTATCGTTGATACTTACTTTTAAGACATTTCTTAAAACTAAGAGTACTTGAATTTGCAACAAAAATCTTGTTCTATTATCTATTACTGATGTTCAACATATCATTATATCAGAAATAGTTTCTAACATTGCCTGTACTAATATATGGTGGGAGGCGATTGTATACATTTTTCTTGCTCACAAAAAAAAATCTCATAAATCCAACAAATCTTCCTCACTGGAATGTACTAGAACATATAATTCTATGATGAGATTTTTTTTTTCTTTTCAGTCTAGGTAATGACAATACCCTAGAGACACATTTGAAATACATCTAGTGTATAGAAATTGAAATATTATGATTTTCTACGTTTCAGTATGGACCAGGGAGTTAAAGGGAGCATGGGCCATGGACTGTTTTTCAGTTAATGCATTGGAAAACAAGGAAAGTGGTTGAGGCATGAGAAATAAAGGCAATTTCAGAGGTTTGATGGGAGGAGAGAGGAAATACCAAAAAGGAACTGCAAAATCTTCAACATTTTCCCCGTATCTGTTATAAACATTGAGACCTTGGTCTGCCGTGTCATGGAATACATTATTATATTTAGATTAATGGAAAATTATTAATGATATTTAAGTAGATGAGTATTACCATCAGGTTTGTATTTTAAAATCATCGATCTAGTTTAAGTGAAAAAAATTTTTTATCCAAATTTGAGAGTAATTGTCTTTAGCCCAATTTGGGAGATATGCAAGTGGTGTTTTGAGAAGGGATTAAGTTTTATAGTTATAGAGTGGATAATGATAAAGGGAAGATATATAAAATCCAAAGGGTTGGGTAACATATTTGAAGTGGGACAAAGAGGATTTGACATTCTGAATAAGAATCTGTCTAGAATATCCATTTTTACAGAGGATTAAAAAGAAGAATATGATAAAAAAGACACATAAAAAGGAATTGAGAAAAAAGCACAGATTTCACCAAGATGAGTATATTTATTCCTTTTTACATAAAATTTTATTGGGGTGATACACTTTAATATACTAGTCAACTGGAGCAGATGAGAGACACATAGATTTTAAAATTATTCAAATGTTTTCACTTTTCTAAAAAATTAAATCATACATTAATTTTCAGGTATAAGTGTGAATTGCAGTTTATAGTGTTCTTTAAATGAGCATCCTTTAATAAAGGACCTAGATATTGATTATTGCCTATGAGTATATAGTCAGAGAATATATGCATGATCACGAACTGAAAAGGATAATCAAATAGTCCATATGGAACAACTACTAAAAGTAACTAGTTATGTGAAAATTAACCTTTCTATTAAGTTCAAAATCAAGACCAACTCAAGACCTTCCTGAACTGCCCTCAATAAACTTCTCTAATTATGGTATTTTCTGCTACATGAATAGGGAGATTTTAATGGGATAAAATTTTGAATTTGGGCATATATTTGGGGTAGAGTGTAGTAACACTGAGATACACTGCTCGGATCACCCTTTTTGGATGGAGCTGTTTCCTTAATTACAGAAAGTGTTGTCAGTCTCCTAAGAGAAAAATCTCTGAGATTTTCTCAGAGGCAAAAGCTCCTTTGTCCAATATCACATCTCGTCCCAGGTGACTTCCCACCCAAAATCTGATCAACCAATGTAAGGGATTAAAAGCCTGATCATCTCACTCCATGGAGAAACAATTATGTTTCAAAACTCCTGGTGTGTGGTTATCTGAGTTTAACGTTAAGTCTTCAATCTTTCCTACCAGTGCTGCTTCTTTCTCCACCTTTTAGCAGATGTTGATCTAAGGGAAATGCTAAGAAATATCCTGTATGCTAAACTCTACCTCAAAATCTGCTTTCTAGGGAATGCAACCTGACTTGATATAAGGAGTAGTGGGAGAGTGCAGGACACAGATTCTGGAGTTGGCTGGGATAAGGTCCCAATACAGATGACAGAGCAAAGTATTTCTGGCATAACTGCAGAGAAATTGTTAAATGTAACTACTGGTGAGTTAGGATAGCATCTGAAACAAAGGAATGAGTTAGCTGGTATAATATATGAAGTATTTGAGAAATACATGGAAAATATTAATGAGAATTTTATGGAGAAGGAAATTAGGTGGATACTATTAAGTTTATTAAACTCTATTGACTCTCAGGAAAACTAATTTGCAAGAAAGATTGATCACCAGTTTAAATCAAAGATTAAATTCAATGGGGGTTCCTTCGTAGTACTTATATAAAATAGAAAACTAGGCTGACCAGTATAGTCAAGCTCCAAATGAGACCAAACTCCCAATTAAAATAGATTCTCTATGCCCAGTTCAGGACTCTGTTTGGAAAGGAAAGTGACACTCACATAGGAAGAGGGCATTTGAGCTGATATCCCTGAAAATTTCTAATCCCAAGCCTAATGACCTAAATTCACAAAAGTGACCTAAACATTCCCATTAGATAATTTTGCCTGAAAATAATTGATTGGATTACTCTTGCAAATCAGTACTATTTCAAAATCTGTTTCAGCTATTTTTGTGGTTGGTAGGCCTATGTTAGGGTTAACTCAGAACAAACCCTAGCTAAAAGATATATTTGCCCTAGTAGCAAAGGACAAAGACTACATCTTAAAGGAATTATAAGACTTAGACAGAAATATCAGAAGGAGCATGGAGAGAAAGGATATAGTTGGTTTCTGAAGATCTTTGATCTAGAGAAAGAGCTCAGATGTACAATAGGATAAGCAGATTTACCTCTGGGTACTTTCCCCAGATGTGACGTATAGCACTCTGGCAAAGAACTCGAGGGGGTGACATAGGTATGTTGCTAGGATGTATCCTAGTGGTGTGGGAGAGTGATGGTTTATGCTAAGTTGAAACACAAGAATTATCATGGCAGAAAGAGGAAGAAGGAACTAAAAGGATCCAAGAAGTGGGAAGGCTGAAGAAGAGGTACCATGTAAAACTGGAAAGCCTCCAAACAGTCACATTCCACTCACTGGGGTGGAGGATAGGCCATGTCTCAGGGCCATAAGGGATGTGCCAGTGAGAAGTACACAAAGACCACCTAGAGTCTCAGGGGTGGCCCTTTGCACACCAGGAATGGTGGTGAGAAAAGTGGTTACAGCACGTTTCACTGTTAGCAGTGGAGAAAAATGATAGGACCACTGAACAATGAAGCCCATGACAGCGCTTGCTTAGAAGCCAAGTAAGTACACGTATCCTACTGAGGTCTGGGGTGGTAAGAGCCCTGATCAGCAGAGTGCTATAGAAAAGTAATAGAACAAAATAGATGAGCATCCAACAGAACTGGACGACCCAAGATAATGAAAGCATTTGCCCTAGTCCAAAGTCAGTTTCTTCCACAGGTGTCAGATCTGAGCTGGTTTTTGACCCAGAATCCACTGACTGAGAAGGGACCATGCGAGCCTGAAGAATGACTTCACAACAGATGATAACAATTACTATGACTCCTCTCCAAAAGGAATTATGCATTATGGACTGGAGAGGGGAAAACTGAAACATTTTGAGGATACTGACATGAGCTAATATTAATATCCAGCGACCCCCAAATATCATGACAGCATCATGTCAGCAGTGGCCAGCAGTTGATTCTGACAGGAATAGGCATATATTCACATATGGGTCTGCCTTTCTGCTCACAGGATTTCAGCCAATACCACTATCAAAGGACTGGCTGACTGACAATCAGCATGGAATCTTTATTATCACCTGAGAGAAGAGGACCAACTCTCTGAGAAAGGAAGTGTGACCTGGGTTCCCCTGCTTTCTAGGAACTACAAAATGAGGAAGACTAGGGATGGGACTGTCCCATGCTGTACACCAGATCGGTATGGGCAGCTCAGAGGGTGCGGATTTTGGAGTCCAGTCAGGAATTGGACCGACAACCTGGTAACACCAGTTGACAAAATTCCTTAACATTTAGTAATATATTTAGTACATTATTAGGAAATATCCTATTGTACATTACCATAAAAGTACAGAATTTAAATCATTTATCTTAGAGTACCATAGAAAGACCTGCCCATTTTGATTACAAACTTTGAAATGTGAAATTTACTAGGTGTAGAATATAAATGTCTTAACACAATAACTAAGAAAACATCATGAAGGCTATGTTGACCAGTTTGATGAAAGCATTTCAGATTGTATGTAAAACCAGCACATTGTACCCCATGATTGCATTAATGTACACAGCTATGATTTAATTAAAAAAAAAAAAAAAACTTTGGAATGAGTTGTTCTATATGTTTCAAGCCCTGACTGATGCTTTAGACTTTGGTTAAGCCTAAGGAATTCCTGACCGGACTCCAACATCCTCACTTTCTGAGCTGCCCATGCCTATCTGATGTATAACTTGGGCCAGTGCCATGCCTAGTCCAGCTTCATCTCCCCTGGGTAACTGTAAAGCATAGTCGTTTGTACCTTAGTCCAACATTCCTTTGCATGGTTTCACAGCTAGAATTACGTCAGTTAGTGGAGCAGCTGTATTATAAAATTGAGGAAGACTTTCAAATCACGAAAAATGAAACAAAATGGAAGAGACTTTTCAGAATTAATCCAGAAAATCAACATGTATTTAAGAGAAATGTCAAGGAAAGAGAAGAGAGAAAGAGATTTAAAGTGGTAATGGGGGAAAATTTTCAAGGATAAAAGAACAGGAAAATAACCAAACAAAAGTGTGGGCATAGACATAGTCCTATAATATTTCAAATTAATGAAAGAAAAAATAGCTAAAATAAAACAAACTCTAAGATTCTCTATAGATAGGAAATGAAAGAAAAATAAATGACATTGTTTAAGCATGAATAGGGAAAAAGACCAAAGCTACAAAATGAGATGTATCAGAATTATGATCATTAATTCTAAATGCTGTGAATACAACAATGTTTTAAAAGAATAATAGAAACCATTTTTTAATTAGAATTTAATTGCAAGCCATATAAATACTCTAGAGGGGGAAGAATACAGATATGCAAAAATTAAATTGTTTATAAAATATCATTTGAGAAATAATGCCACTGAATCTAAAATGGACTAAAGTTAAAAAGAAAGCGATGAGGTATGAAACAATGAAAGTAAGAGAAGAATGCAAAAAGTCGAAATACTTCAGATGACAGCTGTCTAGCAGTCAAAAAAGAAATCAGTCCTATATGGAATAAGAGTTCTGAGAAAAATGTTTTCAACAACAAAGGAGATTTCATTACCCAAATTATATGATTAGTATGGTAAAGACAGTGTTTATTTAGTGACAGAAAAGAAATAGAAATGATCTAAAGAGATAAGAAAAATCTATACAATGAAGTTATGGGCCAAACACTAAATAAATCAAAATATAAGGAGGTTCTGTGTAACCGATGGAGAGAAGAGAAAGAACTGTAATTTTGAACATTATTTCAGGTACCCTATAATTATTGATACTTTTCTTTCTCTGTAAGGTCACAGCACATGCTTCCTTATCTATGACATTTATATAAAATTATGTTTGAAATGTTCTCTATATTTATAAAATTAACTTACGTACAATAGCAAAACAAGCAACAAAGTCTTGATATTAAGCAGAGGATAACAGAAACCTTGACAGAACGAAAAATGTCGCTAAGTTCCCTGTGAATGCTTGTAACAAATCACCCCACACTTTATGCCTTGAAATAAGACATGTATTCTTCTTGGGGTCAGAAGTCCAAATTCAGGGTGTTCATAGAGCCACATTCCTGCAGAAGCTCTTGGGGACAAGTTATCCTTGCTTCCTCCAGCTTTCTTGGCCCTATATCATTCCCATCTCTGCTTCCATGTTAAACATACCCAGTGAGCAACACTTCTGATTCTTTCAAGGGTCAAATTTCTGCTTAATCTCTGCCTCTTTTTTAGAAGGATGCATATGTCAGCATTTGCACTCACTCAGATAACCCAGCAAAACACTCCACCTTCCAAGAGCCTCACCTTAAGTCACCTCTTTTGCTATGTAAGTTGATATGCATTCATGCTTTCACTGTATATAATAAAACAATATTCAGGTGATAAAAGATGATATTCTTTGATCATATAAGGTGATATTCATAGCTTTCAGGGGTTAGGAAGTTAATATATATTGTGAAGAAACATCTTTCTTTTGTCATATGACGTAATACCAGTTTGGGGGACAGGAAGTTACTATAGTCTGTGGGTGCCTACTGCACTTACAAAAAATAATAGATGGAAAGATAGTAGAGAGCAAAGTAGTAAAGGAAATTCTACGTTTCTCAAGTTCATTAGAAGCTCTTTTTAAAGTTCCTGGATCAAGAAACTGTTTTTGTTTTGTTTTGTTTTTAATTTAAATTATAATCTATGTAATAGAAAACCTTAAACAAAAATACAATTAGTAAAATTAGGAGGAAGTACTTGATGAGTTGACGAGACTCATGGAAGAAGTGAAATTCCCAACATTTTATGATATGACTAATACGTAAGAGTATGAACTATGGTAGCATGTATAAAGACTTTTACATTGATCTTCAATGTAATTTTAATCTTAATAGCAAAAAGAAAAAAGGGAAATTAACTTTTAAAATCTTCTCCCGCGTCATTGCTGTTTGGGCTGTTAGCTTGTGATTCACAGGGACGAGAGTAAATGTACAAAACAGTTCCCTTGCAGAGAAAAAAATAAACCTAACACAATCCAGTGTTTTTTCTTTCATCCGAGGAAAACTAGGAAAAGCAAATTCACCGCATCACTTTTCTGTTGCGTTTCCTAGTCTTCAACTAGGATTCTAATCCCACTCAAGGTCTTATGGTTTTAGCCATTAATGAATGTAGGCTTTTCAACATACAAATCTAACGGAATTGATCTAATTCGTAACACTTATTCTTGTGCATGTGTGTCAGCAATCGTAATAAATTATACATGACTTTTAATCAGCGACTGACAATCTCAGCTCTGAAAAATTAGCAACAGTGACGTTGTTCTAATATTCATTAAGGAAATACACTTACAATCTTTGCCTCTCTAAAATTTATCATGAAGGCTGAGTGAAACAACTCAATGTTTGTTTTCACAAGTTGCCACTTTAATATTTTATCTCAATAGCTGGGCTTTGAGAGTAGCTAGTGAGTAATTCCAAAAGCCTTGAAAAATAGAATATTTTAATCATCTATTGGTTTATCTAATTATTATAACAAGTTGATCAACATCTTAATGAAACATAGACTTAATTATCAGCTGTCACTTATTTTATATAGCTTTAGAAAATTTATGTTATATCCAAAATACTATGCCTTAGCTTACATAACCTATAAAAACCTTCCAAATATTACAAATGTCTAGGATTACAAGTCATTCTAGTAAAATGAATGGATATAAAGTATCATGTTCAGTTCTTCACTCAAAAGACAACAAAAATTTGGTGCTCAGCAAAAAGGCCCAGGGCAGCAGTGAGTGTCTGTGTGCTCGCAGGAGGGTCGGTGCAACATTAGGAAGAGAACAGTCAGTAGGAGGACACCAGGGGCCTTGACCAGAAACAGAACATAACAAATGGGATACTATAAAATGCTGACTAGTAACAAAAACTCTCTCAGAGGTTACATTCACATTTGGAGACTTTTAACTTTTTACTACAGAGAGTTCTTTAAAGACAGAGTACCTATTTCAACACTTGGCTCATGAAAAGGTTAAATAAAAGAACGATGGGGATTGTAATCTTAACATATAAAAGTATACTTTATATAAAGATATAAAATGTAAAATTCTGTGTTCTTGAGGATAGATAATAGCCAAGTAGACCTCTCAGTACTCAGATCATTGTTATTCTATGTTCTTTTTCAGGCATTGAAAGGTTTAACATCCATGCCAGGTTTAATACACATAACATTCAGATGCAATGCTTACACAAACAGCAAATCCCTGGCCTGGTCTGTGACATTAAAATTGAATAGATCGGTAATTGAACCAGATGATCTGCATCTAGGCTTCTCTCCATCCTTAAAGTATATATAATACTAAGTCTGTGCAGAAAGCAGGTATTGGAGAAAATGTGAGGAATTTAGACTTGTAAATACTTTGCAATGCTTACGGAAATTAAGGAGGAATTTGCAAGAGAGATTGAGAATAGATTTATATGTATATAGGACATCCACATATGTAGATTAATAACTACAAACCCAATGGAATAAGTAGCCAAAGGCTGTGACTTGGATAAGAAAAGGAAGTTTACATTTGGGAAGATAATTGTATTTAGAAGAGGAAGAAGAAACAAGCACTAGTGATCACAGAGATAGGAAGGGAAATAGCATATGCAACACACCAAAAGAAGAAAGCACCGAGGATGATATGAACATCAGAAACCAGCACGACAAAGACGTTGGAGGATAAAGATTGAGAAAAGGCCACTGGGTTCACCTACAAGACGGTCATTATTTGTCCCTTGTGGAAGCATATTCAATGTCATGATTAAAGAAAAAACAAACATTCCAAGGTATTCAGAAGTGTCTGTTGAAAAAAAAAAAGAAACAGATAGGAAGTATACACATATTAAAAATGTAACTGCAGAGTGATACGATGGTAGCTCAAGGTATAGCAACAATCATGGTACTAAGGAACAGAGAAGAGCTTTCTGTCAGAAGAAAGAGTAGCCACTGGAGAGAAAGAATTGAAGTGCTTTTGCAAAAATTAGCTCATGTGGCTATTTCCTTGAATGGAATATGATTTGGACAGAAAAACCAAATCAGAAAATACTAAGTTGTTGGAGCCACACGAAGGAAGCAGTCAGGACGTGGATTCAAAGTACAAGCTTGCCAGAGGTGAGGCTCACCAGAGGTGCAGGAGAGTCTTGAGCTACTTCTGCAATGGCTGTTTACTGAGAGGATGACAGATGTGGGGTGTGCCCAGTAATGACTTACAGGGCTATGAGCTTAAGGATCGCCAACTTCTCTTGTGCTCTTTCCCCACACCCCTCACAATGAAGCACCATAAAATGTTCAAGGCTTAACACCTGCTTACTAGCGAGTGATGATCTTATCTCTGGAACACTGAGTCGCTTGGGGGCTTGCCCTCAAGCTACAAGACTTCTCCAGTTGTACCAGGAGACAGTCCTGCGCTCAGCATTTCCTTGGATGTGTTAAGAAATGGTGACCGTCCTTGCAACTATGCTGTCCATTCCCCTACAGTAAGTAATCCAACAACTATCATTGTACTTAAGTGATGCATATTTAAAAAAAATTATGATTCTTTGGGTCACTTAGCTAGACCATCATTATGTGTTTAAGGTGCTTTAAAAATCCAGATTGTAATAGTAACTCTGTTCAGTTATACACATTCAACGGTAATAAGAGCCACAGAATGCTGCTGATTGTCATAGCATATGATTTCTTCATTTATAAGCGTTCTTTTTTCTGGATAAAGAATGGTCCTGTCCCAGGGTACTTCAGTTCTATTTCCTTGTTTGCGTCAAAGGCTACTTGGCATTCCTTATGTCAACCCAGCACTTGAATCTCTATGTTATGTTTGAAGAATCCCTTAATGAGATACACCCAGTCTCCTATTTAGAAATAGAAACCAAATATATTGAATTTTTAGGTTCTCAGTTCGTCATAGATGAGGTACAATCACTTGCGTAAGTTTGCTGATAACATAATTTACTAAAAAAAGTTTTAAAAAGCACTACTGCCCTAGAGAAGGGACATATTTAAATGCATTCTGTTTATAGGTAGCGCTGTGACTGCCACTGAACACAGAGGCAGTCTCAGCACGTGGGCACTGCTGTCCTATTCTAGGATGTTGACTCAGCAGTTTCTATGGTGCAAACAGGCATCCTCTGGTTCCCAGAAACAGAGCTGTGTCTTTAGCTGATGAGATGTGCAGCATGATTTGGGCATTGTTCCTGGAGGTGGAGCCTCTCAATCCGGTTGTCTGGCTCTCTGGAGATCCTCTACGCTGTCTTATCAATTCCTTTTCTACAAACAGTTATCCTGCATTCGTTCTTCTTTTTTGCTGCTAAGAATTCTTTCGGTCAGCTCTACCCGAGTCATCCCTGGGCCTCAGGATTTTATGTTATTTTTAACTTGCTCTACCTTAGTCACTTATAAAGTAAATACATCTTATCTGGATATCCATTCAAACGGAAATGCATTCTTGATTTTGCTTCTTTTGTGTGACTTTCTTTTCATTCACAAATTTTTCTTCCAAGATCCTCCATAGTTGGTGCAAAAAATAAACCGGTGATGATTACAAAGTGCCTCCCATTCTCTTAGGGCATTCACTTCCACAGGCTTTGTTTGCTCCTCCAATTCTCAGCTCCTCTGGGTTAGTCATCATTATTGACTCACAAGAGTGCTGTGCTGGGTAATATATATCTGCTGCGAAAATCATTCTTCTTCGTTAAAGCCTCTTCACTCGCAGCTGCCTGCCGAGCGTCACTCTCCGCCAAGATGCCGACACCGCATTTTCTTTGATTGTACTTGTGCCACGTTTATGAATCCTTCTTGGGTTTAAAAAAAAAAAATCATTCCAAACCAATAAATCAAATCAATAAATAAGTCAATAAATCTTTTCTGCTTTACAAACATCATCAATCTTTAGCAGAGTGAATCACTTGTCCTTGCCCCTACCGTTTGGACCCTTTGAAACTATGACATCTGCGATTAGATGCTCTTTTGGGTCTGGGTTAAGGCTTACAGCAGGTGACATGCTTGACCTTGTGTAAGTCATTTGACCCTTGGAGTCAAATTCGATGAACTCTGTTTTTTCTAGGAGACTTCCATAGGAAATGGAATATGTTAAAGATAGTAGTCACTAAGCATTGACAGTGTAAATACAAATCTTTTATGTATCTATGTATCTATTTTCATAAAATTTCATAATTGGCATATTATATATGTGTGTATTTATATGTATGTGTGTGTGTGTATTATATCCCAAGAATTAAATTGGGATTATTATACATATTTAATGCTTGGGATATTTCACACATATAAGATGATATACATACTGCATGCATATTGTAAATATGCACGTTGCATTATGTGTGTGTGTATGTGGGTGTGTGACCTTTTATTAACTTCTCTTCAAAATCCTAGTCAAACGTGCCTTCTGTTTCCTGCCTGGACTGTCCCTGATGCAGATTCTACTTCCATTTAGAGCCAGAAACAAAGAATTCAAAGAATTTGTCAGTAGTTTAAAATTTGGTTATGTTCCCAAGATCGCAACAATCACTAATTTATGTCCCAGCAATTTCCAACTTGCCGAATAATTCACCTCTTCTACCATGAGCGTGTTTGATGTATTTCTTATTCCTGAGAATCCCCGTTGTCTTCTGCTCTTAGTTTTCGTGCACGTGCCCTCCCCTCCCTTCCTGCTCTGTGACCTGCTTCTGATTTCCCAGGTGTCTGGGAATGGCAGGAACACTCACGATTTCTACTTGCTAAGTGATATTGAATAACTTCCACCTCACAAAGGATTTTTTTTCCTAGAAAACAGTATTTTCCAACTACTCTTGAAAAATCAAAAAATAGTCTTCCCCAAACTATGAGTTATTCTTATCCTACAGCTGGGTGGGGAACCTGCTGCCTTCAGGCTACACAGGGCCTCCTGGATGTTTAAGGGCAGATTTCTGGCTGCATCAACATTTTACAGGACACATTTTATTTTTATCAATACATTTTTCTTGATTTTTTACATTTTTATTTAATTTTAAAATTACCAAAGAATAAGTTTTTATGACATCATCCTTCCAGATTGACTAGTATAATTAGCACATTAATAAGCCATAAGGCTGCTGGGCTCATCATTTATTTCTAACTTGCCCTGCCTGCCTGGCACCACTACTGTTCAAGGCAGTTGGTGTGATATTATAGGGGTGAAGTATGTTAGTTTGTCTCCAGTTTTCAACAACAGTGCACGATGTTTCTGTTTAAAGTAGAGTTTGTGAATAGTATTCAGCTGGATAGTATTTGCCAATTTGCCTGCTTAATATCCCATCATGTCAAAGAAGACTGAGAGCATTCTGAAGAAAACTTATATTTAAACAAGGATTGAGAATTTAAATATCATCTTATTTCTGCTAAAGATCATTTGATCACCTCATGATACTGCAATATCAACATTAAAGAAATTCAATGCTCATCAGCATTACAAAACTCATAATGACCACAGATACTTTAGATTAGAGCAAGAGGCATGAAAGCTTGCATTGCAGAAATGAAAAAATGAAACACAAAAGCAAAGATGATTGTTTCAAGTCGCAGTAAGACTTGGCAATGGTGCCTCTGGAGCAACCTGTGAAGTAGGAAGGGAAAGGATGCATTGTTGAAGTCGTAGGACGCTTAGACCCTGATAATGTTTCAACGAACACACAACTGCCTCTCCCAAAGAGAACCATAATCGATGGGCAGCAGGAATTAGCCTTCAACTTAACAGAATGATTTTATGCAGTACTTCAAAAGGAAAATATGTATATTATTCAATCACTTTGGATGAATAATCCAATACTATGGACTTGGTGCATGTTTTATACTTTATTCAGATAAAAGATTTTCTTTGCTATGAAGAATGACTCACGTTGGGCACTCTTACAGATAGAACACAGGGAATAGATAACTTCAACAAATTTCTCTGAATTTGGTAAATTTAGTGAGTGTGTGTACAGGGAATTCACCTTCCATGACCGGAAAATATGAAGTGTCTATTGCAACAGGTAAAAAATGGACTAACAGCCTTAGATGCTCTTATTTGTTTTCATCAGCCTCATCTCTGTGCTAAAGCTAATATTTTAAGTGTTAGTTTGTGACAAGCTATAAGTACTATTAACTCGCATAAGTATCATCTATATTCATGCAAATGCAACATGACATCATCTGTTTGTAACCTATTAAAGTTGAATCATAAGGTCTTCAGTGTGGATTTTCCATTTCCTTCTCAAGTGCCATAGCTGTTGCAGAGACAGGTATTAGGAACAGTTTGATCTCTGTGAGATCAGATAGTACAATTTTAGGAAGAACAGAATCAGCAGTGTGAATTGTTGAAAGAAGATTTCTATGAGAATACTGCGTTTCTGTGTGATATGCTGTCAAATCAAAACTACTTGAAAATTTCTTTGCAAGCGAAAACTTCATCCATACATGATAATGTGGCAGACAATTCATACATTTTTTAATAAAGCTATCTTTTCAAAACCCTTCTTGAGAAGGAAATTTCTGATGAACATTTTCCCCACTTAGCAAAAGGCATCGATGAATAGGATGATAACTGTGAATTATTTGAAGAATACCCAGCTGTGGTAGACCTGTTAATTGGAGAATACAATGAAAGGGCCACTGAATTTGAGGATTGTGACATCACACATTTCAGCTTCTCCTGCTTGACAGCACCAAGGCACCTAAAGAACTACAGATGGAATTCATTGAGCTCTCAGTAGATGACATTGAAAGTCGTTGATGCTAAGAAACAGCCCATTGAAATATGGAAAATATTTCACATGTGATTACGTACATACTCACAGGTGCTGCAACGTACCTGAGAAATGTTTTCTTGCTTTTCAATCACTTATTGCCCTGAATTTACATTCTCTCACCTAACCCCAAACAAGATGCCCTTAATGTCACAAATGCCCGATACCCACCTGGAGGATCAACTGAAATTGCAGTTCTCCAGGCTATAATCAAATTTTGGGGTGGTTATCCAACAACAGCAGACACAACAAGGTTATTAGCTTTACAATTGAAAAATGGTTTTCATTTTCTGAAATAATTTACCTAGACTTTAGGTTTTGACAAAATAGTATACATTGTTAAGTATATATCGCTAATTGAGATTTCTTGAAAGTGGCCTTATTTGTTTGCAGCTTAATTAATGTGGCCTTTCAGCATGAAACTATCCCCCACCCCTGTTGTAGAGCTTTCAGATTCTCAGCTGCGTCCCAGAATTTTAGCTTATTTATCTCATATCTTATCATACGTGCATCACTACAAAAGCTTTGAGACAGACTGTGTTATAGTACATTATTTCACTTCCAAGAAACACAATCGACATCGTCCTTTCTGATTCACCTGTGCCAGTTTCAACTTGCTTGGCTTATTGATGTTGCGGGGAGGGCTTTGTTTGTGCCCACCTGTGCAGAATTTTTTTTATTTTTATGGATCTCAACACTTTCATAACGACCCATGTAAGGTTTCTCTGCCTCACACATTGCTGTGGGTTTCTATACTGTGGCATGAATAGTTTCACAGAGAAAGTAGTCTTGGGGTTTAAACTTGAAAGACAGGATGTGACTACCAAAGTGTTCCTCGTACCATAAAGGATCTGCTTGCAGAGGTAGGAGGCGTAGACAGTCTAGAAATCACCCAGTAACTGACATCGAGAGAGGCAAATGTTTGCTGCTCCATTAAGGAGATAAAAAGTTGAGAAAGGATCTCAGGACTCCCATGTTCTTATTGTATAAAAGTCTCTATAAAATGGATATTTTAATGGAAAGTAATAACTAGCATGTATTACTCTAGAATTCATAACAATTTAAGACTTATAAATAGATTTTTCTCAATGACACATTTCCAAATATTTTGGGGGTGTTTTGTAAATAGTGTGTGCAAAGTTTATGTAATTTGCCAATTAAATAGGTAGTATTGCATGTGTTTACATTTCTATACACACACATTTCAAATATACTACAGCAAATACTATGCATTAAAAAGCCATCATGCTTGCTCATACTATACTTACTGAGGATTACGTAGCATATGTTCTAATTTTGTGTTGTACAAAATAGTTTTATCCAATGCCCTAGATGAAATACACTCTTTATAGATTATTTAACATTTCTATTAGCATGGCAATTTAATATCCTTTTATACATTACAGGATAAAGAGAAGATATTTAAAAGAGCAATAAATGAACTGATGCTAATTAAAATAGATTTAATTATGTCTCCATTAGGGACAAAATGTTAATGGAAGTTTCAGAAGTTAGAAAGAAAAAAAAAAAAAGTCTCCTGTTCTGTTTTGTGGTATTAGCCCCTGGGGTAGTTAAAATCCTGGGGCAGTTCTGCTTGTGCAAACATTAACACGGGTTTTATTCCAGTATTGCTGCTGTGGGTTTATCAAGTATTCATGATGTTTGCAGATATGTGAAGTGGCACTGTGTTCAGGGACTGGACGTAAACCTTTGTGCATTGCTAGCAGTGACTGGCGAGTGATATTTCTTGCACGTCGTGATCTCTCCCTGACTCCCTGTCTTTACAATGTCTTCGCTTATTTTTACAGCGGAGATGCCTTGAGGAAATGATGTTTTAATTACTTTCATAAGTTTTCCCTTTTGATAACGTGTTCTGCCGCTAGTTTTTAAAACCCTTATAAAAACTAAAGCAATACTGAAGAAAAATTGGGATTTATAAAAAGATGTAAAATATCAAACACTGTATCATGAAAATGTTTCCTTCAAATGACACTTGGATTCTGGGACTCATGCCAGGAAGTAAAAGCATTTTGGATGTGTAGCTTCATGAGATCAAGAGATCAAATATTTTTTCGTAATCTATCATGCAAAAGTTATTTGCTTGATTTATAGTCTGTTTCCTCCATTCTCAGAAGAGGAAAATAGATGATATAAAGGCATGAAAATATTAAGGGAAATGATTTGTTTGAATTATGTAAGTGTCAGGATTTAGTGCTCATTTCGATAACCTGTTAATCTCTGAAATCACAGAATCACTGTGCTTTGCCTTTAATCTACACTCTTAATACCTGCCTATATTTACAGTAACTAGGTCAGGTAGCCAGAAAAGCATTCCTTATCCTCAGCATGTTGGAATATTGTCTATATATTTTAAGCATTGAACTGCCGTTAAATATTTTCCTTTAATTTTTATGTTAAAAATAAAATTTAGGGCACTATTTTTAAATTTTTAATAATTTTTAAAATTTCTTTTAAGATTGTGAATTATCACAATGGCAAATATATGTTGAAAATTAAAAATGATTAATAGCAACCATCTGGATTTTGTTGCTGTTTGTTTTCAGCTTTTCCTAATTTCCACAACTTATTAAGTAATAGACATCCTAAAAGGCAACCAAATGAATGACAAGCACCTCCCTCTACCCCTGGAATAAAGATTGGACAGTTTTCTACGGTTAAAAACAATTTTATATTTTAGTTTAGCAACATGTTGCAAAGAAGAAAGAGTTCATTAAGTTCTGTGTATTGAACTCACATGGAGTTCTTCAAGTTCTGTGTATTGAACTCACATGGAGTTCTTCAAGTTCTGTGTATTGAACTCACATGGCACATTCTTATTTTTATGACTGAGTAATGGAATTGCTTCAGCAAGAAAGTAATAAATCCCATATGCCCTTCACTGATGTCACAGCTTAACTTTTCTGATGTCATAAAACTTCTATGTTTAGAGTAACAGTAATTTGCCCACAGGATAGCTGTGCACTGACATCCTCTAAATGGATTATATATTCTCCTGTCAACCCTAGTCCCACTTTCAGGGAATACACTGGAATTTGCCCATGTAGCTGTATTTTTTATTAATTATCATGAAGTAAATACTAAAGTAATGTGACTGTCTATGGTTCAACACAGTTAAAAAAGTACAGAAACTGGGTGGCACTTCTGGCTCCGTTGGTAGGGTGCTGGCCCCATATACTGAGGGTGGCGGGTTCAAACCTGACCCCAGACAAACTACAACAACAATAACAACAAAAAAGTAGCTGGGCATTGTGGTAGGAACCTGTAGTCCCAGCTACTCAGGAGACTGAGGTAAGAGAATTGCCTAAGCCCAGGAATTGGAGGTTGCTGTGAGCTATGACGCCACGACACTCTACCCAGGGTGATAAAGTGGGACTCTGTCTCTGGGGGGAAAAAAAAAAGTGCAGAAACAAATTGTTTTATTATAATCAGAAGATAAGTACTAACAACTCTTCAGAAGTGCAATGAACCTCAGAGCCAGTTGCCAGCAATGCTATGAGTAAATACAACTGACATGAAAATTTCACATGAGACTTAGTGTTTAATAACAAACGGGGTGGGGGATTAAACCCTTGCTTTAAATCTAGTTAAGTAGAATAAAATTGATTGTGTAATTTAATCACTGTAAATGAAAAGAATATATATAATCCCTATATATGAAAAAGAATATATTATTAGTGAATTATTGTGGTTGTACTATAGTCTCTATTATAATTATTCCAGGTGCAAAGAAAGAAAATCATACCCAAACTTTTTGCTAAAGCAATTTTAGATTTAAATTCAGTGCTTACTCTTCTATGCACTGTTGCTGGCAGTGTCATCTTCAGATTAATACCCAATACTAATTGGTTTTCAAAGGTCCTGCAGATTGACTTATAAATTTGGTATATACAGAAGCACTCCATCATCAAATAGAAGTGGTGTATACATGATCAGTCTCGAGGAAGCCCTGAACGTACAAGCAAATTACAAAAGAAAGGGACCCTAATATCTGCAATACTCATTCCTGTCGCAGCCCCTATGGCCCTGGTCTCCATCCACACAGGAAGGAACCCAGAGTGACGTGGATTAGAAGTACAAGCTTGCAGGAGGTGGGCTAACCTTGATTGCAGGGTAGCCCCGACCAACCTCCGCAGTAGCCTTTTATTGAGACAGTACGAGACAGGTGAGGGGAGTATTAGACAATGACTGAATGCCTTAGGGTCACCATGGGCTCCGCAGCTTTCTCTGCAAGGAACACCTGCAGATGAATTGCTTGAGGATCCACCCCCCAGCTGCAAATCATCTTGCTCAGAGGTCCTCTGGCTCTTGGCATCCTCTAAACATTCCCACATCACTGCTTTCTCTCTCCTAATCTGCACCTATGGTCTTGTGGGGAGTCCCCTATAATCAGATCACAAGGAATACTATGTAGAAGATTCAGGCCTGGTTTATAAGTGGTTTTGCATGATTGGTGGGTACCACTCCAAAATGGACATCTACAGTACCATTGCATCTCTCTGGGCCATCCCTCAGGGACTGTGGTGAAGAAAAATCTTTCTAGTTGTCAGAACTTCAGGTAATGCACCTGGTTGTGCACTTGCTTTGAGGTAGAAATGGCCAGGTGTGCAATTATACACGGATTCATGAGCCATACTCTAAGGGTTGGCTAGATGTTTAAGAACTTGGAGGGAACATGATTGAAAAACTGCTGCCAAGTAATCTGGGGAAGCAGTTAGTCAATAGACACTCTGAGTGGACCAAAACATGGCAAGGCATTTGTTTCTTATGAGAATACTCTCCAAAGAGTAACCTCAGCAGAAGAGGATTTTAACTAATCAAGTAGATAGGATGACCCATTCTATGAATACCTTTCCCTTTGAGCTCCATTCTATGAGCCTCTTTCTCTAGCCATTCTTGACCCATCTCTGTTTGTCTCTCCCTCTCCCCTCCCCCACCACTATACACACTTATTAGTGAGGTATATGACATTTATTTGTTTTCTTATTCTGGACATACTTAACTGAGAATAAGGATCTCCATCCAAGTTGCTGCAAAACTCATTTCATACCTTTTGATGGCTGAGTAGTACACCATGATTCATATTTGAGTTTGGACAATTATGTTCATAAACTCATCCTAGAAAATCACTACATACCTTTATGCTGAACATCACTAAGCTCACCACATGTGGAAGGGGAGTCCTTCAAAGGGGACTGTAGTGATACTCAGTAGCACACTGTTTTGCTATAGCCTTGTAGTATAATTTGAAGTCAGGTAATGTGATACCTCCAGATTTTTTTTTTAATTTGTTTTAGTGAAAAAAAAAAAAAAGAAAGATTGCTTCAGTAAGTCAGGCATGGTAGCTCATTTAATCCTAGCATTCTGGGAAGATGAGGTGTGTAGATTGCTTGAGCTCCTGAGCAAGAGCAAGACCAAGTCTCTACTAATAACAGAAAAGTTAGCAGGGTATCATGGTGGGCACCTGGAGTCCCAGCTACTCAGGAAGCTGAGGCAGGAAGATTATTAGAACCCAGGAGTTTGAGGTTGCTGTGAGCTAGGCTGACCCTGCCACATTCTGGCCTGAGCAACAGAGAAAGACTCTGTCTCCATTAAAAAGAAAATAAAAGACAAAATAAAAGATCGCTCTAGCTATTTGGACTCTTTTTTTTATTCCAATGAACTTAAGAATTATTTATTCTAGATCTGTAAAATATAAAATTGGTATTTTGACAGGAATTGCACAGAATCTGTAAATCACTTTGGCCAGTATGAAAATGTTAACAATATTGATTTTACTGATACTTAAGCCTAAGATGTTTTTCAATTTGTTTGTGTCATCCATAATTCCTTTCATCAGTGTTCTGTAGTTCTCCATGTAGAAATCTTTTACCTCAATGGTTAAATAAACGCCTCGCTATTTTAACTTCTTTGCAGTTATTGTAAATGCTATTGAGTCCATGATGTGACTGTCAGCTTCACTGCTATTAGCATGTAAAATTACTCCTAATTTAGGTACATTGACTTTGTAACGTGAACCATTGCTGAGTTCATCAGTTCTAGGAGTGTTTTGGCGGAGTCTTTATGGTTTTCTAGATATAAGATCCCATCTTCTGCCAACAGGAATAATTTGAGATCCTCTTTTCAGGTTTGAATGTTCTTAATTTCTTTCATTTCCTGCATCTCTATGGCTGGGACTTCAAATTCTATAGTGAATAAACGTGGTCTGAGAGTAAACATCGGTTTCCTGTTCCAGTCCTCAGAGGAGAAGCTTTAAACCTTCTCCTGTTCTGTATGATAGTGGCTGTGGCCTTTCCATATATGACCTTTATTATGATATTGAGGCAAATTTCTTCTATACCTAAGATGTTAAAGTTTTTACCCATGAAGGGATGTTGAATTTAACAAATGCTTTTTCTGTCTATTGACAGAGATGTCTATTGACAGAGATGATTGTGGGTTTTGTCCTTTATCCTGCTGATATGATAGCTCATGTTTATTGATTTGAAGATGTTGAGCAATCCTTACATCTTTTTCTCTTGTATCTCAATGTATCAAATTAATTAGAATGTTTACAGTGGAATTCCTACTATCCATTGCAATTATTTGGATAGTCAGTCAAGAAGAGGCCATCTGTTTACCACTACTGTTGCTGCCATACAAATCCCAAAAGATGCTCTTGCTTGAGGCCGGTCTCAGCATTCTAATGTATAAAGCCAGTTTGGGGCTGCAATGGCAGTGGCCATGTGAGCAGGTGACAACATTGGATCTCATATTAGTTTTATATTGCTATTGTGAGAATTTCGCATATAATTTATAATAGCTTATCTTACAGTTGTATAAATAAGAAATTCAAAATGGATCCACAGAGCTGCATTCTTTCTGGAGGCTCTAAGGGGGATTCTGTTTCCCTGCCTTTTAGAACTTCTGCAGAACCTACCACTGTTCCTTGGCTCTGAGCCTGACATCACGTTGTCATATCTTCTTAGGCCATCACATCACTTTTATTCCTTCTGATCCTTCTTCTTCCATTTTTTAAGGACTCCTGAATATGCTAGACCAATTTAGATAATCCAGGGTAAATCTCTGTTAATTTAGTCATATTAGCATTTGCCATATCATTTGCCATGTAAGATAACTTATTAATAAATTCCAGATATTTAGATGTGGACATCTTTCAGAAGCCATAATTCATTCTATAATACAACAGCAGCTATGCATGTGTGCCCCTCAAATTGATAGCTAAGTTGTAGATTCCACTTTTTTTTTTTTTTTTTGACAGAGCCTCAAGCTGTCCTCCTGGGTAGAGTGCCGTGGCATTACAGCTCACAGCAACCTCCAACTCCTGGGCTCAAGCGAGTCTCCTGCCTCCGCCTCCCAAGTAGCTGGGACCACAGGCGCCCGCCACAACGCCCGGCTATTTTTTGGTTGCAGCCGTCATTGTTGTTTGGCGGGTCCGGGCTGGGGATTCGAACCCACCACCTTAGGTGTACGTGGCTGGCGCCTTAGCCATTGAGCTATAGGCGCTGAGCCAATTCCACTTTTTAAATTAAATAATAAACACATAGATCATGCATACATTAGTGCATTTATGGGGTACAATGTGCTGATTTCATATAGAATTAGGAATGCTTATATCACACTGGTTAATATATACCTCATCTCATTCACTTAATTATTGTGTTAAGACATTTATATTCTATTCTAATAGATCCAACATGTACCCTTGCAATATGCATCAAAGGTGTGATCTCACCATTCACCCTCCCTCAGTCTGACCTCCTCCCTCCCCTCCCTTCTCCCCTTCTCCCGCCTTCATCCTGGGCCATAGTTGTGATCTCTTCTTCATATGAAAGTATGAGTAATTGTAAATTGGTTTCATAATAGTACTGAGTACATGGGATATTTTTTATTCCATTATTGAGATACTTTACTAAATAGGATATGTTCCAGCTCCATCTATGTAAACATAAAAGAGGTAAAGTCTCCATCTTTATTCAAACCTGCATAATATGTAGTATACATATGCCACAATTCATTAATCCATTCATGGGTCAATCGGTACTTGGGCTTCTTCATGACTTGGCTATTATGAATTGAGCTGCAATGAGCAATCTGGTACAAATATCATTGTTATAAAATGATTTTTGGTCTACTCTTGTGTCCATAGTACTTCCAATAATTTTGAAAATAATTAATTCTCTATATAAAAGATCTGCCTACATGAAAACCCTACAGTTTCTGCATTCTGTATAAGTGGACTGGACTTGTTTACTCAATTGATTTTGCAAATATTGGTTTCTTTATATGCTTTAACCATATTATCAGCATAAAGCACCTTCAAATCAGAACATATCATCAAATCTTACTGCATTAGATAAAATTTCTGATTTGGGAATTGACTATACTTGTGTTATCCTGGTTTTCCCAATCCATGAACCTCAATTTCTCCATGTATGAAATGAAGCTATGAACCTCCCCTGTTAGGCTGCTATGAGGATGAAATAAAAAAGTTTGGTTTCTATACTCAGTGCAATTCATAACATGGTAAAGAAACCAGATAAATGAAAGGCATTATTTTGAAACCAATTTCTTTAAGTTTTTTTCTTTTTGGTGAATAAAGAGATCAGGATAAACATTATTTATTTTTTCTTTTGGTCGGAGTAAAATGAGAATACCAACAGTTTCATTATAATGATGCTTTATTATTTCATAGCCAATCAATCTGTAATATGGAAGCACCATCTGCTTTTTTGCTTTGTAGTGAACCTCTATGAACTCACTACTTAGCTTCAAAAATTATCCACTCATGATCAATGTTATTTCATAGCCTTATTCCATATTGTTTTGACATAAATTCTAAACTATCATTTCTACAATATTTTCTTATGTACCTCTAAATTATAACAACTCTACTTTTATGATATGCCCACAGAATCATTATTTTATCTAATTTAGCAATAATCTCTACTGTTATCAAATGTCAGCTTTAGTATTCAAATTTCCAATTACAGTTGGTTCTTTGTATTCAAGGGTTTTGTATCCATGGATATAAGCAACCACCAAATGAAAATATAACAAAAAAAAAAAAAAAAAAACCCAGGATGACTTTCTGTACTTAACACCCACAGACTTTTTTTCCTTAATATTCCCTAATCAATATAGTTACTTTATTCCCTTATTACTCCGTAAGTAATAAACAACTACCATATTTCCCTGAAAATAAGACCTACCCAAAAAATAAGCTCTAGCAGGATTTCTATATATTTGTTAAACATAAGCCCTACTCCAATAATAAGACCTAGTGATGAGCACAGCTATGCAGTGTATCTGCATAGCCACGCCATGCATTTCAGCACAGAGAGGAAGATATCCCCTGAAAATAAGCCCTAGTGTGTCTTCTTGAGAAAAATTAAATGTAAGACAGTGTCTTATTTTCAGGGAAACATGGTATTTATATGGTCTTTAAAGTAACATAGAGATAATGTAAAGTATGCAAAAGGAAGTAATGTAGGTAATATGACAATACTACACCATTTAACATAAAGGACGTAAACATGTGTAGATTCTGGTATTCTGGTATCTGTGGTCCTGGAACTAGTCCATCATGGATATTGAGGGATGACTATACTTAATAAATTTTATCTTTTAAAGATATTCACTTGTTTTTTTTTCCTCTTTTTTCAATAGATATTTAGATAGAACAAATAAAACTATATGTATAGTATTCGAGGTTACCACAGTGATTTGATAGACATATATGCTATCTATCATTTAGCACCATTAAGTGTGTGTGCATGTGCTTGTGTGAGGTGAAGATTACTCTCTTCAAAATTCAAGTAAACATATGGTGTGTTAATTATAATATTCACATTGTACATTAAATACCCATAATTTATTCATCTCTCTTATAACCAAAATTTTGTACTGTTTGACACCTCCCCAGTCTACTACCAGCCCTAACTCCTAGAAACTTTGCTTCTATCTGTTTCTAGGAGTTATTATTTTATAGGGGCCACATGTGAGATTATGTAGTATTTGTCTTTCTGCAGCTGCTTTATTTCACTTAGTATGTCATCTTCCAGGCTCAACCACATTGTTGCAAATAACAATTTCTTTCTTTTCTGTGGCTGAATAATATTTCATTTCTAAATACACAGGGGTGCCAAAAATGTATGCATTTTAAGAAAGGAAAAACTGTGGTCAAAATGGAATAGTTAATGTATGCCATTTAAAAAGGGGAATGCAAGTTACATTTGAGCACCTTTTGCAATTGCAGAAGTCAAACATGACTTGAGTATTACAATGTTGTTTATATTTTTGGACTTTTTAGGATAAAAAGTATGTTTATTGCAGTAAACATGGAGGTGCAAGTATCTCTCTGGAATACCAATTTCATCTTTTGGATATATACCCAGAGTGAGATTGAGAAATTATTTGCTAGTTCTATTTTCATTCTTTTTTTGGAGGATGCTTTATACTGTTTTCTATAATGGCTGTTCTAATTTACATTCTCACCAACATTATTCAAGGTTCCTCTTTTCTTCATATCCTTACCAACATTTCTTATCTTTGGTCTCATTGATAATGGCCATCCTAACACATGTGAGGTGCTATCCAATTATAGTTTTGAACATAAGTGTTCTCAAGCATTTTTAAATATTACCTCATGGCCACTTGCACATACATCTTCTTTGAAAAAAAAAAATCTCTTTTCAGTGTTTTGTCCATGTTTTTATCAGAAAAATATGTTCCACTTCCATCGAGGTTAGTACAAAGGATGTAAAGTCTCCATCTTTTTTAATGGCTAAATAGTACTTCGTGGTATACATATACCATAGCTTGTTAATACATTCCTGGGTTGGTGGGCATTTTGGCTGTTTCCACATTTTGGCGATTATAAATTGAGCTGCAGTAAACAGTCTAGTGCAAGTGGTAAAAGGTTTTTATTCCTTCTGGATAGATGCCCAGTAATGGGATTGCAGGATCAAATGGTAAGTCTAGCTTGAGTTCTTTGAGGGTTCTCTATATTGTGTGAGTTTGCAGTCCCACCAGCAGTATAAAAGTGTTCCTTTCTTTCCAAATCCACACCAGCAATTCATTTTGTCAACAAGTTCCTTCACTTTGTTCATGTTCAAAATTGTTTTAGCTGCTCATGCTTCCATAAGAATTTTAAGACTTTCTTATTTCCATTGTAAATTTCCATTGCAATTTAAAAATTATTTAATTAAATGTGTACATCATTTCAGATAGCAGAGGTATTTTAATAATATCAATTATTTCAATCTATGAGCATGGAATATCTATTCATTTTAATAAGTGAATAAAATTGGGACAAATAAATTTGGGTTTCCTTCACTTTCTTTCACCAACTTCTTATAGTTTTTAGTGTACACATATTTCACCTCTCTGCTTCAGTTGATTCCTAAAAATAGCATTTTTATGCTATTGCAAATGTGGTTTTCTTCTTATTTTTTTTTGATATTTCATTGTTCATATATAAAAATACAACTGTATTCAGTTTTGTATCCTACAATTTTACTGTATTTGTGCCTTAGTTCTCACAGTTTTTAGGTGAATTCTTTAGTGCTTTCTGCATTTAGAATAATATCTACAAACGGAGACAATTTAAATTCTTCTTTATGATTTGGATGCCTTTTATTTCTTTTTCTTATTCAGTTGCTCTGCCTAGAACTTCCAGTACTGTCTTGAATAAAATGATAAGAGTGAGCACCCTTGTCTAATCGCTGATGTTAGAGGAAACATTTTCAGCTTTTTACTGTATTTCCATATGATGTTAGCTGTGGGCTTGTCATATGAGGCCTTTATTATCTTGAGATACATTTCTTCTATACCTAATTTGTTGAATTTTTATCCTGAAAAATTCTGACTTTTGTTTTAGATTATATGTTTGAATTAAGATTCAAAAAAAAGTCACATTGTGACTTGTTAATACATTTCATATCTCTTTTATATTAAAGCATTTGGTTCCATCTATCTCTTTTTATAATTACAATTTATCTGTTTAAGAACAAAAATATATAATTTAAATGTCTAGTTCATCGTGTACTAAAGCTTCCTAAAGTTGCTTCTTGTTATAAGAGTTTGTTATTGTTAAGATTTTTGGTGAGGGTCAGGCTATTATCAGACAATGAAAGGATTAGAAGGTAACAATATATAGTTTTTAAGACTTTTTCATAACTACTTTTTTATTTGATCAGAGATGTATATATATAATGTCATTAATATTTGACAAAGTACCAAAATAATTTAAAATTATATTTCCTAAAAAATTTAAGCCCTCTTCCCCTACACTGTGTCTTCAGAAAGACATTCCAAATATCTTTAATAAACGATAAATCAACAAAGATGTCTGACTTAGGTCTATTCTTGGCTTCAGTGGCATGAACTAAACTAACTCATTAAATCTGGGGCATTCAATATGATCAACCAGTATAACTTATTAAAATTGCTTTTGGAAGGCTTATTACTGAAACCAGCAGTGATTGTGTCAGCAAGGCCTTATTCTCATGGTGTATTTTATTATAAATCCAATTATATTTGTTCAAGGATTTGCCAGAGGCTAGTTTTCTAAATTTCCAAATCGTGATTGGTCCAGAAAATAACTGCCACACATTTCAATAGGAATGGCCACATTTTTTGCTTCTCTCAATACTTGGTTCTATTTACTGATTTTCTTATTCTTAAAAAATTGCTGACTGCATATTTTTTCCTGGTTTTCACTAGCAAATATCTATCACTAAACAATAACTGACTTTTAAATTGAAACATTATGTTATAAACATAATCAAGAAACAGTTCAGAAAAAAACCTGAACCCATCATATGAAATGAATTTTGAGTATTCCTGTAAAGTTGTTATAAATCTGTATGTATAGATACACATCAAGATTACTAATACATGTCAACGCGTAGCTGACTAAAGCCACATTACTATTTCTAAAGACTATTTAGGTTTTTTCCTGACATTGTTTTCATCATGATCCAGTGACAAGGACAAATGGCCATTCATGTGAACGAAAAAGTTAGAGTGAAGCCCCAACTTTCTGTACACTGCCATAGTTTGTGAATTGTACAATATATTATTTAGAATGCAGACTCCTGAGATGAACAGTCTGCAGGTTTTCTCACCAACCTACGTTGCCTCTACTGACCATGCTTTCTCTGTTGACTGCAGAGTCGTTTTGCCCTAATTCCAGTCACAGCCTCTTCTTTAATCCTCCTGGTTTTACCTTGTTAGTTCTGTAACTTTTAGAGTCCACATGAAGACATGCTCAATTTGTCACATTCTTGAAGTACAAAGTTTTGCTACATGTGTGTTACATGACAAGTGTTTGGACTACCAGACATTCATCCTATACAGGTCTCCACCTAGACCCACTTTATGCAGAACATATTTTCCTCTAGGAAAACAAACTCTTCTGAGTTTCTGTGACAACCCATTCTTAACACTAAGGTCACATCGCAGTGTCTGGTAATTGTCCTTTGCCCACTATATTACTGCATCCTGAATGACAAGCCTAGGGTGTTTTGTCATTACCTGGCTAGTGACTTGAGCCATATAGGGATTAGAACACATCTGAACAAATGTTTGTAAAATTATCTCCAAAATAAAGTGAAATAGCACAACCAGTAATCTCAAATTGCTTGTATTCTAGACTTGACAGACAAGCAAAACTTGATAGCAATATTGACCCTTGATGAGAATGTGCACAGGTGGGAGAACAGATCAGGGGAACCTGACTCAGCCTGAGGAATGTGGAGAAAGTTCTCAGAGAGATAAAACATGAACTGAGACTTCAAGAATGAATAAGACTTATTCAGGCTGAGGAACCAGGAACATGTTTACAGGTAGAAGGACAGATGCCTACAAGACATGAAAGCTGAGAGGTTGTGAATCATGGACAAATATGAGACTTTGAAACATCTTTTTTTGCTACGTTAGTTTGAATGAAACCCTCTAGTGGGGGGGGGGCAATAATAGTGTTAAGTTTAGTTAATGAATAATATCGTCAGATTTAATTTTAATTAGTTTTAATTAAATATTATTTAGCCAGTAAAGTATAAGGCTAAGTTGAAAGAAAGATGAAGCTGGGAAGATCACATTCTAAGCAGGTGCCATTGGCCATGTGGGAAATAATCAGGGTCTTGTAATAAAACAGTGGCACAGGGAATCAATAGTAGCAGAAGTTTTCAAGATATTAAAAAGCAATTATTGATATTAATCTGTAATGTGATGAACAACTGCAAGTCTGAAGACCTATCCCTGCTGTTTGTGGAGCTGGGTCAAAAGTACAAAGGCAGGGCTGTCTATCCCGTGTCTAAATACCTAGAAGTTTTAAATCAAGGTACAAAATCACTGGATAGAATATGTCTAATATTCTTCCTGGAAATATATATTCACAATGACCTGGAAGAGCAGGTTGAAATTTAAAATTCTTATACTCTTGTAGAGTTTCATGCTGGAACTGACAAAGAGATACCTTCCCACTTTTGACCCCATTCTATTTGGCAAAAGCCCTCTCACATTCACCTGGGTACAACCAAGCTTTCTCTAATGTCCCTGATCTGGAAAAATAGATATTGTTATTGTATTATTTGGGTCTCTGGAGGATTATATTGGGAAGGTACAAGTTCTTAAAATGGACTCAGAGACAAATAGGCAGAGGTTTGGGGATTCTTGGAGCTCAGGACAGGGAGGGCTGCCGTCTCTGTGGGGCTACAGTCCCTGACCCTGCAGACCTCTTGTCCTGACCTCGCTTGTACTAATCAATGTTTTTGAATTGGTCTAAATGAAATGTTTTAACATAAGGAGGTTATTAATCAATTTGAAAAACAGATTTCAAAAACCACGTTTTTTTCTTTCCAATTAGTTTTCCACTGTCCTATTTGCTATCCTGTTAAATGCTGGAAGTGGGGCTCTCTCTGTGTTGTGTCCTTTTGAATGTGAGGATTCTGTATTAATGTTTGCACAAAGTTTCTTAAACAAAAAGCCTGCCTCTCCTGAGAATGCCTGCACCACTGCAATGAGCAGGATGAAGGAGCAAGCTGTTGTGAGCTAGCAAATATGATTTTGCCGTCTGCTTTTGTCCTTTGAGTCCATTTATGAAATTCTCTGTCAGATGCCCCTGATGCACAAACTGAGGTAAACAGCTCCCTGCCTGCTTGCTCACTATTTCTCCTGTCTAACTAGCTTCTATTACGCATACATAATTTCCATTTTCTTTCATTAGTCCAGAGATTTTTGTTCTGGTCATTATCATCATATCTGAATGACCTTGACAAATTACTCTGTATCTACCATGTTCTTTTATTACCTATTTTACCCAAAAAGTTATAGCAGAAAGTGAGTCACGTATATGCAAATGCTGTGAAAATTATAATACATTAGCTAAGCACATTTTTTAAAAGAAAAATTATTTGTCTTGTGCATATTGTTCATTTGATAGTTTTTAGTAAGCCCATTAGCCTTAATTACTGAAATGGATGAAAATTCGCATGCGTTACAGACTTACAACCAATACTATTCTATTCCTCTTAACATGAGTGACTTTAATGGATTAACATATTACTCTAAATAAAAAAAAATTGATATTGTCAGTTATATAAACGTGGGCTTAATTAATTTGCACTTTTATGCAAATCAAACTGATATAATAGTTCTTAGGTTTCATATAATTTTCTGTGCAAGCAAATACAAGAACTACATTTTATTGAAATAATTTGAAAGACACATAAATATGTTCGATTAATAAAATATTCTAAAATAGATGGATGTTAAGTCTTCTAGTGTTGTAAAATCAAAACTGATATTCCATACTGTATATTTGTTTTATAATATATTCTATGGGGGGGTGCCTGTATTTCACTGGTTAGGGCACCAGCCACATACTCCGTGGCTGGTGGATTCAAACCCAGCCTGAGCCCACCAAACAGAAAAAAACAGCCAGACCTGATGGCAGATGCCTGTAGTTCCAGCTATTTGGGAGGCTGAAATAAGAGCCCAAGAATTAGAGGTTTCTGTGAGCTGTGATGCTATAGCACTCTACTGAGGGTGACAAAGTGAGACTCTGTCTCCAAAAAAAAAAA